>NC_133570.1:3125000-3750000 GCF_048773025.1 Camelus bactrianus | reverse complement strand
AAGGCTGAGTGTCAAAAGTCTTTCCCTATTGTTGGCTCAAGTTTCTTTGTGTGTGTGTGTATGTGTGTGTGTGTGTTTTGTGGGTGAGGTAATTAAGTTTATTTATTTATTTTAATTTTTTTAAATGGAGGGACTGGGGATTGAACCCCAGACAAGGTCCCAGTGCATGGACCCAGAATTGTAAAACGAGGCTCTCGACAGGTAGGGATGTTTTACTTTACGTAGGCAAAATATCAACGTGAAAGAACTCTTCTGTTGATTCAAACTGTAGTATTTCCCAAAGGGAAATGGAACAAAAAGGAAGGCCCATGAAGATCTACATTCAGCCCGGCTTTGAAGAGTTAACTGTTTCACGGATGCTTAAACAGAGGGAAGAAGAAATAAAGAAAAAGAGAAACAACAAAAGGAGGAAGGAAAGAAGGAAGAAAAAGGTGAAGGCGAGAGGGAGGGAAAAAGGAAATCCTAGCAAATGACTTACGAAGGCTCCACCCTCCTCCCATTTGCAATGAGCCGAGGGGACACTAAAGTGATGGGGGTTTGGTGGCAAAGGAAGTCGCAGATGAAGATGCCGATTGATGCTGGAAGTGTTCTTGGGTGAATTACTTGAACTCTCCAATTTTCCGTGTTCTCTTCTGTGGAATCATGATGCTAACATATGCAAACTTAAAAAACCAGCATGAATAAACCCAACAAAACACCTGGCTCTCAGCACGAAATCACCTTTGTCAAACTATCCAGTGGAGGAGTGAATCCATGACACATCCCTAGGAAGTGGAAGTCAGTGTCCTAGAGGTCTGTGTTCCGATCGGGTGCCACTCTGGCCCCATGCCTTCAACAGCTGTGAAGAAAGATTGGTGATGAGATGTAATTAGGTGGGAATTCCACTTTTGAGAGTTCATATTATTTATGATTAACTCAAAATAGCATATTTAACCTGAGTGTACTTTAGCGCCATAGACACTATGAATGCAAAATTTTTTCTTTTATGTGTGCAGACAAGGCTAAATATTGTTAAATGATTTTTTTTTTTTAATCAGTGTTTAACCACAAAATTAAGTCATCTTCATCTTTCCTTCACGGCCACATAAATGGTAGTCTAGGCGCTGATAGCTGATTGAGATTAGAATTAGAATATTCCCTTGATTAGACACATTGGTCTTGCCTCCAACTCCCCCCCACCCTCAGCCTTTTAAAGGGTATAATTTAAGGACAAACAGCAGGAGGGGTTAATTTTCCCCATGGGTAGTGAGTTTATGGAGAGCGTTGTCTGTAATGTCTGTGCCACTGAGGTCTGAAATTGGTAAAATGAAGGATTTCGGTAAATGAATGAGGGCACGCCAGAAAATGGCTTTAGGGGTATTTCAGAGATTTGTTTGAGAAGTTTTGTTTCAAGCACGTTCTACTGGAGAATGCGCAGCCACTCCCTGTGAGTACAGTCTAAGGCTGTCCCCTCCACGGCCCCTTGCCGAGATCTGAGAGGTGTGTGGCGTTGCTAGAAAAACTAGCGAGCGCCATGTTGAAGTTTCAGATAGTAACCAGTCTTGACTCTCTTGAATACCTCGGGCAGGCAGAGTATCTACTTTCTTTGCAAGAGAAGTGAAAGGTCACCTCTTTCTGAATGAGAGAAAAATAAGACCCCACGGTGTCTTTGTATCTCAGTGGAGGGGCTTTTGACATCCTTCTAGCGCTTGACTTTGGCAGTACGGAATAGAGACACAGGAGGGTCACCCAACTCAGGTCGGGCTGCTCGTTGCTCAAGAATCCAATACCAAGAAGCAAGTGTTGGGCAAAAGGAAAGAGCGCTTTATGGAGGAATCCGGCCATCCTGGGGAGGAAGGTGGGCTCTTGTCCCAAAGAACCAACACCCCAACTCCCCAGGTTTTGCTCGGAGATTATAGAGGGAAAAGGTTGGAGCTTATGCAGCCATCTTATCACCATGAGGTGACAGCCAAGAGGATGACAAAGTCGACACACAGAGAATACAAAAAGAAAAAAAAAAAGAAAGGACAGTGGCTGAATCCCATGATACATGGTGGAGAGCTGAGCGGTGTCACAAACCCCAAATGCTCTGTGAAGGAACAGTTCATGTTCTTTTGACTGAAGCCACTGCTGGTTGGATTTTTATTCAACTGTGGCTGAAGCATTGTAAATAATACAGATAATATTTTGACCTTTATTTTACTTTAACCAGGCCAGTAATATTTAACAATGGGCAAAACCAGAAAAGGCATAAAAGAGAAACGTGATGAATTGTAATCTCATCATGTGTAAGTATTTCTTCCTTTCAATCCTGTTTGTTTACAATTCACATTTTACTAACCTCCCTGTCTTGTGATGAAGCGGGAAATACATTTAGTCTTTGGTCTGTCACCTTCATTCCGTCCTTCCCCAATTCTCCAACTCTAAAACTGGGAGTTAGAAAACATCCACTTAACAGCCTAACTTGTAAAATCCTCTTCTGAAAGCCATCATTCTGCACAGCGCTAATTGTTTCCGCAGTTTCCAGCATGGAGCGGGGCCTGGGTGGCTGTTTGCAGATTAAATAATTGGCATACTGGAACGTCTGTCTTTCTCAGGAGTAAGGCTGGAGTCTGCTTAAGTCACTTGTTTGCTTATCTCTTGAGTTTGTAGCACAATCTCTTTGGAGGGCTGGCGTACTGAAGGGACCGCAGTTTAACAGCCAGATCATCCAGTCACAATGACAGGCGGACTTTGGGAAAGACGAAAATCTCCTAGCCCCAGGGCTTAGCTCTGGAAAGCTCTTCAGAGATCAGCTGGCTACACAAAGAATGCAGCCTCTGTGCTGATAAAGAGAGAGATTTCCAGTCAGTGCCCCTGATAATTAAGTAGCCTTGTCAGAAGTTCGAGATATGCACGGATGCAGTTGGGAATATTTGATTTTAAAAAGATATAAACACATAAAGGAGAATAAAAAAGCATTTCAAAGAATGGCCTCTGACTCTTCTGATGCCAATCAGACTTAAAATAATGTTGCTACCAAAAGACCCTCAATCCTTAACTTTGAAGCTCCTTTAGGTGTGCGTGGCTGAGCTTGACAAAAGCATAAAATGTGCTTTCAGACGCTTTGTAACATTTATGTATGCGCACTGTTGGATTTTTAGTATGTAAAGCAGGCTTCGGTGAGGATGGAGGCTGCCTCATCAGCCAGTGTAACAGTGGATGTTTAAGGCAATTAGAGTGGAAAGAACATTTGGCCAAGGTGGGTCCACGCTGGTGGTGGAAACTGCCCTGTCACTGGACTGGACTTGGGCAGCCACATGAACACTTAAGATAAACGCGCCACCTTCCTAAGAGCAAATGATCCTCGTAAAGTCGGCCAGTGGCTGATTAATTTAGTGCAAGCAAGAGGGCCCTTGTCAACAGCCTTTACTGCTGTACATCCTGATTTATAAACAGAAAACAGTGGCTCAACATTATTCTGGAGGATTGGCTTGAAACCGGGTAGCAGCCATGGTAGTCGGGCAGTGAAGTACCCCAGCATCGCGAACCCTGCAGCTGCGGGGTTGAGGTTGGGGGGACAGGCTGCAGAGGGGCTTAGGAGCCTGACTGCCGGTGTCCTCGTCCTGGCTCTGCCACTTCTTGGCTCTGCACCCCTGGGCAACATCATGTGCTCGTTTTTCTGTTCTGTAACCCAGGGCTGATGCTAGAAATACTGCACGTGTTAAATGAAGTTAATGGATGTGAAGAACTTCGTCTAGTGCCCAGCCACATGTGCGTGGCCCATGGGTGTGAGCTGTCATCACCCCCTGGGGACCAGCGGTGTGTCCATCTAGTGCCTCCCTGGCTTCGGTTTTCCACTTGCCTCCCCCGCCTCCCACTAGGCAATGAACTATGAAGGAAAAGCCGGGCTGGTCTAACAAGATAACTCACAAATCTAAGTATTGGAATACTGATCTGAGTTCTGCCAGACTAACTTGTAATTCTAGATTAATTAGTGTTGGTTTGCTGTTCATGTTTTTTGCTAGCCAGCTGGGTTTTCAAAGATACATATCTGGCTTTGGAATGTTGGTTTGCTGCCTCCCCGCCTCCACTTTTGTGATGCTGCTGCTGCTAAAACTGTTCCATGCCTATTGGCCGAATACCCCAAGCTTGTACTTTACCCTATAAAACCTCATGCGCACGTCTTGGAGGTGCTCAGAGCTTCGGAGCAGAAGCCCCTCTGAGCCCGCCGGCGTAATACATCCGAGTACTCCAGCCCTCCGAGTGGTGCTTGTTTCTTGACTGGCCTGTCGTCTCCGTAACAGAACAAACAGAGGGCTGCCTCTGCTGGAAGGCAAAGGGGAGGAAAAAAGAGAAGCTCCTCCAAGGAGGTCATTAAAAGTGGTAACATCGTCATCTGATACCACTTATATGTGGAATCTAAAAAAAAAAAAAGGATAAAAATTCTATTTACAAACCAAAACCAGACTGACAGACACAGAAAACAAACTATGGTTACCAAAGGTGAAAGGGAGAGGAGGGGTAAATTAAGGGTTGGGGGTTAACAGACACACATTACTATATATGAAATAGGTATAGCACAGGGAACTGTATTCAGTATATTTTAGTAACCTATAAAGGAAAAGAATCTCAAAAGAAACAAATATATACGTAGGTAGGTGTATAACTGAATCACTTTGCTGTATACCTGAAACTAACGTTGTAAATCAACTCCATGTCAATTAAATATTTTTTCAAAGTGGGGAGAAAAAAGGTAACATCTCAAAATGTTATTTTAACCAGAAAATAATAGGAGAAAATTCCAAGGAAATTTTCATTCTCCGTGCTCATGTTACTGTGCCTTAAATGAACATTTATGTGAAAAAAAAAAAAGGCCATTAGCCGGTCACCTCCTCCTCCAAGGGGCTGAATGAAGTCCCTCCACTTTCGAGGCTTCAAATAGATGTGAAAGAAATGAGAAATACAAAAAAAAAAAGGGGGGGGGAGGCGGGGGTAGTTGGTTAAAATTCTAATCTATGTTCTCATTTCCTTTCGTTTTAGTCTTTAATTACTCTCGGCTAGCGGATGTCCAGCCGAAAGAGACAGCGGGGTGCCTGCCCTCACTGGTCCCAGCGCCTCCGGGCTCCAGCCACACTGCCTTAGAGGAGCAACTCCTGGTCTGCAGTTTCCGGCTGAGGGGTTGTTCATTCAAGACTCAACCCCTTTGAAGCCTGTTCTCATTAGTGGCTACATTTGAGCAGACCCAGATCGGCACAAACTTATTAATATTCTTACTCACACACTTTGGTTTTAAATAATAGATGCTCTTGAACATTCCCCAGGTAGTGTTATTTTGTACCATATATTTTATCCAACCTTCTTTGAATTATTTAGTTAGAATTTTAAAAGGCAGTAATCATGCCATTTACCTCTTCTGATTTTCCCACACAGCAGGATCTTAGATTATGCCAATATTTTGCATCAACAACAGAAATAAATAGCCCTACTTAAAATTTAGGTCACATCAGGATTTTCTGACCCAATGAAAGTGTTAGTCGTGTAAGAAATCCTTCCAGGCAATTATCAATATGTCACAATAATATAAAAGTGTGCCACTTAAGATTGAGTCCAGAGTCCATATTTGAAAGAGGTTGTAAATTATTATATTTCCAATTAAATATATGCTTAAATATACACACTCCTGTGTACTCCTGAGAGCTGACATGACCGAAATGCAATGCTGAGGAACTCTTTAAAGATGAAAGTCACAGTTTGCTAAGCAAGGTTTTGAAGGTGACTGGGAAATTAAAAACAATAATATTGATGCTATGAGTTCAGTTGGGTTGCAGAAGTGGGGAGACGGTGAACTTCCTGCTCCCAAATCTTGAGATTGTAGGATTTGTCGGCCCAGTCTGTGAAGCACTTGATTTTTATATTTAGTGTTTATGGAGGTCAGAAGATACTGTGTGTTAAATAAATAAGCTACAAGGATATACTGTACAGCACAGGGAACATAGCCGTCTGGTTCGGTAGGAAACCAATCCTGGTAATTTTCAGGTACCCCTCCTCCCATCTGTCGTGGAACTTTCTAAATTCCTGGGCAAACTGGGGTCGCTGGTCTCTCTGTCTTGTAGCTCAAGGACAACGTCCTACGGGGCCAAAATGTCACAAGGAGGCAGGGGGGACCTTACCAGGCAGGGCAGACATAGTGTCTCTGGCTCCAGCTTAGCTCAAAGGGAGGGAGCCGACGTCCCGAGTGGGTGCCATGGACGCGGGCTGGGGGCGCCCAGGAGCAGCCGCCGCAATGGGCTGGGGGCCAGAGGGTTTCCTCAGTTCTGGCTGGGGCAAGCTCCAGGGGTCTAGGCGGTGACATGACAGATCCTATGAAAATTACCAGAAATGACTTCCTGCCAAACCAGATGGATGGCACAGAGCCGGACTGGACGGCACTAAGGAGAATAATTAATGTGAAACGTGCTGCCCGTTGGTACACGTTTTCTTAAACTCCCGCGTACTCTGAGATGGAGAAAGGAGGGCTATACAAAGAAATATGCTCTGCAGAGGAGACTCAGGGGGAGAAACGGGAGGGACCACATCTCAGCCTCGCCGATTCCTTCTCTGTGCTTTAAACGGTCCTGGGAAAAACACAAATGGCTTGGGTGCTTGTTCCTGTGAACCAGCCAAACAGCTTGCTTATAGAGACCTGCTTTAAGTCCTCCCGCCGCTGTGTCCACCCATCCAACCTACTGCTGCTCCCAAGTAGCAGGCGGGCTCTCCTGGACTCCCTCTGGGAGCCATGACCGGCTTAAGCTTGATTCCAAGCCGGGCCCCAGCTGGAGTCAGCAATGAGCCTACTTTCCTCTGAAAAGCTTCCGAATGCCTCAGCACAACCCGGCCTGGGACAGGGGGGCTCTTCAGCTCTGGATTGAGCAGCACGGAGGTTTTGGAAAGATCCACGATCAAACCAAGATCCCATCAAACCAAGAATTCAAACTCAACACTTACGCTCCTGGCTGAAGAGGAAACATTTTATCTAGAAGATGTAGGAACCAAACAAAACCCATTTACCTACAGCCTGTTTTTAAGAGTTCAATCTCTGACGTTCTGATAAATGAAGGTCAGACACGAAGCCCCACGTCACAATGACAGGAGCCCAGAGCTGGGAGCAGGGGCTTGAGACCCCCTCCTGAGGGCCCCGGAAAACTAGCTGGGACCGCTGGTGTCCAGGGGACCCTGTGCTCTGTGACAGCACAGGTTTCACAAGCAAAGTTTTTGTCATCTGGCCATGATGAGACAACACTCAGCCAAAACCTGAGCTAACTATTAATGCAAAAGGCGAGCATGTTGGGTGAGCCCAGGGGAAGCGAGCGTGTTTAATTCTGACAACAGTCTAGTATCAGGGCTCCAGGGATTTTGTCTGGCCACCTGCGAAGCCAGGAGAGAGCTGCCGGGCCAGGGGACAAAGCACTGGGTGTGGAGGCTGGACACGTAGTATAGGAGGGGATGCCGGTCGGAAGGCACGTGCAGACAGGGTCAGGGGTTTGTGGAGCTGGAAGGGAGGAAGGATGTCAGAGGAAGATCTGGTTAGCTCTGGAACCAGGCTGGAGGATCTGAACTACGTGCAACATTCAGGATGTGTCCAGCTCACTGAGACACACAGAAGTGCATTCCCCAGGCAAAATGCCGAAGGATGTTCCTGGAGACCCTGTGACCCTGTCAGGCAAGACCCACCTAAAGGACCCATGATGGACAGATTGTGAGACTCAGGTAAAAGTGGAAAATGATGCCTTTTTTTTTTTTAATTGAAGTCCAGTCAATTACAGTGTGCCAACATAGCACTATTTACAATAGCCAAGACATGGAAGCAATAACCTAAATGTCCATCAACAGATGACAGGATAGAGAAGCTGTGGTATGTTTATACAATGGAATACTACTCTGCCATAAAAAAGAATAAAATAATGCCATTTGCAGCAACATGAATGGACCTAGAGACCATCATTCTAAGCAATGCCATTTATAATCAGACACTGAGGCCGTGCTGTGAACGTGGACATCCATGTCCAATCTAAAGTGGCCCTTCCCCCTACCAGCACCAGAAAGACCCAGTTTTAAACACCACCAAGACCATCTTGGGTGATGTCTTCCTGACGGCAGTTAAGTCCTAGATACCTAACAGTGCTCGATCAATAAAACATACAGTCTTTGGGCGGTCCTTCTGTTGTGTCGACATTGATAAACAAGGAAGTCCTTCTCTGCTTCCAAGTCTTGAAACGCTTGAGATGACACAGATGTCAGGCCACAGAGAAAATGTAAAAGGGGACAGATAACAGTTGTCCGAAAGGAAGGAGGGGGAGTGGGCGGACTGGCACCTTTGGTGTCTGGATTTCAGTGACCGTGAACGTGGAAATCTATGCCTCCTGGAGAAAGCAGTGAAGCCAAGTGATGAGGAATCATCATCAAGTATGTTCTCTTCATTGGGCTGAAATTTTGGGGGGGAAAAAAAGAGAAGAATCCATTGGGTCCAACTACTTCATACAACTGCTCTTTCTTGGAAGCCCTCGCTTCATTTTTCTTTCAAAAGAAGTTACAGAAATTAACCTTCATTTTGAAATAACATGACAAGGACACCTGTAAAAGCAAATTCATCGGGAATTATATAAAAGCGTTGAAATCATGTTTCTTCTTGTAGTCAGCATCCGAGTTATTTCCTATTTATATGCAAATGTCAGTGTCCTGGGCTTATTTTATTTTATTTTTTTACAATCCTGGAATAGTATGTATTTCCTAAAAGTTTAGATGAGTGGAGTCCTGATTTGATAGTGAAACCATTCTGATAGCAGGTCCAGAAAATGCATTCCTGACTCCAGATGGGCTTAGAACCCAATGACTGACATTGTTCATTTGCATCTTCAGATAGGATAACTTATTTTATTTTTATTTTCCAAGAGCATAATGATTTATTGATTCTGAAAATCAGCCCTGAATTTTAAAAAGCAGCATTCGCTTCTTAGAAGCAAAGCCGGTGGGCAGACACATTGACTTTGTCTTAATTATCTGCAACCTCCCATCTGTAGAATGACTTGTGGGTGAGCATCCTTCCTTAGTCATTTTGTTTCCCTGGTAATCCCTGTATCTGATTCCTTCCATGTTAGCTGTATTTTAAGTCTTTACTGAGAGAGCAGCTTATAATTAAGATGATCGCTAATTGTGGGTTGTTAATTAACTGCTGCCTAATGAGAAACTACAGAACAATTTGGTCCCTTCAGGGAGATGAGGGACCAGGGGACAATCGCTCTTTAGGTTCAGTGTGCTTTTTGTTTACCTCCCTTCCTGCAGACAAGAGCGCCAATGATTACAGCCTGTTTAGAACGCGGCAGAATAAAAACAGGACGGATACTGGGGCTTACCTTGCTGTTGCTTCTACTCTTTCACATTCAGAAAAGGCCAGAAAAGTCAAAGGTTGGGGCAGGAATCTGAGACTACAGCTTAGATCCACTCCAAATCCAGCCTGGCCAGTCAAGGGCACCTTAGAAATTCTTCAGAATGAGAGTCCCCGTGGACGCCTGGTGACAGTGTCCACACCCCAAGCGTTCAGAAGAAAGATCACATTGGAAGGCAATTATTTGACCCTGTTGGTTTTCAAGACTGCTCTGAACACTTTTTTCTTTGTTTTTCTCCATCTTCTCCTTCCCAGCCAGCCCTGGTCCTCCTTAGCTGGGGTCCTTCCTACAAGGCGATGAATGAGGAGAGAATTCATTTGGAATGAGTGAAAATCATCGAGACGTGTGCTTAGTGGCTTGCCTGCAAATGTCATGGCTGTGTGTGCAAGGAATTCATTACAGCACTCATTTTAATTTCGTCTGATCCATACAAGGGTTCGCCCTTTACACACACAAGCAGAAGGAGATCCCAGCTGAGAACGACAGCGCACCTGAGGTCAGCGCAGTACAGGATTCCCCAGAGGTTTGCTGCCTTGTTTGAACTTGCCTGTAGGCGCTTCTGGTAAGGAGCAGCCCATCACAGGCTTTCCGTTATGCTGTTCCTTTAAGGGCTCGCTGATGAAGCTATTAAAGGTCAATGGTGATGAACATCAGCATCACTTGGAAGGCATGTGAAGGCAGAAGACCCCGGAGACTCTGATGTGGTGGCTCTCAGACCTGAGGATCTGTACTTCAAACAAGATGCTGCTGGTCCAGAGCCCACTCTGAAAGCTGTGGCTGCGGGTTACTGAAGGTCATTTCTGGAAGCTGAATAATTTCATTGGAAGAGATGGGCTGTTCAAGTTAAATTTTTTTTTCCCTTGTTGCTGTCACCACTATCCTGATACAAAAAGGTTCTTTGCAGCCCCAGTAAATATGGTCTGTTTGCGTGGGTAATAAACAAGTGGAGAGAAAGGGTGACCAGTCTGCTGTTTTCCATAGGAACTCAAATTTAGAAATAGCAGTGTCATTGGAGGAAAAGGAATGGAAACCAACACAAGAGGGGAAGGGACTAAGGGCATTTAATTATGGAAATTGTACTCACTCCTTTGATAGATGGTTTGAAAAACAAGCAGGGAGAATATAGCAGCACATTAGCCCAGCCTTGGGAGTCAAATTGTCTAAGGATCCTGGCTCCATGACTTGGTCCAAGTTCTTAAAAAATCTAAGCCTTAGTTCTTTCTCTATATAACATAGAAATAGCAATGCTACCTATATTGCAGAGGATTGTGGAAATTGAATGGAACACTTGGCTTAGCTTGTAGTAAGAGCTCAGTAAGTGTTAGGTACCTTCACCACCATCACCACCACCATCACCGTCACCATCATCATCACCACCACCATCACCGTCACCATCATCATCACCACCACCATCACCGTCATCGTCACCACCACCATCACCACCACCATTATCATCACCACCACCATCACCGTCATCGTCACCACCACCATCACCACCACCATTATCATCACCACCATCATCATCACCACCACCATCACCACCACCATCATCATCACCATCATCACCACCACCATCATCATCATCACCATCACCACCACCATCATCATCACCACCACCATCACCGTCATCATCGTCACCACCGCCATCACCACCACCATTATCATCACCACCATCATCATCACCACCATCATCACCACCGCCATCATCACCACCACCATCATCATCACCACCATCATCATCATCACCACCATCATCATCATCACCACCACCATCATCATATTCAAGCTATCAGGAGGAAAGTATAGCTGGATTTATGTATAACCTTGTGAGTTAGGAAGCCTTTCTAATGTTGGTGAGGGAAAACATTACTATTAAAAAGTAGAAATTCGGGGGGAGGCTCCCATGTCTGAACATCATGTTCCTCAAGAGATTTTGTCAATCCAAGCTTTTCTTAATTAAAAAAATAAAATAAAAAGTCTTTTTTGTCTCATAAGCAAATAATCCCTCAACACTCCCTCACCCTTCTTCATCACTCCTGTCTTGTGCAGACCCACCTGCCATTTCTAAAACAGCCCATCCCTGGAATTGCCCCAGGGGCAATCTTACACAGGTCACTCAGTGAAGACCCCTTCAAGAGCAGCATGCTTGGAAAATCAGTCTGTCCTGGAACTCACTGCACAACAAATCTGTCAGTCCTGGAACTGATGATACACAGGATGGGGCTGGGAGGGTTGCGTCACTAAGCACCCTATTTCGGATGGATGGGAGGATGGGCAGATGAATGAATGGTTGGATAAATAGATGGGTGGAAGATGGAATAAATTAAACAAAAGCACACAGTAGGTGCTACAAATAATTTTCCAATTTAAATTTGAGTCATAAGTAGGTTGACATTTAGCAAAAGACAGGGGGCCTGATAACTTAGGCAACCATGTTCTAGCAGGACCATACACTGACGCGCGTCACCAGAGGGGCTCCAATGTCAAATGGACCATTTAATCCAGTCCAGCCAGGTGACTCTTTTTAATCCAATGGTGCTTTTCCGTGGTCACTCCCTGGTCTGGTTCCAGACAACTGAGTGAGATTTGAAAGGATGTCACATATGAAACACCCCGCTAGCTGACATGAGTGCAGTTAAGGAAGGGCCTAGATATTTCTAAAATAAAAGGAAATGCTATGGCCCTTCTGACGGTGGCAGGGGACGTGTGTCATTTTCTTCCTGAGCCACCGGGAGGGGGATCTCACTTTGTAGCATCCTCTCGCCCCGGTCGTGTTAAAGTTCTGGTGCTGCTGAATTTCTGAAGGCCAGGATGTGTATTTGGCTTAATGGGGTGACATCAACCAAGGAAAACAAGGCCAAAAACAGAGAGAGGGACACTGCGCTCCTCACGCACGTATGGAGGGGCAGGAGTGGATGGACGCGGAAAGGAGGGGGAGCGATTAGGAGAACGTGGACCCCGGCTTGGTCTTCCCCGTCTTGGTGAGTCTGGTTTGCAGTGGACAACAAACTGAGGGAGTGCCCCTGAGTCTGGGTCAATGAATAAGGTTAGTCATCATCATCATAATAGCAAATAACAAAAATTGCATTTATGGAATTATAAACGTATACACGCCTGACGCTGCTACAGGCATTTTTTTCAACTTGTTTAATCCTCACAGTGGCCGGATTTGATAAAAAAAAAAAAATACTGAGATCATCTTCATTTTACAGGTGGAGAAACCGGAATCCAGGTAGGCTGAGTAACGAGCCCTAGGTCACCGCGTAGTGAGCGCTCAGAACCACCTCCTCTGGTCACCTGCCGAGGCGGCTTGCTCCTTGGTGCCACCCGCCTGCTGTGCGGTGGGCAGAACGAGTTTGGACTCGGTAACAAAAATAGGGATTCGAGCAAAGTCAGCCCCGTGCCCTCCCAGGACTCAGCCCCCGAGTTCAGGCGGCCAGGCTCGCCGCGTCCCTCTGCGCCCCGCCTCCAGGCTGGACGCGTCTCCGGGGACACCGACGCGCCTACGTAAAGCCAGCAAACTTAAAAACACAGACACTGACCACTGACCGCGATTGTGAAATGAGCCAGCCCAGCCGGGAAGGCTGGTAAGGCGGTAAATTCTGCCCGCGGACCCAGAGCCTCTGGGCGGCTTCTCAGCTCCCCGTCTTTAAGTCTGAACAGGTGGCAATGAACCCAAGCGCGGAAGGAAAGCTCCAAGAAGAAAGAACGGGGGGAAGGAAAAATACAACGAAAAAAGAGAGAACCTGGAAGAAAGGGGGTCAGGCAGCGACAAGAGACAGTCGAGAAAACCTTTAATGTCTGTATGAGAGGAAGTGAGTCGAGGGCTTGCGTGGGCGCCCGGCGAGCTCTCATGCACGTGCCATTACCTGGAGAACAGACCGGAGACGAGGAGGGCTGGAAGCAGGTGCACAAGCGAGGAGGCGGCCTCCGGGATCTGGGGGGACACGGTGCCACCATTCTGCGCCCCAGCACGCGGTGGAGACGACATGATGGCTGCGCGCCGCGTTCCCAGGTGTGGTGATTCCCTGGTTTCCCTGTGTCTCGTCCTCTCCGGGCTGCCGTGTGGACAACAGTCAACGTCGTGTCCTCTAGAAGGTCCCACGAGTGGGTTCAGGGTGGGGTCACACGCTGATCTTCCTGGGACGGACGTGGTACAGCAGTGTGGAAAGACGCTTCCTCTCTGGCCCGGTGGCTGGAGGAGGCCATGTGTGAGGGAGCCGAATGTGACACTGAAGCCCTAACCGGATCCACTAAGAGGATTTCAGGCACCTCAAATGGGCGAGAGAGAAAGCTGACCATTTTGCTCATGTCTCATCGGTAACCCAGACGTTTCCTTTCACCTCTTCAGCGGTTTTCATGGGAAGTGCTCATAGCTGTGGTCAGAGAAGTTCCAGAAGAGGAAAAAGAGACAGGTGCACACACGTGCGTGCACACACACGCACGCACGCACAAGGAGAACTGCACAGGCTTCAGAAGCCTTGGGGGGGGGGGTCACTGGTCACACAAAGACAAACAAAGGGTACTTGATCCGCGGACATCTCTGTCACAAACGCTGATGTCTCACTGAGTTTAATCTCCTTAAGTGCGGCCTGCCTGATTTGGACGTGCCTCCCGCCTTCTCTCCTGGCAAAGACAGTTCCTAGGGAATGGGCAGCAGAAGGATATGAGCGTTAATAAACCAGTTTATTCCATTGCCCTCTGTTGGCTCCAGGAAAGGGAGCTGTGTAATGCCAGTCACCTCCCCCGGGCAGGAGGAGAGGGCCCTCCAGGGGACGAGGGCGGCGGGTCGTGGAAGGGACTTCAGACGCATACGCTTCTTGCTTTCTTGTTAGAACACCCTTTTCAGCCCAGTGGGCTGTATCTCCAGCAGAGGGTGGGCTGGCATGGCTGGTACCCACCTCGACACCTCCTCAGCATCGTTCTTTCTTCCTCCCCCACCTCCCTGCCCGGCTTCCCCAACAGGAGAGGCGGGGACTGCAGTGAGGAAGAAAATGTGTGTCCCATCCAAAGGGGACAGCTGCTCCTCAGTGGGCCTGAGGTCCCAAGGGTGCCACAGTCTTTGAATTTCCAAAGTAGAGATCTTGAAACTGAAGCCAACACACAGGAGAACGGAGCCAAGAGTTGATGAGAGGGAGAGATTCCAATCCTTCTTTGAGTCCCTGGGCCAAGAATTGCCTAAACCAATACTCAAAACGTTCCAGTTAATGAGGCAGCTAATGTCCCCATTTTTTTTTCCTCTTTTTGATGAAGCTGGCTTGAGTTGGGGTTCTGTCTTTAGCAACAAAGGGGATGGAAGTCAGCCTCGACATCAACATTACAAGAGGCAAAGTGTGAGGCACGCTGAAGTCTGAGACATCCCCGGACCCGATGCCAAACCAGGGACAGGAAGCCTTCCTGGAAGAGGCGGCATTTGGCTTGGATGGGGCTTGATCACAGAGGATGGGCATCCAAGGTGAGTGAGCATGAGAGCTAACCAGGGGGGTAGGAAAGGCTGCTTCGTGGGACGTCTATCCTGATGTGTGCCTGCTGCCCTAAGATAGCATTAACAGCGCCCCCTCCCGTTGCTTAGGGAACCTGAGAGAACCCAGGTGCCTGATGCCCTAATTCCCCAGCTGTTCAGCTTTCTCCATGTGGTCACCAGTGCCGTGATCCTCCGCTCTACCCAGGAAAGCAAAACAGGGAGAAAGAGAGAGAAAAACCCTTAACGTGGGCCAGGAATGAGCTCATTCTGGAACGAGGCGAGGGGAAGTTGCCTTCCTGAAAACCATGGTGTTTGAAGGGCAGGCTGTCGATGGAGAGGATGACTCAGCTCTGAGCTGCCTGCTGGCCAGAAGTCTGCCTCTTTGAACAAATTATTGTCTACCCAATGCACGATGGGCATTAAAACAATAAAAAGAAACCCGGTTCAAGGACACACGTCAAAAATGGAGCAATTAACATCCTGAAAGGTCCATTAGTGCAGGAGACGTGGGAGAAATCTTTTCTTATAAACTCCTGATCACATTAGGCATTTCGGAGCCAGGGTTACAGGGGAAGAAGTCACGTGTTGGCTAATAGCTAAATGGCACTGACTGAATGCACAGTGTGTCCCAGGAGGCCAGGTCAGCGCTTGGGAGAGTGCCTGGCTTTTGCAAAATGACTACTTCCCCAAGCTGCTTGTGTGT
The DNA here is from genome assembly GCF_048773025.1 of Camelus bactrianus. Taxonomy (NCBI): domain Eukaryota; kingdom Metazoa; phylum Chordata; class Mammalia; order Artiodactyla; family Camelidae; genus Camelus; species Camelus bactrianus. Next base: position 3,734,450 of record NC_133570.1, on the reverse strand, counting down.
GTGTGTGAAAGAGAGAGAAACATTATTTGACTCTGCATGCAAACATAGGTCATTCTGTGCATGTCATGTATCCTTCCTAAAGAAATGTTGTACCTTGAGGATAAATACGTAAAAATCACTTTTAATCTAATGATGAATACTATGACATTGTAGTCCGGTGTGTATTAAAAATATCCAGAAACTGGGTCCGAAAGATTGAAAAGTACTTCTGAGAATTCAGAAATATTTGCAAGTATGCCTACACTCTGTGTGATTGAAACGAGTTTTTTTGTTTGTTTGTTTGTTTGTTTTTCTTCCCTGGATTCCAATCCCCTGATTCTCGAAACAGCTCCTGGATTTTCCATGCTCGGACCACTCCTATCCTACAGGGACTGCAAATGCCCCGCAGAGTGGGAACGTGACCTCGGTCTAGCCAATCCGTGTCGTCCATCAAATTGGCAACTGCAATGGGCTCGATGTGGTCCTGTGACCCTGCAGAGTCCCACTTGCTCTGGGGATTTCAAGCCACCTTTGGCACTTGCTGCAATCCAACCACATAGAGATTAGCCTGTCCCAGGCTCATCTGATTTGGGTTAGAAGCCAGTTCCTGATGTAATACGCAATGAAGGCTCAGATACTGGTCACGTACAGCCTCGTTTTCCCAAGAAGGCTTAATTAATTGCACCACCATTTCCAGCATTGATTTTTTTCCTGTTTAGTTTCAGCCGGTGAATTAGCACTTCCTTCCTGGACGTGACTTGGAAGGCAGCGTCTTGAGCAATCAAATCCTAGAATCAGGACGCTCAGGGGTTCCTGCTGGATGGGTGTTCATTACACCCAGAAAACAGAGGAAGGGCAGCTTCTCTTGATAAAGACTCCGTTTGGTTCCCTCTGAGACTGGAGGCTGGTCCGGTGGCCTGAGGCAGCTGGCATCCCTCACAAGGACCCTGAAAGTCACCTCTTGATCCAGGGAGAGACCGAGGCTGTTTCTCCCTCAGGGTAAGGCAAAGACAGTCTCTCCCACCGCGCTTCAGCCCGACCAGAGCCATCGAATGTTCCTTGGACACCCTGTGGCAGGAAACAGCTTCTGCCCATGGGAAGCCCACAGCTTGGAGAGCTCTGCTGGGCGGGCTGGAAAAATCAGAGACATAAACTGGGTGCTTCCAAATCACACCATCGTGGTGTCCTCCCACCTGGGCGGCCCTAGAGAGCCCAGGATGGCGGGTACTCGGAAAAGGGGAAAGGGGAAAGGGGAAAACGACTAAAGCTAGAATGTGTCTAGATTGTAGGATGTTCAGTTCCAGGTGCCGAACTCAGGGGACAGTCTGTTTCCTAGAGCCAAGCCACGGGTCAACCAACTCTTGGCGAGCAATGACACCAAGAGACTTCATCTATCATTTTTTAAATGCATGGAATGGATTTTTAAAAAATCAGGGTATATTCTTGGAATGAAGTTACATATTCTTTTAAATAAAATTTTCATTTAAATTATATACATATTTGTGTGTGTGTGTGTGTGGTGAGTCCTAGTGTAAAATGCATTTCTTGTTGTGGATTACAATAAAGAAATTGGAAAAAGCGCATGACTGACCAGCTGCTCCTGATCCAATCTTGCTCATCCTTCAAAACCTAAATGGATTCTCACTATATCCAGCAGGCTCCCTCTCTGCTCCAGCTTGGACCATCTCCTCCAGTCTCTGAACGTCCTGAACCAACCAATTTAAAGCTCGATTTTCTATTTCCTTGTACTAATCTTTATTACTCAGCCCAAGTCTTCCATCAATCATTCAGTCAACAAGCGTTTCCTCTCCCGCGTGACTGTTGCTCCCCTCTCTCATCACGGACACTGCTGATGTGACACTGTCAGCGGCAGGATCTCAGTCTCCTTCCTCCCTAGACACGTGGGTGAGCTCCTTTTAAGGTTAAAAGAGCAGTGATCTCCTCCTCCTGCCCAGCTGTATGTTAAGCAAGTTCTGAAGGTAACTTACCAGGTGACAGAGGCCTGGGCGCCCCCATCCCCCTCCCTGGAGTGTTGGACTTTGGTAAATCCAACCACTTACATCCAAGCTCCTCAGGCTTCACAACTGCCACAGGGTTCTCAGAGACTGGCCCGTCTAACTCCCTCTGCGGGTGGGGCATTTCCCAGAGGAAGGGGAAGCTCTGTGATGGGAGAGTGTCCGTCCCACACGGTGTGTTGCTCTGGGCTCTCCGTTCCCTCTTCTGATGCCCAGCGGGTGGGGGTCGTACGGAGAAGAACAAACCTGACTCCATGTTGGGTCTGTTCCCTTAGCTCTGACCCTGGGCTCTGTCACCTGGGCTGAGGCAGGCTGGTTCTGCACCTTCTGTAAAAGAATGTTGCCCAGAGCCTGGAATAACCATGACAGCCCTTCTCAAGGCTCTGACCTTTAAAGGCATAACACTGCTTCATTCATATAGAGATAAAAATTTGCAGAACAGAGAATAACATTTGTCTTGTTGGAGGTTTATGGGAACATGGGGACCAGACCTAGGCGGACAGCTGCAAGAACAAAGGATTCCGGCACCAAGGAGTTTGCGACAACCAGCCACACCTCCTCCCTTTTTAGTATAAAAGGAGCCTGAATTCTAACTCGGGTGAGATGGTTCTTTGGGACGCTAGTCCACTGTCTTCTCAGTCTGCTGGCTTCCTGAATAAAGTAGTCGTTTCTTGCCCAACACCTCATCTCTCGATTTTTTGGTCTGTCGTGCGGGGAGCAGAACGAGCTTGGACTCGGTCACGGGGGCACCCTGCCTCCCAGAGGATGCCTGTGTGTCTCACCCTGGTTGGAATCTGTCACTGCACTCTAAGCCCTGGGGTACAAACCTAAGCCAGAGGTGAGGCCCTATTTTCTGGGCAGAATTACTGAAAGAAGAATGATCATTTTGGTGAATGTCCTCTAAGGGCATCAGGACCTTCTCTTGGAAAATAAATCTGGGCACCCGGAGTGGCAGCAGCCGGCAGGAACGCTTATGTGGGAGGCTGGCTGGGGTCAGAACCGTGAAATGCGGTCCCGGAGAAGGGCAGGTGGGAGACCACAACCAGATGCCGGACCAGAACCTGCTGCTTTTCCTCATCAGAACAGCCCCCGGGAGACAAGTTACCTGGGAAGCAGTGATGCAGTCTGTCCCATTTTTTCTTACTCTTCACTGTTCTTGGGGATTACCGTATTAATCCGGGCTGGGGACCTGAAGAGTGAGAAATCATTTTAGGGCCAAAGTTGGTGACCTGAGGATCGATATCCCGTCTGTTTACTGTTCACGTGTCACTTCGTTTGAGGGTGTCCTCTTCCATTAATTCAATGGACGGTTTTTTTTTTTTTAATTATAAAATCACATGTATTCATTGGGAAAAGACAAAACCAAAACAAACAAACAAAACAAGTCACCTGAGAATAGACGACTTCAAGATAGCAGAGGCATGTTTTAATGAACCATACCCTGTCCTCTTTCTCCGCAAGTGTGCAGGCGTGCATACACGCGCGCCCACGCACACACACCAGCTAGAGTCAGTTTGACCTTTGATATTTAGTTAATTAGCCAGCCTTCCGATTTCACGTGTCTAGGAAAGTTCATTATCTTCACGCTGAATTTCCACGAGTGCCAAGGGAATTAAATTTCACTTGGTTCATTGCATCTCTGACGTCTTTTGGCGACTTCCTCTGGGCCAGGTCGTGTGCCGGGCCCCGGGGTGTGCACGGCCGGCCGCCGAGCCCCTGCCGCCTGGTCTCTCCCTGCGGAGGGGACGTCCAGCTCCGTGTCCCACTGGACGCTCAGCTTCTCTCCTGACTGCTACTCTCCTGTCCTGCTCCACGGATGCTCAGCTGGGACACAGCCACTTTTACCTAATTTCCAGGCCAGCTTTGATTTTATCGCCTCCCAGCCCTGAATTCACGCTTTCGGCTGGGACTGCGTGATGGGTAATGCTGTGTGGCTACTTGACTGCACAAAGGACGCCCGGGGAGCTGGTAAAACATGATTTCTGGTGTCAAAGGGCTTCTAGAAGAGGTTAGCGTCTGATTCAGGAGGCTCAGATCACCCCCACCAACATGCACAGTCATCAGCTGCTCCTCTGAGGGCCCCAAAAGAAAGAAAGTCAAAGGGAAGGGAAGTTCTGTCTTGTAGAGCTGGGATGTCCACCGTTTCTTGCCCTTGGTCATTGGCGCTCTGGGCTCTCAGGCTTTCGGACTTGGTCTGAATCACACCTCGAGCCTTTCTGGGTCTCCAGCTTGCAGACGGCAGATTGCGGCCCCTCTAGGTCTCCCCAACCCGGTGAGCTGCTTCCTCCCCTAAACCTCCTCTTTGCACATCTCTCTCTATAGCCCTGGTTCTGCTCCTCTGGAGAACCCTGCACAACACCGTCTGCAAAAATGGACCTGCGCCCTTAATGTTTTTTAGCCCTTTACCAGCTGACCCTGACGCTTTGTCAGTAGAGGGCACTGGAGAGACATCGCTCCCAGGTTCCAGAATGTTCCTTCGGGGGCTGTGGCAGGGTGGGTGGCTTCTCCAGCACAAGAATATACCCTGATTTTTTTAATGCAAACCAAAAACATCAGAGTAATGACCGGAACCCCACATCTGAGGATGGTTTGCCTCCTGTAAATAATAAGGCCTGAGATATCCAGAAAATTGCAGCATTTGGGCTATTTCCTGCACGTGTCTGGTTGATTTTTATTACTGCCACAACCTGTGTCTCCAACGTGATAGAAATCCTTGTGAGTTCTTGATCAGTCTAGCTTTTCCAAGATTTTGTTCATTTTCTCCCCTGTTGTCTGTTCTATACTAATTGGCAGGGAAATATTAATTTTTTTCCTATGCACAGGAGCATTGGAATTTCATCAAGTTGAGGTTTTTTTTTTGTTTGTTTGTTTGTTTGTTTGTTTGTTTTTACCATCTATGTTTTCTACTTTTTTTTTTAAACTGAAATATTTGTTTTTGTCTCTATTAATCTGACAACCCGGGTAAGAATTCATTCAAAATTTATATTTTTGTTGTTTTTGTTGCTTGATTTGCCCTGGCTCCAAATACAGGAATATAAGAATTAATGTTAACGTCATTTATTTTATAGGACACCTTGCTTTTGAGTCAACCAATATTCTGTGAACTACTATCCTGGAAACTGTTTTCATAATGATGCATATAAGAAATAGATTCAATTTACTAGCACACTTGTGCTATTTCTTCTGTTGTGTTCCAGTGCTGCTCACTGATGTGATATATTTCTTTTAACTATGTGATTTTATAATTTTTTCAGCACGAGTTGGCTATTCAAATCTAGAACTATTTCCTTATATATAATATACAGCATATTGTGTTTATATGAGCAGCATTATATATTTTTCCTACAAAACCATTTTAAAATCCTTTCCCATCCATGCAGGATGGAAAGTACTTGGATTTTCCCCCATGAATATTTTTTCTTAAAGAAATAGGAGTGTGTTTTATACTCGGTTATGTCTTATAGACTGGAAAATAAACTACTTCTGCATGGAATACTAAATGAATAAAAGGGAACTAGCATTTACTAAGCACAGAATTTTGGTAAACTTTTTAGTTAAATCCTCAAATAGAATTACTAGGTAAAATACAGCGCATTCAAATTAAATTAAATTAAATCAAATCAAATTAAATTTGAACTTTGCAGAAGCAACAACTTCTTTTTTTGAAAAATGATAAATATATCCCAAATATTACATGCGATATACTTACACTAAAATTATTTGTTGTTTAGCTGAACTTCAAAATGAACTGAGCGTCCTCAATTTTCTTTGCTTAGTCGGGTAACTCTATCCTCAGGCAACCCTGTTTGGCCCCAGTTTGCGTTGTTTTCCTCTCTGCTCCTTTCCTGTACCCATTTTCCCCACTAAAGAAGAGATTTCTTTGGCGCCTGTGGGAAACTTGAAATAGCTTCCAACATAGAGACTCGGAAGCTTAAAATTTAAAATAAAGTCATTCACAGCATTGCACACTGTGTCTGAAAACATGGTGACATAAAGGCCATCTTCACTGTATATAGCATCATATTATCAAGTGCTAAGTTAGAATAATAGAATGTTCCGGAATAGATGCTGGAAGCAATCTTGGGATTGCCTTATCTGAGAGCTTTGTTTTGCAGATGAAGGGCACAGATTCCTCCAACAGCAGACTATCTCCAGCAAGGAGGCTATTTCTAACAGAGTGGTTTTGGCCCCAGTAGAATACACGTATAGTGTGCGAAATCATTTTGAGGTGACATGCTGACAGAAGAGAAGGTCACACGGGCTGAGGCCGCACAGGGTGTAGGGCTGTGCAGAGACGGGAGGGAAGGAGATGGGAGGATGTGGGAAAGGCTGGTGGAAGAACACTTTGCATTTGTTTGTGGCTCTTAGATCCTTGTGGAAGGTTCCCCACGCTCCCCACCCATTCCACCACCTCTCTTGGGACCACCGCCACCAACAAAAAGAGGCCCCTGTGGATAGGACTCTCTTTAACACCTACGTTTCTTTCAATGAGAAGCCGAAAGACGTTGTATTTCACAGACACAGCCTTCAGCCATTGGGATATAATTTTGATAAATCTGATTCCTCTTTTTCACATGAACAGAAAATGTCACTCCTGTCTTCGAATCTCCAAGCAAACCTAACATTTCAGCCTTATCTTTCTCATGCTTGCAGAGGCCGGCTTTTACACCCAGTTCAGCTCCAGTTGAAGAGTCAGCACTGGGCTAGACGTTTTTAGCTCATGATCTGTAAGGAAATATAATGCCGGGGACCAGGAGCGCTAACATTGAAAGAAAGAAAGAGAATCTTTTTTGAAATGTGAACACGCATGGCTGTGTTTATCAATTCTCCAAACGCAAGCTTTCCCACTTAAAAGTCTCGTCAAAGTTGGGCCCAGCTGGGGAGTGACTCATCTTCCTGCACAGACGTTCCCTCCAGACTAAAAACGGTGTCTCTAATTCGAGGATAATTACAATCGGACATGGCGCCCAGGAAACTTGCAAGAGTGCAGAACAGAACACAGGAAGCGCCCGTCCAGAGCCCTGAGGGCGTTCTGCACGGGTGGGATGATTTTTCTCTTTTTGAAATAAATTAAAACTAGGGAGAATGTTGGTGACCCAGAGTCTGATCCCTGCCTTCGTGAAAGCATTTGGAAATTTCAAACTAATTTCCCAGCACATCCCCTGCTGACGTTATTATTAGAAGCATCTCCTCTTCACTGATCTCAGTGGAGGAGTCTATTCCCCAGGGACAACACGGACCCAATTATCAGTGTTTCTCTTACAAATGTCTCCTCTTTTTTAAGAGCTCTAGGTAGAAAAAAAAATTTTTTTTTTTTAAACCAGGCCTTTGCTTTAGTCTGTTGAAATGAAACTCAGACACCCAGGATGTCCTGTGAAAAAACAATATGCACGATAAAGAAAGCAGACACATGATTGGTTTGTCTTTCTAGAGCAGATCTGCACAGAAATGTCAATTTATTAAAAAAAAAATCTAATTTCTGTCACGACCGCCTGGTTTTAGGAGCAGTCACCGAGCTGCTGAAGAGAACGTGTTTTGCACGTTAATCACAAATGTCCCCTTAAGTCTTTGTTCAAAGTTGATGAAAATGCTTGACTTGTGTCACTATATCCAAATCTCTGCTTGTGATACATTCTGAAGACTAAGGGAGCAAGTGGAATTTGTGTGTATTTTTTAAAGGTGAACAATGGCTATGACAAAACCCAGGATTTTAGTGTTTTTTGTTTTTTTTTTTTAATAAAACCTAAATGTGTCAAAGATGGATCTTTTTGGAAGCATTTGATTTTTACTTTTGGACTTTGTTTGTTGCTGGAGAATCAGGGTGTGATACCGGTGCATTTGGGTGTAAGGATGCCACCTGTCCCTGGGGCACTTGAGATTTCTGGTCTCATGCACGTCCAGATGTGCAAGGGGTTCACACGCGCGGGATGAACCGATGACCGAAGGGCGGTGGGTGTCAGGGATAAATTATTCCTTCCTCCCTCCCCGTGGCCTGCTCTCAGACCCCCTCCTCCTCACCCCCTCTCAGAAGCCAGGCCCACAGGTGGACCAGCTGGTCCTGCCGGATGCCAGGCAGTGAGCAGCTTGGCAAAGACCCTCCTCCCTCCCGCCTCCCCCCCCCCCCCAGCCCCGTGTGCAGAGCCTAGTGAAGGAAGCCTGCTGAGACATCACTGGGGTCTCACACCCTTGACGTAGTCATGGGCGGGCCTGTGACCCAGAGTCTAGTGAGATGCCCCACGGGAGGACATCTCTTCCTAGATAAAATCCCAAGCTCCACAGGCAGGCTTGCTGTCCTGGTGTCCTCCTCTCCTCCACCGCCTGGAAAATGAGCGTGATGTCTGGTGGCCCAACAGCCATTCCACCGCTACGACATGACAAGCCAACCTAGCATTGATGGGGTCAGAAAATGGAACAGTCGTGGGTTCTTCGGCAGAACCGAGCCACTGTACAAATCCTGGGCTCCCTATTCCACACTCCTTCTTATGTGAGTCAAGCACACGCTTCTTTGTTTAAGCCAGCTCTTGTAAACTGCCCTGCTAATTCTCCCAGTCCTACCTGATACACTAGACCTCTGGATCTTTCTTCTCTCCAGGAATGCCCTATGCACACAAGCTTCCTTAATCAGAGGTGGAGAAGGTGGTGAGAGAAGCCATTTCTTCTGGGCTTCCGAGTTCTCAGCAACAAAGGGCACATCTGGGGGAGCTGAAAATGACAATCCCTCTCCTGGCCACGTGTGGGGTTCCAGCTTTATCACCCAGCTCCTCCCAGTCCGTGTTAATGACTCACCCTCTTGTCTCCTCCTCCCTCTCCCTGCACGTCTGAATTCGGAGCACCAACCCTGGCAGCAGATTGCACCCTATTGTTCCATCCACGTGCCAGTGAGAAGCCCAGCGAGGCCACACAGGTCATGTCGTGAGCTCGCCTTCCACGGCGATCTGAATGAATTCAGTTGGATCTGATTCTCGTTTCACAAGTCAGGCTCAGTAGGGCAACCGCAAATAGTGATTTCCCTTCTTGTTCAAGGAAGGGCTTTCACACTTTGGCTTGGTTGTGCAATGAAACAAGCCTCTCTGGTCTTTTTGGCAGAACCTGGGATTTTTCACTTTGAAGCTTTTGCTTCATTCTGCAGGACTGGAGAAGCTACTCCGTGTCTGTGAAAACAGAAGCTGTCAAATATCCTGAATTCCCCAAACCAGAGCCCATGGAGAGGACAAAAATCTCGGGAGCAAGGCACACAAGGGCACTACGTTTATCCATCATCTCCATGGAGGTCTTTAAAAAATTTTTTTACTTATTTCGGGGGAAGGTAATTAGGTTTTTATTTATTTATTTATTTATTTATTTATTTATTTATTTATTTAAATGGAGGTGCTGGGGATTGAACCCAGGACCCTGTGCATGCTAGGCAGGCACTCTACCCCTGAGGCATACCCTCCCCCTCCATGGAGGTCTTGATTTGCATCTTGATCCCATTCTTGTCTCTGATAAGGGTGAGGGTAAATGTGTGTGTGAGTTGGCAGAAATACCCTAGGGTTGAATTTATGGCTTAGGAATTCAAACAATGCATTTAAAATGCCTGGGGACACCTCCACCAAAGCGTTGTACCTCTTTTTATTATGGAAACGTCAAACACAATGGATCTTATTTACAAAGACACTGATAAAGTCTCCCTTAGCCGCCTGAGTAAAACAATCCCATCCTGAGTCACCTCTCCAGGGCTGGTGAATTATGTCATTGGGCCGTATGGATCAGACAGCTGACCGGCCTGATTGACTTTAGTGCTAATGAACATTATTATACTGAGTCCTGCCTCTGAGCAAGAGGGAAGGATGCTGTGCAGACAGACCCACCCTGAATCTTGTTATCATGACTCAGTCTACTTGTTAGAGTATGAATTTGACTTGGGGACCAGGGGCCCAACCAGATGTCAAAGACTCAGTGGGTTTATTGCTCATCGTTTCAAGCATCTTGGTTCTATGATGCATCTAGATGAGCAAAAGTTTAACAGATATGGTGAAATCTGAAAATGTGTATAGTGGGCCAAATTACCTCTTGATAATGTCTTAGAGGAAGGTGGTGCCTCTCCCTCTCAGATTGGGAAGTAGAAACATGACCGGTGTTGGAATCCAGACAGAGCTGGGTTCCACATCCTGCTCTGTCAATGGCCAGCTGTGTGCCTTTGGGCAAATGACTAAACATCCTCAGGCCTTGGCTGTATTATCTGTAAAATGGGACCAGGACTAGCATCTGGTGGGCTTCCTGTGCTGGATTCAGTGAGAGGTTTTGTTTACAGGGAGCAGGGCGGACCAGCGGCTCCCTCCAAGTGAAAGTCACCAAATTATGTCTGCTGCTAGGGAAACGCAGTGCTTCAATCCTTGAAGATCAGACGAGTTACATTTCAAGAGAGTCAAATATTAGAACTCACAGGTGATTAGAGGCCGTCCAGGGCTAGACGCTATGTTTCCAGATACAAGAAAAAGAGAGCCAGAGAGGACAAGTGTCCTGATCCAAGTCACGTGGCCAGTTAGCAGCAGAGCATGGCTGAGGGCACAGGTCTAAACAGTCCTGTGCCCGCGTACCTAGCTCAATCACAGAGCACTCACGGACATGGCTTATATGACACCTAATATTTACACTCTCAAGGAACAAGGCGGGCAGCTCTTAGGTTGATTAATTACATAGCTCAGTGACACCATCAAAACCCAGGATTCCCCCATCTTTGGGTTGTCCCATCCTGTATATCAACAGTGCCATCAGACCCACTCCCTCTCTGTGATCTGTTCAATATTCCACATAAGGTTTAAGGAGTCAGTGAAAAAGGTGTTGGTTATGTCTGCTTCCAGCCCACTTTATCTATAAAGCCATATTTTGGCTACAATTTAAAAACATAAATGATATGTCAGGCCTCCACTAAACAAAAGGAAAAAATATATATATATTAATATCAGGCTAAGTAATTGGGATAAGAAAGAAAATGAGGGTAAAGGGGTTAATTTTGCAAGAAGACACAAGAGTCCTAAACAGTGTGCATTTGGCTGCAGGATTTCGACTCTCTGGGGCTTCAGGATGCTGACTGTCACTTAACTTAAAAACTCAGCTCTAAACATTTTCTGTGAGAGGGTGCCTGTTATTTCCACCAAGCCAGCGGCACAGATAGGGCCATGACAATTGGGAACGAAAAAAATGGCTTCTCTTAAGTCAAGAAAGCCCCTCATGACTTCAGTAACCGAAAACTTGGACTCTGCTTATGCCCAAGCTCCTTCATGATTATGCATGTGTCCCCGATTTTACTGTCTCAAGAAAGGTCCCGGTGTTCTCCTTATTTGCTGCAAGTAATAATAAACCCTTCCTTCTCCCGATCTTTGGCTTGGTTGTGTCTTTTGGCTCGACATCCACCAAGAGGCAAACCCAGTTTTCAGGTAACAGGAGGCGGTTCCCAGCTCCTCCAGGTTCCACCTTCCTTGACTTGGGGAAGAAAGCCGCCCTCCTTCCATCGTCAAAGCCAGTAATTGGGGGTCAAGTCATCAGCCTTAGACTCTTCCTGTCTCTTCTTTTGTCACAGCATCACCCTCCCTCACTCTTCTGACTTCTCCCTCCGCTTGTAAGAGCCCATGTGATTCCTCTGGACTCCCCGGGATAATCTCCGTACGTCAAGGACCCGATCTTAGTTCTCTGTGCAGAGTTTTGTTCCGTTTTGCCTTTTCTTTCCCCCCATGAGAGGAACCTATTCTCTGGCTCCAGGGATTAGACCATGGGCGTCTTTAATGGGAAGGAGCATTACTCTGCTTGCCACACCTGGGGTTAATCATTTCCTCCATGACAGAATCTCCTTTCTGTGTTTCCCCCCCAAGTTTTGGGTCCTGGGTGTAATACATACTAAAAAAATATCATCAGTGGAAGATAAATAAGGCGATGGCCGTAAAGCACTGATTGTGCTGGAATGGCATGAGGCATCAAATGCAGATGTGTGAGAGGAAAGAATGAATTTACAGAAAGTATTTTGGGATACATTCGGATTAGCTGCTGTGAAATTGTGATATAACATGAAATATATATACATCTTGACCTTTGTCTCCATTTCCTGACACAGGGCTCCCCAGGCCCCTGGAATTCCCTGGGTGATAGGAGCATCTTTTGTTCTAATGAGGTGACTCCTGGTGGGCTCCTGGATGGGGCGTGGCCACCAGAAAGACCAGCCCATCATGAGAAGCTTGGAACTTTCATCGCCAGAGAGGAGAGAGGGGCTGGAAATTGAGTTAATAATCTATCATGCCTACGTGATGAAGTCTCTGTAAGAACCCGTAATAGATGTAGTTCAGAAAGTGTGTGGGTTGGTAAACATGGGATGGGATGTCCTCTCCCACGTACATTGCCCTGCGCATCTCTTTCTTCTGGGTACTCGGAGTTACACTGTTACCCTCCAAAACTGGGTTTGCCTCATGGTAGATATCAAGCCAAAAGATAACTAAGCCAAATAGCGGGAGGAGGAAGGGGTGATTGACATCTTGAAGTTGGGGGGCAGTCTTGTGGGACTGAGCCCTTTCCACGTGGGACCTGATGCCACCCCCAGGTAGAGAGTGCCAGAATTGATTTGAACTGTAGGACAGCCACTTGGTGTCTGCAGAGAACTGGAGAATTGTTTGGTGGAGGAAACCCACTCATTTGATGACCAGAATTCAGTGAATGAATGTGAGAATAGGGGAAAACACAGAAGAGTTTTTCTGAACTCAGATGCCATATCTTTAAGGAAGTTTTGTAGAGAGGTGACCCAGGGATATGGTTTGAAATGTGGACTCTACAATTTGCCTGGGTTTGAATTCTGAGTCATCTAATTACTGGTTTTTAGAAGCTAAACTCTTCTGTGTCTTCAAAACGGATTAGAAATAATAATAACCTAATAAGGTTGTTGTGAAGGTTAAATGGATTAATACTTGTAAAACCAGCTCATAAGAAGGAGCATTTGAGTGTTAGTGCTGATGGTAATGTGGGCAAATTGAATAAAGGGACTGCCAGTGGGATGAATGAACTCCGCTGGTAACCAAAGCTGAGCTCTGTTATGCAAATTTTGACACTAAATGGGTGGCTTTCTGATGCTGAACCAAGTGTGGAAGGTTGTGGACAGACAATCCAGGGTGCTAATAGTCTGCCACGACCTGCGCTTCAAGCAGTGACCCAGAGGGAACAGGCCGAGGACCAAGCATGGGTGTTGGAGCATCAATCGTAAGAGCAAAGCTGCCCACATCTGCATTTTAGGCATCTAATCCAGGGGAGCTGGGTGATGTCCACAGAAGCTGATTTCAGGGTAGATTTCAATCCCTGAAAACTTCTTTGGGGTGTTCTCTGGCGCTGAGAGTAGAAGGGATAAATCTATGTTTCTCCTTTTGTTCAAGGAAGAAAAATCTAGCTGGCAAGACCACAGATCTTTAAGGCACCTGGTGTAATGGACCGGTATGATTTTCAGACACTCAGCAGTCTAGGCAGGGGTTACAGATGTGGGCTCTAAAGGCAGACCACCTCTGTCTGATTCCCAGTTTCCAGGCTGACCTTGGGCAAGTTACTGAACCACCTTAAATCTTAGTTCCTTCCCTGCAAATGGGTGTAATAAGAGCATGTTGCCCCTGTCCCTGACAAGCCAGATAACTTGGAGACCAGGTCTTGGAGCTTAGAAGAAAAGAGGCAGCTTGATTCCTTTGCTGGGCAAAGGGGACTCAGAGCAGGCTAGAGCCTTCAAAACTGTGACCCCACCTTGGGGATGGGGTGGGGTGATACATACAGCCATAACTCAAACAATAAACAACGAGCAGAATCATTTTCTCATCATAAGACTTAAAGTGGCGTCATGATGGCTCCAAGGCGACCAATTCCATAGAAGCTAAAATTGTCACTTTTTCCAATCTCTTTATCTCGCAAGTGCCCAGCAGGGTGTGGTCTTCTTGGTACTTAGCTTACTTCGTAAGGTTGCAGTTCTGTGACCTTTTCCCTGGAAATCAGCTCAGAGACCAAGCATGATTATAGCTTTCGGTTACTGGAATAACGTAGAGACAGTAAGATCACCAGCTTTAGTTTTAACAGTGGGCCTGGAGCTGTGAGTAGCAACCGGTTGGTCAGGTGTGTTGACTGTTCTAAGGACAAGCATAAGAATAAGCAATCTGTTAGCCTAAGTGCAGCCATTTTTATTAGCGCTTCAAGCACGTGCATACAGGTGTTTTTGAGATCTGACTGACTTAACCCAAGTTATTACTTTTAGAATAGTGTCCTACTTGAAGCAAGAACTCAGTAAGTGATATTGCTAATGTGATCCCCACTAGGCGAGTTTACATGGCATTTCTCAATCTAGAAACCCTCATTGGTAAAATGGGTCGTGGGACTCCACAGACTCACAAGATTCGCTCATTTGGCAGTTGTGTACTTGAGCGTACACACTGTTTCACTTGTTGAGAATTCAGGGGTGAGCAAAGATGAAGCCGTCCATGTGGAACTTACATGGGAGGAAGGGCAGAGAAGAGTTGAAGCCAGAACAAAAGTAAATAACCAAATAAATAAATAAGATACTAGACAGTGAATTGTCTATTCGACAAATGGATACGTTCTCTGTACCTAAATTCCCTTTAAACAGGCATCTTACAAATAGCAATCCCATAGGGCAGTTGTAAGGATTAAATGGATTAAGAGTTGGAAAACTAGCTCATAATGAGGACAGATGGACAGGGGTCGGGGTGAGGGGGGTGGAAGTCTTTATCCACACAGGAGGGAGTGTCTGATGTGACACTGGACAGGCTAGGCCTGCCTTATACTCCCTGCATTTTGATCCAGAATCTGCATCTGGTTTTCCAGCTGGTAGGCTGATATGAGTAAAGGAGAGAAATGATGAGTGCAAAAAGAAAGTAGATCAGGGCGTGAGAGGGAAAGGCATGTGTGTTCTGGTTTTTTAAAAATTATATTTTCTGCCAGGAGGAGGGAGGGTCAGGCAGCCGCTGTCACAGCCAGGAACAATGGGGTATATTTTATTTCCCACTGATTTGGAGAGGCTGAAATATTTCGTATGATTTAAAACAATTCTCCAGCCCTTTGGACTGCAAAAAAAGAATCCTCCCCGTGGCTGTGGGAGGCCGCAGGCGGCCCACCTCCGTGCGGAGACTTCTCCCTGGGTCTTGTCTGCAGCAGTTGCACAAAGTGGAGAACTGGGGAATTAGCATAATTCGCTTAAGAAATAATTCTCCGCTACCATCTAGCACCGTAAGAATCAGTACTTAACAGTTAACCTTTCCGGCTGGAAGGGTGTACTCAGCTGCATACTACTCCAGGCCGGCGAGTAGAAGTGCTTTTTCTCCATCTCAAATGTGCAGTCCCCTTCCTGAGGAAACCAGGATTTCCAAGCGCGGGTGTGGCCGCACAGAGTTGTGTGCTTTTACGCGCGCACACGCACACACACACACACACACACACACACACTTACGTACACAGTATTTCGCCCTGCTCTAATTCCAGACTACGGACGACCTCAGCGAGCGTCTACCACCCTCCCCGAAGCGACGCAGTGAACGGGTCAGAACTCTGCGGGGCTACACCGCAGAGAGCTGAGGCAAGATGCAGCGAGTTGAGCGGCCGAGCAGCGAATTTCTGGGGGCCTTGCGGCAGATGCTCAGGCCCCCTTCCCTTTTCTCTCGAGCAGCGAGCGGCCTCCATCGGCCTAGAAGGATGCTCCTCCGCGTCGGCTCGCTTTCTCCATCTGCATTTCAGGTGAAGCAGGGCCAGAGGCGGGGCGTAGGTGGGCGGGGCGGGGCGGGCCGGGGCGGGGCAAGGTGGACTTGGGCGGGGCCAGGGAAGGGGTGTGGCCGGGGCGGGGCGGGACGGGGCACAGGTGGACTTGGGCAAGGGTGGGAAAGGGGGGGCGGGGTGGCCGCTAAGGGGCGGGGCCGGGGTGGGAACTTGGGCGGGGCCGGGAGGCAGGGCGGCCGCGGAGACTGGAGAAAAGTTGTGGGCATCCGAGAGCCCGCAGCCAGCAAAGCCGAGACGCCGGGGCGAGGACCACCCTTTGGGAGCCAGGCGCCACTTTCGGAGACGCAGCTGTACCAGCCGAGGTCGTCCCGGGGTCGGGGGCAGCCTCGGGGGCCGTGGGCCGGCGGCGCGAAGCCGGAGGCTGCAGGATGCGCTCCAAACACAACGGCCCCGGGATTGTGCGGGGCGCACTGCCGGGCAGAGGTAAGGCAGGAGCGGGTGTCTGTCGCCCCGCCTCTCGGGCAGAGGTAGCTGGAACTTAGGGTCTGTTGGGGAAATCTGGTGAGGGCGCTGATGCCCCTGACAGCGCCTCTGCGGGCCTCCCCCTTCCCTGGATGGGCAGACCTGGGGCAGCGATGTGGGGGACTGGGGCAAGCTTGTCTCTTCCAGGATCTTCAGAAGCCCTACCTGAAGCCACCTGAAGCACCTGGAAGTAGACCACATTCTCGCCCCAAAAGTGAGGAGAGGGCATGGCTGAGGGAGCGCATTGACTCTACCCGACTCTGGTTTCCGTGGGGTTCACGCTCGTCCCACTCTGAACGCATTGTGGTACTTAGGGTTCAAGAAGTGGGGTCCGCTTATGTGAGCCCCCTTTCTGCAAACAATGGGATCGCATCCTGCGCCCTATCTGTACCCTCAGCTTGTCTAACTGGGACTGGGGATCCCGGGCGGAGAGCCTGGCTTTTTGCACCCCTTCCCCCCAACCCCCGGTCCTAGAGCTGATCTTAGGTCACTGAGGAAGGCGCGCTCACAGCGCAGCTACAGCAAAGCCCAGCTTGGCAGAAATCTAGGACTTCCCTGACACCCCAGGATCAGTCCCATGTGATTTGGGGGTTGCAGGGCCCAGAGATGCTGGTGTCTAGGGCGAGTGGGAACCGGGCTTCCCGGGAGTCCCTGCCTGAAGCCGTTCACTCCAGACCCCTCTCCACAAGCGGCATGCAGGGCCTCTTGGAGTGGAGGGATTTTAGTGGGCACGTTAGACACAGCACAGCGCCTGGAGCGTTTATTACACCGACTGGTATTACGACTATTGTTATTCTTATTCTACACGCTTGGGGCCGGGGTCCCCGCGCAGACTCGGCGAGTGGGGCTGGGAGAGTGGTCTCCAAGCCACGGGAGCAGCTAGCATCCAGCGCCCCTTCTTGCCCAGCACAAGCTCGGGTGGCCCCGGGGAGAGGCGAGGCGCCGGGCCTCATCTCCGCAGGGACAGTGGCAGCGCACACAGCTTCTGCCAGGGCTTGGATACAGGAGAAAAAGCGAAAATGTTTTCTCGCCGCCTGCTCCGGCATGAAGAGTCTGCAGGGCCGCATGGGTTAAGTCAGCGGTGTGCAGGGCATCTCCTTGCTTCTGGGCCCAGGTTCCACCCCAGCCTCTGCACGGGCTGATGGTCAAAAGCCAAATCCACCTCAATGGGAGTCATTTTTTTTTCTCTCCTTCCACCCTCCTTCCTGAGACTCTTTAAGCTGAGCTTAAAGAACTTTGATAGCAACACAGACATACACTGCCAACTGATGTTAAAAAGTTGCATTTGCTTTTCAGAAGTCATTATACACAACCTGGAATTGCAGAGAAATCCACCCTCCTTCAAATTTGAAATTCTCTTTCTACCAGTCTAGTCTTGAGACAGGTTTCATTCTCTCTGTGTGTATGCATGCTTTGTGTGCCTGTATATGTAGATTTTTTTTTTTTTTTTTTTTTAGGATGCCAAACTCAAGCTCATCTAAAGATGGACCAGAGAAACAAGAGTCTGACACAATGTCAGAGAAAAAGCTGGCTTTGCTGGATATATTGGAAGGTGGGATTGTTCTGTTCTTTATGGGCAATTTAAGGTACTTTTCAGGAATAATTTTTGACTCCATACTTGGAGACTTTAGAAACTGAGCTCCACATCATATGAGGCAAATGGATTTTTAACAAGCTGTTTAAACAAACTGGAGTATGCAGTGTCACTGTAATTTATCCCCAATTAAGCAGGCCCTTCCATTAAAAAAAAAAAAGTTGCCAATCTCTGGTGAAACATAAATCTTCTAAGATCTGCTTTTTGAAAAAGTCACTCTACAATGGGGTCAACACTCAGTGTGTAAAACCATTCTTTTTAAAAAAATTTTTTTTATTGATGTATAATCATTTTACAATGTTGTGTCAAATTCCAGTACAGAGCACAATTTTTCAGTTATACATGAACATATATATATTCATTGTCACATTTTTTTCTCTGTGAGCTACCATAAGATCTTGTGTATATTTCCCTGTGCTACACTGTATAATCTTGTTTCTCTGTTCTACAATTTTGAAATCCCGTCTATCCCTTCCCACCCTCCGCCCCCTTGGCAACCACAAGTTTGTATTCTATGTCTATGAGTCTGTTTCTGTTTTGTATTTATGCTTTGTTTGTGTAAAACCATTCTTGTTTGGGAAAACACTTTTTCATAACTATTCTAACGTCTCCCCACCCCCGCCACTTCCAGTGCAGATAGATATTCTTATTCAAGGAGAGTGTATAGAAAAAAAGAAATACTTCGAGAGAGCCTATTTTTATGTCAGCCAGTCCAGATCAGAGGAAATAGCTGGATAGCTGAAGTAAATGCCAAATGCAGTGATCACACGGGAGCAGAGGTGAGAAACCACGAATGGAAGGATCGCTAAGTCCTCTCGGCCCATGGGACCACATGGATTTATTTGGAATCCAACATCAATCATCCAGGGAGGCATATAAGGAAAAGCATAATTGTCCTCTTTAATTTCTCCCTCTTTTTAGCCTTGCTCCTAAGGCGGGGGTGGGGGTGAGGGGGGCACTTTAAACTTTTCTTTGGTTTTTGTTTTTTGTTTCCTGGGGCGATTCCCTCCTTGTCGGACTGTTTATTAACGCGGCCAACTCTAACAGTCACTCTACGTATGTGTAACCATCCTCCTCTCTTCTTCACTTGCAGAATCCAGACTGGGTCTGCAGCTGGGTACTCCCAGCTTGGAATAAACTACTGCATTTCCCAGAGACCCTTGCAGCTAGGGGTGGTCACATGACATGGCTCTGCCCAATGAGAAGCAGGCGGTGGTTGTAGGGCGGGGCTTCTGAGGATGCGCAAGGTCCCGGATGTAAGCGGCGGGTGAGGAAGACGCGCTGTCCCGGGCGAGGCCGCGTCTCAGTCCCGGGGCTCGTGCGCGGGCCGCACGTCGCAGGTGGGTTTCCCGCGCTTCTGGCGCTGACCTGTGTGCACAGCAGCGGTTCCTGGGTCTTGGGCTCAGCATCTTGCCTTGGCATGAGGGTCCCTCCTCAGAGCGAGTTTCCCTTCCTGTCTCCCACGGGAGGCCCGGGGTCCTGCACTAGTGTCTGTGATGGAGTCGGGCCGACTTCGCCCAAACCCGGTGCTGCTCGGACTCTAACGGCCCCCGGCTCCGGGGCCCCCGGGGCTGAGCGTCCAGGTGAGCAGAGACCTGGCCTCCGCGGCCGCTTTCCCCAAGGGCGGAGCCGGAGGCGTGCGAGTCAGAGGGAAGTGATGTTGGGCTGGGGTCCCGCTTGACTGCAGAAGGCGAACCTTGAGCGGGAGAGGGGGATGTAAAAGGCCGTTCTAGTACCTTTTAAACATGCACAAATTATCGCTTGTGCAAGCATCACCCCACACTCCTATGTAGCATGCAGGCTCTCTGCACGGATGTTACTACATCCCTCGTGCACCATGGGAGTCACTGCCTGGCAAATTACAGAACACATTTCTACAACATTATTAGATACCTTTTTTGTTGTTTTTTTGTTTGTTTTAATTGAAGTATATTCGGTTTATGATATTGTGTTAAGTTATACATATATACATATACAGTTATACATATACATGTATATATAATATATCTATTCCTTTTCATATTGTTTTTCATAGGTTATTACAAGATATTGAATATAATTCCCTGTGCTCTATAGTAGGACCCTGCTGTTGGTCTATTTTATATACAGTAGTTAGTATCTGTGAATCCTGAACTCCTAATTTATCCCTCCACCTTCCCTTCCCTTCCCTCCCAACCATAAGTTTGTTTTCTATGTCTGTGCATCTGTCTCTCTTTTGTAAATAAGTTCACTTGTGTCATTTTTTTAGATTCCACAATGGTATTTTTCATTCTCTTTCTTACTTCATTTAGTATGACGATCTTCAGGTCCATCCATGCTGCTGCAAATGACATTTTATGCTTTTTTATGGCCGAGTAGTATTCCACGGTATAAATATACCACAACTTCTTTATCCGTTCATCTGTGGGTGGACATTTAGGTTGCTTCCATGTGTTGACTACTGTAAATAGTGCTACTATGAATATTGGGGTGCAGGTATCTTTTCAAAATAGAGTTTCTGCCAGATATATGCCCAGGAGTGGGATTGCTGGATCATATGGTAAATCTGTTTTTAGTTTTTTGAGGATTCTCCATACTGTTTTTCATAACAGCTGTCCCAAACTACATTCCCACCAACAGTGTAGGAGGGTTCCCTTTTCTCCACACCCTCTCCAGCATTAATTGTTTGTGGACTTTTTGTGTGTGTGTGTGGACTTTTTAATGATGGCCATTCCAACTGGTGTGACTTAATGTAATTCTAATTTACATTTCCTGATACTTAGTGATATTGAGCATCTTTTCATGTCCTAGTGGCCATCTGGATGTCTTCACTGGAGAGATGTCTGTTTAGGTCTTCTGCCCATGTTTTGATTGGGTTGTCTGTTTTTTTGTTACTGAGTTTTTCTCCATCTTCCAGTTTTAATGGTTCATGTAATTTTATTGGGGCCATGGGGATGCCCCAGAAAATCTCGCTATTTTAAGGTACGTAACCTTAATTCCATCTACAAGGGTCCTTTTGCCACAGGATGTAACATACTCAGTTTCAGGGATTACCTCATGGGCATTTTTGGGGGGACATTGCCTACCACAAATGCTAATCAAAACACTGAAGTACAGATGGCCAGGGTTGGGGTAGAAATTTGAGGTCATGGAGTCCACCCTCTGATGTGGGCTTCTGACCTCCCGATCCCCAATACACACTGGGAGTCTGCTGCTAACGGGGCAGGTCTATTTATCTGCCCTCTCCCATAGGTGTTAGAAAGAGCCCAGCCTGGCCCCAGGGAGGTGGCAACCCAGCTCCTCTGTGAGTTCCTCCCACCTGGGTGCGGATGAGGGGCAGTGCATCTTGATGGTTAGGACCACCTGGGCTGGAGTCCCAGCGCAACACTCTGGCTCTGCAACTTCCAAACCAGTCCCCTGACTCCTCAGCCTTGGGTTCTTCTTCTGCAGTTTGGGGAGGCTCAACCCCTTTCTCTGTTTAAGGCTCAGCTCTGGACCCTGTGGATAGAGCGGTAACCAAGTCTGACCACGTCCTCCTTGCAAGGTGTTTGCACTCTCGTGGGAAAGTCAGCACAGAGAAACACAGTTTGTACAGAAACTCACAGGTTAATTTCAAATAGTAAGAGATAGTTTGAAGAATCACCCCAGTATCACCCCAATATTAAGTGATAGCATTCTCAGTGGGGCTTAATGGGAGGAGAGCTTGTCAGAAAACGTAATCTAGGAAGGAAAACCGTATAAACTAGGTCCCATAATCTAGGAAGGAAAGCCTCATTAAGAGGTGAAGCGGAGATCTGAATAGTGGGAAGGAGCCAGCCACAGAGGGTTCCAGACAGAGGATTGAAGAAGAAGCCCTGAAGGGTAAAGGCCCTGAGGCAGGAGCATTTCTCAAGAGATCTGGGTGAGGAGGAGTAGGAGAGAGCCTCAGGGCACAGAAAAGGGGGCGGATGCCCCTTGCCCGAGAGAAGAACCAGAGGGAGACCAAGTGTCTGCCATGGATTTTGTTTTCTGTTTCACAGTTGCTGTAAGAAGCCTGACTCTGTAAAGGCAGGGTGAGGCTCTGAATTCCAGAGTCCTGGAGGTAAAGACGGGGCCATTTCTGAAGACCTTAAAAGGATTTCTCAAGTTTTCCATGTGGATTTCTGGGAAACCCTTTTTTGCTCACTTGAGAGTTTTTTTACTTTAAAAACAACAACAACAAAATCCAGTTATCTGCTTAGTAGATCAGTTACATTTTTGCGTTTAGCTCATTTATAGGTAGCTGATTCTGTTTGTTTCTTCCACTTTTTACAGTTTTAGAGTTGCTTAGCAGTGATTCGTTCAGGAGACAATCCAGAAAAATTCAAAGTGACAGCGCTAAGCAGGCATACAAGGCATTTTGTGATTTTTTAAAAATCCTAATTAGAGGGGTATTGTTTGGTGGCAATTGGATTTCTTCTATAAGTGGAATTTACCTGTATTAAAAAACCCTCCACTTCTGTTGTGTTTTAGGTTGACTGTTGTTCCCTGTCATTTAGACAGATGACTTTAAAAACCACTTAATGAGTGAAAAGAAGAAGCTAACGTATTACATACTGTTATAATTTATAATCCATCGTTATGAAATTAGATATTTTAATTATGCAGATTTGCAAGGGTTTTGAGCCACATAGTCTAAATCCACAAAGCTCTTTGCAGATAATTATTCACATTCTCTCGGTTCCCTTTATATTTTATTCAAAACACCAGAAATTATTATCTAAATTTGTGCCATTGTTTGATTATGAGCTTCTTGCAGACAGTTGCTGACTGGTTCCTTCTGCATCCCCAGTACAGGACTGGCACCTTGTTAGAGCTCATTAAATATTTGCTGAACTGAATTAAATTTGAAACACCGTGTTAAAAATCTTGCCTGAACCTCCGGGGTCCTTCGTGGCGGTCTTGTTCTCACCGTAGCAATGTTCTTGCACTTCAGACTTAATAAATATATCGGAACATCCCCTCTAAAGGGGAATCAGAACTTTTCTACCATACGTGTATGCCCTTTGGTTTGGATAAAGTCTCTTTCCTGGGGGTTGGGATGTCAAAATCCACGTTAGGACCACTTCTCTGGAAGAAAGACATTTTACTGAGCCAGCAAAGTGACCATTTTGAACTGCTTGAGTTCTGACTTAATTTTTTATCTGTTGGAAATCCTGAATATTTGAAATGCTCGGGTGTAAAATTGAGAGGCTAGTTTTTTTCTCTGCAAACGTGAGAAAAGATTTGATGGTGCCTCGAAGAGTCGTGGCAGAATATGGGGGAAATTCAAACCCAGTGCCCACGAACTCAAATGCTTCTCCAAAGCATCATTAACTTTTCTCACCTCCTCTCATAACACCCCGCCCCCTGGCTCCTGCGTTCCAGCCACATGGACCTTCTGTGGGTTCCCGTGATTCACCAACCTGGTTCCCATCTTGATACATTATGTTGCTCTTCTCTTTGTCTAGAATATTCTTTTCTTGCATCTTTGCATGGCTGGTTTCTCATCAGTGAGTTCTAAGCTCACACATCACAGCTTTCTAGAGTCTTCCTGTTCCTTCCCAAAGAGACCCAACTGTACTTCCATAAAAAAGAGACAAATAAAACAGTGGTTCTAAATGTGGGCTCCTGGGACCCCTGGAATCCCTAAGAGTCTTTCATCATCGTCATTACCAGCAGCAAGTTTTCAGTTTTGTTCTTGCATGTGTGCATAGTGGAACCTTCCAGAAGCTGCATGGTGTGTGATAATTGCAGCAGGTTGAATGCAGAAACCGACAGGGGAGTCCAGCTGTCTTTCTGTTAAGCCAGGCATGAGAGATTTGCAAAAAGGCAAAACTGTAGTCCTTGTCTCATATTCTTTTTGTTTTGAAAAGTAGTCCTTTTTAATGAAAATGTTCGTTAAGTGTTTCTTGTTAATTTTTTAAAATTGAATTAATACAGATGTTTGTAATTTCTCAAAAGAAAAATCTGAAACAACTTTTTAAACTTGCATTCCACTGAGGCACAAGGAAAATCCCCAGGATTTGTATTCCCTTTGGAGTTTGTATGGTGTGCACCTCAGTTCAGCATCATCAAGGGGGATGCTTCCCCTGCCGGGAACCGGAAGGCAGCTTGTCTTACAGGTGATGGTGAGCTTGGCAGTCCCTGGACTTTGTCAGTTCTGAGAGTCCTAGTCTGGGTTGCCGGGTTCATCCTGAAACTGGGAGAGAGGTCTTAAGAAGATTATCCCAGGAAGGAAGTTTTCAGGGCTGTTCATCCAGTTCCTATTATTACAGCTTCTACTGCAGATTCCATGTCCCACCGCCCCCTACCATTTTTTTTTCTGGCCTGGACTTACTGCTGCTGGCCAGTATTTTGAACTTTTAACTGGTCAGCTTGTACTCTTCAGTGCTCCTGGCCAGTCATGTTTATGTTCTGGAATGAAGGGAGAAAACAGGAAAACACCCCTAGCTTGATACTGGCTGGATATTTCCATGGCTTCTTACAGCACACATTCAGTAATGTAATTTTGGTGGTTTCCTATTGTTGGAAAAAAAGAAAAAAGCCACGAGGAGCTAGATTCTGTTTTGCAGCAGGGCTGGGTTGCACAGCTGAAATCCGCAGGATCAGATACAGCATTTCCATCCCTGAGGACGTTCATAAAGCCCCTAACGGGACTTGCTGACCAGAAGAGCCACAGGCATGGCAGCAATTGTACGCCATTTGTATGTAGATTTCACAGGTAATGGATCTCGCTCAGAAATCTTATTGCAATGTGAACACAATGCGCTGTAACATTTGAGCTCAGATCCAAAAAGAGATAGCCTGTGTGTGTGTGTATGAAAAATCCAGCTCATTCTTGGTTTCTGTAAGGAACTCAGTCTCAGATCTCGAAAGAGACAGCAGTCACTCACAGGCCAGGAGGTGGGGAATGAACTTTCAGTGGGCAGGAAACATCTCAGCCTTGCCTTATTAATAGCTGTTAGAATTCAGTGCCCATGTGTTCTTTATCCGTGACGCCTCCGGTGACTGTAAGAAGCACCGTATGTGGCTGAAGGACGGATATTTTTGGATTTAATTATAGCTAGTTGTAGAATAGAGAAACGTTGTTCTTTGCTCTTTCTATTCTAAAGAAAATGGACTGACATGAGGAAATCAAAAGATCAGGATCCAAGTATGTGGCTGTCTGTTAGTTATATAATTAATTAGTCACAAAGTTAGTTACATGATTAATGTCAGGAGAAGAGGGAGCAGCTAGTGGCTGCCTCGTCTTTTTAAGAAGTATAGATCGCACTCCCCAGCACGTCACTGATAGGTTTTCCCTGCCATGGCTGAACTGGTCATAGTAATGGGCGTGCGGGAGGAGAATGGGCTGGGCTCACTTTTAGTGAGATCAGCACGTGAATTAAAGCACCTCCTGTGTGACAGTGATTTTTACTCTCTTCTTCCTCCTCCTCCTTCAAGTTACCAGATTGTGAATTGCCTTAGAATCAGTTTTAGTGCCGCTGGATCTAAGAGATACCTGATCTTCTTTTTAATTCCAGATGATGAAATCTCCAAGTGCTTTCATTGCAAGAAACAGAAAACTCAGGTAGCCTAACTCACTTGAGATAGTGCTTTATTTGGCTTACTTAGCAAAGTGTCTGGGTCTCAGCAGCTGGTGTCAGTGTAGTTTTTCAAAAATTTATTAGCCCTGCAGTCTACGTGATTGGTTCTGACTTCCCCTCATGGTTACAGGATGACTGCTGTAGTTCCGAGCATCACAGCCACATTCAGGGCAGAAAGGAGTGTGGAAGGAGCCGACCCCTGCTGTTTGTCCCATTTATCAGTGACAGAGCCCCCAGCAGCCGCCTGGTTCTGTCCCACTGGTCAGAGCTGTTTCACGCTTGGACCTGTAAAAATGAGCATTTACTTTCCAACTGCCCCTGGGGCTCACTGTCTGGACAATTAAGCAAACGCTGACTGGGAGTAGCTCACCTGACGTACCGGAGTGTACGCCAGGGCTCAGGGCTGGAGATACAGAGATGATCAAGACAAACGTGGTCCTTGATGCTCCAGAAATTAGAGATTTTTGAGGGAAGCCAATATTAAATGACCGAGTCAAAAGTGATTAAGTGTTTAGTTACAGTTCATTATTGATCACACAGTGCCGTGAGAGAGGTAGACCAGAACTATATGGAAACAGACGCAGGCCTTTCTGAGGGAGAAACACTTGAATTGATTGTCAAAGGGTGAACAAAAGGAAACTGAGTGAGGAGAACGAAATGACCATTTTCAGACGAAGGACAATGTGGACAGAAAGAACCAGGTGGCCAACGAGTGATGAGGGCAGAGCGCAGGGAGGGCAGAGTGTCCACTCCCTATAGAGCAGAGTGTCAGCATCAATTCGGAAACAGCCAGCACGTCTTCTGTCGGGCGCCATCCAAAGTTACGAGGGGTGTAGGGAAGGGTCACTGTACACTGATAAAGAAATGGTCATTTTTGGCCACACTGACCACCCTTGTTGACTGCTCTCTTCCTCGGTTGATGACAGCCGACGTTTGTTTGTGTAAAAGATTGAATTCTGTGGGATCTTCATTGGCTGTAGCTTTGCTTGGATCCCAGGAGTCCTTCAGTGTCACTTGGACGGAGTGTCACGTTGCTGTCCATTCTCCTGTTTATGTCTGACAATTGTCTAGAGTCTGACCAATGAAGACATCGAAGGTGCGGGCTTGATTGGGGGAGGGAAAAGCTGCTCCTTTCCGCAGGAGGAATTTGCTGGAGGTCAGTGAAGCCATGGATGGCTTCTCACTCTGACAACTCTTCCATCGTTGTGCAATCTCGTACCTCGAGGGGCTCAAACAACAGACACGTGGATAATGAATATGTGGCAGAAATATAAATAGGATGTAAGATTTGTAATATGTGTGTCTGAGAGTTGTGAAGTCACTGACACTCTTTATATAGCTGTAGAAATTTTATTTTTTGTTGTGAATGCTAAAAATTCCACCAAGCCTTAGCCACTTTTTCCTGAAACCAGCTCACAAGGATGAAGAATTTATTAGGTTTCTTCCCACCCGCTTTCTCCCCTGGTTACCATAGTTTTATTTTCTATGTCTGTAGGTCTGTTTCTGTTTTGGAAATAAGTTCATTTGTGTCTTTTTTTTTTTTTTTTAGATTCCACATATAAGTAATATCATATGGTATTTTTCTTTCTCTTTCTGGCTGACTTCCCTTAGTATGACAATCTCCAGGTCCATCCGTGTTGCTGCAAATGGAAGGGATAAATGGGGAGTTCGAGATTTGCAGATACCAAGTGCTATATATAAAATTAGATAAGTTTTACTGTATACCACTGGGAACTACATTCAATATCTTGTAGTAACCTGTAATGAAAAAGAATATGAAAAGGAAAATATGTATGTACATGCAGGATGAAACAGGATGCTGTCCACCAGATATTGACACAAAATCATAAACTGACCAGACTTCAATAAATTAAATAAATAAATAAATAAATAAATAAATAAATAAGAATTTTATACCCAGATGGATATACCTTTTATTCCCAGATGACCTAATTAGATTTAAGGTGGCAAAAGCCACTTGAGTTCACATTTGTCACAGAGAAGATTTTGAGAACGTATTTTTAAGTGTATTATTATTGTTATTATGACTATATTTTGCAGTACAGAGCTGAGCACAGAAGTGGAGAAATGGGACGTGGTTAGAGAGGCGAGAGCCAGACGTACATGTTTATGTGCAAAGCTGGGGTGGCTCCACCTATGGAGTCACTGGCCCTTTGTGCCTAACACTCGCCTTCCCGCAGGTGGAACGCCTGGGAACGTCCTGGCTCGTTACTAAGACTGGAAACATCTCACGACTTCGGAACAGTAACCCAGGTGAGCTTTGCGTTTCTGGCTGGCGTCCTTTGTTCTCAGTGTTGAAGGTGGTTCTTGGAGTTGATGGTGCTCCCCTGGAAGTAGAAGAAACGGTCACCGACGGCAGCTTCACATCAAAGTGTCCAACAGGCAGAACAAGTTATGGCCCTTGTTGCAAAGGCCATTTACTGAATCCTCTCGTCTCCGCTGTCTTCCCCATTCCCTGAGCGCACATCCTGCAGGCGCTGCTCAAGGGGGCAGGCCAGCGTGCCACCCTGGACAGCGCCCTCCCCCGCTCCGCAACCACCGTCGACACACGGGGCGTTCAGCGTGGGGTCTGGTGCCTGTTGCCAGGCGTTTTGTTATGGTCTGTTATCTTCTTCTCTAGACCATAAACACTTTATGTTATTTTATTTTATTTTGTTGTTTTTTTATTGATGTATAGTAGGTTTACAATGTTGTGTTAGTTTCTGGTGTACAGCATAGTGAGTCATTGATACCTATATATTCTTTTCCATATTTTTCTTCATTATAGGTTATTACAAGATACTGAATATAGTCCCCTGTGCTCTACAGTATGGCCTTGTTGTTTACTTTACTTTATATGCAGTAGTTTGTATCTGCTAATCCTGAACTCCGACTTTATCCCTCCCTCCCCACCCCTTCCCCACGGGTAACCGTAAGTTTGTTTTCTATGTCTGTGAGTCTGTCTCTGATAAAACACTTCTAAATTCCCAGTGTTGGACCAAAGTGATGTTTAATAAACGATTTTGTGTAAATGAGTGAAGGGATCAGTGAATGAATGGGAAATTGCATGAGGGCTCGAGTTTGCTTTCTCCGGTGGTTGAATGGGGATGCTGCAGTCTCGGAAGGTGGAAGCAAACGTCATGCAAAGCTGTCTTCTGCCTCCTTTTCAAGTTTGATTTCAAAGGGAAAAAAGTGGCCAGGCAATCTGATGCCTCCTGTTTCAAGATCTGTATCCATGTCGGCGCCCATTACAGCTGTTGAAAGAGACGGGAAGTCTGCCCCCTCATTTAAACTGTGGTGCTTCTGGAAGTCGCAGGTGCTGAACAGTTTCAAAATCCAAATGAAAAATACTTGGAAAAGAGCCCTTACTTTGTAGCTGGCTTTCAACTGCGCGAGACAGAACTCCTGCTTCACAGTGGCTGAAACAGTAGGGGACTGTTATCTCTTATAATAAGAAGTCCAAATGTAGGTACTTTCATGGTTGGCTAATTCTGCAGCAAAATAATGCCTCCCAGAGGCTTTCTCTGTCTTTCCATTCAGCCACATCAGTAGGCTGACTCCCTCATGATCTCAGGATGGCTGCAGAGCATCCAGACATCACAAATACACACAGCTCTTCCAGCAAGAGGGGACCTTGCCTTCATGCACCTCGTTTTAACCATGGAAGAAGATTCCTTCCCATGATGTGAAAATTACCTTCAAAAAGAAACCCGTAATTCTGTCTGGTTATTTCATTTCCTAATTTGTTGCCTGGGCAATAATGTTGTAATCGACATCCCTGCATTCCTGCACAGGATCAATACTTGTAAAATTTAAAAAAAAAATACGTATTTTATTGGACTCTGTGACTGATTGAGTTGTAATATTTTTAAAAAGAATAATGCAAATGGTGGTCATTGTTTTGATTTGTGAGGCTGAATTTCTTCTCTTTAGATGGGATAAAAGGAAATGAGGAAAAGAGTTTTAACCCAAGTAACACAAATATGAGACATTTTTAACATTTCAGTATCCTTTCTTCTTTCTCCTATTACTTTGGAACCCACATGGGCTGTAAGAAGCCCCCTTTTTCCCCTTTTGAATTATATTTTATGCCTGGCTAATATCCCTGTAAAACTCTTCTCAAAATGTGAATAATTATCTCTTCGGATGATTGGATAAAAAGATGTGTGTGTGTGTGTACACACACACACACACACACACACACACA
Organism: Camelus bactrianus; assembly: GCF_048773025.1. Lineage (NCBI taxonomy): Eukaryota > Metazoa > Chordata > Mammalia > Artiodactyla > Camelidae > Camelus > Camelus bactrianus. Next base: position 3,704,849 of record NC_133570.1, on the reverse strand, counting down.
CACACACACACACACAATGGAATACTACTCAGCCATAAAAAAGAATGAAATAACACCATTTGCAGCCACATGGGTGGACCTAGAGATGATCATACTAAGTGAAGTAAGTCAGACAAAGAAAGACAAATATATGATCTCACTTATATGTGGAATCTAAAAATATGATACAGATGAACATATTTACAAAACAGAACCAGACTCACAGACATAGAAAACAAACTTGTTACCAAAGGGGAAAGGGGGCGGGGAGAGGTAAATGAGGAGTTTGAAATTAGCAGATACAAGCTACTATGCATAAAATAGATAAACCACAAGGTCTTACTGTATAGGACTGGGAACTATATTTGCTATCTCATAATCATCTATAATGAAAAATGATATGAAAAAGAATATACATGTATAACTGGATCACTATGCTGCACACCAGAAAGTAATGCAACACTGTAAATCAATTCTACTTGAATAAAAAAAAAATTGTCACTCTTCACTGGCTGTCACTGGCTGTGACACACGGGCTTACAGAGGGAGGGTACTGGGCTGCAGACCCGATGGCTATGAGTAGATCCCGAAGTGCACACAGCACAGAAAGTTGCAGCTCTCTGCATCCTGCCAACGTTGGGCACAACACAGTGTCAACAATATGATGTGCCAAGTGCCCGAACGAATTGTTTAGGCGTGAGGCTGGTGAGTGATGGGCTTTGTCTGCGTTTTCTGCTCTTATTTTTTATCTGTGAGCCTAAACTTTCTCCAAAAATATATAATCGGCTAATTTTAAAAAGTGTTCATAGACTTGATGGATTCTGTCGTAAAAGACAGGAAAAAAACCTCTCGTAATTTGACGTTTCTGTGAACTCTCATTGTGGAGAAATGTGAATGGTCAAAGTACAGACCACACAAAAAGAGCAGTGTCAGTGAAGTGGGAGGCGCTGGAGAGTCTGTGTGTTCCCACAGGTCCCGGGGCCAGAGGAGGCACAGGGCACCTAGTGGACTTGTCCTGTGGCCACCTCGGGCCACCAGAGAGCACGCAGAGGGCGGTGTTCCTTGAAATGCCTTACGTTCATGTCACCGGGAAGCAATTCTCAAGAGAAATAAACTGCATCTTCTTACGTGGCCAGAAACCGTTGTACAGAGTGCCTTGACCTTAAAAACTGGAATAGAGACTGAGTGCAAAGCTCAGCGGTCCACCCTCGGAAGAAAAATGTGTGCTTCTTTATGGTCTAGAAGAATACTCTGAGATAGACTTTTTTAAAAGACCCCACCCACTTTGGGTACCACGAAGGTCAAAGGCAATTCTCCCTGGGGGTGCTATCCTGTTTGGAAATCCAAAACCAGTCCTTCAGGAGTTTCTATTCACACAGGTAGGCGTTTTAATCCAGAAAAATATCAGAAGCAGTTGAACAGAAGCTAAGATCGCATGGCTGGTTAACTTGAGACCCACTGCTTTTTGGGCAGGGAAAGCGTTGACAGTGGCCGGCGCGGAGATGCAGAGTCTCCGGGAATGGAGGTTCTGGGGAGAGCGGCCTGGAGGGGAGGGTTCCTTTGAGGAGATCAGTCACTCACTTACTAGGGTGGACGTGATTTTCGGGAGTGACTAGACGCAGGTGCCACCGGGTGTAACGTTAAGATGAGGCTCAGCAGGTCATGTGAAGAGCCTGGGAGCATTCCAGGCAGTAAGGGCCCTGTGCTGAGAAGCGGCTTGGTTGAACGTTACCTGTAACTGACCCCAGGGGGTCGAGATCCACATTTAGAACACGCGTGCCGACAAACCCACAGCTCTCTTGTGAAGGTCAAGTGGGTTAATGCAGAGAAGTCAGTCTGGGGCACACCGAAGGCACTCGGTACGCACTGGTTCTCTTCCCTTCTGCCTCCTCTTCACCCTCAACCCTTTCTCCCTCCCACCTGGCACAGAGACCTTTGTGCACATGGCCTGGGGCAGCTCCGCCTCGACCTCCAGGCCTCTGGGGTGGTCAGAGCGGTCTCACCAGGGGACGACTGCCCAGGGGAGGACTGCGCGCATGCCACCCTCGGGGGCGTCTTCGCCGGAGGGCTGCTTCACCCCTGGTGTCCCGATGGGTCCAGCGCCGTAGTGCTGGGCCCTGCTGCTGTCAGGCGGCTCATAGCCTATGCACGGTTGACAGACACACGTTAAACTGGAAGATTCACCAGTCTCTTGCGGAAAAGAGAGCGCCTGAAAAAATAATGGAAATGAAATAAAGACGGTTGTCACCACCCCGCCGCCCGAGAGGCAGTGATACAGGATGAGAGTGACTCCTGTCTGGCCTCCGTTCTCCCAGTGGGCTCACCGCCCAGGCGTCTCCCCTGCCATTCCAGCGCTTACGGGTCTGTAAACAAGCTTGCGACATAAGAGCAGTTCTCAAAAGGAGGCGTCCTTTCCTAGTGAAAGCTCTGTACTAGGTGCTTTATGTCTGGTTTAAGTGATTGGAATTTTAAATAATAGGCAGGGGGAGGTAATGAGGTTTATTTATTTAACTGTTTTTGTTTTTTTTTTATGGAGGTACTGAGGATTGAACCCAGGACCTCACGCATGCTAAGCACGTGCCCTGCCACCCGAGCCACACCCTCCCACAGAAGCTACTCGGTATGGGGGCTTTAGGTTTCCACTGGGGGTACTTAGTCTAAAAGGAAACTTAACAGCACTTTGTAGAGACAGGAGGCAAGCCACCCGTCAGGTCTCAGCTGGGCGGAGGTGCTGACTGTTGTCGGCAGCCCAAGTCGGTTCACGGAGGTCACCACGCCAGGAGAGTAAACCCTACTGGCTCTTGATTCTGGCTCTTTTAATTTTATTTCCCACTCGGACATCAGAGGAGACGATGGAGAGGCACAAACATTTGGTTTAGGAGATCGGCTGCATAAACGAGCCAAAGATGGCCCCTGTGTGTGGGCCCTCCGTTGACAGCTTCTTCACAGCAGGCGGAAGCCATTAGCTCAAAAGCCTGCTGGCACCAGAATCAAATGACTGTACATCCAATTGTTTCTAATAGAACCCAGCGAAACAGAGTTCTAGCCGTTGACAGCTTGCCTGCGTTGCATAACTCGCAAAACCACAGTCCACATCTGCTCGCCATGAAGAAGACCCTAAGCCATCGCTGCCCTTAGGAGCTCCCTGACTCAGAGGTACCTGATCAGGCGCAGAGACACATCGCCTGGACAGGTGATGTCCTCTCAGGTTGCCCCCTCCCACAGCAGCTCCCTGGCCACCCTCCCCCTCTGGCTGGTGGGACCCCCGCACCTCGCAGGAAGGGCCCACGCTCTGAGGGACTTCCTGTACCCGCAGTCCTGTCCAAGTAGCTCCAGGTAAACTACCTGGGTGCTGCTGCCGCCTCATGGTCGTGTGTTTTACTTGCTCAGCCCCCAAGTCCCTGGAACACACTAGGGAGATGGGTGGGTGCTGAGTCACAGCACTCAGGGCTTATTCTGATCCCTCTTTTATGAAGGACTCAGGGTGATCTTCTGATAAGTTCATCCTTCATCCATCACACGCCCTCCTCCCAAACACCTGTTAATCTCGTGCCTGGGGGAGACCAGCGGGACCTCCCGGGGCTCTGGGCCTTATGACGGACTTCAGACCTGACCGTGGGACACAGGTAGTGGTGTCAGGCGGAGGAGGAGGAGGGCGCAGGAAGCTTGGGTGACGGCATTAGTGACCCCGCCATTCGGGTAGACTCCAGCCTCCTCCCGCGCTGGGCCAACCATCAACCCCGGCCTCCGCTCACATCACTCTGGGTGGATTCCAGAATCCGCCGCTCACAGCCCTCCGTGGCTCTCTGCTGCTCGTCTTGTGCTCCCAGTGTCTCATTGGCCAAGAGTCGACCTACAGGATTGAGTGAACCCTGTTGTTTTTCTCTCGTTCGGCCAAACACGCGGTCCCTCCCCCAGTACCACCCACCTCATCCTTGGCCGGAACCTCCGCTGTGCTCCGTGACCGCGCGCAGCCGCGGCAGCTGCAGGGCGGTGCCAGAGCGTCCTCGGGGCCCATGCTGTTCGTGTCATCACCCATCACCTGGGGCACAGGGTTTGAAGGAGGCTCTTTCGTTGGGGTCAAGCGACTTGCTGCTCACCCGCAAGTTACTCATCAAGCAAGATCTGCGCGGTTACTTTGGTAAAATCCAGAATAGATCTCTTTCAGAAGAACTTAATGTTCCCGATTATTTAAAAGGCTGTGCTAACACCAATGACAAATGGCATTAATCGGAAGCCAGCTGGATCCCTTCTGAACCGAGGGTCTTCTAGGCTAGGAGGGAGGAGACAGGGTGACCCTGAGCGGCTGCAAAGGTGATGGGGGGTCTGACTCGGCTTTTCTTTGACTGGATCCAGAATCTCAGGGGTCTCCTTGGTAAAGACACTACCTCTTTAGCTTTTGGACCTGGGGGCGGAGCAGAAGTTAGACGTGGCAGAGAGGGTGAGGCCGCCACCGCTCCAGGCCGACGCTGCGACACAGACCACGAGCCTCCCAGCGTCCTGCGTCGCCCTTACTTTCCTGCCGCCTGGCACGGAGGCCGGCACGTGCAGGGTCCTCAGTGACCATCGCAGCTGGAACAGCGGCCTGTCTTTCAGAATTAAATGCAGCCTGAGTCTGTGGCAGTCGTCCTCCATGTTTTATGGCCTGCAGCACACTGGGTAGTTTTGCTGTTGCTTTAATATCTTCTGGTATAAAGCAGTCAATTGCCCTGAGTGTGGCTCGGAATCTACTGCTCATTAAATTGAGTTCCAGACAAGACTGCAGGGGTATTAGCCTGATGCTCCAGAGTAGCAGTAAGCCTCAAGGGCACAGTGCAATTATTCATTTGCTAAATAACACAGGCACACAATGGCTTAATTACAGTATTTTGCTGCGAAAATGAATTGTGGTGATTTCCACATCAGAGGATCCCGGTAATGAGATTTGCTAACTGTTATTGGCGATATTCGGAAATGCCCTTTTGTTTTAAATCATTTCCTGAATTGCTAACATCCTTTGCGGGAGAGGAAAGTTCCCCAAAACCTCTTGTGGAGGTGAAATGCCAGTGATTCCGAAAATTCTCGGTGTTAATTTCTTCCCGAGTGGCAAGGCTTGACGGTGCAAAAAAAAAAAAAAATGCATCTTTGATATCTTCTGTGTCTGCACACCATCAGCACTGAAGTGATTACAAGCATCACGGAGCCAAATGAAAGACTCCAAAGGTGAGGGTTCTTTTCCACCCCAAGTTCACAAACTCAAGCACATTAAGGGTCAAGGGTCGCGCCTGTGTGTCCCAGATCTGCCACTAGTTCCCTGTGTGACCCTGGTCCAGATATGTAACATTTCTGGGCCCCCGTCGACTCATCTGCAACATGACTAGGTTCATTCACCGATTCAACAAATCTTTCTCGGCTGTTCCAGGCTCTTCTAGTCACTGGGAATCCAGGAGCAAATGGGACTAGACCGGACTCCTGATTTCCAGGAGTTTTTTTTCTAGTAGAAATGAACGACAGTCAGCTTGTAACTGAACCTATACCTGAGACAGTTCAAGCTGCGTCTCAGTTTATGAGGCAAATGAAGTTGGGTGATGTCACTGAGAAAACCCTGGGCGTTTCCAGTACGAGGAGGGTGGCCAAGGAAGCTTCTCAGAGGACGCCAGCGTGTCAGCAGGAATTTGAAAAATAAGGAGTCAGCTTTAGAGGTTTGGGAAGAAGAACATTCCAGGAGGCGGGCATAACCAAGGCGGAGCCCAGGATAGGAGCTCTTCCATCTCTTAAAGTGACGTCGAACAATGCAGTTCAATGGTTTCCGCGCGGGCGTTCCAAACCAGTGTCTTGTCTTTTTCGCCGGTTCGTCACTGGAATCCTCGGTTATCCATTTTCATGGGTTTATTGCCTTGTGCTCATCTACACTCAGCTTCCTTTTCTTTCAGTCTTAATTAAGTATGTGTGAATAAATAAAAAAATAAAATAGAGAGAACATGGCACATAGTTAAAAAAAGTATGTATGGACACACGCATGTCCGTGTGTGTGTGTGTGTGGGTGGGTGTTTAAAGCTGATTTCTTGGACTCCATTTACATCATTCTTTTCGGGGGAGTTAATTAGGTTTATTTATTTATTTGTTTATTTATTTTCATGGAGGTGCTGGGGATGGAACCCAGGACCCTGTGCTTGCTAAGCACGTGCTCCACCACTGAGCCGCACCCTCCCCCGGTTTACATCGTTCTTTATCTGGCAACATCCACCCCTCTTAGCCACTCATTTTGACCAGAACTGGGAAATTCTTCCAGTCGGACCTCTCATCGGTGCCTGTTTCTTGCTCTCCTCTAGTGACTTGGGATTGCTAGGTGAGATTTAAGAGATAGAATGTACCTGTGAGTTTTAGTCAGTCCTGAATGTGGAAAGTGCAAACCTTAGATCCCGGTCCTCGTCGTTTCAGACCCTGCTGCCGGCCGAGGGGGCCTTCCTGCTTGTTGGTCTGTGTTCCAGGAACCTGTGCCGGCAGCTTTGGGGCGAAGAGTGGCTCAGCCCACCGCCTCCTCCTGGCCAGTGCCCCCCCGGTGTCTGGAGGAACGTGGGAGAGGGTGTGGAGCACTGGGTGTACAGCTCAGAGAGAGCTCCCCCCCTTCCCCCTCGACTGTCCGCCCACCACCTTCTAACCTGGGGCAGTTTGCTGGTTGCCGGATTGGTGGACCCGTTCATTCGTTTCTACGTTCCCTTCTGCAGGTGTGCCTGCCTACTTGCCTTCCTCGTGCCTCTTCCCTGAGGTCCTACTCGTGTGCCTCATTTCAAGGTATGAAAAGTGGGTGTAATGTCAACCCTAATAGTATGTGATTCTAAAATATCACACTTATGGCCTCACCCGACATTCAGAACCTCCCGCGGCTGACCCGACCCCCCCCTTCCTTCCTCCCCTCAGATATCTTCTACCGGGAAAAGCACCGGGAGGGTCGCCAGCAATGCGTACAGGTGCTCCCCTGTTCTTGCAGATTCACAAAAGAGAGACATTTCAGTGTCCGTGGTTTGAGATCATTGTCTCTTCCCACCTCTCCTCTCCTCTCTGTCACTCTGTCGCATCTTGTCGGATGGTACTGAAGGGTCTTCGATGATTTTGTAGAACCAGTTAAGGGGCAGTTAAGTCAGATATTCATTTAATATTGGTTTAGTGGGATGTAATTGCATAGTCCTCACACGCTTTGAATTGCAGTGAAGTTTGAATGTCTGTCCTGGGTTGCAACGGCTTCCAGGGACACTCACATCGCTCACTGTGCTGATCTGTCCAGTATCTGGATGTGGACGCGCAAGACCAGAGAGCATGTCGCAATATTACTGTGACCTCCATGCTTGGCCCCGGAGTAGAGCGGCCCCCACCCTGTGAAGTCAGGTTGGAAGGGAGCAGAGCCAGAGGTCAGTCTTGGCGGGGGGGGGGGTGTGGAATCTTCCAAATCTACAGAATAAGCTTCTAAATCTTAGGGAAACCTGAGGGAGCTTTTCCTATATTTAATAACAGTACCAGAATTTGCATGATACTGTGAATAGAGGGTTTTGTAGGTGAAAGAAACTGGTCTAAACTAACACCACCACCACACACACACACACACAAAATCAAATTTCCATGAGCCATGCTAGAGAATACACCAGATTGTCTTTCTTTCCTTTGTACAGAAAATTACATTACAAATGTGCTGTCCCTGGAAGAGATTATCAGAGTGTGCAGCCCCAAAATGCAGAGAAATAAAAGTATTACAGAGACATGTGAGACAGTTAATTAATAAAAGCATTTACGGTGTTTTAAAAATTTTGTGGTGTTGATGACAGTTTAATCAGCTTTTAAAATATTAGAATTTCTTGTGATTTATTTTCTAAATCCAAATAAACATTTATTTCCATGCCTAATTTTGTATTCATACTTTTACATTATTTTTCTTAGAGAGCACCCTACCTGCCCCGCCACAATAAGGTCAGGTCCTACGAAAGCTGGATTTGCCCCGCCTGGGACTGTTTGCTCCCTGGGTGAGATGCACTCAGCAGAACTGTGAGAGGGGCTGGAAATCCCTCTTGTTTCCACAGAGCTGCTCAGGGCAGGCTGGGGAGGCGGGTGCCCAGCAGAATGGCAGGTAGGACCAGCAGAGCCTGCAAAGCCATTCAAACAAAGCTGGAGCTTTTTCTAAGAGGCCTCAGGGAGAGGCTGAGGCACTAACATCTCAAACAGAATAGACCGTCCCCTGTGTCATCCATCTTCAGCGGTTCCTGGTGTGGACCAGGTGAGAGAGGAAGCAGCCCGTTGCCTAGGGAACACGGCGCATCCCTGACCAGTTAACTCGCAGTTATGAGCCAGGTAGTCTTGAACAAACGATTCACTGGACCCCACTCCCCACCACTGGCGGGGGGGTGGGGTGGGGGTGGAAACAGTCTACTCCATAGGGTAGTGGTTGTAGGATTTCCACGTGATAAAACACATGAAGGGACGCGCTCTGCCCCCACCAGTGTCAACAGCGGTCTTGGTTTCTCCCCGTCCCTCCTTTCCTGACCACCTCCCCGAAACAGCTGCCCTGACCAACGACTGTCTAGCAAATGACCCTTCTCGCTACGACATTACCCTTTGTAGCATTTATCACCTGCAGACGCTGTAGAGCTCGGTGTGTTCAGGTTTCCCCTCACGCCACGAGAAAGCAACCTCTGTAGAAGCAGGAACTGTTTCCTCCACCGCTGCATCCCTGAAGTCTGGAACATTCCCGGGACCAGAGTCAGCGCCCGATAAGCATTTGTTGACTGAATGAGCGTCGTCATCTGACCAGGTTACATTTCATCGCAGTGTGGGAAGGCTGGGATTCAGAGCGGTAATTACTGGAAATTATCTCACAGATGATTATTATGTTCAGCTTTTTTTTTTTTTGGTTTCTTTCCCCCAGTTTTATGGAGATATAATAGGCAGATTGTCTAAGTTTAAGGCATGCAATGGAGCGATTTTATGTATGTATATACTGTGAAATGATTCCTGCAGTAAAGTTAACACACCTGTCACCCGGCATGATTACAATTTGTGTGTGTGTGTGTGTGTGTGTGTGTGTGTGGTGGGAACTTTTAAAATCTACTCTCAGCAACTCTTTAAATATGCAAGACACTATTGTTAACTACAGTCACCATGCTGAACATGATGTCCCCAGCACGCATCCGTCTTATAACTGGAAGTTTGTACCCTTGACCCCCTGCACCCATTTTCCCCACCCTCCACCCCCTGCCGCTGGCAACCAGTCTCTTCCCTTTTTATATGAATTTTTTCCCCACGTATAAGTGGAATCACTCAGCCAGGTGAGGGAAGGAAACCCTTGCCGTTCGTGACCACTGGGATGAGCCCTTCGTGTCGTGTTTTCCTTTCTCCTGCTTGTTGTTTGTGCCAAGGATGCAGTGAAGGCAGGCGAGCAGACCTGAGGCAGCAGCTGTCCAGTGTTCCTTAGCTTATTTCACGAGAACTACCTGATAAGTGGGTTTATCAACAACTTCCATAAAAATGAATGAGTTTCATCGCTCCAGCAGGAAGAGGGGAAATTAAGGGAATGGGCGCTAACCCGTGTGCACGGATTTATTTCTGCTTTGTGACTGCAGAGCATAAAGCAACACGCTAGACAATCCCTCCATAGACTGATACATGAGAACCAGATTTTTTTAAATGGAAAATTGATATAATTAGAAAGCTGTTAACTTCCCCCCACTCCAACGTCATGGAAGCCACAGGGGACCTGTCCTTCAAAATAATTAAATTTCCAAATTAGCCTTTTGGTTTAAGAAAGAAAGATTTGATTTAATCATTTTGTTAAATTGAAGTATATAACTGTGAATACTTGGAGGTCCTGGTTCCTGTTTTTTTTTTCCCCTCCCTGTAATTCTGGGAGCTTCAAAGCATGCAGCTGGCGATTACTGTGTGCTAAACAGGCACCTCCTGTCTACAGAGTTTTGAGATGGGTAGTACCGTATCCTGTTCTCATGTGGGGAAGCGAGGGTGCTCAAAGGTACAGCTCCTCACAGCCCTGGGGTTTGAATTCCTGTTGTGTTATTCACTGTGCTGTCCTGGTAAATAAATACATAAACAAGGCACTGGATATTTGATGAAACCTCAGGCAGAAAGAGCCAGAATCCTTGAGGGGGGCTGAGTGGAGGGGTCCCTGACTTTCCAGACGACTTCCTCTGGTCACAGCTGTGGGATTCCAGGAGCAAACTGCATTGAGACCACTGGCTCTGGCTCCTCTCAGTGTATTTTGTGCTTCCTTCTGGAAGTTCTTGCTTAGGAAGACCTTTTAATGTTTCCTCATCTTGCTCAGCCCAGAGAGACGCTTTGCAGGTGCTGGTGACAGTGCATGCCTTAGGTGACAGTGCGTGCCTTAGGTGACAGTGTGTGCCTTAGGTGATAGTGACAAGGGATGGCACTAGTTCCACCAGCAGGTGGACCCAGGCACCCAGGGAATTAGGATTCTGGCTTTTTCTCTCTCTCTCTCTCTCCCCGTCTCTGAGCTCCACTTTCTTCTGTGTTGCCTTCCTTTTAAGGCAGTTTCCTCATCTGTTCAAAGCCAGCCCACCAGCATCTCTAGATTATCTTCCACCAGCCTAGCATCCAGGAAAGCGATTATATAGAAGGTTCTAGCAAATAGCCTGGTGGGTACCATTTCACATTCATTGGCCGCAGTTAGGTCACACCTCCTCCTGTAATGATGGGTGCAGGGAGCCTGCGGAACCATCACCGACCACCCTGACAAGTTCAAAATTGCTTATAATTGTTCATAGTTCCATACGAGCTTCTCTTTTCTAACATAAAACACCTTACCCTCATTATATAACTCAGCAGATGTTTATTTGTAGCCTGGTAAGTGCCAGCCACTAATGGATATCAGTTGTGACAATATTAAGAAACCTTCACTTCTTGAAGCTTTCTGCGCTTCAGAACACTTTGGTGTGTGCTGTCTGCTGTCATCCAGCTGCTCTTGTGATGTGGAAGGCTGGATGTGTTAATTTCCTCTTCTACTGTAACAGATTGCTACAAATTTAGGGGCTTAAAGCAACACACATTTATTATCTTACAGTTTTGTATGCTAGAATCCAGCAAAGATCTTACTGGCTTAAAATCCAGATGTCAGCAGAGCTCTATTCCTTCTGGAGGCTCAGGGTAGGGGGGCCCATTTCCTTGCCCTTTCCACCTTCTAGAAGCTACTCACAGTCTTCATCTTACTCTACCTTGGAAGCCGGCCGTCGTGGGTCTAGTCCTCCGTCCCAGTAACTCTTCTGACCTCTCTTCCACATTTAAGGACCTTATGATCACATTGGGATAATCTCCCCATCTCAGGGTCATCTGATTAGTAACCTTAATTCCGTCTGCACCCTCCATTGCTCTTTTCCAGGTAACCTAGCCTGTTTGCAGTAGGGAGGACCATGGGGAGGTCCAGAAGGGCCAATATTCAACCCACTAGAGTGGGACAGGAACTTGACTTAAGGAGCCACAGGAAAACAGAGTGACAAGCCAGACTGCACGAGTCAGGAGCAGAATCTCACTAGCCTGCTGTCCCGGTTTTATCTCCACTCTATCTTCCCTTGAAAATGATGAGCTTTTAAAATTTTCATTTCATGTTATTTTCTAGTAGAAATACCCCAAAGTGCAACTGTTTCATGACATAGCTGTCTGGACGTCAAGGAGTTTGTGCAAAAGCAAAAGGCACGTTATCCTTTGTTTTATTTCCATGCGGGGACTGTGTGTTAGTGTGCTGGTGTCAAGAATCCAGCATCATTTATGGTGCCTCGCAGCTGTGAGCTTTCATCCATGGCTCCCGTAAGATTTTCTGTGTAGTCAGTGAAGCCAAATTTGCTTTGGGAAACATTTTCCAACAGCGGTGAGTAGCCAAGACAGGGATGGCTTCATAAGTCCTTGGCATTAAACTACAATTTATTTTACCTTTCAATCACCGTTTCTGGAAGGCATGCAGAAGTTAAAAAAAAATCCCAGTTTGCTGGTTAGAGCCGACAAAACCCCATGGCAGAGGCACACGCCTGTGAAATGGGTTGTGGAAATGCATCCAGCAGCAAATTTCTTTCTCCTCTAATCTCTGGGCATGAGCCACCGCACGATGGCTCTTGATGAGCTGTACCTTAAAAGCACCTTTAATTGTTATTAAAGTTTGGAAAGCAAGAAAGAGCAGAGAGAAGTTGTAAACGAGAGATGCTGCATCATGGCATTTTGAAAACGAACTGTGATGGGGGATCTTAGCTGGAGGAGCAGCTCCTTCTCCAGATTTACTAATTATTTGTAAGACTGGAGCAACATGGTTTGTGTCCTCTGACAGCTTTTAAGTGTGTGCTTTCCTCTGGGAGCCTTGTTTGGCTGTTTTAAACTGGTCTCCCCTTACAATCACAGTCAGTTTCTCTAAATGCACCTTTTCATGGAGAATGGATCAAAGCAGAAAGATCTGTTCTTGTCCAACAGACATGACGTTGAATAGAAGGCCCTCCTTCTAACCCCGTCAGGTGTCAACCCGAGTATTTTCCTGGAGGGTAAAAGCTACAGATTGCAGCTAGTGGGCTCGTGCACGGCTGCGCCAGGTTGATAATTCTGATCGTTCCCCTACTTGGAGGTGAGGCTGGATGACATCAAAGTGTCTGAGGGTGGCAGTAAGTCCTCTGTCAGTTCTCCTTTCCCTCCCCTGGTTCTTTTGAATTTGGGGGATTATTTTTTTCACAGATGGGATGTCTCTTTGAGGCGAACGTAGCATCTTCCTTCGATACTGAGAGTAAACATGGCTGCTGGAGGCTCTGGAACTTGCACTGAGGGCGGGGTTAGTTTTATGGAGGATTGAACGTGAATGTTCGAGACAGGTCTCAGCCTTCCACATACATAACAGCAAAAAACGGTTTGGTGGTTTTTTAAAGGCTAAAACCTGATGGAATCCTGGAAGCTTAATGACATTTTTCTACTTTACAAAAGGTCTATGTAAGAAGTTTATAAAAAGCAAATTAACCATCTTAGCCTACCCTCCATGATGAGACCAAAGAAGAAAACCAAAGACCAGAAATTCATGCAGGAATGCAAAAATGTTTCTACAAATAATGAGACACTCAAAGATCCAGGGCAATTTGGGGGAAGACAACACCATGAAAGAGAGAGCATAAATGTACCAGCAGGGGGTGTTCATGGGTTTCCATTCAAAGCTCCCCGAGCAGCCCCGAGAGCTGACGGGCTCCTGCAGGTCAACCTGTATCCGGGGGAGTTTCTGGCCCACTGGTCCTGACCACTGTGCATGAATTTCGCAGGCAAATAAGGCATAAAGACCTGTACCAACTCTGCAAACGCTTCCAAACATAACGAGTGCATCACGCCGCAGTAACGGAGGAGCTGCGCCAGACTCTAGAACAAATGAAGCCACCATCAGAAAGTCTTTCTCTCTCTCTTCCTCTCAAGCCCAGACTCCCATCAAAAGGTGGAAGACAAGTTTGAAGAGATGAATCCACACGTATTCTGCCCGACATCAGACGCTTCTAATTAGCTGTCTGCAAGGCACAAAACAATATTTGGAGGACACTTCAAGACACAAATAAAAATTTTAAAAGCAGCCACTGGAAAGGACGTCATGAGACGGATGAAAGAGGGAGCCGCCATCACAGCATTTTAATGGGCCGAATAACAGCTCTAATAGATGTGCCGGAGGAAAGCTTTCTGTCCCCACCGCCACCACCATTCTGGGGCGGGGGGAGGAGGAGGGAGGGGAGCAGAGATACAAGACCACAGACCTCCATCACAAGCAACTGAATTTCTTCAGTTCTTCTAAAGTGCATTTCTCTGATAAACTTTACAAATTAGGATATGAATGCTTTTGAGTTGGTAACTTTCTGTAATTCATTCTCACATTTCAAAGTGATCATAAAATATGTAGTAATTTTAAAAGGGGGGCATGAATTTAAGTTTGATTTAAAACATACTGGGAGGGAGCGTGTCCAGGCCATGAAGACACAGGTTGTCACCTGTGTGGGGTGGATGACAGCTTGGTTCTAAAACACCCTCAACATTCCAGACAGAATGAGGTCCCATCCACCCACCCCAAATACAAAAAATGGTGTGATGAGGAAGACTGGTTTTATAATGTTCCTCACGAACCATTTCACACCATTTTGCTCAAGCCTCAACATGATGTATGAGATCCGAGTCAGTTTTTAGATTCCTCCTCAGTTACGTGCATGAGAAAGTCAAGCTTTAAATAGCCGTGGTTCCTAGGCGACGGATGCCCCAACTTGTGTCAGCTTTCTGAATTAAGCAACTATTATATTACTATTTAAAAAAATATTTTCTTTCATTCTCTTACACTGCACGTCGTATTTTTCTTACTTTCTTTTACCCCTTTTTATCACAGTCTTTCCCCAGATATGAACCAAAACACACCGTCATGTGATGACAGCACGGGGCAGAGTTGGTTTTATATTAGATTAGCAAACGTTGCCAACTTAAAAGCCAGCTTGAATCTCACAGGTTTTATACCCACAGGTGTTCAGCAGCAACATTAAGAGAAGCTTAGCCGACGTCTGATGTGGTACCGTGATACCCCAGCACTTCCTGCGATGATGGTAGGGTTCTGTATCTGTGCTGTTGGTCACAGTCGCCACGAGCCCCGGATGCTTATTACTGAGAGAGGACTTAACTCGCAGTCATCCGGTCCCGTTCCCCGCAGGTTTAGGCTGGTCTGTCATACGGATCTCCTTTTCACGGTGAAGTCTGTGACTGTCAGGAAGCCTCAGGAAAAGCCTCAGTTGAAATGCCCAGACCCCTCAGGTGACGCCTGGGAGCCGTGGAGGGGCCACCCCCGCCCACGTGTCCCCTGGGTGGGTGCCGGGATGCAGGTACGCGGGGCCTGCCTAACACCCGACGGCCACAGCCTCCGATGCTGCCTGCGGAGAACCTCGCGGGCTGCTCTCCTCTGTCTCGGCCTCCGATGCTAACGGTTCTGTGATCCGCTGAACCAGCCTATCCTCACCCCCGCTTAAAGGGGATGAGCCTAGGCTGAGTGAGGTTTAGTGAATCACCAGAGGCCACACCGGTAGTTTCAGACCGAATCACATCTAACCCCCACCCCCACCCCGTGCGATCAGGACTCCCATCGTTACAAAGACAGGAGACCCCACTCTTGACGCCTTGGGTAATAAAGGTCATTGTATGCTCATGGAGCTAAAAAGCCCAGTGACTTACGTCCACACCAAATCTTGCACAGGGAGGGTTAGAACAGCCTTGCTCATGATTGCCCAAGCATGGAGGCGGCCAGGGTGTCCTGCAGCGGGTGAATGGATAAATACACTGTGGTCTGTCCAGACGAAGGAACGGTATTCAGGGCTAAAATGAAATGAGGTCTCAGGCTACGAAGAGACATAAAGGAGACGTGACTGCACATTAGTGAAGAAGGCAGTCAGAAAGTCCTACGTGCTGTATGATTCCAACAATATGCCGTTCTGGAAAAGGCAAGATCGGGGGACAGTGGGATCACTGGTTGCCAGGAGTTGGTGGGGAGGGCTGAACAGTTGGAACGCAGGATTTTTAGGGCAGTGAATCACCAGATACGAGAATGATAGGATAACATGGTCGTATATTTGCCAAAACTCGTAGAACACACGGTAAGAGTGAACTCTGTGGACTTCGGGTGGCAATGATGTGTCAAAGGAGGTTCGATGATTGTAACAAATGCAGGATGTGGATAATTGGGGGAGGCTGTGCACGTGCGTGGGCAGGGGTATATGGGAAATCTCTGTCCTTTCTGCTCTAATTTTGTTGCAAGCCTAAAACTTCTCTAAAAACCAAAAAGTCTATAAAAAAGAAACTAAAACCCAGGCACCGCGGGGTCTCGGGTCTCACACATTTCTGTCGGCCTCTTCGTCTCTTGGCTCTGCCTCCTCCCGCGCCTCTGGCGGACTTTCTTCCTGTGCCCACACCTGGCAGCTCCAGGCTCACCTCCCTGCAGTCCTAAATCCCAAAAGAACAGAGAGCTGCTCCTTACTGACAGTTCTTGAAAGCTCCCTTCAACGTCCTGCACATGCCGCCCTGTCCCCCTCGGGTCTCACGGGCTCCTCTGCGCAGGTGGGCGGGATGTCCTGATGGGCTGGGCCGAGGCCGTGTGCCCCATCCTGTACTGGGAAGTGGAGGCAGCCCCACCACACTGTGTGGAAGAGAGCAGGGCCAGGATTAGAACTACTCGGGAACCGGCTCGTGGGCCCTGCGATGACACTTTATAGATGGGTGTTCTCCTGGTGCAGGACAGCTCCGTTCCCGGACCCTGCCTCCAGCCTGGGGGCGCTCGTCCCCAGGCACTCAGGAACTGTTTGCTTATCATGAGGCCTCTGAACAGGGATCCTTGAGGCTCCTGGAGGACGATGGCAGCGGTGAGCTGTTGCATGAGCCTGGGCAGGTGCCTGGAAGGAGGGCCTATCCACTACACTGTCCGTCTGGAGGCCGTGTGTCTAATTAGGACTATGGTCTACTGACCATTCAACTAGAAAGTGACTAGTTGGCGCTTTCTGAACTACTTTCAAAATGTGATCTTGGAACGGAATAAAAAGTTGGGCTTTAGCAGAACAGCTATGGCCAGGTTCCCTCCTGCGACCACGTTGGCTTCTCAAGAACTGGTGTAT
The DNA here is from genome assembly GCF_048773025.1 of Camelus bactrianus. Classification (NCBI taxonomy): domain Eukaryota; kingdom Metazoa; phylum Chordata; class Mammalia; order Artiodactyla; family Camelidae; genus Camelus; species Camelus bactrianus. The sequence continues at coordinate 3,688,245 of NC_133570.1, read as the reverse complement.
TTTAATGATCCCTGCCGTAGAGAGACAGCCCTTTCCCTGCGGTGTAAGGAAGCATCCTGGTCAGATGGCTGGGAAAATAATTAGGACAATAAATACAAATGTAATTTAAATGAGGCTATTAAGTGTTGAAGCCTGACATTTACTATCTAGCAATATTAGTTATATGTGTAACGAACCATTGCACTAAAAACAAAATGATGATAGATCAGCGAGGGTAATTTAAAGCATCCCATTTACCCCACACGTCATTTGCAGCTCCCCTCTCTTGATAATAAGTCTGTTAAGCATAATAGCCATTCTTGGCTGGTGGTGTTTAATCACGTTTTGAACATGACTATCAGCGTGTGTCAGCAGTAAATGGCACGAGCTTCCAGCAGAGGAGTGACTGAGATGAGGCCGTCTGTATGCAGGAGCTTCTGCACCCTGTGATTTACACATCAGCCTGGCTGGTCCTGGGTAGAGGAGCTCAGAGAGCAGCGTTCAGGGTTCAGACGAGTTCAGATGGATGCTTGCTGCTAGGACTTGATGCCCTGCAGGAGGAAGAGGAGCCCCGGGAAGGCACTCATCACTGCAGAAGGTAAGGCTTGCAGGGGCTCCCCGACTCCGAGGTCCAGTCCTGACGCTCTGAGTCCTTTCATGCTGAGGAGACATTAGCACTGGGATCCAGCTGGATTAACCCCAGAGGAGGCTTGGCAGCAGTGCAGGGCTTGTTAGTGCATTTCCTGGGACGGTGAATACTGTCCGTGGCTTTGAACTCCCCAGACTGTGTCTATACCTGGAGACTCTCAGTTCTCTAGTTCCTTCAGCAGCTGAGATGTCTCTCGCTGCTCATTTGTGCCCGTGGTCAGTCAGAGGGTGTCAGATCTCTGCACCCCGAGAAAGACCAAAGTTGAGTATGCTCCCTGGAAAATGCAGCCAGTGCTTGGATTGTGCAATATTTTACCAAACGGACTTAACCACCGATGGACTGGATCTCCTGGGTGTCCCTACAGGGGGTCCACAGGGCAGCCAGCCCCTTCTTCATCCCCTGCTTCCTACTTGTCTCTTTCCATCTGTGTCCTCATGTGTGTAGGTTGCTCGGACAGGACATGCTGCTGCTACCCCAGGACCTTTGCTCCTGATGTTCCCACGTCTCCAGCCCTGAGACTGCAGCTCAAGTATCAGGCTCTCAGAGAAGCTTCCCTTTTTAACTGTGTCCAAATTTTCCGTCTCTCCTTCCCGTCTTTGTCTTTGCATTAGCTCTGTATCAGTTAAACAGGCTAGTTTATGCTGGTGTCAAACAACCTTAAAGTCTCCGTGGCCTTAAATAACACAGGCTTATTTCTCGCTCCGGCCTCGGGGGCCATCTCAGGTCAGCTGGGTGACTCTGATGGCCGCAGCTGCCCAGGGGACGAGGCTGAAGCAGTAGCCGCCATGCTGAATGTCACTGGTCCTCGGAGGGTCTTGTGCTGGCAACGAAACGCTCCTGCCTGCAAGGGGGACATGTCACCTCTGCTCATAACGTGGTCGGAGGAACAGCCACAGGGCCACCCAGCCGCAGGGCCAGGAGGCACGCTCCCACCGTGGGCAGGGCAGGCTGAGACTGGAGGTGTCCGAGAAGGTCGCTCCTGCTTACCACACCCACTGTCTCCTCATCACCTCCTTTATCTTTTGGCTGCTGGTGACTTGTCTCCTCCCATGAAAATACAAGGAGCAGGGGCCGCCCTTGCCTTGTCCTCCGCTGCCCACCCGGAGCCTAGCACGGAGCCGGGCACATAGTAGTTGTTGGGTGTTGCCCGTGCGTCTGCTGGGTGCGTGTCCTGCACCCGTGTGTCGACTGGCGTTGGTGACTGTGTGTCTTCAGGGTCTCGTTTCAACCTAGGTACGTTGGCCTGGACTTCTAGCTTCTAATAGTACACACCTCTCACAAGGCAGCGCGCAGCAGACCACACGTTCTGATTCTGTGTTCAAGGAGTGTGACCTCCCGACTCTCACTGCCCTCGTCAGGGCCGGTCTGTCTGCCTAAAGCAGGGGCCAGGCAGGTTTTTGCTCTGGGACTCCACGGTTTTCAAAAGCTCTGGCTCTCAGGGGTCTGACCTTGATTGTTCAAAGCTGGAGTAGAAAGCAGCTCCTGGTGGGGTCTTGGGGCCGGAGACCCGACACCCCAGGACTGTGCCTGTGTCCAGGGCACTCTTGACCCTCCCCTGTGGCCACACGTTGGGCAGAAAGTGGAGGCGGGCTTATAGTGACAAAGGTCGGCCTCCCCGTGGGCAGCCCCTCGTGAGTGCAGCGGGGCCGAGTCACCTTTCCTTCCGGGGCCTTCCTCCTCCGGAGTCTGGCCAGACGCCGACTCCCGTTCGGATTTTGCTGTGGCCTGGAACTCTTACCCGGCTGGGAACTGCACTACCGATGCTGTCTCTAAAGTCGACTTTTACCAGCCCTGTTACATGTTCTGGAACACCGAGTGCATTCACTTTCCCCTCTCCTGGAACCCAGACAAACAGCTCCTCACGGAACCACAGGGAGGCCATCCTCTGTCCTGAGCTACTTTCTCATCTCCTGTAGCTGGACCCCCGAGCAAGTCTTAGGAGGCAGAAGAGAAACATACCGCTTTGTATCACTATCTGCCATCACCTCTCACAGGCATTTGACTCATAGTTACTCAGTTAAAACAAATACATTTCCCTAATAAAACTGTCGCAGGTGCACGTGCGGGCGCGCCGCCGCCTATGGCGTTTCAGAGCTGTTGGCTGGGTGGAACCATCAAAGGATAAGAGAAGAAACAAAGTTACAGGCATGTAACCCTTTCTGACTGGGTAGTTGGCTCAAATTCCTTTAGAATAATTATCCTAGGTCAGTAGCTTGTAAATGGGGGCATTTTGTCCCCAGGAGGACAGTGGGCAGCCCGTGGCTGTGCTGTTGGTTGTCACACTGGGGTGTCCCTGGTGTCCAGTGGGTGGAAGTGAAGGAAACCACTGACCATCCTACGATGCGCAGGGCAGCCCCGCTTACGAACAACCAACGGTCCAGTCTGTCAGATCAGCAGCACGCAGGCTGAGAAACCCTGGCTTATAAGAACGAATTTGGGACTTTTGTAATTAACACAACGAGCGCAGTAAGAGACGTGACCGAATTCGTGGGTTTTCACTAATTGGCAACGGTGGATTTCATCTCTTCTGAAGGCGAGTTCATCGCCTTAGGACTGTTTACACACTTTGGCTTCATAAGAGCCAGCAAATCCCTTCCATTGAATTTCTGCCCAGAAGAGAAGTGTTGTAGAGACCCCAGGTTAACTGAACATTATAAGAATTTGGGTTTGCTTTCTGATTCAAATGACAGTCAGAATACCACTCCACCCGCGGGCTAGTTGTAGCTCCTTCACCAAACCCCTCAGGTTCCTCGGGGCCGGGGTCACCGGTCAGGTTTGTCCCTGTAACCTCAGTGCCCTTGCACTTAGAGGGTGCCCGGGACATGTCTTTGCTTTGAACTATAGGTTTTGAATAGTTTATTTTATTCTCCTTTTTTCTTGAATATATGTATGTAAGTATGCATATGTGCATATTAAATGCACATGTGTGTATGTGTGCATATGTACACGTGTATGTAGGTATTCGTGTGAGTGCGTGTGTGTATTTTTCTTTTGTTCTTGTATTTAAATCCTCTCTTAGCTCGTTGGTATTTCTAAGGTGCTGTGAGCTCTGGATTTTGTTTTTGGAGCAGGTTGGTGTTCCCTGTTCTCTGTGATGCCCCAGGGAAACATACACACGTGTATTATCGCTGGATCATTCGGTAACGCCGTGGTTAACCACTTAAGGACTGCTTTCCAAAGCAGTCGCACCAATTCAATTCCCACTGGCAGTTATGAGCGCCCACCTTCTCGTCACCAGCACTTGTTAGCGTCCGTCTTTCTAACCGCACGCATGCCGGCCGTGTTCAGGGCCACCTCACTGCGGCTTTGCCTTACACTTCCCCGGTGGCTAATGGCGTGGAGCGTTTTCTCTTGTGCTCATTGCCAATTTGTGTGTTTTCTTCCGAGAAATATCTGTTCTGGCCCTATGCCCATTCTTATGTTAGATGGCTTGTCTTTTTATGATTGAGTTATAATAGTTCTTTTCAGATTCTAGATGTAAGTTCCTTATCAGATATTTGATTTGCAAAAATTTTCACCATTCTGTGGCTTATCATGGTACTAGGCTCTTGTTTATGTTTCCTCAGTAGAATTCATAGGAGTCGCTGAGGTCTGATGTGAGCTGCTGAGGAAGGAGAAGGGTCAAAGATGGAGAAACGTTTAGCCTGGGACGACGGGGCGGGTGTTAACTGAGAAGGAGCTTACAGGAAGAGGACACGGCGGGGGGAGGTGGTGAGGGACGGGATTTCAGTCTTGGGCATTTTACGTTCGAAAAGCATGTTAGACACGCAGGTGGATACATAGAACGGGGAACTGGCTGCAGGTTTTTGGAGCTCGTGAGAAATGTCTAGGCTGCAGGGATGAATTCTGACGACTGTCCCTTTGTCCCACTGCAGTGAGTACCCCAAAGCAGTTGCGGGGAGAGATGTCCATGGTCCTTTATCCCAGCACACGTTTGCCCTGTCACCCTGCAGCCAACCCATCGTGGGCCTGGCTGTTGCCATCCCAGCCATGAACAAAGCCCGTGCCATCTGATGGTTAAGAGTTTCCAGAACAGAAACCACAGTGTCCTCCTCTGCGCGTGGAGGCTTGCCGCCGAGGAGCCCAGGCACGTCGGGAGTGGGGGCGCGTCGGTTCTGATGTCAGAGGCGGCTGCTGCTCTGGTCCCCTGGGGACCAGCATAGCCTGCGGGTGGCTGGAGTTTGGTTGCCGTCCCAGGCCTCCATGGAGAAGCCAGCCAACCAGTGTGCACGGGGAGTGGAATTGGTCCTCCAGCCTCATCCGCAGCCGTTCTCGCCTGGAGAAGTCAGCCTGCCCTCCGGCGGGTGAAGGCACCCTGGCTAATGGGGCTCTTCCTGACGCGAGGGCAGAGCGAGCTCGCTCACCACAGCAGCAGGCCTGCTTCCCACGGAAGCAGACGCTTTCGGAAAAGCTGAAGGCTCCCTGCCTCCTCCATTGTATGGGCTCCCACGTGTGAGAAAGGGCCGGGTTCGCAAGGGAAGGGGAATCCATGAAGCAATCACGGGGGAGTTACCACCAGGTTCCGAGTCCTCAGAGCAGGGTGTGGCCCCCGGGTCCCCGCAGCCCTGACGTCCTCATGTTCACCAAGCACCCCCGGGGTTTTACTTCGGGCTAGTGGTGGGATGGGGCTGCTGACCCCCCCCCCCCGTGGTCAGAGGGGGAACGCGGCTGCCCCGGCCAGTGAGACGTAGTGGAAATGCCGGGGCGCTCCTCGGCCAGTGTGGAGAGGCGTCAGGGCGCCTTCTGCCTTTGGGCCAGACCAGGGGTCGTAGGTGTGCAGAGTGAACACCATTCTTTAAGACGCACTGAATATCTTTGTCAGATTCACAAAGAAACCGATCACAACACCACTGACCCAAAGCGGAAGGGGGTAGAGGAGTCTCGGGTACAGGAAGGGGTGGGAGGCAGAGTTTGCCCTGCATGCCACTGGATAATTTTTGAACTTGTAACCCCGTGGAAAATGTTATTTATTCAAAATATCATTCAGCGAAACACATCAAAATGCTGATTCCCCAGGTCCTGGCTCAGACAAATCCCAAAACACCCACCCCAGGGACAACGCGGAGAACCACTGGAGACACTCCCACCCATTGTGGACACTGTCGGGGTCTGTTACGTTCTTTCTTAAGCCAGGGAGCACTTTTCCCATCAGGAGACTCCGGAGTGGCATACGGGACACTCGCTTGCAAGGGACGTTCACGTTATTATGGATGAACGAGTTTTCATTCTGGACGCCAACGTGGAAAGCAGAGAGCGGAACAGCCCCTAAAGGCTGTACTTGGAGAATCAGTGTAGGAAGGGTGCTTGTGTGTCTCCATTTCCCAGAAGGGGTAGGGGGGCCCATCAGAGACAAAGACAGGAAGGAAAAAGCCGTGTAAGTGGGTCGGTTGTCTTAGCGGCCCTCACGTGCGTCGTGGGGATTTCTACAAAGTCCAGTGAGCTGGAAGTTAGGACGAGCTGTTAGTATGAGAAACTGCTGTCGATTTGGCAGCCGAGAAACCCGGAGCACCTGAGCGTTTGGTCACTACGGCGATTTACTGTGGGGGGGCTCTGGAGAAGCGTTAGCTATGCGAAAAAATAAGGTCGCTCCCACCAGGCTGCAAGGTGGATGCTGCTTTAATCAAGATAAAAAGGAGAGGAAAAAGAGCCCCGAATAATTTTCCTGGGATTGTCAAACAGAAGTGGTGGTTTGATTTAAGTACCATGAGATGTTTTAGCAGTCAGATAGAGGATTTCTTGGCGCATTTCTGATACAAAATACGTTGTTGAGATTCTAACAACAGCAGTGCAATCCCCCAAACCACAGCCAGTTGGGGATGGTAGCTTTCTGTTTTTAAATACAGTATTTCCAGGTTACAGAACGCAGAAGACTAGGGTGTAACACACACCCAGGGACCTGTCATTCAGTTTGTCAAATCTTCATATTTTGCCAAATATCCTGTCATTTTCTTAAAAGAAACAAAAGATGACAGATAAAATTGAAGCCTTAATGTACCAATTCCAACCGCATTTTCTTTTCTTCCTCCCAGGAAGTAGCCATTCTTCTGAATTTGGTCATTCTGAGGAATTAAAAAAAAATATATATGTATATATAGGAAATATCGTACCTATAAATAGAAAGCTGTCATCCTAACTATGGTTTGGTGGAGAGATATATATTTATTATATTATATTATATTATTATTAAATATACATTTATTTATCATAGTATTACACTGTCATACTGTGAAGGGCCATTTGCAGTTAGCATTCCTTTAAAAATTCTTAGATTTATGTGTGCGCATGTGTACACACGTATTATGTAGGTGTCCATCTACACGGTCTGTGTGCGTACACACACATGCACACCTACAAACATACACCCAGGAGTAGGATTTCTGATTTTCAGGGCAAGCACGGCTTCAACTTTGCTAGCTATTGCTAAATTCTTCCCCAAAAGGGTTATTCCAATTTGCATTCCCATCAGCACAGTATAAGAGTTTCTACTCTCCGTATCTTCTCCCAAAATGCCTGATCTTTTCATCTTAGCACACGTTCACAGCTGAATCCTCTTTTGTGGGTATTTCTATGGGTTTGGGCAGACCGGTCACACACGTGAAGTTCCTGGGAGAGGGCCTGGCTGGGCTGCTGGGGCTCAGGACACGGGAGCTTTTCCGCATCAGGCTTTTGGAGAGCTTGCTCCCATTGCGGGAGGAGCCTGTCTTGATGAAACTTCGGCCACAGAAGATCAACCCCTTTTTACAGCATCCTCTCTCGTGACGGGACCTGAAGGTTTAACCTATAGAACCAGGCCCCTGTTTGCTGGGTTAGTCCTCGTGGGTCTAGGCACCAATTGAAATGTTGTTCACCCGACAGAGAGAGGCAATAGGGGAGAAGTGGGAGGGAGGGAGCCTCTGAAGCTTTGGGAGAATGAATGAAGCAGACATGGAGTGACAGTCAGCAGGACACATTAGGGAAGATGAACGAGGCAAAGGTGCCGAAGCTGAAGCTGGCACGTTACACAGTCAGGGGCATCTCAAGGGCTCACCCGTCTATTTCTGAAAGCGTTGGATACCTGGGCAGGAACCAGGGGCTGGCACGTGTAAGGTCATGTTTCCCCAGGTGATGCCATTAACCGGTAAGGCCATGCAGCAGGAGGTGTGGAGGGCTCCCTCCCTTTCATCCCAAGTTTCCACCCCTCTGGTGTTTTGGAAGCTGTCTCCCCTGGAAGAGCCCTTTACATGTGCTGTTCTCACTGCCCAGGTCTCTGTGGCTGTTACAGCCTCCCCCCGCCCACCAACCCGAACCAGGCTAACAGAAGCTAGAAGCTTCTTGCCAGGGCACAACGTCGCTGGTGGCCCCTGTGATGCAGTTGGCCAGGCTGGGTGTTGGTGTTCCAATGGTCCTTTCGGTTCACCTTCATAATTGGCACTAAATGGCTTTTTGGAGAACACAGTTCATCCTATAGCCACTTACTTCCACTTTTCAATGTTTTTGCTACTATGATGTAGGTTTTTTCTTACATCTATGACATTATCGTGTTGTTCATAACATAAAAATAATTAAAAATGAAGATTGATTTTCAGCAGCTTTCTAGTGGTTCCTTGAGTCGTACTGCATTCTTTTTTTTTCTCCTTTTTCAGTCTTATTAGGTAGAATTATTACACACTGCATTCTTATGATGAAAAAAAATTCAGTTATCTGAGAACCACACTTTCTGAGCATACAGTGTTAACCTGAAACAATAAAACTGCCAGTTTGTTCTACCAGCAAAATGAGTTGATTCAGGAACAGCAAAGAACTGCAAGACATACAATAACGGTGACCCACCAGCCACTCCAATAAAGCCAAGGAGAGGACACTCTTTTATAGAGGAACAGGGTGGGCGGGGCTGTTATAAACTAAAAGTCCATTGGAGGAAACTGGGAGTTTGAAGAATAGTGGCTTCTCATTGGCTGAGTTGTGGTGGTCTCTCATTGGCTGAGCTGTTGCCAGGCGGAGAGAGAACAATTCTTCCTCCAGACAAGAGCCCCTCCTGTGTGAGAGCTCGCCTTTCTGACGTCCCGACTCCGTTTCCGTGAGGTTTCCTTTTTGTTAATTTTCACAATAGGAAATATGAGAGTTTTCTATACATTACAGAACTACGAATGCATTGCTTCTTTTTTGGCTTTTCTGTGCTTTCTCAGTGTTATGCCATGACATTGTCTTCATGATTTAAAAATTATGTTTTAAAGCTATGGAATCTGTCGACCAAGTGGAGTTTAATGAGCTTTTTTTTGGTACCTCTTAGCTTCTGTTTGAACTATGAAAACTGACAGCATTATTATCTTTCCCCTATGAGTTTTTAAACTATAATGAAGTAAAACTGAAGTAGCCTGACAAGCACATATTTAATGTGCACAGTTTGCTGGGTTTCGACATACGTAAATGTCCCAAAATACATCATCACAATGAAGGTAAGAAATGTCTCTATCACCCCAGAATGTTCCTCATACCTATTTTTACGCATCCAGCTGCATCCTCAGGGAGACACTGACATGTCACTGGAGATTAGTCTGCTTTTCCCAGAATCTTACACAAACAGGCTTTGTGAAATCTCATTTGCATGGCTTTTTTTTTTCCCCCACTTAGTACAATGATTCTGAGCCTCATCCATGTTTTTCCTTTTTCTTGCCAATTATGCTCCATTATGTGGACGTAACAAAATGTGTTTTTCCATTCATCTGTCAATAGACATTTGAGTTGTCTCTAGCTTTTGGATTTTGAGAATAAAGCTGCTATGAACATTCATAAACAAGTCTGTGCGTGCATACGCAGTGTTTTGGGGTTTTTTTTTTTTTTTTTTGGCTCTTAGGTGAATACCTAGAAAAGGCATATCTGCTTAACAGTAAAAAATGCTAAACTGTTTTCCAAAGGAGTTGTGCCATTTCACATCCACCAGCAGTATGGGAGAGAGCCAACAGGTGGATGGTCAGTTTGTTCATTTTAAATTTTAGCAATGAGAATGGGTTTGCTGTGTTATCTCATTTTGATGCTAATTTGCATTTCTCTGTTGTCTAATGATCTTGGACATCTTTTCATGTGCTTTCTGGCAGCTTGTGTTTCTTTCTTATAAAGTGTCTTCTCAGATTCTTTGTCCATGTTCTTACCGGGTTGTTTGCTTGCTTGCTGATTCTAAGAGCTCTTTATAGATTGTTTTCGTCTGGTACATCTGTTGTGAATATTTTTCTCTAAGTTTGTTGCTTGCCTTTTTGTTTTCAAAGCAAAAGTTTAAAATTTTTGTGAAATCTGATAAATTATTTTTTGCGATTCATACGTTTACACGTTTTATCTAAGAAACACTTTCCATGGTCAAATTTGTCATATATTTTCTTCTAGAAATTTTATAACTTTACAAGATTATATTTAGTTACATGATACCCTTGTGTTACTTTTTATCTATGGTATGAGATAAGAATGATGTTCCTTTTTTTTTTTTTAATGCAGATATCCAGCTGATCCATCACCATTTGTTGACAAAGCTTTCCTTTCCCTATTGAATTATCTTGGCACCTTTGTCCAAAATGAGCACTAAGACCATCTGGCATTCATTTTGCTGAGGTCAGCCTTGCTTCCTGTATTTTCTTCAACGAGTTCTATGTCTTAGGCTTAAGACTTTAATTCATCTTAAATTGATTTTTGTGCATAGTGTAAGATGGGTGTCCCGCTTCCTTCTTTTACCGGTGAATGTCCAGTTTTCCCAACACCGTTTGTTGAAGAGACTGTCCTTTCCCTATTGTGTGTCCTTGGCTCCCTTGTCGAAGATCGGTAGACTGTGTATGTAGGGGTTTAATTCTGGGTTCTCTATTACGTTCTGTTGATCTAGGTATCTGTCCTTTTGCCGGTATCTATGCTGTTTTGATTACTACAGCTTTGTAATATATTTTGAAGCATCCAGCTTTGTTCTTTCTCAAGCTGGGGCTTTGTTTTGTTTTGTTTATGTCCCGGCAGTTTGAACACAAAGCAAGTGATCATTATACACTCTAAAAACACTTTGCCTCTCACAGGGACCTGTATCAATACCTTGTAATAGCCTATCATGAAAAGGAACACACACACACACACACACACACATATATATGTTTTGTTTATATATTTATATCTGTGCTATATACTGGAAACTAACACAGCATTGTAAACTGACTATATACTTCAATAAAAAATTAAAATTAAAAAAATAAATAGACTCACTCTGCCTCTGTCCTGCAGTCATGAATCACCTGCCTCCCAATGCCCAACACAAGTCTTTACATTGAAGTCATTGTCAAGTGAAAACATGGATTTTTTTTTTCCTGTCCAGTAGTGGGATCAGCTCAAATCAAATGATGAACATTGCTTGCCTGGGTCCCCGTTTCAAATGGCATTTACAGGAGCTCAAGTGAGCTGCTACACACTTGGCAGAAATCGCCAAACTGCTCCCATTTAGTTATATTTCCTCTCATGTCTGTCTCTAGCAGAGACCGGCGCAGCTGGCACCCACCCTGAAACAAAGGTATTTAAAACCTTCCATTCCTGTTGGCCCTGCGTCCCAGCTGGTGGCCTCTTTTAGAGAAGAGCATGTGATGGTCCGTATGGAAGAGGAAAGGGTGACTTCTTGGACACTGCTGAATTAAAGGTCTTTTTCTCTTGTAAAGGCAGACAAGCATCCTACTTGAGGGCAGATTCTTTGAAAGCTCAACTCGAGTAAAGCCTTTCAGATCACTAAGGGTTTGTAGGTTGCCGAATACCATGACACCCCTTTACAGAAAAAGAGACAGCTGCGTGGGACAGTCGCTCCTCCTGCATTTTAAGACTCTTATGTGAAATCAGAAAAGCAAACCAGCAAGCAAGCGACCAACTAAACAAAAAACAGCTTCCTCCTATTTTGTTAAAGAATAAGAAAGATGGAGGTTTTTGTTTGTTTGTTTGTTTTTTCCGGTACTGTCCGGGACGATAGCCACTGATCACATGTGGCTATTTAAATTTAAATGATTTCAATTTTTCATTTCTGAATCATTCTTGCCACGTGTCAGGTGTTCAGCAGCCAGGACTCTGCATTGACAAGCAGATTATAGAACATTTTCATTACTGCAGAGAGTTCTATGGGGCAGCACTGCTCTGAGACTTAAGAAAAGAAATGATAGGGTTGGATTTGATGTGATGCAGAAGAACGAAAACAGCTCTGCAGCAAGCAGTTCCATAAATATGTATTTATGTCCTAAAATACGATGTGTAAATGTTGGAAAAGCACATCAGAATTTCTCTGAATTATAATAATTTGGCGAAGCGTCTGATTTATACGTGAAGCTGGCTGGCTGGATTAATACTGCTTTACCTTTTCTATCTGAAGGAGAAGCTGGTGAATAATTTATCAGACAGGAAAAAGTACCTGTCATCATTGTCGTCATCATTCTTATGTTCAAATGAGGCATTAGACGAATTCCCTCAGAAAACCTCTGATGTCTGGTTCCTCTTAACTTCACGTGTTTCCATTTGGTGAGTTCAACGAGGAAGAAGTAGTTATATAATTTATAATACAGAATAATATATAATTTATATAGCACCTAATTTTCAAAGAATGTTGTTCCTTATTATTTGATTTCTTCTTCTTTTTTTAAAAAGTCTTATTAAAAAGCAAGTCGCCTGGTTATTCTATATCATGTAAATGCCTCATCCTGTTCAACGGTTCACCCATTCCAGAAAATCAAACTGCACATCTATTCTATTGGAGAAGTGTGTGCAGTCTTTTAAGATTTGGGGATAATATTTGACCCATCCATTCTTTTATTACAGGTACTTTGATTTTTCTCTGCTGGAGATGGTTTTCCCTTGAATTTGATACTTGCCTGAGTCTATATAAAGTGTTAGTGGGAAAAGGCACACATTTCATTTCTCAAAGCCTAATAGTTACATTTATTTATTTACGTGTTTCTTTGTTTGTTTATTACCTTTTAAACTCCGTCACCCATTCCTTCCACCTACCACCACCCCATCTATGGCAACCACCAGTCTGTTCTCTGTATCTATGAGCCTGAGGTTTTGTTTTGTTTTTTAGATTCTACATATGGAATCACACCGTGTTTGTCTTTCTCTGTCTTATTTCATCTGGTATAATGCCTTCAAATTCCATCCATGCTGTCGCAAATGGCGAGATTTCATTCTTTTTATAGCTGAGTAATATTCCATTATATAGCTGAGTAAATGCACACCCCCACATGTACTCTTTATCCATTCATCCACCAGTGGGCACTTAGGTTGCTTTCACATATCAGCTATTATAAGCCATGCTGCTGTGAACACGAGACTGCATATATCTTTGAGTTCCTGTGTTCGTTTCCTTTGGATACATTCCCAGAAGTGGATCCTACGGCAGTTCGATTTTGAATTCTCTGAGGGACCGCCATGCTGTTTTCCACAGCGGCTCCGTGGTTTGCATTCCCGCCCGTGGTGCAGGAGGGTTCCCCTTTCTCCACGTCCTCGCAAACACCTGTTACTTGTCGTCTCTTCGATGACAGCCGTTCTGACAGGCGCGGGGTGGTACCTCGGTGCGGTGTTGATGTGCGTTTCCTTGGTGATGAGTGATGCTGAGCACGTGTTCATGTCCCTGTTGGCCAGCCATTGGTGTATCTTTGCTATTTTCTTATTTAAAAGAAAGAAATTTAAACGGCTTGTCGGGGAATGAGAGCGAGCAGAATCCTCCGTCAGATTTTCCCTGAAGGACATTGCTCTGCTTTGTTTGTCTTCCTTTCTTTGCTCTTCTCCAGCAGGTTACTCCTCGGATTTCTTAAAGGTTATTCACCACCTTCTACGATGCATCTTAGCTATCAGGTGTCGGGTCACCGTGGCAGGACCAGGTTTAAAGGAGGGACTAGCACGGTTTGGCCTCCTCCCAAGTCCCCTCCACTTAACACCTCAATCTCAGTCAAATCCGTGAGAAACGAGAGGTTGCTGTGACACTTTGTGTTCTGCTTTGACACATCCTCTCAGTTTCAAGCCCTTTTCTGCACTCTGACTGACAAAGTTAATTTATACCAACTCTTTATCTGGAAGGGGCCCCCAGTCCAGCCAAGAGGCAGACAGAGATGGGGCCCGTATGAGGGCTGGAGATCTCAAACCAAGACGAGCCACTGGGTCCCCACGTGGCACCGGCCGATTCACAGTTCCCACTACTTATTGGAATAAAGTCTTTATTTCAGGCTTGATTTTTAACAGTTTTGTGCTTTCCCTCTGGAGCGTTTCTCTCTGTGCTCATCAGGTTTAAATTTTAATTAAACAGCTGTCACTTGCTTGTTAGTCCTGTGGCAACCTGATGTTTTATTAAACTTTAATTTAGCCCGAGCTGCATAAGAAGATTTCTTCAGACAACAAAGGAACACTATTAACAGGGTACCGTCGTGATGAAGCAGAATTTGCTGCAGTGCTAAGAGATTCAGGCACAGGGAAGGAATTCAGGGTAAGCCCTCAAGTAATTAGTATTAAGCACTGGAGCGGGGGCGTGTGAAGGCCAGATGGAACCAGGGGAGGCACAGGTCAGAGAAACCCAGATGCTTGAGACCCAAGTTTACCCTCGTGTGTTCTGTGCCCTCCTCTGTCTCCACTTCCTTCTGCCTCATGTCTCTCTTTCCCTCTCTCTCTGCCTCTAAGCACCTTTCAGCCCCTTTTCTCTCTTTGTCAGTCCGTGGCTCTGTTTATCTATAGATCTAACCATCGACTCTGTTTCCTTCCCCTTCTTCTGTCCACGGTCCTGTTCCGAGCATCCGCAGGCTCCGAAGGGCTGGAGACCAAGCTGGCCAGACTAAGGAGGGAGGCAGTGATGGCACGGACTCACCTGGGGCCAGGAGGAGGGTCCCCAGGCGGTGCTGCTTCCTTTGAGCCCCCTTCCCCGCCTCTGCTGGAGTAGATGTTTTGCTCATGAGCAGAGAAAACCTCTCTCAGGGGATTACATTTTCTGAAGTGCATTCACACACCACCTTCACAATTTTGCACATAACTGCACATGACGTTGGGCCTTTGCATATTTCTTATTTTGTCTTTAAATTAATCCACCTTTTTTTTTTTTAACTGAGGTAGCGTTGGTCTACAATATTATGTAAGTTTCAGGTGTATGACATAGTGATTCTCAATTTTTAATGTTACACTCTGTTTATAGTTATTATGAAATGTTGGCTGTGTTCCCTGTGCTGTACAACGTGTCCTTGCAGCTTGTCCACTTCATACACAGTTGTCTGTGTCTCTTACTCCCCGCCCCCCGTCCTGCCCGCTCCCCACCGGTCACCACCGGTCTGTTCTCTGTATCTGTGAGTCTGTCTCTTTTCTGTGCATCACCAGTTTGTTTCACGTTTTAGATTCTACACATAAGTGGTATCATACGGCGTTTATCTTTCTCAGACTTATTTCATTAAGCATAATACCCTCCCAGACCATCCATGTTATTGCAAATGGTTAATTAATTCACCTTTTAGACTTTTTTTTTAAAAAAAAACCCTAAATTTAATCACACTCCAAATCTGCAATCCATGAAGACATGAGTTTTGTGTGTGTGTGTGTGTGTGTGTGTTATATTTCTTCATACATATTAAAATGTTAAAAATAAAACAAAACAAAACCCAAAGCCAGAAACAGACAAATTCATCTATGCATCACCTAAAATAATTTCAAGTATTAACCAGTGTTAAAAATTCCATAGTTTGGCAGACTTCTTATAGCACACTTTTGCTTTTTGTTGGCTTGTTTTAATTTTTGTTTCTTCTCTGATCCTGTTTGGCTAGGTGTGGAGGTCTGCTAGAATCCCGTCCCAGGCTCTGTCGAGCTATTTTCAGCAGTCTCCTTAAACTCCAAATCTACTGTTTCTGGATGTTTTTAACACACTGGTTGGAGTTTTCCTTTTGCCCTTAAAAGATCTGGGAAAAGCACTTAATTTTCAGTATCATCTGTCCTCTAAGTGGTCAAAAGAATCTCTCATGTCCAATCCATTCATTCATGTTAGGAAACCCACCATAGTTCTGAGTTCTGTTGCCGCAGATGATCCGCCTCCTCTTCTACAGCAGTTGAGCTTAGATTTGGTTCGGTCATGGCTGAAATCCATCTTTAAGGCAGAAACACAGGCCTAATTGAAGCTTCCTTCCTGTGGGAGCGCAGGGCTTGGGGGAGGTGTTTTTCTCCCTCTCCTGTTCAGGGTGAAGGCATTTGAAGGAGGCTCACCTTGAACCAAGACAACTTTGAAAGCCAACATCTAGAGATGGGCAATTTCAAATAGAAAACTGGATTTCTGCTTTTCTCGGAAAGCTCAAGTTAGGCTCACATCCCTGCCTGGTGACGTCACCCGGGACTGAACAGGGACTCTCCCCATTAGCCAGAGAAGGTGGCTTCCCGTTGGCCTCAGTCCCCACCAGGCCCTCCTGTCTCTCCTGCACGAAGGCTGAGGGACACACGTCATTTCCCTTCCCACTTGTGCTGTGTGCTTTCTATCAGTAGACCGCATAGAAAAGTGGAAAGTCAACATATGCTGGTCTCCGTAAAAAGTGGGCAAAACCCAAACAGCCCTCACTCTGCCCTGGAATTCCGCTCCATCCCAGGTTACAGAAGTCACGCTGGGAAGTTGGAAAGTGCTCTTCCAGAGAGCAGTCAGGGGGCTGAGGGTCCTTGAAATCAGATGACGGAAGAAACAACTGAAGGAACTACAAGTCCTCAACCATGTGAGGGGACAGAAGAGGGGACAGAAATGGGGCCAGGGGGTGTGTGAAGGGGGGTGCATCAGAGCTGTTTTTTATACTGAAAGGGTCACCGAGTGGATGATGTTTTTTCTTTCTGGATCTCTAAAGTAGAAACTAAAAGGAAACCAACTTCAGCTCATTATAAAGAAATAGACGTTTCAGAATCAGCGTCTTACTGATGGCTGAGTTTTTTAGACATTGGCTTAAATGTGACTTCATTGCTTTCTAGCTGTTCAACCTTTAGCAAGTTACGTTAATTCTCGACACCTTAATTTCTTATGTGTGAGGTGGAGATGGTAATGGTCCACTGTTTTGTACCTTCCACAGAGGATGGTTTTCAATCAGAGTGCTTCTGGCCAAAACTGCCGATAATTATAATGAACCTTCGAAAGTCCTTCAATTAAACGACAACCTAAGGAATGGGAGAAAATTTTTGCAAATGATGAAACCGACAAAAGCTTGCTCTCCAGAATATATAAACAGCTCATATGACTTAATAAGAAAAAAACAAACAACCCAGTCCCAAAATGGGCAGAAGACCTAAACAAGCAATTCACCAAGGAAGACATACAAATGATCAATAGGCACATGAAAAAATGCTCAGTATCACTAATTGTCAGAGAAATGCAAATCAAAACTACAATGAGGTATCACCTCACACCAGTCAGAATGGCCATCATTCAAAAGTCCACAAATGACAAATGCTGGAGAGGCTGTGGAGACAAGGGAACCCTCCTACACTGCTGGTGGGAATTCAGTTTGGTGCAGACACTGTGGAAAATAGTATGGAGTTTCCTCAAAAGACTAGGAATAGACTTACCATATGACCCAGGAATCCCACTCCTGGGCATATATTCAGAAGGAACCCTACTCCAGAATGACACCTGCATCCCAGTGTTCATAGCAGCACTATTTACAATAGCCAAGACATGGAGACAGCCTAAATGTCCATCAACAGATGACTGGATAAAGAAGAGGTGGTATATTTATACAATGGAATACTACTCAGCCATAAAAATGACAACATAACGCCATTTGCAGCAACATGAATGTCCCTGGAGAATGTCATTCTAAGTGAAGTAAGCCAGAAAGAGAAAGAAAAATACCATATGAGATTGCTCATATGTGGAATCTAAAAAAAAAAAGAACATAAATATAAAACAGAAACAGACTCATAGACATAGAATACAAACTTGCGGTTGCCAAGCGGGCGGGAGGTGGAAAGGGACAGACTGGGATTTCAAAATTTGTAGATACTGACAGGCGTATGCAGAATAGATAAACAAGATTACACTGTGTAGCACAGGGAAATATATACAAGATCTTGTGGTAGCTCACAGCGAAAAAGAATGTGGCAATGAATATATGCATGTTCATGTATAACTGAAAAATTGTGCTCTACACTGGAATTTGACACAACATTGTAAAATGGCTATAACTCAATAAAAAAAAATGTTAAAAGAAAAAACAAAAAACTTACATCACAAGCACTTGGACTCCAAAACTCGACACCCAAGCACTGATTTTCTTTTCTCCCTCTGCACGTGGCTGTTGCTTATTTCCTTGGGTCCTTAGAGGTCGAAGTCTGGTTTAAGGATAGTCACAGACAGTTTATTTATTTATTGGATTTTACTTTTTTTTCTTTTTATTATGCTCAGCATATATGATTGAATTGTCACATCTTCCCTGTGTGAATCATGCACACAGTTAACGCCACTGGGGGAGAATAAAGTTAAGACCGTGTTTGTAAAAGGGCTTCACGATGTTTGACCTGCAGTGCGTATGTGGAGGTATCTGTTTGTCTGTGTGTTTTAACATCCACTTGATTGGAAGCGTCGTAGCTCGAGCACGATATTACATTAACCAGTGGACTCCTCATTGCTTATCAGGGTGCCTGGATCGCTAGAGGTCTTCATTGAAAAAAGCTGGAAGAAAGGGAAGGAGGAGGGGAGGAAGGACCCAGCGACAGAGTAAGTAGCTTTCATGCTTAGCGTTTGCCGGAGCATTTGTGAATTCCTTCTCCCTGGAGGTGAGCAAAGAAATACGGAGCCTCTATAGTTAATATATGGGTTTTCACTGGGTGGAGACTTGGGTCCCAGCACGTTGATACTATGAGCCAAGTTTTCTTTGGTTCTCATGGAATGCATTTATTCCACAGTCATTGAACATTGACTATCTGCAGTGTAATGCTTATCAAACTCAGAGTGCTAGAGAAGTGGAATCCTATGGTTTTGGTTCCTGCCTTTAGCAGTCTACAATGGAGATAGTGGGTATTAAAAGCTAAATTTTATTATTGGCCAAACACTATTATAAGCGCATGAACAGTACCGACATATTTGTGCCTCAAACAGAACTTTAAGAGACGAAATGCTATTACTCAAATTGGGGTGGGGGAGGGGAAGGTGCAAATTATCAAGTGTAAGAGGGACCACAAGGATGTGCTGTACCACGTGGGACTAGGGCCAGTATTTTGTGACAACTGTGAATGAAGCGTAACCTCTAAACGTTGTATAAAAAGTAAAAAGATACATTTAAAAATGTATGGGTAAGGAATCAGAGCAGTGAGAGGGTAAGTAACTTTCCCAAGGTCACCCAGCTCGTGGGTGATGGGGACGGGGTTCCTCCCGTGAGCCGAGCCTGCGCTGTTAACCCCTGCGCCTTCGTGCCTTGTCAGCCTTCCAGGCTGTGGACAACATGGCAAGAGGGGTGTCTTTGAGCAGTGACAGAGCACTACTCCTGTTGCTTCTCCATCTGAAGGGCCAGTTGGCTGGTAATGAGCTTTTCCGAATTCCGTAACACACTGCTGTTTTTTTTAGGCACTTCACCTAAAAGGCATGTTCTCTTCTCATGGCCAAGTTTCTTTGAAGGTCTTCACAGGAAGGGTGAAAAACATATTTCCAGACTGGTAATCTTTTCATGTCCCTCTTTCTAATAAAGTGATGGCTTTATGCATCTACAGGCTAGTAATTATATGGCCTGTCCATAAATTGTGGCTTCCAGGACCCCAGAAGCCTGGCCCACGGCATTAGCAGGTGCTTCGCTATTTTCATTCTCGGAAAAGAAATACAAATAAATCCATGCCGGCACAGAGATAGCGCCCACCAGTGTATCTCGGCAATAATTCTGTCCAGGTTTCTGATTTCAGCTGGGCGAGGCCATAGCTGCTAAAGGCCTCATAAAAGGTGTTGATATGTTTAAGTCTCCTCTGCGCCAGGGAAGCGCTTTGTGAATCTGGCTTAGGCAGTGTGTCTTCTGATGGACAGGCGTTCATGTGGAAAATTAAAATCGTCTGGCTTCTTGTTTAGAAATGTGGAACAAAGCTGGTTCTTAAATAGAAAAAGAAAAGAAAAGAAAAAAAACCTTTCCATAGTGCCTGGACTACGGCACAGCTTCTAGAAAGAGCTCACTGACCAAAGGTTCCTGACGGATTGGATTTACGGGGAGTGTAAGACGGCAGGTGGCGTGTTTCCTGAATGGGACCCTGTGACCTGCAATAACCAAGACAGAGAAGCATCAGTGAAGATTTAGGTGGAGGAGACGTGGGCAGGTGCAGTGGCTGCCAGGGTCTGATGGATCTCACACACGCCCTCCACTAATTAGACTTTTTCGGTTGCACATCACAAAAACTCAGATCAAATTTTGTTGAACCAAATACACAGTTCGTTGGATCATGTGCCCGAAAAGGGCTGTTGTGGTTTATTGCCAAGTTGGGTTGAGGGCTTTCTGAGGACTTGACTTCTTTCTGTTTCTCCATCCCCATTTCCTCAGTCAGGCTCTTACTGTGTGGGGACCCCCCGCCCCCCGACAGTATCACATCTGCATCCTTCTCGTTTCAATTCCAGCGGATGGGAGGGGCTTCTTCGCAGACCTCCCCCCCGGTCTGTTTCACCCCTGGCTGAGCAGACCCGGTTCTCGTGCCCATCCCAGAATGAGCAGCACCGGGGCCGCATCGCCGAACAGGGCAGCCAGCCAGATCCACGTCGTGTGTCCACGTGGGGAGCTGGGAGTGAGAGCCCAACCTCTTCATCCTCAGGATGCAACTGTAGAAACAGCAAATAAAGGCACACAGACTAGACAGGTGCGGATCGATGTTAACCGTTAAGTGTCCCATGAAGATTCTCTGTAAATATTTCCTACATCCTTTTATGTTTTAACTTTGAGGGGAGAGGTAATTAGGTTTATTTACTTATTTAATTTATTTATTTAATGGAGGGACTGGGGGTGGAATCCAGGACCTCGTGCATCCTAAGCACACGCTCTACCACTGAGCTATACCCTCCCCCCATTCTCTACATTCTTTTAGGAAGAACGCAGTCAGGAGTGTCCACAGGAAGTCTGCCACGTGGAGGGCACCCTGGCAAATCTCCAGAGGCATCTGCCAACTACTGGGGAAACTCTTCAGCCACCAAATACTTACCAAGGGTCTAATTGTATCCGATTGCTGCATCGCAAATCACCCATGAGACAGCAACTTAGATAAATACGCTTGTATTAAGACAGACTCTCTGTGGGCCAGGAATCTGGGAAGGACTCCACTGCATGCCTCTGACTCGCGGTCCCCCGTGGGGCTGCAGTTAAGATGTGATGGGGGCTCCAGTCAACTCAGTCCTTGTCTGGGGCTGGAGGAGCCACATCCGAAGTGGCCCACTCATATGGCGGTCAAGTTCAGGCTGGGTGTTACCAGGAGCCCTCTGTTCCTTACCACGTGGCCTCTTCATATGACAGGGCGGCTGGATTCCCCCAACAGGAGGGATTTACAAGAGAAACGAAGGAGGAGTTCACAGGGGTTTTCCCGACCTAATTTCAAAGGCACACACTGTCCTTTCTCACATGTTGTGTTCATGACACATTAAAATCCAGTCCCCACTCAATGGGAGGGGAATTATTCACCTAAGAGAGGGGAGGAGTGTGGGAGGATTTGTGAACATATTTAAAAATAACTGCACGCTACCCTCTGGCCATAGATGATTTCTCTTCCCCTGCTTTGCAAAATGCTCCCCTCCCAAGACCTCCTGAAAAGCTCACCCCTTCTCAGCATCAACTCAAAATCTGGGACACTGGGATCTACACCAGGTCCAGGTGTAGATAAGGTTCCTGATCCTACGGGGTTCAATGAGATCCACTAGGGAACCATATTTATCCCAGAAACAATACCCCGGATTATGGGAAACAGACAGAGATTCGGAGGTCAGTTGACTTCAGTTGCGATCCTGGCTCCGCCGTCACTTGTGAGGAGCATCAGGTGAGCTCTGTGCATGGTGGGCCCGGGAGACTGCCTTTGTGTGTCACCGCGTGGATGATGGTTTGCACGGATGGGGCTCCGACTGTGTGCTAGTGTCCTGTTCCCGCTGCTTTGTGTGTTTTAACTCGCTTAGTCCTCATGGCACCACCATGGGGTGAATGCCATTCTGAATCCCATTTTATAGTTGGGAAAACGGGTGCACAGAGACGTAATTTGTCCCAGGTAACCCAAATGGCAAGGGGCAGAGTCGGGATTTGAATTCCAGAGTGCGTGATCTTTCTTACCCATCACGTCAGTGGAGCACGCCAATTTTCTACCAAACACAGCCCGATGCAAACACACTGCTTATTTCAAGGACACTTCTGTTTCTTTTATTTTCTGGCTTGTGTCCCCAAAATGACTGGTTTTAAGTAAGATCTGAGAGTTTAAAGTTATTGTCTGTCAGAGATGAAAATGTGTCCCTTTTTTCTACAGCACTGCAAATGAATGAATATATACTGGCTTCTGTAAGGAATTAAGGGACACACAAAGGGATACCACAAACAAGAACCTGAAATCCTTTCCTAGCCAAAAGGTACTCGTACCGATAGAGGCAGAGATGAGAGAGAGAACTCTTGATTAAATCACATCGTTCCCCAAATATGCAGGGAACTTAGTGACGCAATGGCTTTTCATTGATGTGCACCACTCAGATAATATTGTGGCTTGGCAGGTATCCTGGCGTTAGGAGCTGGAGAAAATATAAATCATGGCTGAGCTGAGAACTCCATGAGGCTGTAAAACAAGGGGGGACTTCAGATTCACACAGCTGATCCGTTAAACAAGGAAGAAATTCTCTCTTCTAGTTTTATTGTCAAGTGGGACAAGCAGCTAGCAGAAAACGATCATTTCTATTCATATCCTCTATCCATTCTGTTCTAATTGCATCTTCTAAACTGCTGTTTAGATTTAATTTGCCCACAAAGCAGCGCGACTGCTTCTGGACGCAGCTACATCGACGAGAAGCTAACACAGATTCCAACGTGCTTCTTTATTTTTCATTCCTCTTCTACGTAGGATTGGGTTAACCTTCATAAAGATCACCTCTCCCAGAAAAATAAGTGAGTTGGCCAATAAAGTGTCTTTATGTTATTGACCTCTTCTAGAGGCAAGCTTCCCGAGCCCCGTGTGATTTTCTTTTTCCAAACTGAAGCGCTGGCCCTCAAGGGCTGCCCAATAAAGACAGCTCTTGTCTTGTCCTGCCAACAGTGGTTCTTATTAACCAAGGCTTCCAGTCTTACAGTTTCCCAGTAAATATGTTACCAAGCTCAGTGTAACAAATAAATCAGATACTCCCCAACATCCTTTGCGTGTACCATTCAGTGAATATGTAGGTTACTGTCTTAACTTTTTTTTTTCTTTTTTGAGTATAGTTGTGCAAAAACACATGAGACATCTGTTTTCTGAGCTTTCTCTGTATCTGAAAACCCACTTTTGGGGACTGTGTGTTTCCAAGTCTCCTTATTGACAGCCCCATGGGGTGGTGACGATAATGCTAAGAAAAAACACAGATTTGCTAGCTACGGTCCCCTGTCCTTTTATCATAGCTGCAAGTGGAGCAGAGGGAACTGTGGTCCAGCCTATTGGGTCCGTATCGGAGATGTCGACAGTATAAACAAGGTGGATAAAATAGGCGGTCGTATTAGGGCTCTCCAGAGAACTAGGACCTACAGGGTGTATGTACAGTAGTTAAATAGAAAAGGATGTATTATCAGAGGCTGAGAAGCCCCATGATCTTCCATCTGCATGCTGGAGACACAGAGATGCTGGGGGGGCAGCTCGAATCCAAACCCAGAGGCCTGAGAATTAGGGGAGCCGGTGGTGTAAGTTCCTGTCCCAGTCTGAACGCCCACAAACCAGGAGTGCTGCTGCCTGAGGGCAGGTGAAGATGGATGTCCCAGCTCAAGCAGAGAGAGAATCAGTTCTCCTCTCTTCTGCCCTTGGGTTCTATTCAGGCCCTCAACGGATTGGGTGAGGCCCACCCTCATTGGTGAGGGAGATCTTCTTTATTCAGTTGTTAATCTCTTCCAGCTCAGATGTTAATCTCTTCCAGAAACACCCTTGCAGACACACCAAGAAATAATGTTTCACCAGCTCTCTGGGTATCCCTTAGCCCCACAAAATCAGTCCAGAAAATTAACCATCACAGCAGTATATTAAAAATATAGTGCAGGTATGGGCACTTGTGAGCCTGTGACCCAGTAGAAGAACCAGAACAACCCCAAAATCATTGGAGCCAGCTGTGGGCTCCTCCGGGATGCCATCTGTGGCTTTCCATTGAGGGGTAACCTCCACCCTGAATTTCTCCTGTTCCTATACTTGTTAAAAAAAATTGTGGTTGATTTACAATGTTATATGTCAGGTGTGCAGCAAGATGGTTCTACCATTCCTAGAATTTTCCCCTGTAGTTGCCTAGACCTTATAATTCTCCTTTATCCCCAACAGACATAGAGGAAATGTAGCATTTTATTTAGTGTTGCTTAGTTTTGAACTCTACTAAATCACATTTCAGTGATTAAATCATACCCTATCTCGTCTTAAAAATACCTATTAAAGAGTCTGACATATGGTAAGTCGTTCTCAGTGTTCAGCACCATCATTACGTCTGCACACTGTTCTCAGATGGATGTGTTCATTTGGAAAGGGCTGGTAGAAAAAGCAGCAGGTCAGGGTGTCCAGAGAGGCTGCTTCATCTCCTCCTTTGCTACTTTGATACTACCTGCCATGAGCAAGACACTCGGCACCTCCGGCTTCTGTTTACTCTTCTGCCAGAAAGTGGTGGTAGTATCCAGCCCATTCTTCTGGCCCCTGACCATCTTTAGAACTTTGAAGAGGATCCATCTCTCCCTGTAACAATATATGCTGTTGTGTAATGGCAAAAAAGAGACCATGACAGTCATACATCAGCATCATATCCCTATCTCAGAGAGCAGGGGCCACGCCCAACACTTTTTGTATTGCCTGTAGTAAAGTCCTAGCTCCATATTATATATGAAATCCAAATGAAAATGCATCAACTTCCTTATTAACAATCATTTGTGGAGAAAGCCCCCGTCCCCCGCACCCGCCCCATTTTTCCTACTGCTCTTCCTCGCACCCCTAACTCAGAACAGGAGAGGACGGAGACTCAAATTCGTTGACTATCTTCCAGGTGCTTGGCACACCCAGAATGTCCCCTAGGCGGGTTGCTTTGTGGGAAAGTCATATGAGCTCTTTATAATGAAAACCTGTCTCCTGTTTAATGGGCAGGGCGCTGCAGCCTCAGAGAAGTTCAGTGTCAGATGGAAATGGGTCTCGGTTTCGGGTTGACCTTACTCCGGGGTATGCGTTCTGTTGGGTGTGTGATGCTGGCCACGACGTGGTCCATAACGTTTAGGAAAGATCTAGTAATGGATCTCAAGACTTTTCATTGGAGCTAGGGGTGACTCTGTGATACGAAGGTGGTGGGAAGGACCCAGCAAGCGTGGCTGAACGGCAGTTTTACAGCGAAGGCTGAAGGACTGTGGGACACTGTGTGCCATTAGAGCCGGTTAATCCCAGCTCTAGAATGAGAATTAGATTTCCTGGGAGAGACCAGGGAAGAGCAGACAAACACAGTGGACCACCCCAACCCAGAGTTACTCTCTTCATAGAGCAATTGTGTTTTACTGTTTTGCTGAAACGAAACACACGGAAAGCCTTTCCTTTCCTCGCTAAAGAAGACAGCCCTTTCGTTTGTATCTGTGGGAATCGACTTGAAATCTACACTGTTCCCTGGTTCACTGGAAAGTCAAGTAATTGGTGATTTGCACCCAATCTGTAGACCTTCAGTGACCGATAACCCCTCAGACAACACGGAGCCCGCAGATTGCAGAAGAGTAGATGTCCACTCTAATCAAAGAATGTGGTATTTGAAGTTAAATCAATAGGCCCACCTTTCTAGGCTGAGTAAAACATTAATCCCTAACAGAGTTATATCAGAAAGTCAAGTCTAATGGTCCCTGTAGTTCAAAGATTTAACTCTGAAGATAGGGCTGTGATGATTGCAAGAAGAGGAACAAAATAAGGGATGAAAGAAACGCGTTTGACACTTGCTCCAGCGTAGACAGTGCGCAGACGAAAATCAGTTTACTTGAAGCAAAATCTCCCCCCTTTGTAGCATAGACACCCGGAGGTGCCAACATTTATTCCTTACAATGTTGATTCTCCTCGCTAGAGAGAACGGAGCATTCAACCTCAGGGCATGACCTTCAGAATTAGAAGTAAACGTGAATTAATCAGTTTCCTAGTAATAAGTGGAGGTCCATTTAAACCACCTCCCAAAACAAAATGGGCAAGGAGGAATTTACTCTCAAAGCCATTAGAAAATCAAGTGGTCTTCCTAAGGAGAGTTACAAGAAAATGACCCGTGCCAAGAGACTTTCTGGGGTTTTGTTGCTGTTTTTTGTGCCAATTTTCATTTTCCCAGATGAATTTTTCCACAAGGAAGTGACTGAAGCCAAATGGAGACCTGGCTCATATTTGTAGAGCCATATAAAAAACTTTTTTTTTGTTGTTTTTCTTACCAGTGTCAGTTCACAGCTTCTTAAAGAGTAGCTCTCACCTGCTTAGGTTACCAGCCTGAGCCCTGGGTCAGTGGCTGCGGTGTGGGAAGAGGAGGGCTGACTGAGGGGCTGGTGGCTGGTTGGTCCTTCTTGGGTCATGTGTCCACTGCTGTGTATGGTGGCTCAGGGCCAGAAGAAAGTGGAAGCATTGGGGTCACAAAAGATGAGAGCCCTTCTGAGAAGGTTTTTGGTTCAGAAAAACAAGTCCAAGACTTTAAGCTGTTTCCAAACTTAGTCAAACGATCTGGGGAATCTGGACCATATCAGATGTTACTCTAAGTTACCGGGACCTTCTCTGGGAATTTAGATGGGGAAGAAAAGTAAACATAGAACAGATTTTACTAAACTATTTTGATGACTTGGGAAAAGTGGAATTTGGTCTTGGTGGTTATAGGAGAGTTAACTAAGTAGGGAGTGGGGAAAAAAAAAAAAAAAGCCACCTCTCCTCTAGAAGGACCGGCTTTAATGGAACATGCCTCCCTGGCAGAGATGCACAGATTACAGAGGTGGTGATTAAAGGAAATGAGATTGGAAGGACATATAGAGATAAATTGTGATGTTCACTCCAGCCAATGCAAGGGATTTGGGCTGCATTTTGTCACCACCAGAGAAGCACTGGTATATTTTAATTGGGAGAGAATTCTGAGAAAATCCCTGAAAACAAATGAAATTTTGGCAGAAGAGAAAACAACTTTGGACTGGAGAAGAGAAAGAATCCTTGAAAAGTTTCTTCTATCTTAAGAAGGAAAAATCCACTGGGCCCTGTAATGGGGGAGGGACTGAAAATTATTTATGAGATAATTAGGTCAAAAGGTTCAAAACCCAGCACAGAGGGGACCGTCTGGTCATCACGGGTCCACGCTTCCCTTTACCTGTACCATGGCCATCGAGGGACACCTGCCTCTGTGCACACCTCCTGCCCAGTCTCTCTTCATCCCACAGTCAAGAATCATAGTCTGAGATTCGGCTCTGCTGACAGTGGAGCAATTTATTCTTCCACAGTCTCATATGCCCGCAGAAGACAGGGGACTCCAGGATCAGAGACAAAGGACTATGAGCCACAACATACTTCGTACTTACAGCAGTTCCCTTCCCCGCCCCCCACATCCCCACCGCAGCTCCCACAAGGGTGATGCAGAAAGACTCCTGTTTACACCAAGAAGCAAAACTCTTCCCTCCTGCAATGTTTCTCTCGTCCACTCCAGACAAAGCTTAACATTATACTCGCTAGCAAGGGAGAGATACTTAAAGGGCCCAGATCCACGTTTGCCCTGCAGGTGATCAAGGGTGAATTTGGTGATGAAAGAAAATGAATGGACAGCTAGCACACTCCTCCAACGGCCCTCTGGTGGTCAAATGAAATAGTCAGTGTCTCTAAAGTGAGGTGACATGGTCTTAGAGGACGCTGAGATCAACGTTCTAAAAATGACACTTGGGGAATTGTCTCAGGACAGACATTCACTGACGAGTGCTTAAGCCTTTGGTTAAAACCAATAAAGCTGACTTCAAGGAAATTCTTTTTTTTTTTTCATTATAATTAAATTTTATTTTTTCTGTTCTCTATGATTTTATTTTTAACATTTTTTATTGAAGTGTAGTCAGTTTACAATGTTGTGTCAATTTCTGGTGCACAGCACAGTGCTTCGGTCATATAGGAACATACATATATTCATTTTCATATTCTTTTTAACCATAAGTTACTACAAGGTATTGAATATGGTTCCCTGTGCTAGACAGTATAAACTTGTTGTTTTATTTTATATATAGTAGTTAGTATGTGGAAATCTCGAACTCCCAATTTATCCCCCACCCCGTTCCCCCTCTGGTAACCATCAGTTTGTTTTCCATGTCTGTGAGTCTATTTCTGTTTTGTAAATAAATTTGTTTGTCTTTTTTTTTTTTTTTTTAGATTCCACATATAAGTGATACCATGTGGTATTTTTCTTTGTCTTTCTGGCTTACTTCACTTAGGATGACATCCGCCAGGTCATTTATAAGGAAATTCTTATAAAGCAGCGAGCGAGTAACATTAAACGTGGCGCAAGGGTGCGGGAAATTTCTTGAACAGAGAACACTGACGGCTCGGGGTTAGGGCTCGCCGCCGCGGTTACATGAGCTCCTCTTAAAAAGTGATAGGCCATGTCAAGGATGATGTTTTCCTTCTATTTTAATGATAATTATTATTAAGACAAGGGAGAGATTAAAAAAGAAACAAAGCAGCAGAGATCTCAGTACCAGAGAGCCAACTCAGGCTTCAGGCGTGAAGTGAGCTTCTTTTGCCTCTGTTTGGAAGAGCAAACTGTGCCCTTGTTGGACAAACGGAGTGGAGTTCGGATGGGCACACAGAGTTTCTACACACGAAATCCAGGCAAAGAGCCAGAGCCCACTGTCCTGAGAGAGCTCCGTGTCTGGGTGTTCTGCAGGCCCTCCTGGGGCCCGAAGGCGCCCAGCCTCTCTGCCTAGCCGTGCCGTTTAACCGGGCAACAGCCCTCGTCGTGGGCGGCGGTGCTGCAGACTTGTTCCGAGGAGGGTACTAGGGACCATTAAGCGTGGGTGTCCATGTATTTAAAAAATGATTGCCATGATCTTGGATTGTACTTCTCTGCGATAAAGGGGAGAATCAATAGCCAATTCCACCTGCAAAGGAATAAAAGGGGGTCATGCAGGCTGCAGTCTTGTTAAACTGCCACGCACAGGGCGTTAGTGGCTGGCATTTAGGGTGTAAGAACTGGGTGTCGTTCCAGCTGTTGGAGCTGTCTTCACGGTGCTCACTAAGGAGATGCTGTATTCCCGGGTCTTCTGTTTAATCATCCACAAAATAATATCCTCAACGCAATGGCATCTTCAGAATGATTGACAGATCAATCATCCAATGATGCGCCTTCAAGAACAAATCACTTCAACCATTATTTCCTTTAGCTTGGTGCCTGTGCCACTGAAGGTTTATAACATGGCTTTTAGTGGTAAAGGGACAAACTCGCTTATTTTTTGTTATTTAATACTCATATTTATCTGAATATGGGTCGGAAATTGACGTAAGCATAACATGAAAACAGTGACTGATGGACGTTCGTGCTTGAATTATAGGTTTGTGGTTGGGGTGCCCAAGGATGTAAAACTCTGGCAGGTTGCCTTCTGCCGCAGCGGTTGGAAGGATGGAGACATCGGATCACACAAATCACCAATGGAGTTTCTCACTTTCTAAATTTAAAGCACCGTGCTATGCTGTGTTCTTTTCAGAGGCACTTAAAAAAATCCTAAGTAACTTCCAGAATGCTGACATGGCAGAAATTGTGAAAGGACCACATAAGTAACTGAAGTTTGACCCAAGAGATGCCACTGAATCAAATGTTTGTGTAGTCGAAGGACATTGCTTCATTTCTCTGCTCATTCCTTCCTCTAGACAACTTATTGTCTAGATGCTGGAGGTACACGCAGGTAATTAAGACGTATTTTATGACCCTGAATGGCTCACAGTGTATGAAAGGAGACATAATACAGTTTGGAAAACTCTCCTGTAAACATGGCACAGAGTTTAGTGGGAACGTAGCAAAGTGGAGATCAGATATCTAGGAAAGGTATACAAAGGTCTGGTATTTGAGCTGAACGTTGAATTTGAGTGGAGCTCACCTGGCAAGTGAGCAAGAAAGGATGGCATGTTAGACAGGAGTCCTCATATCCACGGTTTGGAGAATGGAGGAACAAAAGTGGGTGGCAAACCTCTTCTCATACACGTGTGTGGGGAAGGTGAGGTCGTATAAGACACATACTGGGGGAGAGGGATTGGCAGTGTGCCATGCTGTTGCCAACTAAAAGTTGGCACCTGCCATTTGCCTCTGTGAGGTTTATATCATGAGCCACTGCAGCCACTGACCTTCAGCACACCCTGAACAGAGTTCAAGTTGGAGGTCAGCAGTGGGGCACTCTGTGCTCTGGGAAAAACTGGCAGAACAGGCCTGCAGATAGTTAGATATTTTCAGAAGATTTTATGAGCCCAAATTCTTGCATCTCCTCATATCTCGAAAAGTGCTAACATCATTACTGGAGACATCTTCTCCTCGTGACTAGTGGCAACCTTCTGCAAAAATGTGTGCTTGATTGCATGTAGCACCCCCCCTCAACCAAAATCACACGTATGTACTGACCTCCCCCTTACTTCCTTGGAGCAGTGCCTTAGAGCTCCCTGAAATGCTGTCTCCCGGGCTATAGTCCTCATTTTGCCCCCCAAAAAACTTAACTCACAACTCTCATGTTGTGCTTTTTAAAAAAAATTTTCAATCAACACTATAAATGTAAATAGGGTCGTCAAAAGCTTTGAGATACATGTTGGAATTTGGACTTTATTTATGAGCCCAGAATGGTAGCGAGAAGACATGCACTTCACCACTACCTCACCTGTGCTCGTGGCAGACATCACTAATCGACCCCAGCACTGCTTCCTGCTAGAGCCGGTTCTGTCTGAAGACAGAACTCTGTCCAGCTGCCACTACTGGTTGATTTAAAGTGGCAGGTGAGATGCAGCCTAGTTCCTATTCCTGGCGGAGACCGTTGAGCTAGAAAGAGCTTTCAATGAGGACTGGAGCACGGTGCAAAATGAAGCCCACCACAATCTGTGCCCCAGAGTTCTATATACTTAAAACAATCAAATGCAGGGATGAAAATCAGAACGTCCTCACTTCAGTGCCTTTCCAGTGGAGTCAGAGTCACACGACAGGTAATGTTTGGCCAGTGGTTGAAATGTGGTGATCCTGGAGGCAAATACAGCTCAAGATTTGAGTTGTTTGCTTAAAAAAAAAAGTTTAATCACATACTGATGATTTAAAAAAATAGGAAATTATACACTTCTTGTTTTTCTTGAAAAATGTGAAAATTCACAGACGCTGCGTCGGCATTCCCAGCTGGAGGTAATCATGGCCGTCTGATCAGCTGCTGCCCCTTGGACGGGAGTATGTTCACCCCCATTTGCCACAGTTGACGTTCCCTGTTACTGACACCAGACCTACATACTTCACTAATCCGAACTACCTGCCTGAACCCTGGAGGGATTTTAAAATTTTGATTCTTGCTTATCTGTCTTAACACTATCTCATGAAATAGTGCTTGAAAGGGGGTCTTGAAAAATTACGGACAAATGGCATTTTGTAAATGAATTCTGAATTCTGTTACAGATGCATTAGATAAAATGGAGATGTTTGGGTTTGGGGTTTGGTTTGGTTTTACTTTTTTTTTTTTTTCCTTCTCAGGCAAATTTAGATTTTCCCATATCAGAACTTTTCAAATTAAGAAACTCTTAAATTTTGTTAAGGGGGTTCACTCCTCAGGCTGCGCTGAACAAGAACGTTTACAGCCAGGGAGTTTTAACCAATCCTTCTAGTAATAGACACCGTTGAACATGGCATCTTCCACTAAGGCTTCCATTTCCTATGCATAAAATGAGCCTTAAGATTTCCAAAGCTGGCTCTGATCCTATAATTAAAATTGGATGAAATTAAAATGCCTCGAGATGTTGGTCAAAAGGTACAAACTTCTAGTTACAAGATGGGTAAGTTCTGGGGATGTAATTTACAGCACGGCCACTGTAGTTAACAACCCCGTCTTGTACGTCTGAAATTTGCTGCGAGTAGATGGTGAATGGTCTCACCACACACGTGCACCGTGTGAGATGACGGATGTGTCAGAGAGCTTGATCGTGGTGATCACTTCACAACGGCCACATATATCAAATCATCACGCTGCTCATTTCAAATATACACACTTTTATTGGTCAGCTACACCTCAATAAAACTGGAAAAAACGTCCTGAGTGGGGAATTGTGGGGGGAGGGAAGTAAACAGACATGGGACCTATAGAGGCGGACAAGCATGAGAAACCGTTCAAGTGAAGTAACGCAGACAGTGTTAGTGTGGGCGGGAGGAAGGGGAACGTTCTAGAAATAGATGGTGAAACCTGGAAAAGGGGAAGATGAGAGCAGAGCTCCTGGATACGTCTTATCTCTGTGTTTTCCTTCAATTCGGAGCTTGTCTTCCTGGCTGCTGGCGAGCTGGAGCCCCGAGTCCTGGCGTCGGGAGCAGGCCTCATCGCCCGGACGGCCTCCAGCCCTGGCCCCGGGGAGGGGGAGAGGTTGCCCACAGGGGTGTCCACTGTCTCCCCCAGGACCTGAACTGTTGTCAGCATCACACGCTTTTAACTTGACAAGGAAAGAGTCAGCTCTGCTGCCTTGAGTCCTTAGGGAAACCCCTGCTGTCATTTCCACTTTACAATCCTGGGCCCAGTCATGAGGATTTAAATCCTTCAAACATGCGTCGAAAAGGCACCCCTGGCTCTGTGAGTGCGACCTTTTCAGTGTCGCAGGATTTAGGCGCTTGGCCATTTGTCTTCTTACCGACCATCAAAGGGAGGGATGGGAGAGTCAGGAGGGCTGTTCGGGGGGTGGGGGCCAGGAAAGGGTCATGATGCCTCGCTGCCACCCACCAGCCACTGGTGTATCAGGGCCCCGAGCAGGTTTTACTGAGGGTACGTCGTCTCCTGAAAACTTGTGTAACTGCGAATCTAGGGAAAGGTGCCCCTCCCGGGCTCCCGGGCTGCGCCGTCGACCTTGGGGTTTGACACCATTCATTCATTTTTTTTCTCTAAGAAGGAATTGAACCCTCTCTTGGGTAGCCTCTGATAATATGCTTAGAAGACACTGGATCTCCTAATAATTACTTAAAAAAAAACCCCACTCATCTGAGACATGATTAAAATGCTTTACGTATCTAATATACACACCCAGATAAGGTTGCAGATCAGTAACAACCATCACCGCAATCTGCGCCATCCACACGTCCGTCACCCGCAAAGCCTTCTCCCACCCTCTGCATCATTGTTGTCGTCCTGTTTTTGGTGATGAAAACACTCAGGGAATCCAAGAGCCTCCTGATTCAATCACCACCCATCTCAGGGCTGTAAAAAAAAATCAGCTTAACAAGGCTTTTCTTGTCTTGACGCGACTCATTTGGCTGGTGGGGGGATGCAATTTCTTCAATGTTGTTTATCTCTATGTAGTTGACCTTCGAACAACACGGGTTTGAACTGCACAGTTCATTTGTACGTGGCTTTTTTCAGTAGTAAATACTACAGTCCCACACCATGCAAGATTGATTGAATCCCTGGATGCAGAACCTTGGACACAGAGAAACCAAACTGTGTACCAGGAGGGCTGGCTGCAAGTCACACATGGACTTACGGCTGCAGGGGGGGGTCAGCACCCCTCACCCCCGAGACGTTCAGGAGTCAACTGTAATAGAAATTGGGTCCTTTAAAAAATCTCAGGAAACTTCAGCCAGTTTTGATGGCCGTACCCGAACTACTCCTGTCCTTATATTAATTTACTATCTTCTCTAATTCTTCCCATCTTTATCATGAACACCTGGTAGAGAAGGGCCAGACGCTAACCTTCCTCGGTGCCTGGTCCCTTATTCCAGGTCTGGGTGACCCAGGATGGAGCAAAGATCACAAAACATTATGCGTCCAGGAGCGAGGGCGGAGCACGTGTAAGTGAAAAGAGTCACTCTGCTTTGCTTTATTTTTGCCTATGACACTCAGAGAGACCTGTTACTTGTTTTTTATGAAGCACTATGTCAACCCTACTGTTTTCCTTCTGAAACACATCCCTGTAGGGTTACCTGTGGCTTCCCCACGCTCGAGGGAGGTGTGGACCCGGATGATAAATAACCACCGACAGTCAGCTCGGCGGTGAAGCCCCAACAGGACCTCATGTTAAAACAGAGACAGTTACGAGTTCCAGCCAAGCAGAGCGGCGCGGGGTCGCTGGTTTAGTTTCCAATTAGTCTGCATTTTCAACAGAGCCTAACGTTTTGAATGCCTAAGTGAAAGGAGCCAATTTAAAGATATTTCCTCAAATACTTTCGAAGTGCTCTGTATAAATACAGTGAAATATTGGGCAAGATGCATCCGTGAACCCCCGCATTGACAACTCCTGGTGTAGACAAATGACTGAACCTCCTATCACTCAGTATCTATGCGTTTGTGTTTGTGGAAGCTTGCGGTTCAGAATTTCATTTGGGACAGATGTCCAGTTCCTTTTTTCTTATCTTACAATGTATCTGTATTTATCTGACATATAAAAGCCATATGTTAAAGACTACATTTAAGGATACCTTAGAGGCATATATATGCATATTTCTTTGTACATGTAATACATGTGGTCATGTATTGTTTTAACATAGAATTTGGGGCATGTTTGGTTCTCAAGAACACAGGCTGATTGGGCAGTTTAATTAGGATTGGTGAGAATCAAAATGAAAAGTGCATGACTTGTTACTCAAAATAGATTTTATACCCTTGGCTGATTTTCTTTTTCATCAGTCCGTATCCCTGCCTCATTTATTTATTTTTTAAAAAATATTTAATTTATTTTATTATTCTATTACTTAATTCTTTTATTTGGAGGGGGGCGGTAATTAGGTTTGTTTATATCTAGAGGAGGTACTGGGGATTGAACCCAGGACCTCGTGCATGCTAAGCACGCACTCCACCGCAGAGCTATACCCTCCCTCTCATTTATTTAACTTATTTATGGCCTGTCTCCACTGGAATTTAAGCCCCGTGAGGGTAGAAGATTTTCTCTGTATCATTCACATACATCCCCGATACCCAGAATAGGACCCGTCACAATATTGTAACTCATTAAATAATTACTGAATATTTGAACGAAAAGGTGAACTGCGTTTTTGGAGACGGTTTGTTAGAAAGTCTGGAAGGATAACCACAGCTCCCTGGTACGTGGCCACATATCAGCTTGGCCTGTTTGGTTCACGTGTTTGTCCCAGTGTGATTCCTAGTGGCCCTTCCCCAAGCCCCTGCCCACGGGGGCGGCAGACCAGGGTGGGCGTGGCCGGGCACCCGCTCCAAGCGCCTTTCTGGGGCTTACCTTTCCCAGGCCTCCTTCGTGTAGGCGTGGCCGCCTGCGTGTAGGCTTGGCCGGCTGCGGGTGGGTGTGGCCAGCTGCGTGTAGGCGTGGCCACGTGCATCAGCCTTGTCCGTGACACCAGCGAGAACATGGTCCGTGCCACTTCGGGGCCACGGCTTTTAGGGGCGCTCAGCCCCCCTCTGCCCCGCCACGATGCGGAGCTTTCTGAGGCTGCTATAACCAAATGCTGCAGACTGGGCGGCTTGAACAGCAGGCATTTATTTCGCACGGTTTTGAAGGCTGGACGTCGAAGACTGAGATTCTGTCGGATTTAATGGCCAGTGAGATTTCTCTTCCTGGGTTAGAGACAGCTGCCTTCTCTGTGTGTCCTTACACGGAAGAGAGGGAGAGGGAGAGGGAGAGGGAGAGGGAGAGAGAGAGAGAGAGAGAGCGAGAGGGAGAGGGAGCGAGAGAGAGAGCTCTTGTGTCTCTTCTTACAAGGACACTAATCCTATCAAATCAAGGTGCCACCCTCATGACCTCATTTAATCTTAATTAGTTCCTTACTCCAAATGCAGTCACGTTGAGAGTTATGGCTTCAACAGATGAGTTTGGTGGGTGGAGAGGCCATTCAGTCCATAACACCCATGTTCTCTGTGGCCCCCAACAGAAACTGAACAGCCAAGGATGGGGGTGACTCTCAGAGAGAAGACTGGGCTCTGAGGCTCCTTCCCGGGGCCCAGATCTTTGTGGGAGGCAGCCAGCCCTCAGGAGCCCAGGTCTCAAGGAAGCAGCGTCCACAGAGGATAACAGTCATCTGGGCTTGGGGTTCAGATGGGTCTGACTCTGCTGTATTAACGTGGAGGGAAGCCTCAGAGTGTGCTGAGGATCATGGTCTCAGAGCCAGACATAGCCAATGACTGCAAGTTTTACAGAAGAAAATTACTAATTTCTCCAAGACTGGGTGATCTTATATAAAATGTGAATCATAATAGTACCTGCTCATTGGTTTGCTGCAACGTCTGAATGAAACGATGCGTGTTGAGCATCCATTCATTCTCCACCCTCCTGTTCTTCCTGATCTGTAAGATTCCTTCTCAGCTACCCCACCTGTCAACAGGAACCGACATTTGTTATCAGATTGGAAGTGCGGGCTGTGGAGTCACACGGGGTTTGGCACTTAAGAGTCGTGTGGCCTTGGACAAGCTACTTAACCTCTCTGTTCCTCAAACTGGGGGTGATCATTCCACACGGAGTTGTTCTGAAAATTGAGTGTCATCCTGTGTATAACACACATAAAGCAATGCCTGGTGCAGGACAGGCATATGATAAATTACACGTTTTTGTTGTATTTTATTTTTTAAAAAAATTTATTGAAATGTAATTGACTTACAATGTTAGTTTCAGGTGTAGCAAAGTGATTCAGTTATACATATACACACAGGTGTATTTTCTTTTCAGATTCTTTTCCAATTATATGTTATTCCAAGAAATTGAATATAGTTCCCTGTGCTGTACAGTAGGTCCTTGTTGTTTATCTATTTTATGTTTAGTAATGTGTGTCTGTTAATCCTCAGTTCCTAATTTATCCCTCCCCACCCTTCCCCCTTTGATAACCATAGTTTATTTTCTATGTCTGTGAGTCGATTTCTGGTTTGTAAATAAAATTTGTATCATTTTATAGATTCCACATATAAGTGATACCATATGATATTGGTCTTTCTCTGTCTGACTTACTTCACTTAATATGATCATCTCTAAGTCCATCTGTCTTGCTACACGTGGTGTTATTTCATTCTTTTTATGGCTGAGTAATATTCCACTGTGTGTGTGTATAGTATATATATACTACATTTTCTTTATCTTTCTTTTTATTAAAGTCTAGTTGATTTACAATGTTGTGTTAGTTCCTGGTGTACAACATAGTGATTCATATATATATATATGTGTATATATATATATACACATATTCTTTTTCATATTCTTTATCATTATAGGTTATTACAAAATATTGAATATAGTTCCCTGTGCTAAACAGTACTTTCAAATTGATTGAAACATTTCTCACCCTGGGGTGACTTTTTTCTCCAGGGGACACTTGGCAATATCTAGAAACACCTTTGGTTGCCAGGATGGGAGTGGAGGTGAGCTGGGAAGGATGGGACTGGCATCCAGTCAGTAGACATCCGGCATACTGCTAACCAGCCTTCAGCTCATAGCACCCCTCGCCACCCCTTAAAAAAATAAAAACATAAAAAAAGAATTTTCTGGCCCCAAGTGCCCATCACGTGAGGCTGAAAAACCCTGGCCTAGTGAATGATTCCAGGAGCTCTGTGTGCTTTTCCCAAATGGAGAGCTCGTCCTCAGGCAGCTGAGCTGGGCTGTAAAGCTGTCATTCCACCTGCTCTTTTCAAAAGACGTTTTCAAGTTCTGTCTATTCAGCTCGTCCAGAATTGGCAAAGCCATTCCGGGACTCCATTTCTGTAACCAAATCACCTAAGCAAGACAGGGACTGAGGCGCACAGCGGTCACCTCCCCTTGTAAAGTGGGAGTTGGTTGGGGGCACATCGTGAGGGAGGACCAGTGGGAATTAGGCAGGGATGATGAGGGCCAGGATGAGAAGCCCTGCAAAATACAGCCATTCCCACGGTACGACCACGGGGTTCTCAACACGGCTGGGAATGCACTGTCCCCGAAGACGACCTCGTGGAGGGAGCCTTTACGGATAAGAGAGGGTTGTCAAGAGTGGCGCAGGCCCCAGCACAGTCATCATTTTTATTGTGAAAACTTGATCTGTTCAAAATGAAGAAACGAACAGCAGGGCTGAAGATGAGGTGAAACCCCAGTGGGAGACTAGGCTGACTTTTCACTGTTCTCCAATTCAGCGTGGCTAATAATCAAGCGGAAAGTCATTAAACGTTGATCTGCTCTAATTGCTTCCGGCTAATTTAATTAGGCACCCGAGCTGTGTCCATCCTTCCTCCCCCACCCCAAACTAGTCAGTTTAAAACAAACAGGTGCTGTACGCGGAGATATCTAAATTGGAACAGAGAGAAAGAATCTGAGATGGTTCTTTAATGCAATTCTCTGGGAGTCATAGCTCATCTTGCCTGAATGTGCCTGGGTGTTTAGTGGCTGAGCTGTCAAATTATTGATTGGAAAAATTGATTCGATTCTCCCCAGAATGTATCCTGTCTTTTCAACTAGATGGAAGAGCTTAGACTAATACTGAGGCAGGTACTAACATCCGTGTCTCGAGGGGATGAGATGTGACCTCGTGAGGTCCCAAGGTAGGAGGCACAGACCCTAGAGGAAGGACCAGACCACCCAAAACGCCCGGATTCCACGCCCCAGGGATGCTGCCTTGGAAATCTACCCAAAAATGCAAGGACGGAGAAGCAGCGACCATTGGAAAGTACCAGACTTTAAACTCAGAGCTCCATGAAATTTGAGAAAAGGCAAATTTTGACATTTTTCTTTTTTAGAAATGAACAGCATCTTTGGCAATCCACAGAAGTGTGAAAGACGTCTTTCCATTTTATGTGACAATGTTAGGATTACACTGAAGACCATGTCTTTCAGGGGAAGAACTGCTTGTTCCAAGAGCAGCAAATACTTGTGGCTAATTTCACCCAGAATCTACACATAAGTGAGACAATTTTTTTGTCTCCACTCAAATAATAATTCTAGTCCTTCTCGCTGTCGATACAACGCACATGGTTCTCGAACCCAACAGACTTTCTATAAAATCAGCCCCGTGTAATGTAATGCACATCATCTTCCCCACAAAAGGGTGGTGGTACTTTAAATGGATGGTGGCAAGTTATGCGAAGATACAAATCACAGAGATCCGTATCTGCGCTGCAGGGGATACACTCAAACACCAAAAGGGACATTGGAAGAGGAACATCTTTAAACAAAAGCCTGCATTGAAAAGACCTGCTTCGTGCTGACTCTTAGGGCATTTGGAGTGTTTGAAACGTAGCAACTGTGACCTGCAAGGCAGTCATCCTGCAGCGAGACGAAAATCTCATTTACTATCATTGCCTTCGTACTATGTTTTAGCTACGCTGACCTTTTTTCAGTTTCTGTTTTTCTGCTTTATTTTAGAACATGCCCAAATCATTCTCAACTTAGAATCTTTTTCTTTGCTTTTTTTTTTTTTTGGCCTGGTACACCTCCGTTCTGGTCACCAGGGAGCCCACGTTGTACTCATTCCTCACCTCAAATGCCACGAGGTCTGTAAGTCTCATCGTAAGGCTTTCCCAGTAGCACCAGCAGCCACCGCTGGTCACACTGTTTGAGCGCCTGGCTTTACTTCCGTCACATCGTGTAACCTTGCTGACGTGCTCTTGTTAGATTTCATTTTAAAATAAAATGCAACAGTTAAGATATTTATATAACATACATCATGTATCAACATATAGTTAACTCAACAGTGTGTGCCATTCAGCCAACCTACGTTATATTTGCAAACATATAAATACATTCTTATACCGTATTTATTATGATATATTGACACACACATTACATTTACATCTCATAGCTCCCTATAAGTGAGTCAGTTTGGACGGTAAGCATTATTGGTGGCTAAGATTAAAAAAAAAAAAACAGACAAAGCTGCCCTTTGAATTTTGAAAGACACTATATTTTTTCCAAATACATTAACCCCGAGTCTTTCCTGGTCTCTGGATCCAGCTGCCAATTTTCAAGGAATGTACAACCAAGGGAAACCCGAGATCTGGGAAGTCTGTGGGCCACGGGGCTCATATTCATCAGAGAAATGTAAAGAAATGGAAGTGAAGGGATGGAAGATATGTCTCTCGATTAAAAGCGATTGAAAAGATATCCAATTTTTAAACAGTAGGCAAGACCCAGCTGCTTGGACTACGGATGCAGAGTGACAAACTGTAAAAAGGAAAGGGGTCGCCCTTTAAGGCTGCGGGCGGGGACACAATTTCACATCTGCCTCCTTCCAGGAAACCAGCGAGGCACCGGGGCTTGGGGGTGGGGGCCCAGCTCATACTTGCCGGCTGGCGGGTGCCCAGGAATCGGAAGAAGTAAACGGCGGGGTTCCGCACCGCAATTTCTGTCCCTGTCGTGCGCAGACCGCGGTCACCAAAGGTCTCAGCCCAGAGCTTGGGGCATGGCTGAAGCCTGCTAACAGCAGCCTGCAAGCTGGCTGCATTTCTTTTAAAACAGAGTTGCCTATGTGTTGCTCAGGAGGCCGTCAATTGAAGTACCTCCAACATAAAACTCACAATAATTAACAGGGGCATGTTTTAAGTTCATTAACAAAACATTTGGTAAGCAAATCCAAATTAATAGTACAAACAGGAGTAAAGAGTGGAGGTATTGCCATATCTAAGGGAAAAAAATCACGCAAAAAAAGATGGAAACAGGCCCCGTTTTATGCTGACCCAAAAGGATAATGAGCATTCCTTTTTCATAATCATCATTCATTTATTCATTGTTTTCCAGTGTTGATCAGCCTTCTTTGAATTAGCTACTGGATGACGGCAAAATCCGATTTCTTTTCAATATTTCATAATTCAGACCTTAACACAATCTTAAATTCCCCTCAATGAGTCAGCACCGAAGAGGTTTCGCTGGACTTCTGGGTCCTCAATGGAGTTTTCTTTGAAGAGACAGGAGACTCTGTAAACCTGCACTCAGCCACACTCCAGCCTTCCTGGCCTCAGTCATTTCTTCCAGAAAATCTCCTCCTCTTTCATGAAATCCCAGGCTCCAGACCAGTAGGAGGGTACGAGGAGGTGTAGCCTGACTCTCAGCCCGTGTTCCAGCCTGTCCTGATGCAGGAGTGCGCCCGTGTTTCGTCCGGGGGAAGGGCTCCACTTTTCCTGCACATTTTCATACTGAAGACCCAGCGTGGAGCCCAGGAGGATTCTGAGGACAGAAGAGGTCCTCTGCTCTTAGAGGGACGGGTTCAGAGCGGTCCTGCTAGAGACAGGGCAGCGGACTGCAAGGTAAGTCCCCGCCGTCCTTCATACATCCCTGGGTCCTGCTGGGACGGGGTCTTGCCCTCGCCCTGACGCGCAGGGCGGATCGTGGTTGCTGTAAGTCATGGTGACTCATCCGCTTTGACCGTGACTATTCCACGGTTGGGCGTGGGATGCAGTCCTGGCCCTTGAGACAGAAGGAGGCTCAGAGGTGGTCCCAGATGGACCAGTCTTTCCAGGAAAACACCTTTCCTGGGCTGAGGGCAGGGGTGACCCTAACCCACCGCATTTCATGTTTGGGAGGCCAATGCCTGAGGGATTTGATGTTCGAGGTTCCCCCATCTTGCAGTCACTCAGGAAGGCGCTCAGAAGTGCAGACACAGCCTGAGAGCTCCTTCCAGGGGCTGAAACACCCTGGAGTTGCCCCCCTGCAGACTGCTCCTCATGGGAAAAAATTTTTTAAATCTCTGTTTTTAAGGGGCTGATGATTGGGATTCTGATACCTGCAGTGATACAAAATCTAACTGCTACAAACACAGACATTTCTAGTTAGATTCTGCTTCTTGCAAAGGCTCTGGGCTTAGGGCCATGTCTCTCCAGGTTAAAAACGGGTATTAGCAAATGTCAGAGCTGTTAACGATTTCTCTCTTCAAACTGATCTTTTCCCCTTGTTGTAATGGAAAGGATTGAAAGAGAATTGAAGAGGGAATACAATTTCTCACTGTGTGAGTTTCAGCTCTAATGTTCTGTCTGGCGGCGGGGAGGTTGCCTACAGCCACACTGGACACCACCCAGGGACAGTCCCCACACTTTAGAAAATGCTGTTTAATTATATAGTGGACAGAATCCTTTTTTTTTTTTAAACAATACCAAGGAATATGAAATATTTAGGTCAAAACAGAAGGTTTCGGAGAGTATGAACTCTTGCGTTATTCATCACGACTTTCGTAAATTGTAGTTTTAGTAATTATAGAATGCACGCGGACACACGAGCTTCTGGATTCCTCTGTCATTTTATTTATTTTTGCTTTTTGATCCAATATTTTAATAGATTATAGTCCATTTAAAGCTAATACAAAACAGTGGCTATCTTCCCTGTGCTGCACAATGTGTCTTTTTGTTGGGTATCTGGTTTATACATAGTAGTCTGTACCTCTCAGCCCACTACCCCATCTCGCCCCCCAACTCTTCCCTCTCCCCACTGGTCACCACTAGCTTGTTCTCTGCACCTGTGAGTCTGTTCTGTTTTGCTATAGACATTCGTTTGCTGTATTTTTTTTTAGCTTCCACGTATAAGTGATAACATACAGTATTTGTCTTTCTCTGTCTGACTTATTTCACTGACTGTAATACCCTCCAGGTCCATCCATGTTGTTGCCAGTGGTGGAACTTCATTCTTGTTCCTGGCTGAATAATATTTCATTGCACACATGTCCTAGCCATCTGGGTTTCAGTTCTAGAGAAGACTGTGGTGGAAGGTGCTTGTCCCCACTCCTTTCAAGAAGAGAGGCAGTAACTCAACTCCTGCAGTCCCCTGGGTTGAGCTGAAGGAGAAGAGGGGCAGTAAAAGGGAGGGAAGTGAACGCATTTCTCAGGCAGGCTTTCCAACTCTGTCTGGACCGTCTGACAGCGTGACTTTAATGACTGATGCCACAGATCAGTATGGTGTTTACATTCGGGTTAAGCTGACAGAGCGGAGTGCCCCAGAGCCAGCCTTGTCTGTGCTGCAAATGCAGGGCAGCTCCCAGTGCATCTCAGATTCTTAAAGGTTTTTTACTTTGGTGGATTCACGGCACGAGGAATCAGAGGAGAAACGTATTAGAGGAAAAACGCATCCTGCAGGAGAGCGGTGGAGCCTCGGAGGCTCCTGCCACTTGTTGGATTCATCCTGGAACCTTACACAGGCCTGTGATGTTTGCTCCGCTGCTGCGGGGAAGCTGGGGGGATGAAAAGTCACGCCAGGGGAGCGCTCAGAGGGCGGTGTTCTTGTTTCCTTCATCTTCTCAAAGGGCTGGGAGGGTCCTACCGAGGAAGGGCTAGAAATTCATATCACACTCCACTGATACAGGAAAACAACAGCCAGGTTACGAGTCAGAGGTATTTTGGCCACAGAACAGCCACTCTATCGATCGGGTCAAATGTGTTTACCTCTGGCAGCCAAGCACCCCAGCTACGTGAAGTCACCGTGACTGCAAACAGCCGACAAGGGCAGGCGCCGCCGCTGAGCTGGAAGGCGTGTGGCTGGCAAACCAGATGTTCCGAGTCCCAGGCTTGTCCTTCAGTTGTCCTGGACTTGTGTGTGGACACTGACAGGCTGACGTAGATAGAGGGCTCACAGACAGCCCCAAAGACCCCAAGTTAGAACTTCACGAATCCTTCAAGGTTGGCTACCGCATCCACATGGGTGCCCGGGGCCCGTTTTGAGGCCCCGTGCGGAACATTAGAAGCACATCTGATAATGCTTCTATCCACATCCACAGTCGCACACAGAGGGGGCCCCCGGGACGGGGTCCTCTCACATCTGTAGAACCGCGTTCATTCAACTGCGACGTGCCCACCTGGCCTGCGGGTTGAAATCAAATCGGAATTTTGCCCCAGGTGGAGATGGCCGGAGGGAAAGGCAGGTGGCTGGCGCAGATAACACAGTCTGCTTCTCGACAGTCACGAGGAATGGAAACCGGAATGTGCAAGTGGAGGGGGGATCACAGGCGAGAGGTCCCACGAACCCCACTCACACCCAGAGATCCTGCTGCTTCTCCGCGGTCCGGCGCGGCCTCACCCGCCCTGTCCACACATCACGCACTCCCTCTCACGCTCCTGCCAGGACCTGGAATTTGAGCTTATCGGTCAGTAAAGTACATTGCTTTCTCCAGAGGCTGC
Source organism: Camelus bactrianus (assembly GCF_048773025.1). Taxonomy (NCBI): domain Eukaryota; kingdom Metazoa; phylum Chordata; class Mammalia; order Artiodactyla; family Camelidae; genus Camelus; species Camelus bactrianus. Next base: position 3,644,292 of record NC_133570.1, on the reverse strand, counting down.
TGCTAAGAAAAGCAAGGTGGATTCACGAGTGTATACAGGAAAGATGATACAAAGTGTATTTTCCTGGGGAACATAAAAGGTATCTTTGTGGTCCTAGAATGTCCAAAATAAAGTTAAGACTCTCTAGCTTTTCCTCTTCTGGCCTCCTGGCCTCATTGAAGGCTAGCATTTTTTCCCCCCTGTGGGCATTTGCCAAATGATTGCACATAAAGGCTGTGCAACTGACTGTCCCGCTAACCTTTAAAGCCAGAGAACTTACGACGCCTCCTTATACAGAGAGAACCGCAAGAATATTAACGCTGTTCATTAATAATAAGCATTAATTAATATTAACGAACAGCACTAATTCGTATTTAACATCTGACCCCATGGGACGGGGTTACGATGGTGTTACCCACAGGGGTCATCACAGGAGTTCCTTCTCCTGCACTTTCGTCCTCTTTGCACATCCGTCTCTGCTGATGGTTGGGGACAGAAGGGCCAGTCTCTCGGGACACACTGAGTATTGGCTGGAAAAGTAAGACAATTGGGAAGGGTCCTCGTGAAAAGCTCCCAGGGGTGACAGGTCAGTGTTTCCTGAACTTCTCTCCCCCAGGGACGACCCTCCGCCACGGGACAGCCATAATAATGATGCCAGTGTTCTTTAGGAGCACTTACCATGTGCCAGGAATTCTTTCAAGAGCTTTACATCTTAGCTCATTTTAACTTCGCGGCAACCCCGGGCGGCGGGGCCTGTCTCTCATCACTGATGTGCTGATACGGAGCAAGAGGAAGTGAATTACTTCCCCCGTCCCAGGGCGGCCGGGGCGGGACTCCTGACCCCTGTTTGCGTGTCTCCAGACACGCACATGCATCCATTCTCGGCTGTGTGATCGGGAGGACAGGGGGCCCAGTCAGAGCACGGGCGCTGGAGCCAGACTGGCCGCTCAGTGGCTGGCTTTGCAGCTGTCACCCATCTGATCTCGGGCAAGCTTCTTAGTCCCCTGCTCCTCGGTTTGTGTACCTGGAAGTGGAGACTCAGCGTGGTGAAGCGTGGGGACGGCACCTGTACACGCTGGGCACCATGACGGTCTTCGTTATTCTTGTAACTATTGTGGGCATCACTGTCGTCATCTGATTTATTACCTGCTTTTTTCTCTGTGTCCCTACCCCCAATCTGTTCAAATGCGCCCTTCTCAGGGAAGCGTTTCCCAGCTGCCTGATTGAAAACTGCAGCCCCCGCTGACAAAAATCCCCCTCCCCCTTCTGGCTTTATATTTTTGTTCCTGGGACGTGCGATATATTTTACTTCATTGGCTTTTCATCTCCCTCTTCTCAAATGTCGGCCCCCTGAAGGCAGGGCTGTTTGTCGGCTTCCCCCTACCCCCACCCCGCCGCATCTGCCTGCCTAGAACGGGGCCCCACGAAGGAGAAATGTGTGGTGGCTGGATCTGACCCAGCACTGGGAGCTCAGTCCGCGGGGCTCACTGCCAGCCTCAGAAGTGGGCCCCTCCCCAGGCTTCTCCCACAAGGCACTTCTTCAGCAGGATGGTCTTTGGGGGGGCCACTTGGTCCTCAAGAAATCCGTCCTCCCTCTTGGCAGAAATCCTGGGTACCATTCGGCACCATTGTGCAACCTCCAGCCACCTGCAAATGGACCATTTTACAACCGTTAATCTCGCTGTCCGCTTGATGGAGCTGTCAGAGGGAACTGCCTCCCACAGCAAGTCTCCCCACCCTTCAGAGCTCCAGGGCCGGGGTTAATTCAGTGACAGCCTCGTGACATTCTGTCTGGATGGCGTTGCGTCGGCTTCTAGGAAGCAAAGTGGTGATGGGAAGGACCAAACTAAACAGCGTGTGCACTGTGGGCTCAGAAGGAGACTTCGCAGACACAGAGAGGCCTGGCATTGGCGGGTTAGATGGCGTAGGAAGGTAAACATTGCCTTACACCCAGCCGGAGAGGGGGGAGGGCACGCCCCTTGGGTGAGGGAGTCAACGTGATGCTCTCCAGGACCTTGAGAAGTGAGACGGGTGGGGGCCGCCTTCACGTCACAGAGCCCCCTGGCCTGGGGCACGGCCTTCGCAGGAGGGCTTGGAGCCCCTGAACAACCTCCTCGGAGGCTGGGCTTGGAGGCGGGGAAGAGTGAGGTGCTGCCTTACGTGGAAAACCAGACGGCCACGCGGTGAGCACTGTCCACATGCCAAGCGTGATTTTATCAGTTTTATCCCACGGAGACCTTAGAGCAGCGAGTCAGTCCTTCTCTGTCTCTGGGACCAAGTGGTGTCCTGTCTTTTCTCTGCCTTGGTCGCTGCCAAACTCTGCCTCAGTCCCCTCACGTGCCAGATGGCTATAACAACACCTGCTTCACAGGTGGCTGTGAAGATGAAATCTATCAACATGTAAAGTGCTTTTTACATGCACGCTCTTATCTATAAAACAGGTTAACAGTAAGGCCCTACTGCAGAGCACAGGGAACCATATTCAGTATCTTGTAGTAACCTTTCATGGAAAAGAAGCTCAAAAAGGATACATAGTTACATGTACCACTGGATCACTCTGCTGTACACCGGAAACATTGTAAATTAACTGTACTTCAATTTTTAAAAATCTTTTAAAAAAGTGCTTAGAATGAAGTCTGGGACAGGATGTGCTTAACAGGTCTGTGCTATTACTATTCTTAGTCTCTGTTTTTTTTTTTTTTTTTTGTCATGGTGTCATCGCCTTTTCTCTGTCTGGTTTCTCTGCTGCTCCTTGGCTTTGGGATTCCCAGGTACAAACGAAGCCTGCACCACTGGTGGATGGGCTATCAGAGGGGGGAATCTGCCTGGCCTGGCTCAGGTCAGGTGCTTACTTCTGGACGAGTCATCTGTGAGCGGGAGATGCGGTCACAGTGTAATAGAAAGAGCAGGGAAGCCCCCGGCAGGGCCAGGCGGGGCTGGCTGTCTAAAATGCAGGGATGAAGGCGATGGAGAACGGGCATTCCTTGTGCAGCAGTTCTTTAATGTCACGTAGTTTCCCCACATCTGGAGTGCAAGCTCCCTAGAGGTCACAGCTGTGCCCCTTTGTTCTCGAGCTCCTGAGCAGCCCAGGGCTTTGCATCTATGATGTCCTCGTGGACACACGTGTCCACATGACCTGCTCCCCACCCACCTCTCTGCTCCCTGCTCTCAGGCCACCTGGACGCTTCTTGCTCTCCTACTAGCAGACTAAGCTCATTCCTACCCCAGGACCTTGGCACATGCTATTTGTGGTTCTCTCTCTCTCTGAAATGCTCATTGTCCTGATCTTTATATTGACAACTCTCTGATTTCTCAGGTCTTACCTGAAAAGGCAGCTCCTAGCCCCATCCACAAGGGCCTGGAACCCCAGTCACTCTCCTGTCTCCTCTTGCATCTCAAACTAGTCACCATGGTCTGCAATTATCCCACCCCTTTAATATCTCCTTGCTTTCTTTCTCCCCTGCCTCAGCTGTAAACCCTGTGAAGGTACAGACTGTGTTTCTGTTGCTTTTCATCATTTAACCTGAAACAATGCCAGGCAGATAATAGATGCACTGAAAATAATTCTTAAATAAATGGATACACAGTTATATCTTCTCTCTTATCAGTTAAAAATTCTTTAACCGTCTTCTCCCACTTCTCCTAAAAATACGGCACGTGACAGACTGCAGACTATCGTGACCTTAGTTGTGCACCAATGAGGTGCTTTCCGTGTTTTCACCCAGATGCCCATCCTTACCTCCGTCTGAAACCAAAATAGGTGAGGCTTATTTTCACAAAGCATTTGGAGCAGAGAGTCAGGCTTAATGACCCCGATTTCCATGCATCCGGAATCACCAGGAAGTTTTGCTGAACAGAGAGGTGTCGACATCCTGGCCTCACAGGACTGGGGGGCCGGCCCCTCTGCATCCCGGCTGCTCTCGGGAACAGCAGCCCCGCCCCTTGGACGTGGTGAGCTCTGTGCTTGGTTGACTTGTTTTTAAAAATCTTTATTTGAAGTGCAGTTGGTTTACAATGTTGTGTTAGTTTCCGGTGCACAGCGCAGGGGTTCAGTTACACGTAGACATGTAGCTATTCAGGTACATGTGGGTATATATTCTTTTCCATTAGTTTATTACAGAATGTTGAATACAGTTCCCTGTGCTCTGCAGTAGGACCTTGTTGTTTATCTTTTTATACACAGTAATGTGTATCTGCTGATCCCAAGCTCCTAATTTATCACTTCCCCACCCTCTTCCCCTTTGGTAGCCGTAAGTTTGTTTTCTATGTCTGTAAGTCTCTTTCTATTTTGTAAATAAGTTCATTTGTATCATATTTTAGATCCCACATACAGGTGCTACCATATGGTGTTTCTCTTTCTCTTTCTGACTTCACTTAGCATGATCATCTCTAGGTCCATCCATGTTGCTTCAAATGGCATTATTCCATTCTTTTTTATAGCTGAGTCATATCTCATTATATATAATATTATATATCTATGTATATATATCACATCTTCTTTATCCATTCATCTGCGTTGACTTCTTAATTACAGGGGACTCAGGAAGGTAGTGGATCTGACTGACTTGTTCTTTCTGGCTCAGGACCCAGTGCAGAGAGCTGCTACCCAGTAAATATTTGTTGTAAAAATGAATGTGAGAATATGCTGGAATAAAGTCTGCTTTTTTTTGCAGCCAGCTCAGTAAGTGCATTAGTTATCCATTATTGTATAAAAATCACCTCCAGAACCGAGAGACTTAACACAATGGTTGTTGATAATCACTCATGGTGTCTGTGAGTGAGGAATTCAGGAGTGGCTTGATCAGGTTGTTCTGTTTCTTGGTCTCTCATGAAGCTGGCATCAGATGTTGGCTAGTTTCAGTCATCTGAAGATTTGACTGGGTTTAGTTGGAAAATTCACTCCCAAGGTGACACTCAGCTGACTGGGAAGTTAGTGCTGACAAGTTAACCAGGAGCTGTGTGTGAACAGCTTGACAGATTAAATACAGCCCTTTGGCTAAAGGTGGCCATCAATCTGACAATTTCCCAAAGCCAATGCAACCCTGTTTGGTATTTTTCTTTTTACTTTTATCTGTTATTTTAAAAATCTTGATGGTTGAGAAAATGAACATTGACACAGAACAGAATAAACAGACAATCCTCATTAGCACGAGATAGATTTAATCTTTCATAAGGCTCTGACTATATTTTCCTCTTTAATGCCCATCAACAAATTCTATAAAATACAGACATCAGCCTCCAGCAATACATTTTCCCATGTTCCAGACACTGTAAATCCCACAGAGTTGAGAGAGAATAAACACCAGTTTGGCCAGACCCTCTGGAAGGCTACCAATGGCCATTTTAAATTTGTTCTGGGGCCAAAGGACATGTCAACAATTTATTCAAATATAATGATCCCAAAATAACCCTTGATTTGATTCATCTAAGTTTAGAAGATTGGAAAGAGAAGGGCACATTTAATGCTGAGCTCATTCTAATCATGTGCCCACCACAAAATCCGTGCCCAGAACCCCGTGTTCCAGCAAAGTTGGAAAGACCTACATCTTCCTGGACTGGAGGCTGCATTCGGCCCCTTGGTCTGAAGACACTGAGATGTGGATGCCAGGGGTGTCTACCTCAAGTGTTTACAAGGGCTTGGCCATCTCTCTCTATAAAATGTTCAGATAATTTCTAAAAGGAGCACATTTTTTTGTGGCATATAAAACACTCAGGGTAATAATTCTTTACTTTCACACCAAAAAATAAGCTGTACCTTTTTTCTGGAAACAATTGGCCCTCTTGGTCTAGCTTTGGTTTACTCACTTTGGAAAGAAGACATGGGAGGGGAAAAAGGAAAAAACTTCACTCTTCTTTTAGCTCTATTTCAAATAAAAGCAAAGCCAGAGCCTCAGGCTGAGTTGGAACTCATCTACCTCTCAGACGAAGGCGGGCGGTGGGGAGCGGAGGGGCCTTGGGAACTGGAAAGCAGGTGCCTCTTCTAAACAGGCAACGACGGCTCTCCTCCCACTGCTGTTGTCTGGAGTCCACCTGGGTATTTTCATAGATGGACAAGGACCCGTGGGAAACACAGAGAATCCCCACGTGTTTCCACGTCAGACACAGAGCGCATCAGTTTGCACTGTTTTCAGTCTGACCAGGTCCCAGGAGTGTCAGGGATGCGCTTGACGTTCGTGGCTGATCGCGCCTGTCATTCCTCACCCCTCCCAGCTCTGCCGTGTCTCCGAGAGGTCACGTCCCCTAGTCTTGCTCTTCTTCTGTATCCCAGGGTCTGGACTGGGATGGGTGGGGGCTGTCGGAGGAGATGGGTGGGATCAGGGGCCTTGGGACTGGAGAGAGGAAGAGCACAAAGCTACCACTCTCCCTGGATCCTAGAAACTGGAAAAGGCAGAAGAACAGGCTCTCCCCTAGGTCCTCCTGAAGGAACCAGTCCTATCTGTGTCTTGATTTTACCAGCTAAGACCTAAGGCGGACTTACTACCTCCCAAACTGTGAGATGATGGCTTTGTGTTGCTTAAGGGAGGACGGTGTTTTAGGAGGACACACATGTTTGGGTTGTTAGGCTACTGTTGCCATCCTGAAGGCAACTGGGAGAGAGTGTGAGCCCTGGGGGTGGGGGAATGGATAGAGAATGGTCCCCCCACGCTCCTGCAAAGTACCTGTTTGGGTCAGGGCAGTATTTTAGGCATCCTTACTTTGTGCCCAGTCCTTGGCCTGTTGCGCACATTCAACTCAAAGGGAAGAAAGAATGAAACTTCCCTTAAAACCCTGCTGAGCTCTTTTCTCTAGAGAGCCAGACCAGGGTCTCTGCTTGTTGCTAATGCTGCTCTGGGACTCAAACACACAGGGATATTTTAAAGTTTTCCACGTCCAAATGAAGTAAGAGCTGAGATGGTCCAGACATTCATGGTGTGTTCCAGAGAGGACATGCAGGTGGACAACAGGCACAGGAAAAGATGCTCAACGTGGCTAACCATGTAGGAAATGCTAATCAAAACCACAATGAGACATCACCTCACACCGGTCACAATGGCTCTCAGCAAAAGGAACACAAAGAAGTGTTAGCGAGGATGTGGAGAAAATGGAACCCTTGTGCACTGTTGGTGGGAATGTAAACTACTGTTGCCACTGTGGAAAATAGTATGGAGGTTCTCAGAAACTAGAAATGGAACTACCATATAACCCAGCAATTCCACTCATGTGTGTATATGCAAAAGAAACAATAACAGTAATCCAAAAAGATACATGCACACCAATGATCATAGCAGCATTGTTTACAATTGCTAAATATGGAAGTAAACTGAATGTCCATCAACAGATGACTGGATAAAGAAGAGGTGATATATATATACACACACACACACAGATAGGTAGGTAGATAGATACAATGGAATACTATTCAGCCATGAAAAAGAATGAACTTCCGCCATTTGCAGCAACGTGGATGGACTTGGAGGGCATTCTGCTAAGTGAAATAAGTCAGACAGAGAAAGACAAATACTGTATGATATCACTTATATGTGGAAACTAAAAAATACAACAAACTAGTGAATATAACAAAAACAGAAGCAGACTCACAGATACAGAGAACAAACTGGTGGTGACAAGTGGGGAGAGACAAGAGATGGGTAATCTTGGGGTGGGGAGTGGGAGGTACAAACTACTGGGGGTGAGACAGGCTCAAGGATGTATTGTACAACACGGAGAATATAGCCAATATTTTGTAGTAACCGTAAATGGAAAGTAGCCTTTAAAAATTGTATAAATTTTTTAAATAAAAAAAGTAATTACCATAACCTCATAAAAAAATAAACATTAACTGTGTGGTGGGCACTGCCCTGAGGGTCTCATATATTTTATTATCTCATCAATCACCCTCCACCCCAGTGATGGTCTTTGGTTTTATCATTTGATAAATGAAGACATTGAGGCTTAGAGGGAGAACAAAAATTCCCTTGGGTCACAGAGCAAGTTATTCAGGATTTATACCCAAGCTTCCTAAATCCAGTATCTGAGATTTTAATCACAAGGCAGTTTTAAGGCTGACATTATACAGAATAAGGTCACAATGCCACCGCTTCCCTTTCCAGGCCAAATACCAAGAATTGGACAGTAGAAGATTAAAGATAATCAGTCACTGGTTTTCTAGATCGTGGAGGAGACGGGTCTTAAAAAGCATCATTAACAATTACACTGGGGCGCGTGCATCTTTTTGAATTGGAGTTTTCTTTGGATGTATACCCAGGAGTGGGATTGCTGGATCAGAGGGTAAGTGTATTTCCACAACATTGTAAATCAACTATACTTCAATTAAATAAAAAAAGAAGAAGAAGAAGAAACAATTACACGTGTAACCTTCTCACTTTTTTTTTTTTTTCAACTTTTTAAGCTGTTCCCCTCGGCCCCTGTAATGTGGTAAGAGGTTAGTGTCCGGATGACCTGGAAGACAGCAGTTGTGCTGGAAATGTCACCCCCAGGGAGTTTTCAGGGTGATCTTTTGGGGAAGGGTCAATCATGGTGACCTGACAACCACCTCTCCTGGGGCCTGAGGGGACCAGCACTCTGAGTTCACACACGGTGCACTTGGGAGGAACGTATTTGAGATTCATACATATTTATATCGAGTAACATATGAGAATAAATGTCAGCTTTTTTCCCCCCTCCTGTTAACATCCAGAGAAGTAAATGACCCATAAAGAAAAAGAAATGGTTTTCTCTACCGTGAAAGCCTTTAAATATGCAAACATTTTGATACCTAATAGAGCAGGTCATAAAGTGAGTTGGTGCATTTTCTTGACAGCGGTGTGTGACAAGCTTTTATAAGGCTTTGGGTTGGTATACACTGGTCAATATTTCATTCGATTCCATCTCGAAACCTGTTTATTGGGCGATTTATACGGCCAATCGACAGCTCCGTAAGTGCCTGGTGCGTGCTGGAGTACAGAGTGAATACTGACAGATTTCTAAACCCACAGTAACTCCAATTTGGGGTGAGAGGAGAGATTATTCTTTTAAAGATGCCTGGAAATGATAGGGACTGAAGCTTTAATTTAAAACTGAGGGTGCAGCCGTCTCTATGGGACACATATCTGTTGGTTTAAAGCAATGGCAGCTGCAGACACGGATGCACGGCTGCATCTCAGCGGCTCAGCCCAGACGGAGCCCCGCCGGCTCAGCCGTGCGGTGCGGGGTGCTCTGCTCCACGCAGTCACTCGGGGCCCAGGACCCCTTTCCTGTGCGGCCCGGCAGCCGCAGGGCCTGGGAGCTCCCTGCGGGGTCTGCGCATCCCGCCAGCCGGTGCGGAGGGAGACCCGGAAGCCGACTGGGTAGGCGGAGTCTCTGGACCAAGTCCGAACGGAGCGCACGTCGGCCCGCCCCTTCGCTTGGACGGAACCCAGTCACGTGGTACAGCCGAACTGCAAAGGGTGCTGGGACATGTAGTTCGGCTGCATGCCCGGGAGGAAATGAAGTTAGGCAACCACGCATCAGTTTGCTCCAGTGCCCAACGGCACGTTTGAATAACGTCCCCTGTTGTGAGCTGATACCCCTGGCACAGAAGGCAGAGAAGGGCGCTCCCCGTTTCCTTGGAGCCGGGGCGCGGGCATGCGGACCCAGGGCTAACCCCAGACACACCTGTGGGGGCATCCCGGGGTCAGCGGGCAGAAGCCCACAGCGTCATCGTTGTGGATGCAGGTGATGGCAGCGGCGTGGTGGAGGTCAGTGCACCGGGTTTTGAAACTTACCTTCTTTCTTAACCAAAGCCCAGCAGAGGGATAGACCCCTGGGAATCAGCTGAGTTGCCTGGTAATTGCTTCTACTGAATATAAAGATTTAGGTCTCAGGATCCCCTGTGCTAAGGCTCATGCTTTGATGATCGGAGAAAAAAAAAAAAAAAAAAAAAAAAAAAACCACCTTTCAGTTATGAGCTCATCATTTCATTTGGACCCAGACATGATCATTTTCAAGTTTCCTAAATGAGTCACAGTGTATCAGTCACCTTTAGACCTCTTCTGAAGACCAGGAGTCCTTCGTGTATTTTAGAGGGTAGTTACCATCCACATCAATTCACATAATGTGAGTTATAACATATCACAACCAAATCAAGTGGCAAATGGAGACGCAGGTTCATCCACACGGCCTCCCCTTCAGCAGCCTTCCGTTTCAGGACCACCCTCATCATGTGGAATTCTCTTCTTTTCAATGAAGGTAATCAAAGAAGCAGATAATGAAGTGTGATTCCACGCCTCCATCGTGGTGGTAAATCTTTTCCTCGTTACGCATTCACAATGTAGAATACAGGTGTCACATGCCCTGCATTTTGTTTTAGTGAGTAAGATCAGTGTAGCACATCCAAGTTATTATTTATTTATTTATAGCAATTTTGTGCCCTGTGTCTTTCTTTCTCTTTTCTTTTTTATTGACATATAGTCAGTTTGCAACATTGCATCAATTTCTGGGGTACAGCAGAATGTTTCAGTCATCCACACACACACATATGTTCCTTTCATACTCTTTTTCCTGATAGGTTACTATAAGATATTGAATAGAGTTCCCTGTGCTCTACAGTATGAACTTGTTGTTTTCCTATTTTATATATAGTCACTAGCCTCTGCAGATCTCGAACTTCCAATTTATCCCTTCCCACCTCATAACCATAAATTTGTTTTCTATGTCTGTGAATCTGTTTTGTAAATAAGTTCATTTGTGTCTTTTTTTTTTAGATTCTACATATAAGTGATATCACTTGGCATTTTTCTTTCTCTTTCTGGCTTATTTCACTTAGAATGATGATCTCCAGGTCCATCCATGCAAATGGCATTATTCCATTCCTTTTTTATGGCTGAGTAGTATTCCATTGTGTGTTTATGTATGTATGTAGATAGATAGATAGATAGATATCCAGTCATCTGTGCCTGCTTTCTTATGCAGGATGCCCAGGGTTTGGCTAGGATCTGCTGGACCTTGGCATCTGCACAGGCTGCTTTGAAACTCGCTTTTCCCCCTATGGATGGTCTAAAGCCCTCCCCCAGTGTTATGTGGATTCCCGAGGCTGGTGATCGTATAGTCACGTCTCCCTCTGACTCTCATTTCCAAGCTTGCTGTCTTTTGCAGCCTGTAAACCCAAGTTAACCCTGAAGTCCCTTCCTTTGTTTTCACATCAGCTTTACTTTTATGAAGAATCTGTGCTTTGTGTAGACTTTGCTGAAGTTGGGCAGGGGGTGGAAGGGTCAAAGGTGCAGTTTACTTTATGAAAATGCTGGTACTTGCAGATTGAGTGAGAGACATCTCTGTTCATACACTCATACTAAAACACCCTCCTTGGCCCTAGGGAAGTGTTCTCAGAATCCATTGCCCCAACCATCTATGGGACTCTTCCTTCCTGGCCAAGGCCACTAAGCTTGAACGTGCAAGACACAAGGGCACCGGGCAGAAAGGCTGGACAGAGGGGTTGAAATTCACACCTTGCTCTGCGCACCAGCACCCTGGAATAAGCTGGCTCTCTTTCTGCCCCTCCTCTGCCCGTCTCTGTCTTCACACGCTCCACTTCCACCTTAAATCTGAGAAGCAGAGCAGCCGTCCTCCTTTTATCATGATGAACCATCAAATGATGCTTTTTGATTTGCTTTTCTCGGCTTGTTTGCTTTTATGTTAATGCCTATATTCCCAGGATATTCAGCCCGGAGGCCAGTCCAAGTACCTTCTAAAGCAATGGGGATCCAGAATATAAGAGTGACAGGATAAGGACCACAGGTTTCCAAGACATTAAGTAAACTGTGGGAAACACCAACATAACCCCTTCGCCTCAATATTCTTTTTTAGGGACGTCCCTGCAGCAGTGAGGCAGGGACCACATCTACCTATTCTGACCATCTTTACATCTCCTAATTTCTAGTAATAAGTGATTTTAAGATTCTTGTGGACGAGAATGTTCTATCAAAAGCAATTTCCGTTAACGCATGAATATTTTTTCCTGTCTGATCTGTAGGAGGTCTTTGAGTTTCCACCACAGCATTTCCATTTTGCATCATTAATCTGATATCTTGATAGGAAACACTAAAGTTGTATTCCTTGTTTTGAAATGGATTCCGCCAGGTAAATTACAGGTGACGGGACTGAACCCGCTGGCCGTGTGCAGCAGCTTTATAGTTTATTTTTTCACCTTTGAGCTGACGGTGTTCTGATGAAGCTGCACCCGCCTTGGCCATAATCCCACGGAGTCGGGCAAATTCACGGATAAGAGTATTTGAACCATAAGAAGTTGGACTCTTCAAAGGGATTACTGTATGATGCAACATGTCATGAGGCGCCTTCACCATTTTTAAATGAAAACCTAAACTTTTGGTAGAAAACTTGGAAGAAATGGCATGGATCATTGCATTAAAAAAAAAAACAATCCAAGTTAGGCATTTACAACCTCACAGAGTCAAGTAATTCAACAAGGCTTAATTATATATATATTTTTAAAAATCCCCGAACTCTTACTAATTCGTCTACTCAGAGACAAACCATTTTCAGTACTTTGAAGTGATTTGTTTTTAGGGTAATTTCTACATCTCAATATATTTTGATTATATCCCTATGTCTTGATTTTTTTTTTCCTTTAATAAATTTTCTTCTCCCTGCGCAGCTCTAATTCCTTCAAGTTGCTCTTGGTCACTTATTTGCTTGTTTCCGTGTCTCCCTTTGGGCTGGAAGAGTTCCTCATGGATGTGATCCATTTGGGAGCAAAGGACGGTGGTGTTAAGCATGTGGTGGTCAATGTCTAGGGCAGGCTGGCCGGGGGGACCTGGCTGGGCTGCTTCCTTGAACGTGTACGGTCAGTACCTTTGTGTCTGTCCCCGCGGGCTCCTCAGATTCCTCAGAGGTGGGTGCTGTGAGCTCGGTGTGGAAGGCGTGGTCTGGCCGCTGCCGTCAGTCTGAAGCCATCACTCGTCAGCTGGTGGGGACGGCTGTGCTCTCATCAGGGTTCTGAGCGTCCCTGTTGGTCCTGAGTGTGATCAATCAAGCACACCTGAGCCCCTTCCGGTTTAGTCACTGCAGGAAAGAAGCCGTGTGTCCTGCCAGCATCAGGGAGGGATGCGCGGAGCTGAGGAAGGAACCAAACATCTTAAGCAGGTGCCCACATTGTTAGCCTTGCCTGTCTAGCTGCTTCCGGAGGCTCCTGGTGTCACAATTCTGGAACCGCTGAGGGGTTCTTTAGAATCAACTGGCTTGACACTCAGCTTTCCCCTTTTGGGATATAATGTAGCTTAGCGTTAAAATTTTTGTTGTGTTCCCGTGGTCGCCTCTGTCTTTCCCTTTGTCCTTGTTGATTTACGTCTTAAGAATAAAACCCGTTCACAGTTATTGTAGCAGCAACTTGGGAGGGAATGAAAATAACTCACAGAGGCAACCTTCCGCCTTTATCAAAGCCTGGTTCCCTGATTTTGTAAAATATTTTCTCTGCATCAAGGAACTGGGCGTAAACAGCATTCTAAAGCAACATGAATTTCAAACTTTTTGTACGAATTAATTCAATTCAAAGTCGTTTTTAGTCCCTTAAAATAATGGTCGATCTTGCCTATTCCATGATGTCCCATTTTCAACGTTTAGTGCCTTTTAATCAGACAGAAAAAAAAAAAGGCATCAGTATTTAATACCAGAGGTTCTTTGTTTAATTTTCTTTTTTAATTGTTTGGTCAGACTTTGAATGCACACCAAGGTTTCTAAAAGAGCAAAAGCAAAGAGCAAGCAGAAAAGTGAAGACTTTTTTTTTCTTCTCTGAATTGCTAGATGTAAATTTCCCTGTGCCCTTCATTCTGGCAAAAAGAAAAGTTCATCTCAATCAAGGAACACACACAGCAAAGCTCCTGTGTGCTATTTTTCATCTAAAAGATATGCACTTTCCCTCTTAAAGATATATTCATTCAATGGATTTTTTTAAGTCAAATCATGATAATTAATCCCTAAGCATCCCAACGCCATGTGCTGACTAATCATTCAGTGACGCATAAGTAACATTTACATTCATTTACATTTAATGGACGGAATCATCCTAACAGAAATAGCCTTGGCCAGTGAATAAACGAGTCCTTTTACCTCAACAATTCAAATGATTCCTGAATACTTGTTAATTCCCTTGCAAGGGTTTAATTTCCAAAATATGCAAATAGCTCACACAACTCAATAACAAAAACACAAACAACCCAATCAAAAATGGGCAGAAGAGCCAAATCGACATCTCTCCAAAGAAGACATCCAGATGGCCAATAGGCACATGAAAAGACGCTCGAGGTCTAATTATTAGAGAAATGCAGATCAAAACCACAGTGAGGTATCACCTCACACCAGTCAGAATGGCCATGGGCTACAGACGATAAATGGCAGAGAGGGTGTGGAGAGCAGGGAGCCCTCCCACACTGCTGGGGGGAATGTAAATGGGTGCAGCCACTCTGGAGAACAGGATGGAGGTTCCTTACGAAAATGAAAACAGACCTAGCATGTGATCCAGCCATCCCACTCCTGGGCATGGATCCAGAGGAAACTCTAATTCGGAAAAGACACAAGCACCCCCATGTCCACAGCAGCACTATATACAGCAGCCAAGACATGGAAACAACCTAAATGTCCATCGACAGATGACTGGATAAAAAGTTGTGGTCTATTAATACAATGGAATACTACTCAGCCATAAAAAAGAATAAAATAATGCCATTTGCAGCAACATAGATGCCCCTAGAGAATGTCATTCTAAGTGAAGTAAGCCAGAAAGAGAAAGAAAAATACCATATGATGTCACTCATATGTGGAATCTAAAAAAAAAAAAAAAAAAAAAAAATGAGACAAATGAACTTATTTACAAAACAGAACCAGACTCACAGACATAGAAGACAAACTTATGGTTAAGGGGAAGGAGGGGTGGTGGGGTAAACTGGGAGTTTGGGATTTGCAGATACCAGCTACTGTGTATAAAATAGATAAACAACAAGGTCCTACTGTAGAGCACAGGGGACTATATTCAATACCTTGTAATAACCTATAATGAAAAAGAGTATGAAAAGGAATATGTATACATCTAACTGAATCACTACGCTGTACACCAGAAATTAGCACTTTGTAAACCTACTATACATCAATAAAAAAAAAAATAATAAAATAAAATAACAACCACCTTCCCCCCAAAAAAGACCTGGAAAATGTAAAAATAAAAAACCTAAAACCCACTGATAGTGCGCTGTGACGACAGTGAGGGAATTCAGTGCCAAGAAGTGGCGTGAAACTGTTCCCTTTAGTGTCTGCTCAGGCACATAGAATCCTGAATTTATAATCACACACCAGCCCAGGGGAGTCCTCGAGCAGAAGCCGGGAGCCCCAGCAGCCTCGTCTTCTCTCGAGCCAAAACTTTCTCTTCCATCCCGGGGCGAGGATGACAGCCTCCCTCTGTACCGGCTGGAGAGGACGATGGCAAAGGAAGTGCCCCTCTGTCCGCGCAGGGCAGTGAGCAGCACGGAGCTCGACGGCCAGACGTCAACCAGCGCGGCACGGCCTCTCCTGCCCGGTGCTGCAGCCCACGTCGGAGAGCTCTGAGCCCCGAGGGCCGGAGGGAGACGGAGCAGCACAGAGACGAGGCCCAGAGATGCCCCGGGCATCTGCCCGGTCACAGCTGGCAACAGCCAGGAAGCCGCCTTGGCAGACAGCGCTGGACCCAGACCCACATGGAGACACTGTAACGTCTCTCACTTCAACAACGATTACGTTTAGTGAAACCCATTGTAATCAGAGAGGGGATGTGCCGCCCATTCTGATGCTCTTCCGAAATAAATAAAATACTGACCGCGGTCCCTGTCACAGATGGTTCAGAACCGGGCTGTCGAGTGGTGAGACCCCTTTTTGTGTGTTTTACCAGTATATTTTTCCTCTCAGGTCGAAAGATAAAAAAGTAGCCTGAGCATAGCGTGGCTTCTAAACATGCAAGCGGCAGATGTGATTCTTAAGAAGTGAAAACACTTTCTTCTGAAATTCTGTAGATCTCAAGTTCTGCCAACGGTGCTTCTCTAAGCAAGACGTTTGAAGTTGCCGTCCTGTTTTCCGAAGGAGAATATTAGTTCTGGGGTCACCCGTTTTCTAACGAAATGCTTCTCGCCTTCTCCGAGGCTTCAGTGCGTGCTTGCCTTTGACAGTCAGATAGGAGAGGATGGTTCCGTTTCCCTTCAGGGGTGTTTCACGTCCCGTCCGAGAAGGCACGGGAGACGCCCTCCGTCCCCGGGTTGCCGTGCGCCCCCGATGCCACTCTCTGTGACTTCACACACTCCAGCTGTTCCCCTCAGCTCTCTCCTCCGCCCCACTCCAGAGTATTTTTAATTCTTTCCCCCGATCACAGCAATACTGTAGGAATGGATAGCAGGGCACAGAAATCACCAAAGCCTGTAATTAGAGGGGGAAAAATACTTTGTATTTAAACAACCCTTTTCATTTGACAGAAGCTGGCACCTTGTCACACGTTAAGTCAATATTAATGATGAATAATGGATTATTTGCCAGAAAGCAATACAAACGCAGATTCTGGGTTTCTCTCTGGGTTAGAGGGATGTCATGACAGCTAGGATATAGACCATTTTTTTTAAGTCTTTTAATTTGTCCGTGCTCCCTGTGGCCAGTGATGTATTAGACCAAGTAATCTAAAAGGTAATAAAACAGATTGTCTCTTTATGAAATATTAGCTTCCATTCGATCCGATAACCCTACGTCTAAATGTGAAATTTCTCCTTTACGAATAATCTCACCCAGGATTGAGGGCGATGTGTTCGTGCCAAGGAAAATCGCAGACTCCTCATTAAAGGAGGATGACGAAAAGCAGATTTAGGATAGTGGTCCCATCAAGGGTAAGGGAGAGAGAATAAAACTGCAGAAGGGCACCCAGGAGGCTTCAACAGCATTCATGACATTTTAACCCGATTCTGCCCCGTGTGCGTGGGCCTCGGCCATATCATTCTTCATTCTCGTAATAGTGCCGTGCAAGGATTCTTTCTGGGTCAAGAAAACGGCGGGAAAAAGTAAACCCACTCTTCGGTATCGTACAAATGTTAACACTGGAGGAGGTTTTAAAGACTTCCCCTGGCTTTTTTTTTTTTTTTTTTTTTTTTTGCGTTTCCAAGTATGTCACATTTTATATATGGCGGTGACTTAGAAAGGGAGATCAAATAATTAGTTATGGGGGAAAAAGTGTCTGAAACATGTCACTTAGCTGCAGCTGAATCTCTAAATTTGAATAAGCTGAGTTCCTGGAACCAAAAGGTAAACGTCTCCGGGAAGAAACTGGTCACGTAGCCTGTGAAAAATCCTAATGAAGGGAGAATAATAATTCTCTGAGTTTTTTACCTTAGCAAACCTCCCAACACGAGAGTAGGAAACCCATTATAGAGCCGTAGGGGTGGGGCTTTTACTAAAAATGGTATTATTAACTGTTTGAATTGTCTCAGCTTTGGGTTTGATCCTGTTTATACTGGTGAACTGTTCTATTTCAGGTTAGCAATAGTTGGTCGAAAAATTCTTTTTTTTTTTCTTTAACAGCCAAGGGTTAAGGCCTAAGTATTCAAATGTGACACCTCTTTTTCTAAAAATAAACGGTGCTTCGGGCATTCACTGTTACATTCATGCTGCTTGCTTGGCCGTGTAGCTAGACACTCATTACTGGGCTAGAAATCGTTGGGGGGGTTTTTTAAAATAAAGTACCAGCTGGAACAGGCATCCATTCACTCACCGTCAGAGGTCACTGGGGCACCATTCAAAGTGACCCTCGTCACCTCATTCTCTAAATATTTCCTCGAGCGTGGGCTTATAGGGGGGCATCTCCTGTCATTCTGAATAATAATCAGATCCTATTAGAAATCCCAGGTATATCATTATTTTGTCAGATTCCCAGAATGCCCTGTTTCGAAGAATATCAACAGCCAACCTGTGGACTTTCCCCCCTTGCTCACAGCCTGGACCCACAAACCACTCACGCCCGGGAAAGGTGGCAGCCTTAGTCACTCCAGAAATCTCTTTTGTTTACCCTTTTGGAAAAGGTGAGCCTCTCATAGCCCACAGAAATTCTTATCAAGAGCTCCAGAAAAAACAAAAATTGGTACCCAGCACTGGAAAATATTAAGAGTGGCCAAAATAATGCAACTCAAGTAATCTGTAAATGACGCCTCATGCAAAATGGAGAAGGATGATGATTTTAGGGGGAAAGAGATGCTTTAGTAGCTACTCTCAGGCCAGAGAGGTTTCCAGGAATTTCCCATGTCACGGGGGCTCCTATGGAAATTGATCCAGTCACTAAATATTTTATTGAGCAACTATTGTGTGCCAGGTACTCTCTTGTTTAGAAGCCCTTTGAGCATTCCAGCTAATGTGTGATAAAACAAGAACGTCACTATTTTATAACCCCTCATGGATTAATGGATCTAGTCAGTGTCCATCAACCCTGCCAATGTCACAGGAAAAAAAAAAAAGGCATTCTGGCATTATGTTCCCCTGGATGGGAGGAGACAACACCCAAAAATAAATTTAGACCTAAACTTGGCCAAACTTCTAGATCCAGCTGTCCGTCAATCTATAGTAACAAACAGGGAGAGAGGCACCTATTAAAAGGAATTATGGGGATGTGATCAGTAAAATCTGGGCAATGGAATAGACAAACTAATTCAACAAATATCCACAGTGAAAAAATAAATGACTGGGGCGAGGGGTTGGTTAACAGGTAGCCCTTGTTTAAATCCTGATCCAAAATATAAATACTTTTTTTTTTCTGAAACAATTAGAAATGGGAACCCTGACTTGTCAAAATGAGTACTTTTGTAGAGGTATGATAATGAGGTGACAGTTTAAAAAAAAAAAAAAAGAGTCTGAAGTTTCCAGGGGTTCTTCCTAAAATATGTCTGAGCAAAAATGATGGGACAAGTTCTATGGGGAGAGGGGTGATGGGACGAAACAGGATGGGCTGTGAGAGGAAAACTGTCGAAGCCGGAGACAGAGGGCTCGGGGGTTCACTGTAATATTCTGTCCACTTTTGTCTGTGTTTGAACTTTTCAAAAAGAGAGTTTAATATACTGCTTTGGGGGGAAAAAAAAGAGAAAGGGTCCCCAGGCTGCCAAGTCAGCGGAGACAGAGAGACACCTGCGGCTCAGCTGCTCTGTCCCCTCCCCCGTCATCACCCGACTCCTTTCACACACTATCAACACGGCGACCGCAGAAGCAGGGTCTTCAACCCCAGACGATGCACTTCAGGGTACCAGCCAAGCGCTGCTCTGCCCGATTATCCAGAAAGCTTTCTTCAAACTGCCGAAGAGCGGAGGACGTTAAACTGTGAAGAGTGAGGCGGGCCACCGCCACCGAGGCCACTCCAAGCCTTCGTCGGCGCCCCGGCTTCCACGTGACGTTTCCATCAACTCTTTCTTACATGGCCATCTTTTTTTCATGGAGGGAAAAAGAATGTATTTTCTTCAAATAAGTCCCTGTTCCTCTATGATCCGTAGTCCTTTTTATTTTGACTGCTAATGCAGAATTGGACCCATTTTCCATATGATTAACAGTTGCTCTCTAAATTCAGACAAACGGCTTTTAAAAAGAAGAGTCCGCTTCCGAGCCGCGCGCCGCCGGTTCAGCGGGCGCGGGGCCGTGCTTGCTTGCGCAGGCAGCCGTAACCGGGGACCCGGCCGCGCAGCTCTCAGCGGCACGCGGCGCCCGCCTATTTAATGCCTGTCGCCGCCGCGGCTAGTTATTTACGGCCCCCTCCTTGGGTGCTCAGAAATGCCCAAGTGCACGGAGTAAGTCACGTCGCCAGCCTAGCTATCAGCCTCTTTCAGAGCCTTTGCGTTCTGGGTGTTTTGATACATCGTCTGATTTAAGATGCTCTTCAGCATCCTGTCGGCTGAGGAGAGTCAGAGGCACATCCGCCGACCCTGTGCCCAGCGCGTTGTGCTTTGCGGGAGGAAGGGGGCGGGATGAAGGCTCAGGTGCCGGTGCAGGGTTAGGCGTGAGCATCACACACGGGGGCCAGGAGATGCTTCAGGCTGACAGCGCTGGAAACGGGTGACACAGAGTTTATGCAGGGGCCACGTTCACCAAGAGAACCAACTTCCTTCCTTCCTTCCTTCTTCCCTTCCCTTCCCTTCCCCTTCCTGCCTGCCTGCCTGCCTGCCTTTCTTTCTCTCTCTCTCCCTTCCTTCCTTCCTTCCTCCCTCCCTTCCTTCCTTCCTTCCTTCCTTCCTTCCTTTCTTTCTTTCTTTCTTTCTTTCTTTCTTTCTTTCTTTCCTTCTTTCCTTCTTTCTTTCTTTCTTTCTTTCTTTCCTTCTTTCTTTCTTTCTTTCTTTCCTTCTTTCTTTCTTTCTTTCTTTCTTTCTTTCTTTCTTTCTTTCTTTCTTTCCTTCTTTCTTTCTTTCCTTCTTTCTTTCCTTCTTTCTTTCCTTCTTTCCTTCTTTCTTTCTTTCTTTCTTTCTTTCTTTCTTTCTTTCTTTCTTTCTTTCTTTCCTTCTTTCTTTCCTTCTTTCTTTCCTTCTTTCCTTCTTTCCTTCTCTCCTTCTCTCCTTCTCTCTCTCCCTCTCTCTCTTCCAGCATCAACAGCAGCACAATTCCCATTCTGAGCCCTCAGCGCTGAGCCACACCACTCGCTCCACCTGCAAAGTAACGAGCAGCTTCGAGGATTCCATGTTGATACTGTCCCGTCTGCTGTGCCACCCCGAGGAGGAAGGTTCCTGGCCATGACAGCTGAAGCCTGTTTCGCAGTGGTCCAGCCTCTCCCAGGAAGGCCAGGTGCCCTCCACGTCGATCAGCCCCCGGAGAGAACAAACTCCTTCATCGACCCCAGAAGAAAGGGTTCCACCAACCCGGCTGTTTGCGCTGAGGGTCTGGAGACGCCCTGCTGGTGGCATCGCCACCGGGGCCGGTGGCATCGTCGACACTCCCTTACAGATCTCTGGGGTCACGATCTGGGCCCCCCGCCGGCCCTTCCCTCTGCCTGTAAAGGGCCTTCAGAGCGTTTCTTCTTGCACGCGTGCGTGTTATGTGTTCCATGTCTGTTTGTTTAAGCTCTGTCTCTCCGGGGCACGAGGGCTGCGATGCCTTTGCCCACTTTTCTTGTTTGTTTTTACTTTTCGCTTTTTTCCAGGACGGGGTACTATCTGTCATCAGATCACCCCGTGCTGGGCACAGAGCAGGTGCCCACCGAGGCCCCAGTTTCCCTTCACCTCTTCGCACTCTTTTGCCAATGAGTTTAGCGTGCGCGGCCCCCCTTGAAGGTGGGTCTTTTTCTTTACATCTTGCATCTGGACTTGGCCTGGGGGATGGCTCTGGCTGATGGCCGATTAGTAAATGCTGCTGAAACAGAAGATGAACGAGCGCTTGCCCTTTGAAGACCACCCCGTCTTGCTCTGGAAATCCCGTCGACTGCCTCCCCCGATCACGTCCAGGTGAGCCTGTGGCTGAGAACGGCACGTGGCCGGTGACCTCCGTCACCCTGGCTGAGAGCCAGCATCAGCTGCCAGGCACACAGTGAGGCCACTGGACCCTGGCGACCAGCAGCACAGGGTAAGCCCAGCTCGGCTGAGGCCAGACTGCATCTCCGACCTGGAGAATCACGTGTGAAAAAATAGTTCTGTATTTGCGAGAAGACTTCAATTCCACAAGACACCTGCACCCCAGGGTTCACGGCAGAACTACGTACAACAGCCAAGATGTGGAAGCAGCCTAAGTGTCCATCAGCAGATGACTGGGTAAAGAAGATGTGGCCTATTTAGTCCACGGAATAGTACTCAGCCATACAGAAAGACGAATTAAATAATGCCAATTGCAGCAACATGGATGGACCTAGAGATTCAGAGAAAGACAAATACCATGTTATCACTTATACGTGGAATCTAATAAAATTCACAAAACAGAAGCAGACTCACAGGCGTAGAAAACAAACTTACGGTCACCAAAGGGGAAAGGAAGGGAGGGATAAATTAGGAGTTTGGGATCAGCAGATACAAACTACTCGACATAAAATAGATAAAAAGCAAGGTCCTCCTGTACAGCCCGGGGAGCTATATTCAATAGCTTGTAATGACCTATCATGGGAAAGAATCTAAAAAATCTAAAAAAGAATGTGTATAACTGAGTCACTGTGCTGTATACGAGAAACTAACACAACTCTGTAAAGCAACTATACTTCAATTAAAAAAAAAGAGTTTTGCATTCTGTCTCCATTTTTCAAGAGAAAGAATTCTGCTAACTCAGGTGATTTTGGAAGAAAATTACACAAGCAAACAATATAAAATTACAGCTTGTCCGTATGCACAGCTCCCACCAGGGTGCTACTTAAATATGCATTTTGCTAAATAAAAAAATACTTTTTCATGCTCATTAGGTTTCTGGTAGATAATGTATATGTGTATATATATATATTTGAGGGGAGGGAGGTAATCAGGTTGATGTATTTATTTTTTGACAGAGGGACTGAGGACTGACCCCAGGACCTCATGCACGCTAAGCACGCGCTCTCCCGCTGAGAATCCTCTCCTCTCTTTATTATTACTGTTATTTTTTTTAATGCGATGGTCAGGCGGAGCCACAAGAGGAGACACAGGAGAGGCTCTGGAAAGACAAAGGTTACTATACTCACAAGTGCTGGAGACGTAAGACAGTCGCATAGCACGCAGGGCCGCATGGAAAGCCGCCGGGGTCAGGAGGCAGAAGACAGTAGTGAGGGGAAAGTTTAGGGCTTGACATTTATGGGGGTTTTGCGGGGAAGACAAGGACGGCCGGGGAAACAGCTGAGGGTTGGCTCGCTGGAGTTATTTTGGCCGGACTTGTGCTGTCAGAGGGATCCCCGGCTGGCTGGCCCCTGGCCCTGGATGGTGAATGCCTCCGGGGATGTAGGGGCCCCAGACAGAGGCGCTCCGGCTCTGGGTTGGTCAGTTTGCTTATCGAAGGCGCACTCCTGGCTTGCCCCTTTATTACCTCCAAGGGATTTGTGGTCCCCGGAGGGGTGGTCCATTCTCAGCCAGAAAGAAATTTTAATGTCTCAAAATACCATCATATGCAAAAAAACATATATTTACTACACAGTTTACACGTCTCATTTTAAAATTGATAATACAAATTTAAAATAAAAGAGAAGATGAACAAAGATAATTCCAGTTTAAAAATACCCGCAAGGAATCAGGTTTGTTTAAAACCACTATTAATTGGAAGGAAGGAAGGGATAAATGCCTTATACAGAAAGCTCACAGTTCAACTGACACAAACCGCAGCCAGCTGCTGACCCAACATCCCTTCCCTACAGAGAGATTTAAACATTTCTACAAAATAACTTTTGTTGTTGTTGAGGGGAGGAATGGGCGGGAACGTTGCCTTGCATTCTCAGTTGTTAAAGATTTTACTGAGGACCCCTAAGTCCACATCTCTGTCTGATTAGCACGAGGTCGTCTTAAATTGGTCACTGGCAGGAGTCTGAGGGCATCCGGTCTTAAAATGACGATGCATCGTCCAGATGTAAAGCAGCTAGAGGTTCCATGGGCTGGTGGATTAAGGAGACATATTTAGCAGGTATAGGTTTGGCTTTTGGAGGGTTTTAAAGTGGGTTGTGAAACCCTGTCTGAGAGAAACAGCCCCACAAAGAGCGACAGGCTTAAAAGGGCCTCCACTGAGAGGCGGCGGAGCTCAGGCACAAGGGGTGTAAGCAGACGGTCACCGAGGCTAGTCTGTGGACCGTGTGGCCACCCCGTAAATTCCATCAGTAGCAAGCCAGGGAAACGTCTGACTCGTTGCTTTTCCACATTATCTTTGGGTTGAAATTACACGTTTCTGTATCTTGAAAATGTTCTTGGAAATTGCATTTACTTGGAAATTAAAGGCATTGATGTTGTTGGAAAAAAACAAAAACAAGAAACAAATGACAAAAAAAAAAAAAAACCTGTATAACCCTCTATTTTTAAGTTTATATTTGTCTAAGAAAAGTTACCAAAATGTCAACTCTTTTTGCCTTTGGTGCTAGGATATTAGTGACTCTCAATTTTCTCCCTTAAAAAAAAAATACTGCATGTTCTGATGATTCTAAAGTGATTGTATTTCATGTGATTCAATGTATTGACAAGAAAAATGGAACGATGTTTTAAAAACACAACACGTTATGAGTTTGAAAATGAGGCCGCAGGCTAGTCTTCACAGGCACAATTGTTTTTTTAATCTACCTGCTTGTCATTGTAATTCAGTCTGATGCAAAAATGATGCTCTTCACCACTGTGACTGCTTTGTGTTAATTTATATCCAGCCTCACTCAGACTCACATTTTTTCCCTTAAATGCTCTGAAGGCATGGATCACTGCCGAGCGCCTCCGTGATGGAGGCGGGTTGGCGGCAGAAATGTCTGAATGAGTATGGTGGTCATTTACTTATGAACCTGCTCAGAGACTCAGCCACAAATCTGTCCAGAATAAATTCATGTGGACTTAACACACGTACGGGATGAATTTCAGGGCACGTCTACATGCGGTGCCCGTGCGTGACACACAGACGTTGTATTTACAATATGACTTTTGCCCCGTTCCATTTTTAGCGTATAGTTGTTAACTTGCCAAATTTACCGTTGTGGCTGTGTTTCCAATCTGAAACAGATGCCCAGAACTTTGTTAATGACTGTGAAATGCCATTAAAACATCAGAGGACATAGAAAACTCGAAGGGGTTGACAACGAAGTAACTGTTTTTAACATAAAGTAATTTCCTCCTCAGCCACTTCGAAGGTTCTCGGATTTCCTAAGTGACCTTGAAAGAATTCTATCTCTGCATTTCGAAATCAGAATTTACCCCAAATAATCTATTAGTCAACACTTTAAAAAAAAAAAATCCCTTCTGCTTCTAATGAATTGATGTGCCTTTGGGATGATCATGTCTTATTGAGACAAAGAACTCATTCCTCATCGGATAAATTGAGAAAAATCAATCTCTGGGGGAAATAGGGTAAAGTTAAAAAAAAATTTAAAAAGCAGTCCTTCTTAACTACAATATGCTTTCTCCTTGAGAACAAAGTCAGTTGTGAACTTAATGTATATTTATTTTTAAAAGATGCACTATAAAATTGTTTTAGAAGAAAAAAAAAACATTTTTTTCTGCTTCTTCCTCTCTCTGACCTTATCTGTCAGAAAGCCAGAGCTGAAAAGCCCTGAAATCTGTTGGCCTCCTGTGTCTGTCCTGTTCATTGCCTTTTGAACAGATGCTCTCCTGTTCCTGATTTGATCAAGCTGCCCTGTTCCCAGCCCCAGAATTATTTCTAGTCTAAGTCATGACAACTTGGCACTCATTTGGTCTAGACATGATTATGTGACCCACATATGGCCAGTGAGACCAGAGGGGAAGTGATTCCGGGGCACTGGGAAATATTTTTCTCCTTAATAAACAAAAAATAATCACACAAGGTAAAGACCTTTCAACCACCCTCCTGGTCCTTCCTGCTCTGTACACGGATTTGGAGGACATGACACGCAGACCATTGGCAGCCGTGTTGGGATCATGAGGCAGGAAGCCCTGGAAAGCAGGCAGTGTGCCAAAGACTACAGAATGGAAGGGAGAGAGGACTCTCAGTTATTCCCAAGTCAACCTTGAGAATGCCCACTGTGCTGGTGAAAACGATAGCAAAAGTGTACATGTCTTCATGCCCCCCAAATATGTAACACGCTACATTACACGGCAAAAGGGCATTAAGGCAGCAGTGGAAGTGACACTGTTGATCAGGCAGCCTTGAGGGAGATTATCCTGGATTAAGAGGGTGGATCCTTAAATGTGGGAAAGGGAGGCAGAGGAGTCACGGTCACGGCGATGCCAATTGAGGAAGACTAGACTGGCCGTCGCTGGCTTTGAAGATGGAGGAAAGGCTCATGAGAGTGCCGGGAGCCCCTGGAAGCTGGAGAAATACAAGGCATGGGGTCGTCCTCCAGAGACTCCAGAAAGGAACGCAGGCCTGCAGGCGTCTGGTTTTAGCCCCATTTAGGACTTCAGGCCCTCGGAACTGCAAGGTAATAAATTTGGTTTGATTTAAGCCACCAAGTGTACGGTAACTTATTACAGCAGCAAAAGAAAACTCATACACCCACCTGTGGGTGTTCAATTTAAAGACAAATGTTTGAAGCCACTGTTAGCTCAATTTTCTGTCAATTCCAGCCAAACTCTCCCTAGCAGATACACCGCTCCATCATCTCTTTGAGTTAATATTACCATTTTTAAGACCATTACCTTTGTTCCAAAAAGATCTTTACATGGACCCCGGCTAAATGCTGTGTTCCTCGAGGCGGGAAATGACGAAACTCTCTCCACCATATTCTCACCCAAACCCTAGGTCCCACCCCAAACATGACTTAATCTCTGTGGGATCTAAAGATCCGTGAAAGAAAGATGAAAAACCACCAGTTAATATGTAAAAAAATTAAGCGAGTATGCGATTATGTTAAATCACACGGGTGGCGGGGGGAAGTTCACTTCTTTATTGTAGATTTTGAAGAATTAATTCACATGGGGGAATTTTATTATATGAAATTCGGTATCAAATTGTCCTAGTGACATTAAAAAAAGAATCAGAACAGAATTCCAAATTCACTTTTCTGAAGCTAGCAGTGCTGTCAGCGATGGCCTGTGGTGGAGAACGATACTTTGTTGTTCCAAGCTTTGAAAACGTAACAAAGGCATCTAGTTCCTGTGGTCCGATGTTGAATTCTATTCATACATTCGATGTCATGTAGATTATCATTACGTTTCCCATCTGTCATTTAGTCTTCACGAGAGCTTCTTCCCCCGGTCAGTGGGGATTAGTAACTACAAGCTTCCTGTCACTTGAGTGGCTCTGCCGATCTCTTTGTTCGGTGTGTATCCGTGATGGCCTATCACCCGATGGCTGTGTGTTACCCGCAATCAGCAAGTTTCTGGTGAACGTGGTGCGTTCCCCAGGCCAGGCCCAGCGCCGTCCGTGATTGGAAAAGCTCTAGGTGTGCAGAACATGAAGCCATTCCCCGATAAGCACCTAAGTGTGTGGGGATCACAAATAATACACTGGGGTTCTAAGAGCCTGTCTCCTCAGGGTCTGGTGGGAGGACCCTTGCTTATTTATGTATTTATTTATTGAAGTGGCGTCAGTTACAATGTGTCAGTTTCTGGTGCGCAGCACAGGGTCCCAGTCACGCACATACGTACACATACTCGTTTTCATATTCTTTTTCATTAAAGGTTATTACAAGATATTGTGGCATTCTCTTGTTAATGAAGGTTTAGCAATAAGATATTTCCTCTCCTTTATGCCCATTCCCCGGGGAACCTCCTGCCGACCCGGGTTCAGGCCGGCGCCCTGTGACTGAAGGATCTACCCCCTGACTGCTCTATCTGGTCCGTTAAAACCCCTCAGCTCCTCCTCACCATCCAGGTGGCGTGGCTGCAGAGCAGCGACCATTAAGAGGGCAGTTGAAGAGGCTAGTCCACTGGCCGGGGTGAGCCCTGGGCGACGGAGATGGTCCCTGGTCTCCGTGGGACCCAGACGCCCAGCATGGGAAGGCTGCCCCTGCAGGGTGCTGTGTGCAAGCCCCACTCCGTCATCGCCTTCCCTGGAGAGGTTCTGGCCTGAGGCGCGTCCGCTGGTGGGGAGGGTGGGTGGAGCTGGGCTGTGCGCTGGCTTCAGAGCATCCCCCGGGGCTTCCCCAGCAGCCTGCCCCCGCCTTGCTCTGCGGGTCCGCGGGCATCCACGGCCCTCAGTGCCCCGTGCAGGGGCTCCCTCTCTGCCTGTAGTCACTCCGGGGGACGAGAAGGCGGGAACCTAGCAGCTCCCGGGCATTTCCTCTGGCAAAAAGAAAGTCTCTTTTGGTCCTTCCCTTTTCCCTATGCCTCGGGGTTGACCTCCATCTACCTTAAATATATGCACTCCATCTGCACCTAGCTTCATTTTCAGCATTTTCTAATGATGTACATAGTCCTGCTTTCTCACAGACTGAACTTAAAGAGAAACTGGGGTGGGGGGGGGAGTCAGGGCTCAGCCCTGCTGTTTTCATTGTTTGTTTTTAAAATTTCTTCACTTTGCTATACACTTGAAGCTAATGCACCATCGTAAATCAATAAAAATGAAAGAAAACCAAAGCTTTTTAGCATAGACCCCTTAGGGAGTGCATGGTTAGTAACAAGACTGGCTGCACTTTCACATCCAGGGAAGGACCATATTGCTTCCATCCTCAGAGAAGCACCGTGAGCCTCTGTCTCTCATTCCCTGCCGCCTGTACTGACTCCTCTGAAATCTTCTGCTCCTTGGCTCCATGTAAGGGAGTGGGTGACCTGTGCACCGACTGCAGAACACATAAACACCGCAGGTCCCTTTCAGCCCAGGAGCACAGCCCCGTCTCATGCCCCACCTCCCCCGGGGGACCCAAGCCAAGCCAGCTCACAGCAGCATTCTTTCGACCCAAATACAATCTAGGGCGCGGGTCTGCATCCCTCAGCCTCTGTGAAACGGAGTGTCATTTTCTCTGTTTGGAGCATGAGAAACAAAGGCAATTTTGAGTTACTGGATTGTGAAATTTTTTTTTTTATTGAAGTCTAGTCAGTTTGCAATGTTGCATCCATTACCGATGTACAGCATGTTTCAGTCAAAAATGCATATGTATGTTCCTTTTCATTTTCATTGCAGATGACTACAAGATGTTGAATATAGTTCCCTGTGCTGTCCAGAAGAAACTTGTTGTTTATCTGTTTTATATATTGTAGTTAGTATCTGCAAATCTCAAACTCCCAGTTTATCCCTCCCAACCCCATAACCGTAAGTTTGTTTTCTATGTGAGTCTGTTTCTCTTATTTAACTTATTTAACTTAAATGAACTTAAATAAGTTCATTCGACTTTTTTTTAGATTCCACATATAAGTGATATCATATGGTATTTTTCTTTCTCTTTCTGGCTGACTTTCACTTAGACTGACAATCTCCAGGTCCATCCATGTCGCTGCAAATGGCATTATTTTATTCTTTTTTATGGCTGAGTAGTATTCCATTGTAGAAATATACCACAACTTCTTTATCCAGTCATCTGTCAATGGACATTTAGGTTGTTTTCATGTCTTGGCTAGTGTATATAGTGCTGCTGTGAACATTGGGGTGCATGTGTCTTTTTGAATTAAAGTCCCTCTGGATATATGCCCAGGAGTGGGATGGCTGATCATATATTAAGTCTATTTTTAGTTTTTTGAGGAATCTCCATACTGTTTTCCATAATGGCTGCACCAAAATACATTCCCACCAGTAGCGTAGGAAGGTTCCCTTTTCGAGTGTGAGATTTTTGACTTTTGGTTCACATTTATCTCTTCCCAAGTTGCATCCTATGCTCCTGCAAAAGCGTTTAGATTGATCTTGGGGAGGAAGGCATAGCGAGCCCTCGCACTGCCTCGAGCAAAGTGAGAGTGGCGTTCTGTGCCCCCGCGGTGCGAGCAACCTTGAAGTGCTGCACTTTGCTCTCTCCCATCTAACGGGCTCCTTTTGCACGAGAGCACAGAGCCGCCCCTTTCCAGAGTGTAAACCTACCCGGTACTGAGTGACCCAAATGCGGTAGACTCAGAGTGATCTGACAAAGGGTATTCAGGGTTCCGGTTAAGAAATTTCACAAAGTAAAAAAACTGCAGAAGTTCAAAATTTGTCCGTTTCTTTTACTTTTCCTTTGCTCATTTTTTTGGCTCAAGGAATCTCGTTCTCTGAAGCAAAGCAGAAGAAGAGAAAATGGCTGTCAGGGAGACACGAAAATAGAACCAGAGTTCAAAAGAAAGCAATGAGGAAAGAATAGATTTCTGAAGCATGGTAGCTGGGAATAC
The DNA here is from genome assembly GCF_048773025.1 of Camelus bactrianus. NCBI lineage: Eukaryota > Metazoa > Chordata > Mammalia > Artiodactyla > Camelidae > Camelus > Camelus bactrianus. Next base: position 3,614,488 of record NC_133570.1, on the reverse strand, counting down.
AGTGCGAGAACGCGGGGAAGGCTGGACGGGACATCTCTTCCTTTGACCCTGATCAGTGGACAGCATCCAGGGGGTACTCGGCAGTCCATGAGGAAAGGAGAAACGCCGAGAGACCCAGTACTGGACCAGGTATAATGGGCTCTGCAATCTCAAGGAAGGAAAACGACCTCAGGAACACTTTCCATGTAACCAAACCAAGCTCGTTTGCCCAACACGCAGCAAGCCAAATGCTGAGATGCTGAGGTTCGCAGAGAGAAGAGGCTTATTCACAAGGAAGCCAAGCGAAGAGAGGGCAGAGCAGATCTCACATCCGTCTCCCCGAAGGCGAGGGGCTCAGGACATTTATGGGATAAAGAAGCAGGGGTTCAGGATTTGCAGACACACACTGCTTTATATATGAAACAGATAAAAAACAAGTTCCCGCTGTAGAGCACAGGGAACGATGTTCAATACCTTGCAACAGCCCATCCTGGAAAAGAACCCAAAAAGGAACGTGTACACGTACATGTAACTGAATCACCAGGCTGTGCACCAGAAAGTAACACAATGTAAGCCAACTCCACGGAGAGCAGAGGTCCCATCACTGTGGAAACCGTGTGACGCTATTGACTCAGGTTAAAGAGACGCCAGAAATTCTCCTCCAAGCTACCTGGGAGCACATGTGTTTGTCCAAACGCGGTTACAAAGTGTCGGCAGCAAGCTTTATTCATAATATTAAGAGACGGGAGTCGATCTAAATGATCATTACCAGTTGAGTGGATAAAAAATACTGTGGTATGTTTATAGAATAGATGACTATGCTGGAATTCAAAAGAAAAAAGAAAAAGAACGGACTGTTGATATACACACGGTGACTTAAAGCACACAAAAACAACGTGGGGCGAAGAAAGGCCATCTGAGGGCCGGGATCTGCATTATTCTGTTCATAAGAGGCTTAAGAACGGGTGCGAACAAACAGCGGTGGTAGAAGGGAGGGTAATGGGGAATTTGGTGGGAGGTACTGAGTGTTTTAAAGGGCAAGAAGGAGGCTCGTGGGTGGGGGACGTATGTGTTTTTCTCTGCTAAGACTGTAACTTATTTGGAATCCAACTTCAACTTCACAAGTTCAAATTACCTCTGTGCTTTAAAACTGCTGTGAGTAACGGTGGTTTGACTTACGACAGCATCCACTGTGCTTCAAGGGGTTTAAAACGGTTGGGTGTTTTAGACACGGATGGCGCACACGAGAGATTGATGGAGGCAGAGAACCTGACGGACTAAACAGCTGATCTTTCAAAACAAGCCTGCAGGTCCGAGGTGGTGAATGTGTTCGGAAAGCTGGAAACTTAATTCCTCAAGGCCAGAAATCATGCTGTGCTAGTAAATAAAACGGTTAAGTTGCACGCACAGACAATTTTATTGGAAGTGCGTTTAGCTTGATAGCATCGCACTGGACTGACACCAGGAGTCAGCAGTGGGCAGACTTGATAAGCACACAGCGGCCAGTTGAAGGGAACTTGACGTGTGACCACATCCATTTTACCACTGCAGGAAGGGAAAGCAGGTGTCCGACAGGGCGCAGGCAGATCAGAGAACCATAATCGGAAAAGGCAGCAGAGAGAGTAAAAACATCCTGTTACTCCACAGGGCAGAAAGAAACACGCCATGGCTATTTCGGATTCAACATAAGTAATGTCTGTTTCATCAGTCCTGGGGCATTGACATTCTCCTTTTGAAAGTCTGACATTTAGATATCTCAAGAATATCCAGCAGCATAGCCTGCAAAAATGTAAGTCTCCGACAAAGAGTTAAAAAGTAGTTGAAATAAATTGTTGTATCAGAGAACAGAAAGAAGCATTACAGAGTTTCATTATATGTCCTCTCCCATGTTATTTGTTTAATGAGTCCTAAGCTACTTACCACGAACAGCCACTTTTCCTTAATCCTTTTGTTTTGTTTAAGTACTATCACCTGTAGCCACAGATGAACAGCAAGTTCATTCTGGACCGTACAGGGAACTCTATTCAATAGCTTGTAGTCACCTATCATGAAAATGAAAAAGAATAGGAAAAGGAATATATGTGTGTATAAGTGTGACTGAAGCATGATGCTGTCCGCCAGGAACTGACACAACATTGTAAACTGACTAGACCTCAACTAAAAAGGAAAAAACCCCCAAAACTCTGAAATAAATAAATATAATCATCTACATCAAATAAAAGTAAACTATACAGAATGATACATAATTAGTATGACTTTTATTTTTTAATATACAATGTGCAGGTATCCATTTTATATTTAAGTTAAATTAATAACAAACGTGTGCATGATTATTTATTATGTTTATGGTACAGTATTTCTCTATCAGTTATCAAAGCTAATCATGACATTATACTATATGGCATTATATTTATTGCATATTATATTGTCATGGTTTCTTTTTAAGTCTGCCACGTAATGGGCGACTCTCTAAAATGTCAAACATCCTACAGTCCCAGAGACACGTGATTAAGTAAAGCCTTCTGCCTTAACTCTGGTCATTAAGAGGAGAAACTGTGACCTCAAAGGGACAGGAGAATGAGGAGCAATGTGGGGAGTCTGGATGGGGCCCTGGACCAGAAAAAAGGCAGGTTCCAGGAAAGAAATTCAAATAAGGTTTGTGGGTTTATTGATACTTATGTATCCATGTTAATTTCCTGGTTTTAATAACTAACTGTGATTACGTCAGGCAGTAACGTCAGGGAAGATGAGATGAAAATGAGTATTTGGGAACTCACTATACTAATTATCTTGTAGCTTTTCCGTGAGTCTAAAATTTATTTCAAAATAACGTTTAAAAACGGTGCTTGCTATTTAGTATGGCCCAAGGATCCAAGACCACTTGAAGTCCGTGTCGTCTCTGAGCCCTCCGTGATTTAGGGACCACAGTGTTTGGGCCGCGTTTTACCTGACTTTGCAAGAGCTGTAAAGCTTTCAACAGAGAGGATGAAACGGGCTAGGAATTTATGTTTCTGTTGCTGTGGTAATTTATACTGTGACTATCTTAATGACCTCATCAAACGCGGGCATTCCAGGAGGCAAGACGGCACCACTACGAAATTTAACACCAAATCATAACAACCCGTGGCACTGCTTGGAGGACAGAAGGAGGAAGTTCAAAGCAAATAGAAATACACCCTCCACGTTCCAAAAAGCATAAATATTTGAACCGTAAGTGTGAACACTTCGGGAAAGAGATCTGATGGGAACAGATGTGTCTAACAGATAGTGAGAAACTTTGATTAGTAATAAAGACAATGTCACTGAGGACGAACCATTTTTTTTCCTTCTCTCTTAAATCCAAAAAAAGGATAAACATATGTTGGCTAATTTTCAGGACATGCGTCAGGGAGCGGTTTTACACAAGCTTCAGCGGTGAAGTTTTAATTATTACCTACTAAAATATTAGCTTTTAGGAGGGACATTGTCATTTCTCAATATTATCATTGCCTGTAGACTCAGTTTGCGTCCCAGAACTTCCCAGTGGATTAAACCAGACAGGATATCAGTTCTGAACATATTAACCCATTTTGTGCCTTGCTACAGTTTTTAAGAATGTTTACTTATTTTTTTACTCAGTTCAAATGTTCATTAGTAACAAAATGACATCAGTATTTTTTCTGGTTTTTCTTTTTTCCATTAGCAAGGAGTTAGTGCGATAGTTCTTTTTGTCCTTGTGTGGGATGCCGTTCCCTCTGGGGGAGCCTCCAGCACTGGGCGCAGGACCTGGACTCAGCCTGAGTTGAAAAGGGAACCATCTTCCCATCATTCCACGAACAGATGCACTTCCCCACGCTTCACATGGCAGCGCACCCCCAGCGGTCAGGCTCTGACACACACGAGGGCTCTTCCGTCCCCAGTGAACGCAGATCATTTTGGCTTAGAACACGTTTCAGCAGCCTCAGGCAGAGCCTTTTCAGGGCAGACCTGTTGAGAGCTTGATAACTTAGATCGTTCACAGAGGCATCTGGACCTAAACGGAGCTGCCGAGTCTTTTTCATGCTGGTGGGAATGAGTGAGAGGAAGAGTTGATGGTTCAGGAGGAGAGAGCCGGCCACAGCCGCTGTGTCAGTGGGCCAGCGAGGCGGGATCTCGCCCCGACCCCCGGCAGGGGCTCCCCGGGGCACCCGCAGCTCTCCCGGGCCCGTGGGAGGGGGGGCGGTCCCGCAGGATCGGCAGGTGGGGGGCTCGGCTGCCTCTTTGGTGACATGAGAAGCAAGGCCACGGGCCACATTGACAAGCAGAGCCAGAACCTCCCTCGGTGACCCCACCTCCTCATGTGGAATCTCGGCCGATGTTGCCTTTTCTCTGTGGGAGTGATCCGGAAACTCCACGCCTCCTGGGGGGGGCGGGGGGGGACCACTCAAGTGTAGAGCGCACGCCTGGCGTGCACGCCTGACCCCGGCACCTCCGCTCAAATAAATACATAAACCTAATTACCTCCCCCCAAAACAGACAAACAAAAACAAATAAATAGCATGAATTCTTCCCATGCTCAACCTGGGCGGGCGTGTGCTGCCGTCGGTTTGGCATCCAGTACGTCCCCACGGCCACCGGGAAAAGGGCTGCGTCGGTTCGCTAATGACACCCAGGTTCTGGAGCTTTGAAACGGTGCCAGAAGAGTGCCTTGTATCTGTGTATTTTCCAAGCAGACATCTTCCTGGATTTGATGGCGCGAGGACAGAAACAGGCCGAGACAGCCAAAGCCCAAGGCTTGCCCCTAAGACAGGCTGCGCTTGTGGAATTAGCCCTCCCCCTCCTCTGACAGCCGGCTCAGCAGCAGGAAGCGGTCGGTACGGCTGGCACGTTGCTCCTGATATCTGGCTCTGAAATGAACTTGAAAGGTTTTCGGGGGTGGGGGGAGGTCATTCAGCTTATTTATTTATTCATTTGTGTTTTTAACGGGGGTACGGCAGATGGAGCCCAGGACCTCACGCGCGCTGAGCACGCGCTGCACCGCTGAGCTGCCCCCTCCCCACCCCACCCTTCCAGGAATCGTCATGCTCAGGGTTCAGCTGAAGGCCGATGGAACCCCGGAAATGTTTGAAACCCCTGAAGGCACGGTTTGAGACTCCCCTTCAATAAATATATGCCCAGCAAGAAGCAATTCAACGTGTGGGTCAGAGCACTTAGCAATGAACGTAATTATGATAGCAAACGCTTACTCTTGCCGTCACTGTGTATTAGGCGTTCTTCTCAGTGCTCTACGTGAGCCAGCTCGTCCAACCTTCAGCCCCAGTGACGTACAGTTGTTGTCATGACCTCCATTCTATGTGTGTGTGACCCAGGGAACAGAGAGATTAAATAATTTAAGGCCACACACAGAAAGTAACAGTGAGAAGTCACAGGACAAAAATGTAATTCAGGCAGTTGGAGTCTGAAGGAAGCCCCCTAACAACCCTGCTGATAGGGCCTGCGTTGGTAGGCTTGGGTACCCTCTCAGTGGACAATCAAGAAGTAGTCCTTTGGGACACAGGCACCAGACCCCAGAGAGCTACCCACGGCAGACGCTGGAGTCACTAAGGGTCACAGACCTGCACACATCTGGGAAGTTCAGCCTTGGAGTTCCCCTTGAAGGCGTCATTCATGTTGCCGAGTCCAAACTCGTTCTGCTCGCCGCACGACAGGCCAATAAATCAGGAGACGAGGTGTTGGGGCAAGGAATAGCGACTTTATTCAGAAAGCCGGCAGACCGAGAGGATGGGGGGGACTCACGTCTTGGAGAACCATCCCGCTCCAGTCAGAATACAGGCTCCTTTTATACTAAAAAAACAAACAGGGGAGGGGGTGGGGTTGGTTGTTGCAAACTTCTTGCTGCAGGAATGCTTTGTTCTTGCAGCCGTCCACGTGGGTCAGGCCGTGGTGTCCCTGTAAACCTCCAGCAGAACAAAGGGCATTCTCTATTTTGCAACTGGCCGTCTCTGCATAAGTGCAGAAGTGCTGACATCCTTAAAGGCCAGCGCCCCGAGAACAGGCTCTCCTGTCTACTTCAGGCTAAAGGCAACACGGCTTCAAACAAGGTGCAGAGCCAGCAAGACTGAGCCTAGCAAGCAGGGCACAGTGGTTAAAACCAAAGGGACAGATCCAGGACGGAGTCAGATCTGTTCTCCTCTGTGACGTGAACATCCCCAAACAGCTTCACGGCCTCTAGCCTTCAGCCATCAGGCTGTGTGATGGCAGAATTGATCTTAGTTGCCATACAATGACCAAAACATCTGGAGAAGCAAATTGAGGTGAGGCCTGAGGACACAAGTCATCGGGATGAGGCGGAAGGCAAGACAAGGTCGGGAAGGCCTGGGGCTTAATTTATTTGTCTTCTAGGAAAGCAGGGCCCCGGGCAGAGCGACTCATCCCCCGGTATCAGGGGGAAACAGTCATTCAAAGCTTATTAGAACCACAGATCCAGGCAAGAGACCCGAAACGGGCTAACAGGATAAAGCTGATCCACCGCCAGGTCCGTCTGCGTCTGTTTTCTCACACAAGCACCCTTCTTGCTTTTCTGTGCCTAGAGTCACCAACATAATAGGACAGCTTCAAGCCCAAGAATTTCTGTGCTGGAAGCCAGAAGCCGCTGTAGAGGGAAGGGGCATGGAAGTTCCCAGACTCCAGCTTCTAGGACACACAAAACGGAAAACAGATTTTGTTCTTTTCTCCAAAGATGAGAGTTATTTCAAATGACCTGCTAGGATGCCTTTGATAACATCGCAGATACCTGAACGCATGGCAGGAACAGGGAGTCCCCGACGGATGCCAGTGTGCTTCCCGGTACGTCTTTCCCAGCTTCCCTTGCAGCTAAACCGGGGCTTGTTTCTTGCTCTGGGGGGACAAGTAACACACGTCACTTCTGGAGAACAGGTCCTTAAAAGCCCGTGTTTTCTCCGTCTGTTGCTCCTTCTCCAGCTGCAAGGACCCAGTGGGCCACTGGGTCCAGCGGGGCAGCTGCAAGAGAGAAAACAGATGCTAAAACCACATCGCTGGTGCGGGAGCAGTAAACCTTTACAATTTCAAGCTCCTGAGCTTCCAGAGTGTGCGTGGCGGCCAGTGGCGAGTACCCCAGCGACCCCAGGACGCCTCCCCCCAAGCCCGCTGCAGCACGCACAGGAATGCCTGTTTTTCAGCCAACACCATCCAGGAATAAACTCTCCATGCTTCGGCCAGAGGCTACTGCAGAGGTGACAGATGGGTGAGTCGCCGGACTCTGAAGCAGTCTTTGTGCCTTCACAGTGGCACGGTTTCCAAATCTGGCAGAGGGCTGCAGTGCCCTGGGCTTGGCGTGATGAATTATGTTCACACAGGCCAAGCAGCTCCCATAAATCATAAGACTTTTTTTTTTTTTTTACTGACTCTGCTGTGAATAGAGCTCACACCAAAAGCATGACATTTCACACGTTTTAAATGAAGAATAATGGGTCCTTCTTTGACCATTTACCCAGTTGGGAGAACAAAATATCAGAGCCGAAAGGGCTTTTAAAAAATGATCTTAATGAATCCTTCCAGTTTATTCCAAACATTTATCATGTGCCGTGGACGGTGATGGACACTGGGAATTCAGGAATAAGTAGGACCTGTTCCCTTTTTTTTTTTTTTCAAGGAGCTTGTATTTTAAGTGAAAAGCAAATACACAAACTACATAAGGAGATGCACCCAACAGACTTACCATGTAAAGGGCACAGCGGTGCTCGGTGAGGGGAGAGGGTATTTCGCTCAGCTCGGGGTTGAGAGGAAGAGTCCTGAAGTGATGGCGCTTCTGCTGGCTCGTGAAGGATGCCTGACAAAATAATACGGGACAGACGTTCCACCCCGAGAGAGCTGTGTGCGCGGAGGCATGAGAGCGCGGAAGAGCGTGGTGCATAAGAGAAAGAATAAAAATGTCAAACCCTGACGTGGTTACGATGTGTCACAGCTTGGTCTCCGTCCTTTGTCCCTGCGGATTCCATCACGTCTCACTGCATGTTGCTGAAATAGAAGGTGGAGAAATGGCGGCGTGTGAGGTCAGGCCGCACTGGCCAGGAGGAAAATCCGCGTCTGTGAAGATGGGATATGTTCTAGGTTAAGGTATTCATAGTGATACGTGTGCTTAGAAGGTTTCAAGGGCACTAGTGTGTGACACCATAGGACAGAAAAGAGTGTATAATTTTAAAAAGATTGAATCGTGTCAGTGGGTTTAGAGGATGATACGTTATTCAGTAATATGTATTTTTTTAATTGCTCATCGAGTTTTACTCCTGCTTTTTTTCATCCAGAACATTGTGTGTGTGTGTGTGAGTGTGTGTGTGTGTGTGTGTGTGTGTGTGTTTGTATGTGTGTGTACTTTTTTTTTTTTAAATGGCGGTGCTGGGGATTGAACCCAGGACCTCGTGCATGCTAGGCATGCGCTCTACTACTGAGCTATTCCCTCCCCCACCAGAACATAGTATATTTAAATAAAGATTTTACCCGTTGGCCATTTTGTTCGTACTTTAAAATAACTTCAGTTTGCTTCTAAACCAGACTACTACAATGCATGTATACAAGCTTGCAGGGGTTAAGAAAAAAAAAAAAAAAAAAAAAGGAGGGGGGAGAAAGAGAGAGAAGAAAAAGCTAAGCATAGTTATCTTTTTTTTTGGAAATTAACTACTTTGTGGTTCCCCTGCCCCAACCTTCCACTTTTGCATTTAAAATCTTTGCAAAGACTTGTCAAAATAAAAAAAGTTAAAGGGAATTTGGCACCTTCTGAAAAGTCAAAAGAGAAACCAAGATTAAAATGTACAGCAAGGAAATTCATATATTCCCAGGCAAGGGAGTGAAGAGGCAGCTGGGAGGAGGCTACCTTCTTCTAATGACAGAAATTAAGTGATCCAAGTACGGAATCGGACTTGAATCTGGTGAGGGTCCGCATCTCGTCTGGAAGGGATGCAGATCTGTCAGCATCTCCCTGGAGGGGCCGCAGTTCAAAGGGCTCCTTCTCATACTAATGATGTTAATGCCACCAAACAATGCACATGAAATAAAGAGACGTCAGAGGTGCAGTGCCGTCTCAGGCTCCTCTTAGGGGGAAGGATCAGGGTGGAGTTGGAGAAGCCTTTGAGCTAAAGGGAAAGAGTGGGTTCCCCTGGGACAGGACTGGGTGGCTAATACAGGGGCTGTACTGAGCCCACGAGGTCAGAACATTTGGGCCAGGTCTCCTGAAATCGCGCGGCGGATCAGAGACATTAACCAAGGACACGGAAGTATGAGGAGGCGGACAGAGAGGAAGCTGAGCCGCTCACTGGGACGGAGGGGCCCTGATGGAAGAGTGGATCCGAGACTCTCGGTAACGTGGTCGCAGCCGTTGTGTGAAGAGGCATCACAGCCTGAAAATGCGTCTGAACGCTCATCAGGACGCCGACGCTCATCATCAGGACTCCGACGCTCATTCAGGACCAAGGGTACTGAGCTGCTCCACGGCGGGAACGAGGCTGTAATCTGATTTTGTACTTTCCTGGAGCTCTGTTCTGATGCTTCTAATCTTGTTTTTTCCTTATCATTGCGACATTGTGCCCCCCACCCCCACACCGCCCTCCTGCAAGTAGCAGGATTGATTGTGAACCAGAACAGCCCTGATGGATACAGACGGCCCGATTCTCCATCGTGCACGTGTGTTTCGGAGTGCAGTGTCATGTATTTTAAACTGGTGAGCGTTTACAACGAGGAGAAAATCATCGTAAGAAATATTATGTCCATGAAATCTGCGTGAAGACGGCATTTTATATGTTTTCAAGGATGGAATTGACTATAAACCCTTGGCTGATGTCTTTAAGTACATAAAGAACTCTAACAATGGAAACAGGAAAAAAAACAAACAAAGAATACAGATAGAGAAATAGACTTGAAAAATAAACTTCAGCCTTTCCAATAACAAAACAAATTTAGTATACCATCTCTACTGATAATATTTTAGTTACATATAAAATTATACGCACAAAATGTAATAATCCAAAATTGAAAAAGGTGAACCTTTTGCAGGGCCCTTTTGCAATATGCATCAAAAAGCTTAAAAATGTACAACTTTTCATTTGACTTTTATTTTTTGATATTATCTCTGAAGTATTAACTGCATATGGGATGCATATTTCTGTTCAAATGTGTTCGTTTCTACATTGCCTAAAAAAGGAAAATTGGGAACAAACTAAATGCCTAACAATTACAAACGTGTTCAATCTGCCTGTGGAGGGTGCAAGTTGGACATTTCCCTGCAGACATTTTCTCTTTGGCAGCTCACTGATTTAAACAGAAGTTCAACGATTTGCCAATATTTATAAACAGACTTTTGAAAGAAACTCTGGCATGTTGACTTGCCTTGAAGGTACGGAACATCCGTCAACACGGCACTCTAATGTGACACAAATTGGCCGTGGCTAAAACATCAATGGTCTTCCTTAGACTGATGTAGGCATTTCCCATGGCTTCCAGTCCCCCCCCACCTCCTTACTGGTCTGCACTTACTTACTTCCACCATTTCCCTTACCTGTCCCGGCCCGATGCGTGTTTGAGTTTACAGATCTTGGATCATGTAACACAAAGTTCATCCATATGATGTAATATGAGCCGGCCACTAAAAAAAGATCCTGTTGAAATATTTGTGAACAGAGAGAGGTACACAGGATGTGCATAAACGTCAAGAATGTTACACATCATTATTTACAACGTGATTATGATTTTCTTGGTTCCGAAACATTTTTGCAAAGAACAAAAGACCAAAATCTTAACGGTGGTTACCTCGGTATTGGCAATTTTTATCTCCCTTCTGTTTATCTGTGTTTTCTGAGTTTTCTACAATGCCCACCCCTGTCCTCCTGTCCTTCCAGCCCTCAGCTCCCACCTCCATCCCTGTATTCAATACACTCTCCTCTCACTGCCTGTTTATACTTCCTTCAGATGTAGTCACCTCAGGGCCTTGGCTCCTCGCTGGAAGGCTCTGCCCCAGATCGAGGTCTGCCTGGTCTTGTCTTGGCCCCGATGACAAGCCGGACTGCACAGAGGCGGATGGCTAAGGGCTCGGTGCCCTGTGCCCAGTGCGGCCGTGCCAGCCTCTTTGGGCTGTAACCCTCTCTGTCACCATCACTTTATTTTAACTTGAATAAAATGAAAACTTAATAATGGTCTGTAAGTAAAAAAAAATATGTGCAGTATATTCTATATATGTATTTACACACCATATAATGTGTATGTGCAGTCAAACTATAATAATTCTACCTAATAAAACTGAAAAAGGAAAAAAATATTAGTCTGTAAGACTCAGAAATCTAAACTGTATAACCAGATTTTTCATTAGGAAATAATAAATTTTTTTTAATGAGAACCTAGCAGGGAGAGAGAAGGAGAAAGAAAGAGAGAAAAATGGCTGTTCTCATGACCCTCCACGCATCCGTTAGCACACAGTTTTGATTCATAGGAATCTTTCTGCAGGGAACTTTCCCCAGCCTTGCTAAAAAGATACTGCACACCTGTCGCAGGTGAGCTGGTCGTTCTGTATGTCTAGACTCAGGGGCACGGCATTCCGCTTCTAACTGCAGGCACCACCGTAGGTCCGCAATAGGAAAGAACCAACGTGACTCCGTATGGGATCTGTTCTTTTGGCTTTAACCTGTGCCCTGTTTTCTAGGCTTGGTCTTGCTAGCTCCTGTACCTTTTGTAAAAGAGTGTTGCCTTTAGCCTGTCTGGTAGACAGGAGCGCCTATTCTCAAGGCTCTGCCCTTTAAGGATATCAACACTTTCGCACTCCTATAAAGATAACAAGTTTAGAATAGAAAATGACATTTGTTTTGTTGGAGGTTTTACAGGGGCACCGTGACCTGGCCCACGTGCACACCTGCAGGAACAAAGAATGCCGGCAGCAAGACGTCTGCCACAGCCAACCACACGCCCTCCCCGTTTTAGTGTAAAAAGAGCCACAGTTCTGACTTGGGGAAGATGTCTCTCCTAGACATCAGTCTGCCATCCTCTCGGTCTGCTGGCTTTCCTAACAAAGTCGCTACTCCTTGCCCCAGCACCTCGTCTCCTGATTTATTGGCTTGTCGTGCGGCGGGCAGAGCGGGTTTGGACTCTGTAACAGGTCCACCCTGATTTCGGGAAACACAGCTTCAGTGGGTTCATTTCGAATAGTAAACGCACTTTAAAGTGGTAGAATGCATTTTATTCTATTTCTAAAATGTGGCTTCTAGGGTCTCCTTAAGACGTTTTTACTTTTTCAGGTTAATACAGTAAACGACAGATTACCAGATACAATAAATTACATGTCTGGTATCTAATAGATGCTTAATTAGTATCTGCCTTTAGATTCTAACTGAAACATTGGCTCCTCCTGGGGCTCAGGCCTCTCTGACCAGAGCTTACACCATGGGCTCTCCTGACCTTTGGATTCCAGTTAAAATTAAGCCACCAGCTTGCCAATTCACCCGGTAGATCTTGGGACACACACACACACACACACACACACACACACACGTATCACATCCTACTGGTTTTGTTTCTTTGGAAAACCCTAATCCAGGACTCCTCCTCACCCACATTTCTAGATTTTGGATAACAAGACTGCAGATTTTCACATGGTGCTGACCAGCATTTATGGGAACTGAGAATGACTCCAGTCAGCGTTTAATGAGGTGTAAAGAAATGGGGGCTTCTATACACTGTGCCAGGACAGTGAAGGGTACACTTCTCCCTGGAAAGGACGTTAAACATAGGTTGAAGCTCTTAAAATGTTTGTGAAGACTTGGATCCAGCAATTCTGTTCTAGACAGTTATTCTAAAAGCCAATTGGGTAAATATTCAAAGATGCATACCAATGGCTGTTCATCTCGGTGGTGGCACCGTAGTCACCTGTCTGTGTGGAAGCATGTAATTGGAAGCATTAAACTGATGTTGTCGGAAAAAATACTTAATGACATGGGAAAATGTATGATCTACCATTAAATTTTCTAAAGCCAGACTACAAAGCTGCCTATATAGTTTTCTTTAAAAGTATATAATTTTATAAAGACGGCAGGGCTATATTTTTTAAAATAACTGACAGGGGAGGACAGGTAGAATTTTAAAACATTTTATATTTTGTTTTATTTTATGTTTTCTACAATGACTATGATGCTGTTTGTATTCAGAAAAAAAGTACATGCTTTTTTTTTTTTTTTTAAAAGAAAGTACTAGAAAACTTTAAGTACTCCTTGGCTTTGTAGATCATCATCATTAATCAAGTAATGTTGCCACTTGAGAAATTCAGGTCTCTCCAGTTTTCTGTACCAAAGCCTCCTTCCCAGGCTAACGTGCTTGAGAGGAGTCGTGACGCTTCTCAGATCATCCTGATTTCTGTCCACATAGATGACATTCCTATTTTATTACAGCTATTAGTAAAAATAAGTTTACTTTAACCAATATTTGACTAAAAATACAAAGTACAGTTAGATTGGTTTACCACTGTGGTTATGTCATTGCAAAATGAGATACTACAATTTTCCAGCTAACAGGAGAGGGGAAAAAAAAATGAAATTAGGTGGTGGAATATTGAAGACCTTTCTGAAGTAATTTATGTCTGTTTGAGTTCAGGTAACCAAACTGGATTCCTTGTACCGTCTAACAGCCAGTTTTATCCCAGTGGGTCACGCTGAACACCAACCACCAGAGCAAACCACAATTCAGCATTTGAATTTATAGTCTTTAATGGAAAAGCTATATTAAACGGTCCGTTGGGCTGCACCCTTCCTTGGAAGGTGTTTGAAGCTAATTACTTCAGGGCTAGAACAAGACAAATTAGTGCAAGGCTTCATCCACGCATGTCAGCATCACTCTTTAGAACTCCTGTGCTGTTTGATGTAAGCGGGTTGAGCCTTTATTAAATTCCAACTCAAGTAAGACTAGGTAACTAAGTAACTAAGAGTAGGTAACTAATTCCAACCAAGTAAGACTGAGTAAGGCTAGGCTCAGGGGCTCCCACTTCCTGGCTAGTAGAGAACTCAGGTGTCATCCATTGCTGTGCGGGTTTCTCTCTGTTATCCGTGGTCCCTGTGTTCACAGTCTACAGTGGGAGGGGAGGGGACAAGGGAGCTCAGTGATCGAGCAGTGGCACCTGCATCCCAAGACCGAGGCCCAGGGAGTCAAAACTCATACGACCATCCTTAAAATGGGTGCATTTTATTGTCTTATCAATTATGGTACCGAGTCCAAACTTGTCGCCGCACGACAGGCCAGTAGGTCGGGAGTTTATTCAAGAGCCAGCAGACCGAGAAGATGGGGGACTCATGTCCTGAAGAACCACCTCACCCAAGTCAGAGTTCAGGCTCCTTTTATACCAAAAAGGGGAGGGGCTGTGGTGGGTGGTTGCAAACTTCTTGGCGTCGAAATTGGTTCTTGCAGCTGTCCATTGAGGTCAGGTCGGGTCGTTCCTGTAAACCTCCAACAAGACACATGTTACTCTCTGTTCTGCAACTTGTTGTCTCTGTATGAATGGGAACGTGTCCTACCCTTAAAGGTCAGAGCCTTGAGAACGGGCTTTGCTGTGTCTTTCAGGCTACAGGCAACGTTCTTTTACAGAAGGTGCAGAACCAGCCTGCCTCAGCCCAGGCGACAGCGCCCAGGGTCAGAGCTAAGGGAACAGACCCAACACAGAATCAGATTGGTTCTTCCCGGCTACAGTTAAACTCCCCAAAAGCTGATTAGAAACAGGTACTAGAGAAAACACATTAAGATTCTTTTCTTAGCAACTAGTCCATTCAACCAACTCCGAGTTACCACAAACAGCTTTTCTATGCTGGCTAACATTCTTTCTGATTTTCTGTAAACGCGTAGGAGGGCTGTCTTGAACATCATTCTGTCAGCTGAAAACGCCCAAGCTTCCACCCCAAGAATCTCAAGCTGGAAACGGTTGCCCAGGTGCATTTGCTAGTTTTGTAACTCAGCGGCTGCTCCTTGGAGACGCACAGTATTCACTTCATCTCAAGCACGGCGGGGTTAGAGGAAAGCACAACCGTCTTTCCTCCCGTCTGCAGGAGCGGGGGGGAGGAAGGCACAGCAGCCTGTGTGATCATCGCTCTTCTCCGACGCAGAGTGAGTAGGACGGGGCGGGTCGTCATCCATCCCGGCTGGCGGGAACTGGACGGTCAGTACAGGAGAAGCAGAAATTTTGAGAGCAAAATGTGTTTTTAACTTCATGGCTGAATGGGCCGCTGAGGGAGTTTTTAATTTCATAGGCCAGGGTTTCAAGGTCCACGGCACATTCTGAAATGATGTTGCTTCCAGGTTGTTATTCCTTTTGGAAAAAAAAAAAAAATCTATGATTAAAATGACAGCCTACCATCTTTCCCACACATAAGTGGCTTCAGGTGGAATCTCGAAGAAAAGCTTGGAAGTTCATACGGAATTGTTCAGCGCGGCTTGCTACCCGTTACCAAATGCGAAGAGCCCAAAGGGATGTATTATTTGTTTTGTTGTGGCTGTTTGCTTGTTCTAGATCAAGGTCAGCAATTTTTTCTTTAATGGGCCAAGCAGTAAATATTTTAGGCATTGCGGGCCGAAAGGGCAAAAATCAAGAACATTATTTAAGTATTTATATCTGTATCCATTTCAAATGGTGAAAAAGCATTTTTAGCACGTGGGCTTTGCAGGACCGGGGCGGGGGGAGGGGGGCAGCCCACGGGCGGTAGCTGCTATGTTTTAGATGGTCTGTGAGGCCTGAACCAGCTCTGACCGTGAAAATGTGTGTGGCTTGCTCCAGGCTGCCTACGGCTAATTAGCGCAATTGGACAAACTCAGATTCCATGATTCTCCCCAGTGCCTTGGGCCTTGCACTTCTCAGGGTCCTGCATAACAAATGAGCGCACGCCTAGTGGTTTAAAACAACGCGCATATTGTCTTGCAGTTCCGGAAGTCAGAAGGCTGCAAGGGGCATTTGGTGGGTCAAATCAAGGTGCCGGCAAGGCTAGTTTCTCCCCGAGGTTCCAGGGCAGAATCCGGTCTTCCAGCTTCCAGAGTCTGCCCCCATTCCTTGGCTGACAACAGCTTCCTCCATCTCCAGACCCCGCACTGTAGCATCTTCAGATCTCTCTGTGAGCCCGACCCTTGTTCTGTTTTCTCTGTCCCTCATAAGTGTAACAGAGAAGAAGAAATCTGACTCCAAGTTGGATCTGTTCCTTTAGCTCTGACCCCGGGCTCCGTCTCCTGGGCCGAGTCAGGCTGGCTCTGCACCTTTTGTAAGAGAGTGTTGCCTGTAGCCTGAAATACACAGGACAGCCCGTTCCCAAGGCTCTGACTTTTTTTTTTTCCCCTTATTTTATTTATTTATTTTAATGGAGGTGCTGGGGATTGAACCCAGGACCCTGTGCATGCTAAGCACGCCCTCTACCACTGAGCTGTGCCCTCCCAAGGCTCTGATTTTAAAGGTATGACACTTTTTCATTCATCCAGAGATTTAAAAACAAAGTTGCAGAACAGAAAATAGCAATTGTCCTGTTGCAGGTTTACAGGAACATGGTGAGCATTCGTAGGCGGACAGCTGTAAGAACCAGGATTCCTGCACCGAGAAGTCCGCAGCAACCAGCCACTCCCTGTCGCCTTTCATATAAAGGAAACCCGAGTTCTAGCTCAGGTAAGATGGCTCTTTGGGGGCAGTAGTCCACCATCTTCTCCGTCTGCTGGCTTTCTGTAAAACGTCGCTATTCCTTGTCCCAGCACCTCGTCTTCAGATTTACCGGCCTGTCGTGCGGCGAGCGGTACGAGCTTGCACTGGGGAACGCCAGGTCCTTTATGATTATTACACTGGGCCCATCCAAGTCTTCCAGAATCATCTTTCCTCCTTTAAGGTCACCCTACTATCAGCCCCAGTCCCAGATGAGAAATCCCAAACCTGTAGACGTGAGCTACATGTTTTCCCCCAGCTCTTACGGGTTTACAGTCTGTAGCGTTAATGTTTAGAGGTGCAGGTTGGGCTTTGGGGCCGTTCTGCTTACAAAGATCCTCCTTAGTGACTGCAGTCTCCTTTCTAAATGTCCATCCACTCCCCAAACCAGCAGTATCACACACTCCTCCTTCTGTCTCAAGCTATTTAAGTAACACATAATTTAAAGTGTCTTTTTTCAGTTATGATCCACATAGAAACAATCAGGACCCAGTCTCTGCTCTCCTCTGGCTGTGACTAGAGAATTTCCTGCTTCCACGAGAGGCTACAGCAGCAGACTTGCTGCCGTGAAGAAAGCATGCTGGCAGCTGACTCACAGAAATGAAATTCCAAAAGGCTTCCATCAGGGTCAGGGTGCGATTTGAGCGGGCACCACGCCTCATCAGGCTGACCAGCACCTTATTGCTAATTGGTGTGGAAATATCTGGGCACCGCAGAGGCTCAGCCGGACAGAGGGAGCTGCTGCCCCAAACCCTAGCTTTCGTCACTGAAGCAAGTCCACGACGGTTGCCTTCTGGGACTGTGGCCCTATTTTTTTTTTTTTTTTGTTAATATAATATGCAATCCACTGTTGCTTCATTTGTGGGTGAGGCGTAGCTCTTCCTGAGCAGCAGAGCCTCTGCGGTTTCCTGGAGTCTCAGCATGTCTTGGGGTTACTCACCACCCAAACAGCTAAAAGCTGCACTCACACTCCGGGCGAAGCAAGGTCACGTTGCAGGCAGACGAAAAAGGAGCCCACCTTGGCGAAGAGGCACGCCCCCTCTTACCGGTCAGTGTCCCCGAGGAAAGTGAGATGGAAACAACCAACCACGCAGCATCCTGGCGTCTGCCAGCTTCATACCCAGCGCCCTTCAAACCCAGTGGCTCGCTGCGTTGGAGCCTATGACAACAACCTGCCCGTGCTTGACCCTCAGGATCCTCCCTTCTAGAAGCAAGAGGTGATGAGTGGGTTAGAGAGTTCCCTCTATACGGGACGTTTGTGAGTTGGAAATGGTAAAGCCAGGAGCCCAGAGGGGAGATCTGCATGCACGAGATGGACGTTACCCTGGACGCACAGATTCTGCCCTCTGGAATGACGTGCGCAAGGCTTGCAGCCTGCTTCATTCTATTTAGTAAATCCAGTCCTCAAGCCAAAATGTTTGGAAAAGATCCTTAAAGCTGTTTACCTCCAAGACATCCTGTAAAAGAAGCAGACTTTGTGGGCAACTCACGTAATGCCTGAGATGTTGGTGGCCCACACGGTGGCAACACCTTGAATTAGACCGAGAACCGTCTCCAAAGGAAACGACCCATTTTGTGGTTCGGTGGCCTTGTTACCGAGTCCAAGCTCATACTGCTCGCTGCATGGCAGGCTGATAACTCAAGAGATGAGCTGTTGGGGCAAGGAACAGGGACTTTATTCAGAAAGCCAGCAGACTGAGAAGATGGTGGACTAGCGTCCCAAAGAACCATCTTACCCGAGTTAGAATTCAGGCTGCTTCTCTACTCAGAGGGAAGAGGGTGTGGCTGGTTGTTGCAAACTTCTCGGTGTCGGAATCCTTTATTCTTACAGCTGTCCACGTAGGTCTGGTCACCGTGTTCCTGTGAACCTCCAACAGGACAACTGTTATTTTCCGTTCTGCAGCTCTGTATAAAGGTCAGGGCCTGGAGGATGGGCTGCCATGCAGAGTTCAGGCTGTAGGCACAAAGGCACAGAGCCAGCAGGACCAAGCCTGGGCCACAGAGCACAAAGGTCAGCGCTAAAGGGACAGATCCAGCATGGAGTCCGGCTTGCGATTCTCTGTGGCAGCATTTCTAACTACGGCTCATTTTCACCCACTACTTTTTATTCCCCATCGTGAGTGGGAGACCCAGCGCCAGCAGGGCAGTCTTTAGAAGGTTAGCAACGTACAAATACTGGCGACAAGAAGTGAGGAAACTTGCAAGTGCTGAGAGCAGTTGCTCGGGGTGGAACAACAGACTTGGATGAACCCAGATTATGAAACAAGTATTTGGATTCTGGAAGGCTCAAATCATTTCAGTTCTATAAAGTAATGGTTACTGAATTAGAGTGGAGGTAGGGGCCCAGATATGAACATTTAGAAGTGTTCTTTTCTTCGTAAATGGACTGTGACTTTTTACAGTCCTTGCTCTGTTACTGTCCACGCAGAGCGAGCACACGTCTGCGACTGCTGGCACTTTTATGCAAAAAGGGGACTTTTCATCTTCACTATTTTTGCAGAACTCAGTCCTTGAGTTACCTTGCTATCCACCAACAATATTTTAAACTTTCCCTGGCTTGTTTTCAAAACTGCTGCCATATTTGAAGTGCCTTTGTTTGGAAATCAAAGAATACTATTTTCTTTCTTTTTTTTTTTTTTTAATCTATTTCTACGAAACAAGTCCAATCCATGAAGACAATGGTACCAGAACTTCCTTGTGATGCTGGTTTTGCCAGAGAGGCATTCAGTGTAAGATGAATCGCTCTTGACTTCCATCTGCAGGTCATTCCCTCATTCATCCGTCCGTTCATTCACTCATCCATCTTGTTACCTGTTATGAGCCTGGTTCCATTCAAGTCCCTGGAGATACAGTGGTAAAGGTGGCAGTCGTAAGGACCTTGCTCTTATGAAACTCATATTATAATGCTGGAAATTCAGAGAAGGAAACAAGGAATCAAACAACCAAGGGTTTTTGTGTGATAAATGCAGCAGAGGTAAAAAGCAGGTCAGTCAGAAGGAGGGAGACCGGAAGGAGGGTATTCAGGCTACAGTACGATGGTGACGAGGGAAGGCTTCTCCTCAGAGGTGACGCGAAGAGAGCTTCATTGAAAGAGAAGGATTAAAAAAAAAAGAGCCAAATGATTCATAGAGAGTCCCAAGCAGAGAATCAGCCAGTTCAAAAGCCCCGAGGCAGGTGTGAGCGTGGATTATCTCAAACAGGGGACAGGCTTTCGTAGATACAACACAGTGATTGTCTACTGCTTGGTTAAGTATCAAAAAAAAAAAAAAAAGTGAATAGGAAGGCAGTCTTTGAGACAACTTCGTCCCCAAACAGTCAAAGTGTACGCTCTGACTCTGCAGATGTGTGTGATCTGCTCGCAGTTCTTCTCCAACAAGCCCCACGCGGGTCGCCACGGGGATCTCTGAATGTCGCCCTAAGCTACTGGTGGCTCAGTGCACTTTGCTGCAGCAGCTCAGACGCCACTGCAAATAACTTTTCTGGCAAGAACGACCTATATGCAAACTGTTCAACCCGTGACAGTCAAAACCGGATTGGGATCGTTTTATGACAGGTGGAAGCCGCTTAACGATTTTATCTAAAATTGTCTTTCTAGGTAGCATCGGAGGTAATCAGGCAAAGAACAAACCCAGCACCACCCAGGACATTTTCTAAATTAAAAGCTTGTTCGCGCCCATGTCCCCTCCCCAGTGGCTGTCATTCTCACCTTTGTTGCTCTTCAAGATCATTTTCGTTCTTTCAAAAGCGGATCTCATTTCTTCCAGTCAAACGCCTTCATTTTGTACTAAGCTGCCAACATATTTAGCTTTTAAGCCCAGTTAAGCTTGGTTTTGTCTGGTTGACTGAGTTATGTAGCTTGAGTTCTGCAACAAAAGAGACTCAGTCAGAAAAGACAGCGGTGGAAACTCAGTGGAAGATACACCTGCTGGTACCAAGTTCAAGGCCACACCAGCCACACGGCGAGCTGGTAAACGTAGAGGTAAAGCTTCTGAGGCAAGGAATAGGTCTTATTGAGGTGCTTCGTCTTGCTGGACATCCAGGCTTATGTCTCACTCATCCTTCTGTTCAAACCACCTGGTACCTGAGAGCCAGGTCTCAATTGTTGGTACAGGAAATGGGTTTGTAATGGGTTTAGGGGCAAATAAGAGACTTGGAAGCGTGGTTGTTCAAACGAAAGAGGATTTGGTCTCTCACATCAGAGTCCCGTGGTGAGCAGCCTGAGCTGTTTCATGAAGGCTTCAGGAACCCAGGGTCCTTTCAGTTCAGTGGGGGGTGGCCTCCATTGCCAAGGTCACCCCCTGGGGGGGGGCACTGTCAGCTCCGGTAACCTGAGGAACAGCACACAAGGAGGAGGAGGGGAGGACAGTCCACACGACACTTCCACTTCCGTCTCATTGTCTGCAGGCGGGTCTCCTGATGGCGGTCATTGTAAGGGAGGCTGGATAATATATTCTTTATATGGATATGGTTGATCGCTAGTTGTCAAGTTAAAATCAGAAAATCTGAGTGGGGGAAGGCCAACCTCAGCGATAACCAAGTCTCTCCCCCAGGAAGTCTGGTGGCCTGTGAAACCCGAAGATGCTCCCATGTTCCCAACCCCAGGTCGCTGGATCACAAGGCCCTGTCTCACCTTCAGCAGCACTGGTGCATGATGGGAAACTCCTGCCATCCCAGAGAAATGAGGTACCACGTGCCGGGGCAGAGGGTGGAAAGCACACTTGACTGGGACCAGGCATCTTGGAAGTCGTGCGCCTGACTGCCTACCTGAGCTCACCTGTCTCTGCAAACGGTGGATGGAGATACAAGTGGGCTTCTCACGTTTGCCTGAATGGGAGGGCTGTTATGAGCTCATGTGCGGGAACACGCAGAAGATAGATGACATGCTTGCAAACGTAGTAGAAGAGCGTGTTTTTCATTTTCCTGCTATAGGAACACACCCGTCTTCACGGGCCGCCTGGAGAACTTCGTGGAGTGCCGATCCTGCTGCCGGGCACAGGGTGAGACCTTGGGAAACACGAGCCAGTTTTAAAGGAGACATTAGACTGTTTCACTTCCACATGCAGATCCCCTTGGGAAAAAGATGGGAGGCACGTCTTCCTGACCAAAGAGACAACTTGATGGGTCATCCTCTTGAGTCTAATAAGATGCTGATGACAGCAGCCACCACACGGCGAGGACTTACCACCTGCTGGATGCTGTGTGTGGTCCCCGAGCATCGTATGGAGATGCTGTCTCGTGGTTCTGAACACAAGAAGGTGCTTTCCAGAGGAAATAACCTGTATCGGGTACGACGCCCTCAGGCGTGAGTGATAATGCTGTTGCCTGTGAGCATCCATTGTTAATGAAACATGTATTAAATAAGATGTCTTGAAACAGAAAAACACATAAAAGCAGGTCATGTATTGATCTGCCGACAAAAACATAACTAGAGGCTGCAGGAACTCGGCGCTCATTTCCTCTAAGAGCAAGGATTCCGTACTTGCTAATTCAGTGTCTGCAGCGTAGGTGGGGTGTGACTGCCATAAAACACTGCGGATCAGCTGTACTCCGCCGTCCACTCATACAGCGGAAGTGCACCGTCTAACTGCCCTACTATTTATAGTCATGCTGTTGTATGTGCTGAGTTCCTTGCCCACTGTCTTCACTGAGCGAGCGCTTGTCCTAATTTATTTGTAGAGGATTCCATTGATGCATGGCCCCACCTCTGCACCCTCTCTTCTGGTGACGGCGTCATGATTGATTGGAGGGACCTCCCAGTTCCTGCAAGATAACCTGAGCTGGGGCTGGCTGTCCGCCATGGTTCTTCACTCTCCTGTAGACGGGGACGGGGCATCTGAACCCGCCCAGGCTGACCTGGGATGTGGCCCTCGAGTTATAAAGGCTGAAAACCAGTGGGGTCCCTTCACCGATTTCTTTCCAGGTTTTACATCCTTGGAGCTGCAATTCTGGTTCCTGTTCGTTCCAAGACCTGCTTTTTTTTTTTTTTGTATTTAACTCTGCTACAAAGATGAATCTCCTGTCTTTCCCTGCTGGCTTTTTGTTGTATTAGCCAAAGTCAGTTTTCGTTGCTTTTACCAAAGATACACTCAACTTTTCCTTCTCCGTAACATTGTTTTCTGCCATCCAGGTTCCTTTTCTTAGACATCGCCTCTTTTTAATCCCTGCTCCATCCTGGGCTCTTGTCTTCCTCAGAAACACATAACACTTCACTGCTGACTTTTATTTACAAGTCTGTCTCCTAACAAACCCATTAAACTGCAATGAGGGAGGTAATGAACCCTTTGCGAATTAAGTCGGTTAGGAAGGCAAGGATCTGGAGGAGCGCAGAGGACGGATGGGAGTCTGAGATGAATCCTCATCTTCTGGAACTTGCCCCGAACAAGCCCTCAAAGTATAAACAGGCAGAGGGTCAGGGGGAGATGCACAGACGTACAGAAAGCCGGAGGGTGATTTCAAAGCCCTTAATGAATTTCCATCTCTGTGCAGTATATAAAAATGTCACCTCACAGTATGGCTAGAAAGGCATCCTTGTCAAGATGAAGCCTTTCGGCACCGTCGAGACCGAGGAGAGCATATTAAACTGTCACCGCTAGCAAAGATGGGGTTTGTCAGTCTTGCAAAAAAAAAACAAAAAAAAATCTTTCCACAAATGCTATAGGAAATGCTACACTTAGTCTCCATTCTAGTCGACATTTTAAAATGAATTTTATTTTTCAGGACTGGCTTGGGTTTACAGAAAAATTGTGCGGAAAGATATGCTTCTCCTCCCTACACGGTTCCCTCTGTTACTAGCATGGTGCGTTTCTTACCGTTGGTGAACTCCCGGCAACACGTCGCACGCCGGCGGGTTTACGTTAGCATTCTCTCTCAGTGCTGTGCGTTTCTGTTTGTTTTGACAAATGCATGACGCCCCCTCCACACCATCACAGAGTCAGACACAATGGCGCCCCCCAAATCCTCTCTGCTCCGTCCTTCCCCAGCCCTTCTCCCGACCCCTGACAACCACTGGGGCTCTTATGTCACCATGGTTTTGCTTTTCCCAGAGTTGGTAATTATTTTTGTTATGTTTTGATTTGGGTTGGGGGGTAATTAGGTTTGCTTGTTTATTTATTTATGCTGATGGAGGCACTGGGGATGGAACCCAGGACCTCCTGCATGCTAAGCACGCGCTCTACCTCTTGGGCTGAATACCCTCCCTCCCCATAGCACATTTCTTTTTAAATCTTTAATCTAAGTGCATTCCCCCCCCAGTTTTATTGAGAAATAATTGACAGACTCTGCTGTGTAAGTTCAAGGGGTACAGCAGGATGGTTTGATTCCCAGATGTTGTGAAATGAGGACCACAGGAGTGCGGACATGGATTTTGTTTTAACTGAAAACTTGACTTTTGCTTGTCCCCCAGGTGTTGGGGAGCACTCTCCCGTGGGCCTCTTCCAGGTCACAGCGTGTTACCAGCATTAAGTAGATGAGTCGAGACCAACATTTTCTGTACGCACGTCCGTATGTGTCTTTTGAAACCACCACTTTAAATGAAGTAGAACAGACCAGAATGGGTAGAACAGAACAGAAGGGAGAAGGAAATGTTAAAACTCATTGCATTTAGCCAAGAAATGACAGATTTGTAAAGTTTTGTTTCCACTGCCCACGTGTCTGAATAGTGAGACCTGAAGTGTGGTTCTTACGGTAGTATCTGCAGGGGGCTGGTTCCAGGACCCCCGAGGAGACCAAAAGGGACAGATGCTCAAATTCCCTTACATAAAACGGCACAGTATTTGCATATAACCTACTACATCCCCCAGGATACCTCAGACCATCTCCAGATGGCTTGTGATATCCATGTAAAGAGTTATAAACACAATATAAATGCCATGTAAATACACACAATACAAATGTGTGTAACTAGTTGCTGGTGCTTGATAAATTCAAGTTTTGCCTTTTGGGGAAGCTTCTGAAATTTTCTTCCTTGAATATTTTGGATCTGCTGTAGGTTGAAAGTCAGGTCACGAGCTCTGGTGGACCCTTACACAGACGTAGTCAGCAGAACAGGTGTGTTACTGTGCCAGGGAGGACAATTTCTTTAGTTTTTTTATATCGCAACTGCTATCTACATTGTCATTTTTTTAAAAAAAAGAATCTGTTTTGGACTTTTATGGGGCAATGAGAAAAACCCTGTAACTGTTCAACATACGCATGTGTGTTCACATCTAAGTTTATTGTGGATTGCACTGATACACGAGATGTCTTAAGACACCATTTACAATTAATAATAAAAATACGATGTTACTTACTGTAAATGATGGTTGATTGACACTCAGATGCTTTTGGTGATTTTTGAGGCTCTGGTGTCTCAGGTGACAGAACACGGCCGTGGTTCAGCCATGGTCTGACTGAGGGCACTGCCGCTGCATCTGGTATGTGGTCTCCGTTAAACGAGTTTTCACCCTCCTGTGATTCAGAGTCATTAGGCTGAAACCTCCCTCAACTTCAGCAAGATCTCTTTTGCTTTTGGAACCGTGGCAGGAAACAGAACGCTGTTTGGTTTTCAATTAGTCGATAATGGTTGTATTTACAACAAGCTCCCCCGGTTCTTGGAAATCATCTCCTGCGGGCCTGATCTGGTTCACAGCACGTCGCTCTCACCAGCCTTTTCTAGTTACCTATGGTTTGAAACATGGAAAGGCTTAGGTGTAAAAATGGCTGTGAATTTTTTTTTTATTACGTCCCTCAATTTGTGAAGGGGTTGACGTAACCCTCCTCGGCCATGTAGACATCATCCCTGTTCCTGCCTGGCTTTGCATCGTCTGGATAAAAGAAAGTCAGACGGCACACACTAATTATTCATTAATAAGCGTGGATTTGTTGGTGCAGAGCAAAGGTTGTTCTAATGGACTCATTGAAAGTATCACTGGGTGACTGGAGAACTCAGCAAATGACTTCGAACGAGCACTTCTCACAGCGAACGGTGATTAATGGAGAGTAACTCGTGTAATAAATTCCACCACTGACACTCTGATTAGGAAAATCACCAGCCTGAAGAGTTCCCACTTTAGATTTTGGACATAGAAAACTGCAGTTTCCTGGAGCCACACTGTCCCAGGTCAAAGCCTAGATATGCTACTTACTTGCTGCCTGACTTCTGGCAAATTACTATCTATGTGCCTTAGTTTCCTCATCTGTAAAATGGGTGTGGTGTCAGTAGTTCCCAAGCACTCAGGACAGTGTGGCACAAAGTAAGAGATGTAGAAGTGCCAGCTATAATTATCCTTATACATAAAATGTTAAAGGACCACGTGTCACACTAAAATGGGTAATCAGAGAAATATGCTAAGAGGCAGGCACTCCTTAAACAGGTGGAGACAGACAGTGCGGCCCCGGATCTGCCCAGGCCCGCTGACCAGTCTGTTCTGCACCAATCAGTGTCTTTAAGGGAAACGATCTACTGGCATTATACATAAAGTCCTCCAAAGGTGTCTGCACACCCAAGGTGAGGGGTGGGTCATTGTGAATGTCGGCAGGATTGAGAAAGGAATCATACCTTCTAAGGACTTGAATGGCTGGCAGCAGCAGAAGAAAAATTGACCTTTATGATGGAGCGGGTGTTTTTGCTGCTGGGGAGGTGTGCTTAATGCATGGTGCAGACAGATGCACAGTACTCACGAGAGGGGAGGGAGGAGGCCAAAATGGGCCGAGAAGAAAAAATGTTAGGTCTTAATTTTTCTTGTCTTGCTTTAAAACATGAACTTTTATTTCATTAAGACACCATAGTGAATTGCCTACCTGACCAACTGAGAGCAAAATCAGCACTCAGCTCAGTGATCATTCTTTCACTTACCTCTTGGAATTTGTAGTCTTTTGACTGAAATGCACACGTGTATATTTTAATTACCGTAACATAAAAGTTTATGGATCAAAAGTAGGATAAACAAAGTATGCTCTCACTTCTTGTGCAAATTTGATCTGCAATCCTGCTAGGTTTTTTTAAAATGAATGAAGAAATGAATGGATTTTGATTGAAGTACAGCCCGTTGCAATGTGTCAGTCTCTGGTGCAGAGCACAGTGTCCCAGTCACGCACAGACATACATGCAGCCGTTTTCATATTCTTTTTCATTAAACTGCTGGGGTTTTATCCCACAGTTCCCTAGTTCTTACGTTGTTTACATCATATATTCTTTAAAAACATGCTGCATAAAATCAGTGCCAACGTGGTAGAAACTTTCCAAGTGAAGGTGCCGATGGGGCAACTAGACTTGCCAATTTCAGATCACTGGGCACAGGGTCAGAATTCTGTAACATGTTGCAGCATTTACTGCCCTTGATACTTTGTGTCAGTCTTCTACTTTTAAAACAGAGACAAAGCATCCATCTCTTGGGATTATCTTCACAGTTTAATGAAAGAATTCCGTGTTTGTGTGTCTACAGATAGCACTATGTGTAGACACAAAACTCCGTGGATTGTTGGGCATGAAATATGCATTCAATGCATTTTAATCACTTATTTTGCGTCTTCTCCACAATTCTTAAAATTAGGGTGAGGAGGATACCAGCTCCTGCTATGCAGACTGGTTACCCTTGAAACACTTAAAAACACACTTTTTTTTTTTTTTTAATGAAACAATCAAGACATAGAGTTTCACTTTGGGCAGATTTATAAGATTTTTTTTCCCATCTCCAAATGGTGTGTTGATAGTAGCATATGTATGAAAAGACTGTGTTTTTATTTTTCAATTCTGTTATGTTACCATAGTGATCCTTTTGAAAAATTAAGCAGTCGATGAGGCTTCTGTTGTGCCTCTAGGTCTGTTGAGGGAGATAAATGCGATCAGGAGGTTCCTGAGAATGAATGTGTCTCAGCGTGCCTGCAGCCAATGCCATTCAAGGCTAAGTAACAGAAGGAAACAATGTAAACATGCTTAACCCCTCTCCGGCTTCTCCTGCACATGTGCGTGCCTACGTCTGTGTGTACACGTAGATGTGTGCCCATCCACGTAACACACAAACACGGACGTCATTACTTGAAGTGCGCGGGATACTCAAGTTCCCCAGAAACACAATGGAAACGGATAGCGCTGGAAGGGAATTTTTTACTCCATGTTCAAAGGCAGAACTCACGCTGAAAAGGCAGTCCTGATCTTCAACGGAAAAAAAGAACACCTCCGAAGCTCTGGAAATTGGGGGAGACCAGAGTGCACGTGAATAGGGCTTCAGAGCGACTGCCGGAGAGTTGAAGGACTACCTGACGGGGCGGTGGTGGGCAGAAGAGTCTCGAACTGGCCGTGTGAGATCGTGTTTAAACTGGGATGATGGATGTTCCCGTCGGCATGTCCCCGCTCTGGTGGCAATACGGCGGCCTTCACAGAGTCCAGGACTCAAGCAAATGGAATTCTCATGAGCGTTTTAGCAAAATAAACGGAGACGGCCACAACATTTGACTGGTTTGTATCTTTGGGGCAAATCTTACTAGAAATGGACTGTCTTCCTTGTTTGATCGCTCCCACTGTGAGAGCATGAACCGTGGGCACCAGGGAAGGATCTGGAGACTCAGTCCTTGAAATAGTATACTTTCACTCTTAGCTTGACTGAAGTCGGTCCTTTTTGCCTCATTTTCCACTCCTTCAAACTCTACGGAAATTCACATGCACCCCACAGTTCCTGCCTTCCAGAAAGATTCTAGGTTAAAAACAGAGGGAAATCTGAGCCTGCTGGAATGGCAGAACGTGACAGTGTTAGTCACGCGTTTTGCCACTGAAACTACTTGTACAATGTCTTCTCTCTCCTCCTTTGCACAGCTCTGGTGCTATGACAAGAATGTCCCCTGACATTTCAGTAAACTAAGGATGTTGCCACCCTCTAGCCACCGGCCACTGCCGCTGCCCCAGACGGCGCCCCCTGCAGGGATTCAGGATGCGGGAAAAACAGAATTCTGGCCCCAGGCACTTAAGGTACAGATCAAAGGAATGATTTCAATGAGCCCAGACTCTTGCATCGTCCCATACACAGAAAAGTGCTAAAATCACTCACTCGAGACGTCTGTTTTTGTGATTAGCAGTAATCTTCTGAGGTCCAACTACACGTTTGTTTGTTTTTTCCAGCAAAACTCCTATATGTCCCTGCTCCTCCCTTACCTCTCAGTAACAGTCCCTTCGTGCCATCTCAGAGGCTGCATCCTGGGACTGATGTCCTTAGTAAGTCCACCAAATTAAACACAATTCTCAGCTTCTGTGTTATGCATTTTTTCCAGTCAACACATATAAGTCCGTATTAGTCAAGACCGGGTCAGAGGGCCACCCACCCCTGCAAGTGAAGCCAAGAGAAAGGGGAAGACTCCTACTTAGAAAAAAATACGAGTGAATGAAGAAAAGGGAAATGGATGTTGAATAGGAAGTTAAAAGAGATTACCCTATCAAAGTGTGTGCTCTCAGGACATTGTGAACGAGGAAGAAATCGATTTTTCTTGAGAAAACTCATTTAACGAGAACTTCATACTGTGAATTGCAAGCTCTGGTTCCCTGTCTGTGGGCTTTCGGCATTTCACCTTGACGTGTGAGGGCTGAGCGCTGGAGCAGCGTGAACGGAAAGAGGGACTTCTGTCTTCATTTTCCCAGAGACACTTACGTCAGATGAGTGTTCTTCTTCCGGACATTCACAGAATTACTTGTGAGCTTCAAGCACCCATCAGCAGCCTGAGAAATGATAAGTTATTTTCAGCCAAAGACCCCCAGCTATTGGTAGGAGCCCTTTCTGTGTCTCTCTCCCAAAGTATCAGCATTTCAGACGAATCTCACTGAAACGAAATCAGGTTTTTGAAAATCAAAATTACCATGACTTTCAAGGTCAGCAATTTGCATTACATAGAATTTATCACAGAATTGTACTTATGGTAAATTCAAGTAGGGTATTTAAACATGAGTCAGCGCTAGCCTTCATTTATTTATTCATTATTCATTCAAATATTTATTGATATTTTTTGATCAATATATTTATGGAATATTTATAGATGTGGCTGGAAGTGGGCGAGATAGTCAAGATAGAAAGGCTTACTGTAGGAAACAGTGTGGAGAGTTCTTAAAAAACTGAAAACAGAGCTACCATATGATCCAGCAGTCCCATTCCTGGGCATGTATCCAGAGAAAACTAATTCAAAAAAGATACATGCACCCCCGTATTCACAGCAGCACTATTTACAACAGCCAAGATGTGGAAGCAGCCTAAGTGTCCATTGACTGGATAAAGAAGTTGTGGTATAGTTATACAGCGGAATACTACTCAGCCATAAAAAAAAGAATGAAATAATGCCATTTGCAGCCACATGGCTGGACCTAGAGTTGACCATACTACATGAAGTAGGTCAGACAGAGAGAGACAAATATTATATGATATCACTTATATGTGGAATCTAAAAATATGCCACAAATGAACTTATTTACAAAACTGAAAGAGACTCATAGACAGAGAAAACAAACCTATGGTTACTGGGGGGAAAGGGGGAGAGGGATAAATTAGGAGTTTGGTATCAACAGATACACACTACTCTATATAAAATAGATAAACAACAATGTCCTACTGTATAGCACAGGGAATTACATTTAATATCTTGTAAAAACCTATAATGAAAAAAGAATAAAACTGAATATAAAACTGAATCCCTATGCTGTACACTAGAAACTAACACAATATTGTAAATAAACTAAACTTTAATTAAAAAAAAAAAAACATAGAAAGTCTTGCTCTTCTGATGCATCCACTCTATCGGAGGGAGCTGGTACTAAATAATCACACAATTAAATTGAAATAATGAGAGAACCAGTCCCATAGGGAGAAGTGCAGAATGCCACACAAGCTTATGGTGAAAGGATGCATCTCTGTCAGTGGTATCTGGGAATTCCTCCATGAGAAGGTGACTTATCACCCATGCGGTGAAGTCTCCCATTCCTGATGAATGAGTGAGTAAAAGATAAAAAGATGCAGATGGCAGAGGGCTGGGCGTACATTAAAAGCCTGTGGCAGGAGAGACCATGATGAATACCAGGAATTCAAAGAAGGTCCACGTGGTTGGAGCTGGGAAGGGAGATGCTGCACAGAGGGAGATGAGGTGGAGAGAGAGCAGAGGCTGGAGGACACCACGCTTTGGAGGAAGACCCAGGAGTTCTCGAGCAGGGATGCGGCACCATCTGGTTTGTGGCTGGAGCATCACGTTGGCTGCGGTGTGAAGCCAGGCTGGCGTGGAGCGGGTGGGTGCCCGTGCCTCACAGGACCCCTGCCATGCATGAATTCAAGGTATCCGCAGGATGACAGCAGAATCAGCACCAGCCATGACCAGCCCTGCGAGGGCTCTTTGAGCCAAGCCTGGTGCTGAATGCTTTGCCTGCAATCTTTGATCTCCTCCGTTAACGCAAATTAATCATCTCCATTTCACAGAGGAGAAAAACTGAGGCTCAGAGAAACCCAGCTGGCCATGCAGCTGGTAGCATTAAGGCTGGGAGACAAAACCAGGCAGTCCGGCTGCACAGTGCCTGCTCTTAACCAGGAAGAGCAGTTGCATTTTGCATTAGGGGCTGTACGTCATGCTGAATATGTGATCGGGCTGTAGGGGACCAAAACTGGCCACCCCAAAATGTTTCTTTGGCGTGCGGGTTATTTCAAGCTGAAAAACAACCAAAGCCCAAGAGACTCATGCAGAAACTTTGACCTTCCCCCTAACTGTCTAAAAGAAGGTAGACGGAGGACCTGTTCCAGGCAGGGAGCATCACCATGGACCACTGTGGTGTGAGCTCGGCGTGTAGACGGCAGGGGAACCTGCAAAGTCTGTTTGTTAAAATTCCCCTCTGAGTCCACTGTCTCAGCCTGGCCCAGCAGGCATTTATTTATTTGCTTTCCCATCTCCATGCCAATTGCCTTCCTCCGCTTTGAGGTCCCAACCCCCTACCCCCAGCATCCTCCTTTGTCTTGAGCTGAGGATGGCATTTAAGGGGAGGGTCTCAGGCATTTTGGCAACTTCCTCCGTGTCCCTGGGTCTCTCCCCTGTCTATATGTGGTTCCACTTTTGTTTGATTTCCTCCTGTTCATCTGTCTCATGTCAACTGAATTCATAGACCAGCCAGAAGATCCTAGAAGATTAGAGAAAAAATTCTTCCTCCCCAGTAGGACTCAAATAAGGCAGGTGAGCATGGAACTATGTATGCATCCGGGAGATGTGTCTAGAATGAAGAATTATGAACCCACATGCTTGCTAGGAGCAGACGGGGGAAGTAAATCGCCCAGACAACACAGAAAGCGGGCAAGTCGATGGGGACTGCAGGTCCCACGGGCATCGGATGCAAACACTGACTCTTTCCTCCTGCTGTTTGTTCCTCTGCAGACGTGTGGTCCCAGAGTTACCCAGTAAGGGAGCTTCCGCAAGAGATGTGGAGCTGAATGTGAAAACTCCCGGTTTCAAATTCAGACAGCCCACCTCTGTCTTTTTGTTTTTAACGTGGCACAGGCAGAGCCAGTGAGAAACAGGCCCTTGGAGAACTGACTGCCTGCCGAGATCAGTTTAAAACCTCCAGGTTCGGAGTCTGGTTTGGGATTTGAGCTCCATGGAATTGTTTCAGACGAGTCGTCTGTATGCCGTGAGCACAGCCGGGTGGGCCCGGCGGCTGTGGGTTCTGAGGGGTTTTAACCATCCTCTTAACTCAAGGCCATAGGGACCAGCTCCTGCTTCCCTCCTAAGACATGGGCTTCACGTCTGAGCCCAGTGGCTCGGAAAAAGGAACTTGCAAAACGGATCGCGAGGTGCCGGGCACAAAGCCTCCCGGCATATGAAGGGCATGATCAGCTGAAGACGGATGCATGTCTTCCCATCCTCCCCTGATGTCTCGGCTCTGCGAGGCATTTAAACCTCAGCTTTGAATTACAAATTTAATAAGAATATGAAAGAGGAAAAGTAAGTTTAAGTAAGTGCACAGGTTTCTCCCCAGGTGGATGCAGACTTGCCTACGAGCGGGCGCAGCTCCTGCTAACCGAGTAAGGTCTGCAAGTGCAAATGAGGTCCACGTGCAAATGAAGTCTATTTGCAAATAAGGCCCTATGCAAATGAAGTGCATATGCAAATGCGTCTGGTACACAAATGAGGTCCGAAAGTCTGATGCTGCCCTTGCTGAGGCTACTGATCTCAGCTTTTCCCTCGCTCACCTTTCACTTGCTCTCATGTAATCCTGAATAGAACCATGGACATGTGTCTCAGCAACACAATGGAAATAAAATCAAGTCTGCCTTGAAAATCTATTGATCTTTTGTTTCCTATGGACAGAAATAAAGTAATTTCACGTTTTTTAATTCAAGGAACTACTGTTCTCTGCCAGGTCCAATCTAATGTCCAAAGAAGAAAAATGATGCTGTATCTCAGTGAAAGATGGAGTCAAATTGAGGGCCAGGGTTTTTTTCTGGGGTCTGAAACCCATCAATAAACACATACATAAAGGAAAAAAAGAAGTCAGTGCAATTTTCTTTTTATTCGAAGTAAACTGCATGCTTTTTCTTTGACGTGGAAAAAGGATTTGTGATCATTCGTGATTCTTCATCTGTTTCATTTTCCTTTCTAAACAAATCAACCATTAAGGTTTACCTTCCGCGAGGGCAGGCATCAAAACCATGTGATAAACAAACATCAAATGCGAGTTACCTTGCAGAATGCTGGGAACGGGGCTGGCTTCCAAACACGTGCGCTGTCGTTCTGCCCCTGCACGGGGCCTGGTGGCTTGTGTGCTGGGGTCCCAGAATCACGGATACCGCAGTGTCTTGGCATTCTTCCAATATTCATGTTGGAACGATAGTGAATTTAGAGAGGTCCGAAATTGAGAAAATATGTAAATTACGGAAATGTGTTGTTACTCCACCCAAATCTTGGATAAATCACCTTCCCTTTTGGCCTTCCTGTCCTTTTGTTAGATCAGATCAGTGTTTCCCAGCACGGAGGAGTGTGGCTCTGTGACCACATGAGCTGATCTTAGTAGCACTAGGCGTGGCATGAAATAACATTAAATCACTCAGAGACGAATTATTCCCATTTCAATTCTCTTTTGGTTTTGGTTCCATCAATAGGGGCGTCTCTCTGGTGCCAGCAGGGTTCTTACACTCTAATCTCCCTGCGCAGCAGAGAGAGACCCAATTTCAGCTTTGGAATCTTTTCTATGTAAGTCTCACAAGAATGTTATGTGATTGAATAATTTTATTGTATTTTCATTTATCTTCGATATCGATCAGAATTCCATCAGAAAGCATAACTGAAATGAATATTCTAGAATAAAAGATTTATTATAGGAATAAGAGATGACATCAGGGTTCCCACCAGAGAAAGGCAGGCTGCCCTTCTCCCCCAGGGGACATTTTTAGTTTTGCTACCCGGACTTAGCATCTCGTGGGGAGAGACCAGGGATGGTGCTGAGCGCCCAACCTTGTCTTGGACAGGCCACAGCAGCAAAGATGATCTGGTCCCACGTGGTAATAGTATGGATGTCAGGAAGCCACACCTGACACAATTGTAAGAGAAGCTGGTAACGTGTGGAAACATCTATAGAGGGCTGCGAGCTGCATCAAAGCAGTTTTCCATTTAAAGTGCAACATAAAACTCTTTTTGCAAATAAACTCAAGTTAAACTAATGAGTACATTCCAAGGCAAAGACTAAGAAAAGGAAGAAGCAGGACTCAAAAAAATATCAGAAAACCATAAGCAGTGCAGAATTAACATGCTGGTGAAACATAGAAATTAACTCTAATATTTCTCCTGGCCATTAACATTCAGTCTTTCTGGGGCTGACATTCCACTGCTGCCTGAGCAACACCCATGAATCCTGCGTGTCATAGTAACAGTGCTCTGACAGGTCAGGGTAGCTATAGCCGGGGTAAAAATAACGATTACTTTTTACAATCTTTGCTTACAGACAGAAATGGCCAGATGAGTAGTTTTGGACAGGGAGATATAAGTGGAAGTTGTTGAGTAAGACTTCCAGGAAAGCTCCTTAAAAGAATGCTGAGTCAGCCGGCACTTACACTTTTAAAGTTTTCACATTCCTTGGGATGTTGGTGCAATGGCTGGTGCAACAGAAGCCTCCTGCCACAATGAGGCAACTCTGAGGATGAAACCAGGTGATAAAGATGGCAAGGCAGAAAGACAGAAGGAGACTAAAACATAACGGTAATGAAGTTCCTCTGAAATAGCTCCAAACTCCCCACTGCAGAATTTTGTTAGGGAAGAGGAAGAAGAAAAAAAAAAAGCTTGTCTTGTTTAAGCCTCTCCTGTTTTATCTTATTAATATCTGCAGCTCTAACTCTCATACAGTCTGTGTTCTAAATCTGTGGCTTGTAAGTCTCCCTCAGTTTCCAAATTTAAAGCATGAATCATCTGTTTACCATTATTGTATCTCTACCCTTTAGCTTCACCTTCGAACCCTCCATTTCCAGTAAACAATAGTGATAACTTTGGTTTCCCCTTTTTCTTTCACAATTCAGTGAGAAATACTATTTATCTGCAGAAAAACTCTGACATCTCCCCTTTGATATTCCAATTGCTAACCCTAAAAAAAAGGTTAAGCATTGCTCATTGTCTGTCTCTAAACTTTATGACGACCTGAACCCCAAATCTGTATCTGCTGTTGTAAAGGAGCAGGACCCTATGTGGCCTCCCCAGCAGACTGCTCCCGCATGTCCTCTGCTGTAGCTCCTCCCTGGAGCACCCAGATCACAGTATCTGATGCACACTCCCTGAGTTGTCTTACAGATGATAAAACCCCCTCCCAGTGGAAGATGTTAACTCCATGATGACCATGAGCACGTAACCCCCAGACCTACTGGCGCCTAAGGATTGATAACGTTAACCCGTGTGACATCACCCTGTTACGTCACCATCAACCGTGAGAACTGTGCATGATCTGATCACACACCCTGGGACTCCCCTCCCTCACCTGGCCTTTAAAAATGCTTTCTGAAACCTCTCGGGAGGTTCAGACACCAGCTGTCCCCCGACTCTTTATCTGGTGCCTTACAATGGAAGCTGCACTTCCCTCGGGAGGAGGGCACAGCTCAGTGGTAGAGTGCATGCCTGACATGCTGAGGTCCTGGCTTCAATCCCCAGTCCCTCCACTAAGTAAATAAATAAACTCAATTACCTCCCCCTTCAAAAATTAAAGCAAGCGGTCAAGCAGGCAAGCAAGCTGCCCTTTCCTTCACCACAACCCAGTGTCAGTAGATTGCTTTACTACGCAGAGGCGAGCAGACCCAAGTTTGGTTTGGTAATGCTGTCCTTTAATGGAAAAAAAAATTGGTGGCATTGCATATCACTAAACATCTGAACCAGTGGGTCTCACCTGGGGGCTGGTCAGTTGGCTCCCCCGGGAAAAGCTGGCAACTCGAAGACGTTTTTGGCTGCGACCATGCGAGGTCTGGAGTGGAGGAAAGAGCCCGGGGATGCTGACAGCATCCTGCAATGCACAGGGCAGCCCCCGACAAGGAACCGTCCGGCCCAGTGGTCCTGTTGGGAAACCCTGGTTGGAGCAAACTGGTCACCTGAGGGACCCGTGACCATGTGAGAATCGGGAAGTCACTCTGTCACTGAGGTGAGAACAAAAACATTTTCAAACATGTTTTTGTCAGTGGTAATCGCCGCTCCAAGTCCCAGCACTGCCGCGTGGTTCCCAGGAGACAAAGACCAAATTTCTGCTCATTTCCAGAGAGAAATGGGGAATGCTCCTCTCTGCAAATAGTTTAAATTCTCAGCACCTTCTCGGCAGTGGGGGATTAGCACTGGATGACCCACTTGTCCAGGGACGTGTAATCAAAAGCTCCAAATTACTGTGTAGACGGTGTTGAGATTGGATTTTAAAGATTAGTCTGGACAATAAGGAAGGCTCAGTAACGGACAGAGTTCACTAATGGCTCTAAATTACAAATCAATATTCTTTGTTCTCTGCTTCCATAAATGTATGTATTAAGGAGGAAAAAAAAATCCATACGTGACCCTTGAAAAATTTTGCAAAAATCGAATTCAACTCTTCAGAAACAAAACCTTGGTATCATGAATACCAGATATTTTCAGAGAATGAAAAGCTAAAGATGACCAAACATTATAAGAACATCTGGATCTGCCTGCTCAAATATGAATATATTTTTTTCAACCAACAGATAGTTTGGTGGGAAAATGTCCATTCACAGAAGTGATTGGCAATTATTAATTTTAGTTCCCTAAATTTTCTACTAGAGTGAAAAAAATGGAAGAACAATTCTTTTTTTTTCTGTTAATAGAACCAGCTTACTAAATTATCACTTAACTTTTTACTTATGCACGTGAAAGGCTAGAACCAAATATGAGTTAAATTAATTTAGAATAAGAGTCATTTGATCTCCCTGAACAGCACATTTTGTGCAAGTTACACATTTACTATCAACTCCTTTTTTTTTTCTTTTCACTTACTTATTTTTAAAATTTTACTGTGTATTTTTTATTTTTGAATATACTTTAAATATTTTATATTTTAAAATATACTTTAAAATATAAAGTGCATTTTATTTTTTTAACTTAATTTTTAAATTTTTAATTCAATTTTATATTTGATAAAGTGTAGTTGATTTACAATGTTAGTTCAGGTGTACAGCAGAGTGATTCAGTTATACATATACATACATATATATTTTTTTTTTCAGATTCTTTTCCATTATATGTTATTACAAGAGATTGGATATAGTTCCCTGTGCTCAATACCTTGAACTAAAGATATCATTCTACCATTTCGTACAAGGAGATTCCTTCTTTGGGGAGGGGGTGTAATTAAGTTTATTTATTTCTTATTATTATTTTGATGGAGGGACAGGGGATTGAACACCAGGACCCCCAGGTGTTCGCCAGGCACTGCGCTCTACCACCGAGCTGTGCCCTCCTCGCAGGGGGGAGCCCTTCTGAGCCAATGTCATCTGCAGAACAAAGTTCAATTCCTAGGTCTTCTACTTTCAGACTCTGTTGTGCTGGGCACATAACTTTTCTTTTGTTTCCTGTCTATGAGGAATCATGTCGGCTTTTGTAAGTTTGGGTGATTTCAAATATATATATAAAAAAGTGAAAATGACAGAAACTGGAATTCAAACCACCTCAAGCAACAAGGAAATTGCTTTTTTTCGCATAACAGAAAGTCCAGTAGGCAGGGGCTCAGTGTTGCCGTGAGCACATGG
The DNA here is from genome assembly GCF_048773025.1 of Camelus bactrianus. Lineage (NCBI taxonomy): Eukaryota > Metazoa > Chordata > Mammalia > Artiodactyla > Camelidae > Camelus > Camelus bactrianus. The sequence continues at coordinate 3,576,649 of NC_133570.1, read as the reverse complement.
ACGGTCCGAGGCAAAGGAACCTTGAAAACACTCTCACACTCTGCACTGGGAAAGCAATGATCAAGCCCGGGGAGACGGTCGACTCCCCAGGACACAGAACTTGAGAAGAAAGGGCAGGTCAGGGGAGAGCACAGTTCAAATAGATTGAATTATACATTTTTTTAACCTTCTCATAAAGTAAAGCCCTGGTCCAGACACAGAGCTTCACTAGTGAATTCCAAAGGTTTCAGAAGAATTGATACGAATCCTTCACAAAATCTTCCAAAACATTTGAAGAGGGGGGAAGACTTCTCCATTTATTCTCGAGGACCAGGATTACCTGCTATCACTATCCTGCAAACACATCCCCAGAAAATGACAGACCAGTATCTCCATCAATATAGACACAGACGTCCTCAACAAAATGCTAAGAAGCTAGTCAAGTGACATGTGGAAAAGAATATGTACTGTGGCCAAGTGGGATTTATCTCAGTAACAGAAGGTCACTTTAACACTGGGAAACCCATTAATACAGTACACTGTACCTGTAGAATAAAGGTCAGTGACCAAATGATCATCTCAGTAGACTCAAAATATCTGGTAAAATTCAGCATCCTATCATAGTAAAAATCTGAACAAAATAAGAACGTATGAGAGTTTCCTCGGCCTGAAAAAAACCGTCTACAAACATTCCATAGTTAACATCAAACTTGATAGTGCTGAGTGTTTCTTCTTAATCATGAAAGACACAGATGTTTCCTTTTACAACTTCCTTTCAACATTGTACTGGAGGCTGTAGCCAAGGCAATTAGGCAAGAAAATTAAAATGTAAGGTATCCAGATTAAAGAGGAAGGAGTGAAACTGTGCTGTTTGCAGATGGCATGATTTTCTATTTAGAAACTCATTTTTAAAACCCTTTTAGGACTAATGAAAGGCTTTAGCAATGCAGCAGGCTTGCAGGAGATAAGATGCATGTACAAAAAGTCAATTGTATTTCTATACACTGGGAATGAATAATCCAAATTAAATCAAGCAAACAGTTCAATTTGCAATAGTGTCATAAGAAAAACGTTAACAAAGGAAGCACAAAATTTGTACTCTGAAAACTATAGAACAATGTTGAAAAAATTAATTTAGTTGCTTGGGCAATTAGTCAAGAGAATAAAACCCAAGACATCAAAACTGGAAAGGAAAAAGTTAAACTCCATCTATATGCAGAAGTCATAATCCTATACACCGAAAAATCCTAAGAAATCCGCATAAAAATTATTGGAAATAGGGAGTGAGTTCAGCAAGGTTTCAGGATAAGAGACTAATAAACTAAACTAAATTGTATTTCTAGACAGTAGCATTGAGCAAACCGAGAATGAGATGACAAAAACAAAAGCCTATTTATAATGGCAGTAAAAAATGAAGTACAAATGCATTTTAACAAGAAGTGCAAACACATACTCAAAACTAAAAATGTGGTTAAAAGGAATTAAAGGCGATGTAAATAAATAGGAAGATATCCCATGTTTCTGGATCAAAAGACTTAATAACGTTAAGACGATAATACTCCCAAACTGCTCTAAAGATTAAACACAATCCCTCTCAGAATCTTCGATGATTTCTCCATGGACGTTGACAAGCTGAACGTAAGATTCAGATGGAAACACAAAGGGCCGAGAACCGCCGAACAGTCTTGAAAAACGGAGAACAAAGTTGGGGGATGCACATTTCTCAACGTCAATACTTACTACAGAGCAACAGTACAAAAGCAGAGGATAAACTTACAGATAAATGGAACAGAAGACCAATAATTGTGAATGTTCATGAGGAATTGGTAAAATGGTAACACCTGTTCACTTGATAGGAATGTAAAGATGCTACAGCTGCTTTGGAAGATAGTCTGGCAATTCTTCAAAATAGTCCGGGTAGCATTACAACATGACCTAGAAATTCCACTTCAATACCCAGGAGAAGTCAAGGTGTACATCCACGCAAGGACATGTCCATTAACGCTCATCGCAGCGTTATTCATAGCAGCCCCAACCGGGAACCACTCAGATGCCCACCAGTGGTGAACGGATAATGAACAATACAAGGGGATAATATTGTCATTACAATAGATGGAGAACATACTACAGCACGGATGAAACTTAAAGGTGTCACGCCGAGGGAAAGGAGCTGTTCACGGGGCTTCACATACTGTGCGATTCTGTCTGTGAGAAATGCCCAGAATAAGAGTGCCGGCTAATGGGTACAGGTTTTCTTTTTGGCTTAATGAAAATATTTGAAAGTCGAGTGTGATGATGATTGTGTGACAGTGAATATACTAAAAAAAAAAAAAAAAAAAAGGACTGAAATTTACAAGTGAAAGGGGTGAATGGCATATGTTTACCATCTCTCAACAGAAAGGCTGGCTAATAAAAAGGACCGCGGTGTCAGGCCAAGCAATTGCAATGCTTAAAAAAATTATCAAATAAGGATTCAGAAGGCATTTTATTAAACTCAAACTATTGATTCTGCACAGCCTAGTGCTTTCCTTATGTTTTCAGTATAAATAATGTTCTAAAAGATGACACACACGTCTTCTGGGTTTTTGGTCCTGGGATATTTTCTGACCTCCTGACCTCCCTTACTATCAATCAGGAAATGCCGATATTTTCCAGGAAAAAAAAAAAGATATGCAAAGAAAACTTTTAAATAGGTGGTGAGGAAGTGGCATTTTTATTCTGTTTTCACAGATTCCATCCATTGGGTGAAACCTGGAGGAAAAGGCATTTTAATGAAATGCTTTGCAAATCAAAACCAAAAAAAAACCCCCAAAAATCAGCATCACTGTTCAACCTTGTTGAATTGACTAAACCATGGTTACTTTTCTGGAAATAAACGTCTTTTCCCCAAATGCAAAAAATAATTGCAGTTAGGATTGGGGAAGAGTAAAACTGAATTAAAAGTGCTTGTCTTTTATTAATCACCTACAGTTTGCAGAAGGAGACCATTTTAACCAGCTCACGCTAACACAGAAACCATTATTTTACAAGATTGTGGAAACAATTGATCCATGACCATTTAATACTGTTTTCCAAAACTCTCACTTTGCAGGAGCTGAGATAAGCCAAGTTCACATCGGTGTTTCCTTAATTCCTTAATCATGGACCGTCTGTGAGGCAGTTGCCACAAGCCAGGAGTTGACATGCAGTCACGATGTGTAACTGGCTCCCACTTAATAATCCCTAATTTCCTTTAGGATGCTCAGAGTTGGGAGAGAACGGGGGGCCATGCCACTGGGCACTGACCACAGGGCTTCCTGGGCTGTGCGCCCCCAGCGTGCAAGCTCAGATCTTCTGAGCTAAATCACAAGGGGGGAAATGTTTCTCTTACTTGCATGCCTGGAGATAAGAAGGGCAACTCTGAATGCTTAGCGGACAGGAATACTTTAATTACCCTTGATCTCTGCACTGTAGGACTTTACCGACATGAAACAACCAAGAAATGAAGCAGTTCACACAAGCTTGGCGGGCACTGCGACGGAGCCCCAGATAAGAAACCCGCCTCAGCTCATCAGGCTCTGAAACGCATTCTCTTTCCACTGCACCCCGCACACCTGTGATGAGAGACAGGAAATGGAGTTTCCTAGTAGCCATGGAGAAAGATAATAAGAAAAGAGAGAAAGAAAAATACCATATGGTATCACTTACATGTAGAATCTAAAAAAAAAAAAAAAAAAAAAAAAAGACACAAATGAACTCATTTACAAAACAGAGGCAGACTCCCAGACATAGAAAACAAACTTACGGTTACCAGGAAGGAAAGCGGCTGAGAAGGGAAAAATTGAAAGTTTGAGATTTGCAGAGACTCACTATCATGTATAAAATAGGTAAATAACAATTTTCTGCTGTATAGCAAGCACAGAAAACTATATTCAGTATCTTGTAGTGACCTGTAATGAAAAAGAATATGCAAAGGAATATATATGTATGTATATGGATGAAAGAAACATGATGCTGTGCACCAGAAATTGATACAATATTGTAAACTGACTATGCTTCAATTAAAAAAATAAATTAAAAAAAGAAAAGGCATACTTTGGGGAAATTCTTTACTCAGAGAACTTAGAGAATTAAGTCAAAGACTTCCAATGAGAGGGAGGTCTGGTATGATTCTGTTTTCAGCTTCAGGTAACATAAACCCCTACCACAGGGTATAAATACACAAAGAAGTTATGTTTGTAAATATACAAAGAATTTATGTAACAAGACTGAATATGGGCAGTTAATAGATGATGTGGTGGTTCATGATGCCATCAAGAGTCCAGATCCTTCCCTCATTTCCACCCTCCCACCCCAATTCAGCAGGTGACTCTTGTCACATGGTCACAAAATGGCTGCACCATCTCCACCCTTTACATCTATATTCCAGGGAGATAAAAGGGGCGGTGCCAACACTTCTCACAAGTCTTTGCTTTTTATTGGATAGGTTTGCTTTCCCTAAAAAATTTTGAGTGTGTGAACTTGGTTCAAACTGGATCACATAATGCTCACTTACAAAGGAATCCAGGAAGTATTTTTGCTTTCCCAGTCTCTGTAGTAAGGAAAGGAGCAGAATGGCTGGAAGATGGCCAATTCAAAGTGCTTACCTCTGAACTGAGTCCCACAATAAAATTAGAAATGCTCCCAGAACCCCAGAAGAGTGAACCGAATAAATTTGAGTCTGTACTTTCAGTGAATTTGATTTCATCGTATCTTAAAAATGATCATGAATACTGACTGAACTCAATTTTGACAGTTTCCTTGACAAACACTCCATTAACCAAAAGTAATATGATTGTCTGGGGAGGCACACATCCATTAAACTGAGTGTGTGGGGGAGATGACAATCCGAAGACAGAGTTGAAGAATTATCGCTCAATGTGGGTTTGCTGCCCAAAGATAAAGAGCAAAAAGGAGGATTATTGGCATTAATTACTAGGTCTGGAGCACTTCAGTTCCACTCAAAAATAAATGACTAACATGTGACTAACGAATACAGCTCATAGTGAGACGTGGGTTGCTGTCCGATGGAGAGTTGAGTGTGTTACAGCATTTACATGACATCTGTTTTCCAAGAAAAGCTGTCATTCACCCTGACGTGATGAGATCCTTCTGCGGGATGAACTCTGTTTCTTTTGCAATTAGATGGTAACATCTACGCTTTTGCTTTTAAAGGTCAACAATCTATCTTTGTTTGGGGGAGGTATTTTTGTGCTCAGTATGATGGCTTACAGGCATGTTAATTAAGATGGGGGTGAGCCCCAGAGTCAAATGAATTGTGAGGTTCTGGAAGGCACCTCTGGAATAGACGTGTTCTAAAAGAAGATGTTTTACTCAAACTGGCAGCAAGCCACGGTCATCTGAAGCTTGAAGTGGCATGTTTTCCATGCTGGTGGATCAGGTTCCTTTGAATCTTCCATCACCATTGCTTTCATCTTTCCTGGTCAACAAGGGAAGATGGTTTGCACTGGAAGAAAAACGGAACCCTAGGACACGTTAAGATGAGAAGAGCGGTGCTCTTGACGGAAACTGAAAACCAATTGAACGTGCTATTTCGTCTTCCCAGAATGTTCTTTTCAGTCATCAGTTATTGTCTCCTTCCGACTTACGGGTCTCCATCCAAATGTCACTTCCTCAGGGAAGCCTTCCCACCCAGCTTGATGCCACCATTCCTGAGTGACCATGTCTCTGTCTCTCCCAAAGATTTCACAAGGTTGTTCGTGTGTGTCAGCGTCTCTGTCTGCTTTCCAGTGACTTGACAGCAGGAGCCATGCTCCCTTACTTATTATTTTAAAACATGCATTGATCGTCTTTAACTTCTCTCATCAGTGTGATGGTTTTCAGAGGACAGGTCTTCTGCCTCGTTAGGTAGGCTTATCCTTGGGTATTTTATTCTTCTGATGTGACGGTAAGTAGGACTGTCTCTTTCTGATACTTTGTTGTTAGTATATAGAAAGGCAAGCAGATTTCTGTGTATTTGTTTTGTATCTTGTACCTTTACTGACTTGGTTGATGAGTTCTAGTGGTTTTCTGGTGGCATCTTTAGGATTTTCCATGTGTCATCTGCAAACAGTGACAGTTTTTACTTCTTCTTTTCCAATTTGGACTTCTTTTATTCTGGATAAAAATTTTAAATATGCATGAAAAGTAAAAATATGCGTCGATCGTTTGCTTTGATCCACGTTCTGCTTCCTGATGGAGCTGCGTCCTGTTGTCGTGTTCGCCGCCCCGCTTTCAACACCTGGGAGCCTGGTTCATGGCAGAACTGGGTAGATCTCATGCAGGACACCATGCAGCGGAGGCTAAGGCCCCTTTGCTGGCTCCTGCCGTAGAGACCAGTGAGTGAGGAAGTCGCTCAGGTTCAGGATCAGTGTTCGGTCTATTTCGAGTGGCCACGAGCACGACCGATAGGCACTATGCGCAGTGCCCTGTGTTCGATGGCCCCCCAGGAGGGCACATTAGTTAACAATAACCATGTTCGAAAGGAGCATGAAGGGCATTTATCCTAGCGGGACTTTGATAACGTTTCCCAAGACTCCCCACCTTCAAACGGCCCTTCCCTTTAGACAACGCTCGCTTCCTGGTACTCGAGTTCAATGCCTTTTCCGTCCCTGAGCACAAGTCCCACGCTCAGCCCCCGGCCTCACGCGTGCCGTGATGGGTGTCGCCAGGCTGAGAGGTACCGCGTGGTGTGGTTGCTCCCTTGCAGTTGGGAGGTACGTTTGGTCCCTGCTTTTTCCCAGGAGTCAGCGTAATGAGCACCCTTAACAGATGGGCACATTTTTAAAGCATTCTACCTAATGCGCGTGTGAGCATTCTAGGACTTACACACGCATCAGCTTACAGGCAGATTCTGTACTGGGCGGTTCTAAGTGTGCCCAGCTCCTAGACTGCCAGTGGGGCCCTGAGAGGCATGGGAAACCATCGGGACTGGGCTGAGCTGGGGTCCTCGTACTCGGGTCCAGCTGATCGTTGCCACATAAGAATTCGGGCCAAGAGTTAAGCCAATCCCATAAAAGGGGGGGAGGCTGAAATACATTTGCTTGCCTGAAATCTCACTCTTAAAAGAGCAGGAGGCTCGGAACTAATTAAAAACAAATTTAAAAACAAAGCACCTAAAGGGACCAATACTGTAGTTTATCTGAAGCTCTGTAAGTCTCTGACTTCCACACTGATACTCCTTAAAAAAGCCAGTTTCTTTTGGAGCACATGGCTTGGTGAAAAAGCCCCCTTTCCATTCCATGAAGTCGATACAATGATTCCAACACACTTCGTACTCAACTTTTTAGAATGTTCCTAAGGCTAGACTTACACGGGGGGAATTCAATTTGTATCAGAAACCACACTTTGTGATGGAGAATGAAGCAAAGCCAGTGTGAGAAATCAGAGCTACACACGTACCTCGGAAAAGAATGACAAGAATTACGCGTGTGTTTAAATCTGTTCTGCTCATTCAGCTGATGGAATTGCAGAAAGCTATTCTGCATTTTGCAATTCCATCATGGTTACAATCAGATGGGCTGTGAAGGGCTTTGGGGAGAGCTATGTGTCAAATTACTTGTTTTGCATATTTAGTTTTAATATTGCCAAGAGTGAGATGCTTTCTTTAAGAGTTTGTACCTAAATGAAGCTGGCTTAAAGAATCAGAACTCGAAAACAGGCATGCTTCCCCTAGACTGCCATTATTGGAAAGTGTATCTGAATCGAATGAATCCAATTATACCTTGGCTTCTTCACTGATTGTTAACTCACCGGCATTTTTATTACATTATCTGGAATTAAGGATGGCTGAATAATCTTTACTATTGGGAACAGGCTTGTAAGTCAGGCTTTTAGAATTTTTTTTTTCATGGTGGAAAATTCTCTTGCTCTTCTGGCATAATTCCTAATTTTCTTGGAGTTAAATCATGAGTCGGAATTACAAGCAGGGACGTATTTCAGAGAGCGAAACCCTTTCTGCTGTAAAATATTGCAGAAGAAAGTGCTCGGACATTCAATTTCCAGCTGATTCTTTTCTATTTGCAAATCTAATTTCTTCTGGTTGAATTTGTTGTTTTTATTGAAGTCTAGTCAGTTTACAATGTCGTGTGAACTTCTGGTGCACAGCATCGTGCTTCAGTCACACATGTACATACATAGAATCGTTTCCGTATGCTTTTTCATTACAGGTTACTTCAAGGTTCTGAATCAAGATCCTGACTTCAGTTCTTTTCGATAAACACCGAGACGTGGGATTGCTGGATCCCACAGTAGTTCGATTTTAATTTTTTGAGGAATCTGCATACTGTTTTCCCTACTGGTTATACCATTTGACATTTCCACCAGCAGTGCACAAGGGTTTCAATTTCTCCACATCTTCACCAACACTTGTTATCTTTGGGGTTTCTTTGACAGTAACTATCCGAACAGGTGCAAGGTGATGTCTCATTTTGATTTTGATTTGCATTTCCCTAGTGATGAATGATGCTGAGAACCTTTTCCTCTACCCCGTGGCCGTTTGTTTATCTTCTTTTGTGTATCTGTTCAGGACCTTTGCTCGTTTTTAAGTGAGTCATTTTATAATTGTATAAATTTTTTTTCTGTTATTAAGTTGCAGGAGTTTCTTTGAAACTGTTTTATCAGGTTGCACTTGAAGGCTGTAGGCTGGATTCAGCTGGTGAGCCCCAATATAAATGATTAAATGTAACACATTTGTAACTGTTGGTATGTGGAAAATTCTATGGGCATAGGAATATGGGAGACATCAATTCTGCCCGTGTGTGTACACACAGGGAGACAGGAAAGTTACATGGTGAAAATGCAGTTTGAGTAAGTCTTGGAGGATGGCCAGCTATTGGCAGAATAAGAAGAATCTGGAGTTCCTAGGAGACCCAGCCACCACCTAGGACGGCTGGAGATTTTCCATTGCTGCTTCCTTATCAGTTAATTTCAAAACAATGAAAAGAAAGAAAAAAGACTTGTTGAGAATTATCTGCAGAAGTGATGGAGAGAAGTGCATTGGCACAAATGTTTATCTGGAAAAAACCATCAAAAACACATGCATTTCATGGGTGAAAAAGACACACAGCTTTTTCTGGTGTTTCCCCCTCGCCTCTTAATGAAGGTGAATTACTGAACGCAGTCAATACATTTCCAGTTTTCAATTTAATGAGACTTACCGGCCCTACATTTTTGACACATTCTTTTCTATTAAGCTTTCAACTAAACCCCAGAGATAAAAGGTGTTTTACTTCAAAGACATGTGAATTTTTAAAAATCTAATGTATTCCGCTGGCATAAATTCAGGCATACCGTATCAGCCTTCTATGAAATCCATGTTAGAAGTTCCCCTGTTTGTTTTCAAAGTCTTTATACATAGTTCTCTTCCAGGCTATGGCTGTTCTTTGTGCACAAAATGAGTAACATTTGAGTGTGCAGATTAACACATTTGTAGAAGCTACAGATTTAGGGCCCGGACTATTAAGGCAGATCTGGAAAATATAAGACAAAAGCTAAGAGAGTTAACAAAATACCATTAGTATATGTATTATTAGAATTTTTTTTTTTTTTAATGAAAAGTCAAGTTTATCCAGATTTGTAACCATGAAAAGTCCAGTCCTGGTCACTGGACGGAAAGGTCTCTGTGTGCTCTGGGGGTTCCTTTTCCAGGGTCCCCCCCATGCTGCCGACAGCCAACACAGATGGGGGAAGAAGACATGGGCCAGAGGGGAGGCAGGGACCCCCTTTGTCACTCACCCACTGGCTTCTCGGTCTTTTGGATTCAAGCCCCATAATCAAAACACAAGCACCTCAAATGTTACCCTGAAAATGTTTGCTTTGGCAAAACTTGAGCTGCGAATTATTAAGGTCCAGGAGGTGAAAAGGCTGTCAGAGTGGCATCGAGAGCAATGGACTTGCTGTGAATTAGTCCAAAGCTTGGAAACAGGAGAAAAATCAGCTTGGGGAGAATCAAGTCCACAACTGACTTCATTCTCATTTTTTTCCTAGGTAATCTGAGTGGAAATTTGTTTTAATGGCTTTAAACATGAGTTAAAATAGACTTTTTTAAAAATTGAAATATGGTTGATTTACAATGCTGTGTTAGATTCTGGTGTACAGCGTAGTCATTCAGTTATACATACATACATATTCTATTTTTTCCCTCTTTCTTTTAAATTGAAGTATAGTTGATTTACAATGTTGTGTAAGACTATCTGGAAAATGTCTTAATTCTACCCCATTCTTGCTCACTCCACGTCAGACTTCAGTGTTTGAATCAATTTCTTTCCAAACGTGGAAGGCCTCTGCGTCCAAGCTCCGAAGGGGGCCGTGCTGAGCAGCTGTTGGCCTGCGGATAAGATATCTGAATGAAGTGCGTATTATAATATTTTTAGATCAAAGTTGGAGAAATTGATTATCACAGGAGCCATTTTTCTCAAAATCAGTAGCTCTCTCAGACAATCTTTTTTTTTTTTTTCACTTTAATAGAGATGTGGGTAAGGGACATATTTCTCTTTCCTTTTTTATCTCTGAGGAGAACAACAGTGCAAGCATGAGGGCAGACGGCATCAAACATCGGTTCCCAGTGTAAGCGACAAACAGTGCTTGGTGGGGGCTTTGCCAACCGGAGAAAGGTGCCTGTGGGAAAAGGGCAGCGGTGTCCAGCCCACCACAAAGGCTGCCGCAGGCCCAGGGCTGGCAGACTGTCCCTCAGATTGTTCAAGAAACAGTAGAAATGAAGACTGTTGTGTGAAATCTTCTAACTTTAAAAATATTGCCTTAAACGTGACTAAAATCCTGGTCCAGCCAGCAAACTGTGGCAAGTGCCTGCAGGCCAAATGTGGGCAGTGGTGGGACAAGCTTTGAGCATTTTCTGGGAGAGAGATGATCTTGTGTCCAAAAGGTACAGATTGGAGAACTGAGGCCGAAAGAGGGGACAGGTAGGTGTCCTGAGGTCAATTTCAAGCCATCGACCCGGCTGAAACAAGAGCCAGCATCCTCGGACCTACCGGCCAGGACTTGGGAGCAGAGGGAGTCTGCACCGGAGCTGGACCTCCCCTGGGAGGGAGGCCTGGGCGGCAGCTCCAAGCCAGGATGCAGGAGAGTGCCTGCTAGATGGTTAAATATGCACCTGGAATTTATTTCATAAGTAGCACGCATGCATTGCATTTTATTATTAATTAGGACTCATAAATTATTAAAATGAAAATATTTAAAGCATCAGCATTGTCGTATTTTTGGATATTTCTTCACTTTTGACATCCCAGGGAGCTCGAGCACAAGGGTGGTCCCGTCTGTGTGGGCCTCTGGGAGACCCCGACTGGAGCTACTGGGCTTCGTTTTCCCCACCTGGAAAGTGGCGACGGTACTGCGACAGCCCAGGGGTGTGATGGAGTGGGAAAGTGTTGCCTTTACAGGCAGAGCCCAGAGATCTCGCAGGGTCGGTCCAAGACCACCGCCAAAAAGCGAACATGGCTGTAAAGAGGGCCATATGGATATTCTGGCTTCCCAGTGCAGGTAAAGGTTATGTTTACACTATGTGGCAGCTTAAGTGTGCAAAAGCATTGTGTCTGAAAAAGCAAGGTACGTGCCTTAATTAAAAATGCTAACCATCATCTGAGCCTTTAGCACGTCACAGTGGTAACATCCAAGATCGCTGACTGCAGATGGCCATAACAAATACAGTAATAACAATAATAGTAACAACAACAATAATAATAATAATAATTTAAAACATTGTGAGAATTACCAAAATGTGACCCAAAGACACAAAGTGAGCAAATGCTGTTGGGAAAATGGGACCCACAGTTGTGCTCAAGGCAGGGTGGCCACAAACCTTCAGTTTGTAAAAAACACAGCATTTGCAAAGCACAGTAAAATGAGGAATGTCTGTACTTCGTCACCCAGCCCCCTGCTTTTCCTAAAACGAAATTCTGTTCTACAGACGAAAGGAAAAACAGCCATGTGGGTCTCACTCGAAAGGAAATTTGTTTCCCTCTGACAGGATAAGCAAAGGAGCGGTGCGCCGCTTTCAAACTGTTTTACAGTAACTAGGGCGCCCCGTCCGTGAAAGGCAGGCAGGACTCGGCCCGCGGTCTCCAGTACGAGTGACTGTAATGGCTTGTGATTGATTTGGTGGTCTTGCGCCTTTCCTTATGAAAAGGCCACAGCAGAAACATAGGTTATCCGATTTCAGAGGACATTTCAGAGAGTCTGTCCTATGGCTTCCGATCATTTAAATCAACGAGCTATAAAATAGCTTGTCCCACGTGTGCGTCCTGAGCCCCAGGCAGAAGCGTGGCTCTCAGCCGTCAGGCACCAGGCTTTGGGGATCCAGGCTTCAGTCACTCTGTCATTCTCAGGAGCTCCCCCTGGTTTAACTCATCTTTCATTCACAACCCCATTAAAGAGAGAAAAAAATGTCCCGTGACTTCTGTTTAAGCCCTGGGGACCTGACTTTTCCAGTGATCAAACACATGCCGCATTACCAGATGTGGTTACCACAACAGGTACTTGTGTGTGTGTGTCTGTATGTATTTACCTTGCAGGAGGGACTTTACCAACAGGACAAAGAAAACTTAGGCAAAGAAAATTTGGGGAGATGGGTGCTAACTGCCCCAGGGCTCCCATTTGCCGAGCGTGATGTCCATTTTTTGCAAAATTTCCCTGAAAATATTCAGGGACGCCTTTGGTAGGAAAAGAGATGCCCTGAGATCCTTGTGCCCCACAAGGACACACGTGGAGAGAAACACGCACGGCCCCAAGCAGGCGCAGGCTGGGAAGAGGGGGAGAGGCAGGCCCAGGGCCCCGGATCTCAACGTCTGTGCTCGCTGAAACGTTTTAGAAGCAGGAAGCAAGTTAGAGCATCATTACTGATCTGAAAAACACATTCTGAAAAATGACCATGTGTTTTCTAAGTTCTTCAGGACAGTGGCCAAAAAATGGGGTCTCTGGGCAGAAAGGGGATGGAAGTCCGGGGGAGAAGGGGATGGAAATAATAGCATACAATTAAAACAAAACAAAGGAGAGCTGGAAAAGCCAGTAGTGATGTGATGTCCACGTGTATGTTTGGGGGCTGGTAGAAACAGAGTCACTCCGACGCACTTTAAGATTTTATGCTGAAATGGTCACTGGACAGAAAGCACCGCCCACTGTGATTTCATCCTCCTTTTGTCAGATCACCCCCTCCCCCGCCAAAACCTGTCACTTCACGATGAATTCTAGAAGATGTGAAACGAGATGCCTGAACATTATACAGCCCAGCTTCAGGGCACAGCCGCCCGCTCTGTGCGGAGCCTCGTCCAGCAATAACCAGCGCTGTGCTCGGACTGGTCCTCGTGGTTCTTATGGTGATTCCAAGGTGTCCTCGGCAATGACCATCAGGAGACTCTGAGGGGGAAAAAAAAAGATTCATGACTTACCAGCCCTGGAAATCACGCGGCTGGCTGAGGCCACACGGCAAGGTCCCCAGTGAACAGAAAGAAAGAGATTGGGGACCGGGCGGCTCTGCCTTCGTGGGGGTTGAGGCTGGGAGCCTAGGATGCTGCAGGCTCACTCATTATTGGTAAATTTAAAACCTACAAGCAGGATTTAAAGCACTAGAAGAGGGAAGAACAAGCAGCCCAAACGGTCAGTATGGGAACCACCAGCGCGCTCTCCAAAATCAACACTCTTTATGCCTAAAGGCTGCCCTCCAAGAAGGCAAGGGGGACGTGCTCACCACCCAGAGGCCGGGCCATCATAACCTGCATCCCCAGACATCAAAACTGCGGACTTCCTTTCAAACCTGAATTTGCCCCAGATTTCTCCCGTTCCTTGAATCGTTCCATTCTTTGTGATCTTCAGGGCAGAAGGAGCTTTTTAGTCATCGGGAAGCTGACTTTGAAATAAAATTTAATACGCATTTGAAAAGAGGTCAACATATATTTTTTTTTTTTTTAAAAAAGAGATCAAACATACTTTGAGAACAAGCGGAGTCCCAGTTTTTGTTCAGAAGAACAAAAAAGGAGTGTGACTTTGAAAATCGTCAGAGGGCCCATGACGGCTGGCTGAAGGAGAGACGCAGTAGAGATGCGTGATTCTTTTATTCATTGGGTTTTTAAACAAATTAACTACAGGAAGTTCTTTAGACGACAGGTGCTGCTGTCCACCTCAGTATTCCCAGTGGCTGGTACATACTGGGCCCTCACTGAGCGTTTGAGGAGGACATACTGGCTAGAGACATCAAAGCCAAGGATTCTCCGTTCACATCAACCCGATGACCTGCATGCTGGTTGTGATCAGCTATTTACAGGCTGAGCTAACCGTGGCAGTGACATCGTGCGTAACTCGCCCAAAGTCACCAAAGGGAGACGATAGTAGATCTGGGATTCGAACGCAGGCAATCTGACCTCAGAGTCTGAGCCCTCAGTTTCTCAAGATGAAGCATCTGGAGGGGAGGGAGAGAAAGGAACCTAGCTTAAAGCAGGTACAAGACACATGGGCAGAGAGAAAGGAAGGGCATGTTGCCTTGGCCGTCAGAAGGCCATCGGTGGTCTTCTAGGGGCAATTTCAGAAGAGTGTTTGGGTGAGAGGCAGAAGGAAGGATGGGCGAGAGCACAGAATGTGGGGGTGAGAGCCAGTCCATTGAAACCAGCGAGGCTTCCCACGGACGTGCCAGGCTGGGGTGAGTGTGCTGAGTTCATCTCATCACCTTGCAGAGGGGGTCCTTATCCTCCTGTGGGCTTCAGAGGGGCGACTACATGTGCCAGGGCGGTGTCCGTTTAGCAAGGAATAAAAAGACGCCAGTCATTCCTGGCTGACCCTGGATTTCCTCGTGTTCTGAATTGTAGTTTTTCTCTGTTTATTTTGTTTTGTTTTTCAGGAATGATTTTCTCATGTGAAATATTTTCTTTTCACATGTTTATATATTTTTTTAATATTTAATTGTATATAGATGAGATCATATGAATTGATTTAAAACCTGTGATTTCTACCACCCTGAGTTTGGGTTAAATTGTCTGTAAAATAAAGATCATAGTAGTACCCACAGCATAGAGACGCAGAAACGTTTAAGCTGAGATCATATTTGTTAAAAAGACTCATCTATAATGTCTCCTCGCTTTGGTTCAGATCTGAGGTCCTGAAGCCAGAGCGGATTAGTTGCAAATTGCCAGAGTTTACATTTTCCTGGCTAAATTGGTTCCACAATGGAGCGATATCATTAACTAAGCTTACAATCTCTCCAGCCAGCCAGCTGCGGAATAATGCAGTTCTTGGTGATTTATTAGTAATTTGGGTGGTGTCTATTACTCCCAATTATTCAAATACAGGCATATTGAATTAGCATTTCACATCCTGCACTGGTTACACTGACACGTTTCAAATTTGAATAAAATACAAATTCCATCTGTATGTGCAGAGCTGGGAGTTCTCTGTTCTCTGATTGGTTTCCGTGACCCTTTTCTGAGGAACCGTCTTGGTAAGTCCCCACAGGCTGGGGATGCCTGTGTGGGGCCGGAGACTAAGTAACTGGCTGCAAGGCCCAGGAAGAGGGAGATAATGCGGATTGAGAAGATCTGGCGAAGAACCCGTCTCTCCCAAGGTCAAGGGGGTGGAGAACTTTGAGGGGAGGGGCACGTGAGGGCAGAGAGGGCAGAGAGGGCACGTGGGGGTGGGAACCAGAGGGCTGCAGGAGGCAGAGTGAGGGGCCTCTGTCCCACAGCCCCGGATGCCCTCTGTAAAGTGACTAACCGAGAGTTTGTCCACCTTGGCGTTACTGACAGGCGGGGCTGGGTAATAAGTCTTTGTCGGGGGAAGGCTCCCCTGTGCGTGACTGGCTGTTTGCCGGCATCCCTGGCCTCCGCCTCCTAGGAGAACCCCCATCCTGGTAACAAAAAAGGTCTCTAGTCAGGGGCAAATGTCCCCCCGGACAGGGGACAACATCTCCCCCTTTGGGGGAGCCCTGAGCTGAACTTCTGACGTCCTTGTTGGGATTGCACATTACGGAACCAGAAGAAGAGGCCCAGTTTGGTGTCCAGATCGACACAGGACAAAGAGAAGCAAAAACTCAGAGAGAAGGATTGCACAGAAGCGCCCACGAGGAAGTGAGGCCCGCAGACATTTGCAGACAGTGTGTGAGTGTGTGTGTGTGTGTTTAGGGGAGGGGGAGGGGAGCATCACATGTTCTGGCCGAGGGTCGCCATGTAAGGTTGTGCAGGTTGCAGGCAACTCTGGGGGAGGGTCATAGTCCATATTCCCAGTGAACTTAGATTTTCATTGTGCTCAGGACACTATTCTGGAAGACAATGGCAGGCTTTCTGGAGAAAACTGTGTTTTTATTTGTTTATCTGTCTTTTTTTTCCCCTCCTAATTCACACTTGGAAAGCGCCACTCAGGTGAGCCATGGAACTGTGCATGAGAAGGCAAATTACATTTATGTAAATATTTGGGGAGAGGGAGGTCTACTGGAAACGGTCGGGTAGGCTGCAGCGTGTGAAATCTGGAGAAATCTGAGAAGCTGTTCGCAGTGCCTGCAGCTGGAGGGGGGGCTCTGCGGCCGATGACTCTTGGCTGCCTCCCCATACGTCTGTGAATCGATCGGGTGTGACTTGTGCGATTAAAATAAAAATCAGTTTAAAATGCAATAAACTTGAAAAGCAGCTTTCTATTTAAAACTGCACAAAACCCGACGGCATGTCGGGGGGCTCCCAGTGGTACCAGTGACTCCATGGAATCAGGATATTCCCCTGGGACGTCTGCAGGCCCGTTCTGAACGTGCTCCGCCTTGTCTCCGAGCCGCCCGGTGGAAGCTCCTTTTCGCAGTGATTTCCTGGGCGGTTTCTTCTGGTCCATGTGCCCCAAGGAGATGCTGCTCTTCACCGCCTCCTCCCACGTTCCAAGTGATGAACGTGCTGGGTTGAGTCCCGTTCATTTGCAGTTTTATTTAGGGATATGCAATAGATTAAATGGAAAGGCGTTTGAGGATGAAGATGACACGTTTTTCACATCCCCGGGCTCTTTGCACACGGATTTTATTCGATGCCAAAAGTTACCCATCGTAGATCAAATTTGCGCTCAGATTTCCCATTATCTCTCAACCAGCTAAGGTCCAGGCAAGTGATACAGGGTTCTGGAAGGGAAGTGATGGCCAAGTACCGCAATTTTCTCCTTAGACCCATAAAGCACCGTCTCCAAGACGGAAAGAATGAAAATTACTTGCTGTACCTTCAACTCAATAATGCGGAAGGTCGGCTCGGCGCCCTCAGGCCTCCGTACGGGCAGCTCGGAAGCACATTTTTCAAGGATTTAAAGTTGTTTACCGAGTTTGCGACTCCCTTTTCAAGGAGCCACTTATGTAGAATCTTTGCCTTTTAAATCAGACTCCAAATTTAACCAGGCTCCACAGCACGGTGGGTTGAACGTTCCTCATTCCATGGGACTTCACGTGCTTTGAAACCTCGTTTGTTCTTTTTTTTATCTTGACTCCTCTTTGATGCATGCATACTTTGAGCGCCTGCCCACACATCTCTCACATAAACAGAAGCCACCACTGAACGCTTTCCTCTATTAAAACCCAGATATATAAATAAATATATGTTTCAGAAAAGCACTTCCAAATAGGAAGAAAAGGCCATTGGCTGCTTTGTGTCCTTTTCAAAAGATGCATCAAGAAAAGAACCAACTTCATGAAGTTCCACCAGGTTTGAAGATAGCTGTTGAAATTGTTTTACAAAATTCATGCCAGCCAGCTGAGAGTGAGGCCAACCTTAGCAAAACTGTGCCATAACACAAAGGCTTCTATTAATTTTGCATCCAAGAAGTGAGGACTGTTGGATGGACTGTCAAGGTAATCGACGCACAGAACAAATCGATTACAGACATCTGAGCGCTGGGGATGGATGTGGGTTGTGTGGGAGGCAAGAACACCTAGGACTTGGAGGAATAAAATGCTTGCAGTGTTACCTGGAAAAACAATACACCGAGAGTTGCCTCATTGTGGACTTGTCCCACAGGTAGGAAAAAGATGAGCAATTCTTAAAACTATGTCGAGGTGCCCAGAGGCATCTTGAAATAGTCTCAGGCTATCATTCACTCATTCATTTATTCTCTAATCATTTGGTTTCTAATATTGTTCCATGTTTTCCAAATTCACAGGTTCCTGGGAGCAAAGACAAGCGAAGAGATGGTCTTATTATCAAGACCTTGAATGTGGTGTCCCAGGAGTCCATAGGAATGTAATCTGGCAGGTCCTCAGGAAAATTCCAGTTCCAAAATTGGACTCCCACCTGCCTTTTACTTATATATAAATATATTTTTAATCCCCCTACAGGTACGGTCAAGGGTAATAGATGGTGTCAGAATCATCACATTCGTTCCTGTAAAATAATCTATGTTGCAGCACTCAGGGAGCATGGATAAACTGCACTTCATTTCTTAAATCTCCTTTGATGTGTTCAAGTTCTTTGGATTTAAAAAAAAAAAAAAAAAAAGGTGGCCCTGAATAGATCAGAGAGGGTCATGTCACTCTGTGTTTCAAATGATGCAAAAGAAAGTTGTCATTGGAACTTATGGATGCAGGAAATAATGGAATTGGGCTTGGATGGAGGATGTTAACAAAAGTCAGACACGTTCAACTTCTTCCCTGGAGGAAATTATTAGGGGTCACAAGCCCCCTTAGTTTTCACCAGGCAGAGCTTCCCCATGGCGCTCACTTGGGGAGTGGGCTCCAGCGGCCTCCTGTCTCCCACTCACAGTCCGGGAGAAGCCAGCTCCGACACTCAGGGCTATCTGACAACCGGGCGCTTCTCCTTCCATTGGGGGGGTTAGCAGTCTGGGACCTGGATGTGACAGCAAATGAGTGAAGGGTAACCCCGTTTGACTACATTCTGTCTCCAGATTGTCCATCTCCCTGGGATCAAAACAAATGAAATTATTCAGCTCAGAGGCATTCTCAACTCTGACATTTCTTTAACAAACTTGTAGGAAGGGTCAGGAGACCACTGCTGCAGGAGGGCGCCTCTGAGTTGCATGCTAGAGCATTAAGAAGGGACTGAAGGAGAAGCAGATGGGGGTGCATCCTGATAGTGAAGCATGGACAGACAGAAGAAAAACAAAACGTTAATTCCTCAGAGATGGAAGTTGCTTAGCTCAGGACCTGCAGAGATTTCAATCTGGCTGGAGCCCGGCTTCCAGAGGAAAACAGTCGTGAGTCAATCACGAGACAGGAGGGGAAGGAAGGAAGGAAGATCTTTCATGGACCTATAAACAACGTTAAGAATTTGGACTCTATCTGAGAGCAATGAGGAGTCTTAGAAGGTTTTTAAGAACTAGATGGCCAAGGTCAGAATTCAACTTTGAAACTGTGGACCCTGTGAAAAGAATGAATTAGGTGACAGTAGAGGTGGCCAGGAGATTAGTTAGGACCTGATTTATCATCCAGGTGAGAGGTCATGTCACCCAGAGTAGTGTTGGGGTGGTGGTGTTACCGGAGGACAGGCTCTTGTCTCACGTAGGAGGGAATCCAAGAGCAAGTCACAGTGCAGTGACAGTCCATTTCCTCAGGGAGACACACGCTCCATGGGCAGAGTGTGGTCATCGCACTCAGAAGGGAGAGTGGCCAGGAGGTGCGGGGGTGGTTAGCTACTACGGGTGGGCAATTTCATATGCTAATGAGAGGGAGGGTCTTTCCAAGTATGTTGGGGAAGGGGCGGGGATTTCTGGGAACTGGGTCCTTGCTCATTTTTTGGTCTTCCAAATTTGAATTAAGAGGTGTTGATGGAAAATGTTATGATCCAGCAATCCCACTCCTGGGCATATATCCAGAGGGAACTTTAATTTGAAAAGATACATGCACCCCAGTGTTCATAGCAGCACTATTTACCATAGCCAAGACATGGAAGCAACCTGAGTGTCCATTGACAGATGACTGGATAAAGAAGTTGGTGGTATATACATATATACAATGGAATACTACTCGGCCATAAAAAATAACAAAATAATGTCATTTGCAGCAACATAGATGGACCTGGAGATTATCATTCTAAGTGAAGTAAGCCAGAAAGAGAAAGAAAAATACCATATGATATCATTTATATGTAGAATTTAAAAAATGACATAAATGAACTTGTCTACAAAATAGAGACAGACTCACAGACATAGAAAACAGACTTATGGTTACCAGGGGGAAAGGGGGTGGGAAGGGATAAATTGGGAGTTAGGGATTTGCAGATACACACTACTGTATACAAAATAGATGAACAACAAGGTCCTACTGTAGAGCACAGGGAACTATATTCACTATCTTGTAGTGACCTATAATGAAAAAGGATATGAAAACGAATATATGTGTGTACACGTATGACTGGAACATGATGCATGTACACCAGAAACTGACACATTGTAACTGACTATACTTCAATTTAAAAAAATTAAGAGGTATTGATGGGAAATGAAGAACCTAAGGAAAGGATCTGTTCTACTGACTCAGTATTTTCTGTTCCTGGGCAAATGGCATTAGTATTTTTGGACCAACACAATCAGGCTTGAGGAGACTAGATGTGTGAATACACCGGGCGACAAATGTCACACAAGAAAAATGAAGCTGTGAGCATAGTTAGCGACCGTGTGGGAGCCACAGCCCAGACCTACCCTGATGGGACATGGACCTAGGTGTCTGCTGGTGGCTTCATCTATAATCCTGTACAGATCCCACCTGAAATATACACTGAAGTCAAAGGGACACGGATTTCCTTGGGCTCTGGGGACTCAACAAACTGGAAGAGGCTTTGGATGCTGCAGATGTGTGCTGTATAAACTATGGAGATCTGGATTCAAGCCCTCACCTTAATTTTTGCTGTTGTTGTTTTTGTTTTTTCTGGGTTTTTTTTTTTATTGATTTATAGTTATTTTACAATGTTGTGTCAAATTCCAGTGTAGAGCACAATTTTTCAGTTATACATGAACATATATTCATTGTCACATTTTATTTCGCTGTGAGCCACCACAAGATCTTGCATATATTTCCCTGTGCTACACAGTATAACCTTGTTTATCCTGCATGTGCCTGTCAGTATCTACAAATTTTGAACTCCCAGTCCCTCCTCACTCCCCTCCCACCTGGCAACCTCAGGTTTGTATTCTATGTTTATGAGTCTGTTTCTGTTTTGTATTTATGTTCATTTGCCCCTTCCTTCTTTCCTTCCTTCCTCCCTCCCTCCCTCCCTCCCTTTCTTTCTTTCTTTCTTTCCTTTTCCACAATGAGCGATCTCATATGGTATTTTTCTTTCTCCTTCTGACTTACTTCACTTAGAATGACACTCTCCAGAAACATCCATGTTGCTGCAAATGGTGTTATGTTGTAGACTTAACTCTTATTTTAAGACTTGGAGTAATTTGACAGCTTGGAGTGATCTCCTACCAGTTTCTAAAATCCAGACGACAGTTATATCCTTCACACAGGGTTGAGGAAATTAAATGAGATTGTCCATGAAAATTAGTAAAAAAAAAAAAAAAAGTGCCTTTCATGGGCTTCTCAAGTAATGTTGGCTCCTTTTATTATTTCTGTCCATATTATAACCATTCTTTCCAGAGCTATAAACCCCCCCATGGACTGTCTAACACAGAGACCGACTTGCATTGGAGAGGGAAGTCTTTTCCCTCTGAATGTGTTTTGTAACATTTTGTGTTGTGTGTGCCAGTGTTTACCGGCTTCATTCACTCCATTTCTTATCAACAGTGGAAAGGGTCATTTTTTTTCACACACTCAACCCTCATCGGGGCCTCCTGGGAGACCTCTGTGAATTGTTTACTTTCTCAAACTTTCCTGAGGTTGATTTAGCTCATAAGGGTTTTTAACTGACCCAATTTTTTTTTTTCTGTTCTCTTAGGTACAAAAAGCTTTGGTCTGGAAATACCACCATCCATCGATGATTCTTTAAATGAGCTTGCTTCTGGGGAAAGCAACATTTCTAACACTGCCCCACCAGCTTTTCCCTTAATTAAGAACGAGTTCCCTGAAAAGTGATGGTGGTCGGGGATAAAAATCTATCAGCAAAATAAGCAAGCTGATAAACCACTAGACCCCGTGGAGAGCTTTCTTCCACGTGCTCGAAGTTGAAAGCTGATTGCAATGCCATCTGTAATTACGGGACCCTCTTCCCTAGCCAGGCACTTAGAGGAATTGTGCAATTGCGGAAATTGAGAGGATTATCCTATAGCCCTCCTCAGCGCTTAGTGGAAAATGCACTTTCTTAAATGCACTGCTCTTAAAATAGACGGAGGCAGACTCTTCTCGAGCCGGAAGGCGGAGGGAGAGTGTGGATAAGTGGAAGGTGGCTGGTGATGCAGTTTTGAAACAGAGAGGAAATGTTTGCCTTTTCACGGTTTTCAGGCCACTCTCGTCTTGGTGGCGCTGCTGGAGTCCCAGCGCTAATTTCGTCTCGTCGCTAGTGGCATGAACTCAACAATAAGACAGTGTCAGCAAACAAAGGATGGTGGATGCAGCACATCACCCGTGGGAAGTGTTTACAGAAACTCATTGTATGTGATTTTTCGAAGCTGAGTGGAGTCCACTCACTTTGATGGCTTAAGCAAGTATCTGCTGTAATTTGCAGAGAGAAAGAGATCACAAATATCTACGCTGAACGGGGTCGAGAGCTGCCCTCTTTCCCAGGGACATACAGGAGACACAGGAATGGGCAGGCAACCCAAGGTCACACTTCACGGGGACGCAGGGCAGCAGCTAGAAGACCAGGCAGCCTCCGGGGACAAGGAAGTCACCCTAGAGCTTTGCCTGCCCCTGAAAGAGAACTCGTGGATAATTTGGGGCAAAAGCAACACTCCTGATTGCCATCGGCTGGGTTAAAAAGCAGAGTGGTCTAGAACGGGGTGAACGAGGCTGCCCGTTACCCTCCATGTCCTCGTGAAACTGCAAGCACAGACTTCCTCTCTCAACTCGTAAAGAAAATGCCTTCTGGCCTTAAATGACGGAGGGAGGTCACCCACAGTCCAGATCCAACATGCAGGCTAAAATATTTTAAAATTATTTCCCAAAAATGAATGGTGGGAGACTTCACATAAGAATCAAGGTTTCTGTTGAAATCAGAGGGCCTGGCAGACTGGGTCCACCTTCCCACATGACAAGGGGCCAGGGCTGGTCTCAGCCCCGTCCCTCTTCCACATGGTGCGTGGTCCCTGCTTGATAAACTTGTGGACTGGACGAGGCCGTACCGAACCCAAGCTCAGCTGCTCACTGCTCAAAAGGCCAATACTCGAGAGGCAAGTGTTGGCAGAAAAGGAAAAGTTGCTTTATTCAGGAGGCCAGCAACCTGGGGAGATGGTGGACTCATGTCCTAAGACCATCTCCAACTTGCCAGTTGGGAGACGAAAGTTTTAGAGGCAATGTGGGGGAGAGGGCAGCTGGAGTGGGGTGGGGGGATGATCAACCCTCATT
This sequence comes from Camelus bactrianus, assembly GCF_048773025.1. Lineage (NCBI taxonomy): Eukaryota > Metazoa > Chordata > Mammalia > Artiodactyla > Camelidae > Camelus > Camelus bactrianus. Next base: position 3,553,242 of record NC_133570.1, on the reverse strand, counting down.
TCTCAGATTGGCTGGCATCAGGGTGAAGCTTCAAGCATCACCAGTGTCCTGATTTCAACCAGTCTGGGGTCTCCATGCTTGCGGTCAGCAGTTTTCATCTGGTGGGCAGTCTGCCTCCTGTAAACACTGCCTAGGGATGTGTGTCAGAACTTTATCTGCATCTTTTAGGGAACCGGGGATTTGGAGACTCTGCCACGTGGCCAGATTTATAGTCTGAATTGTTACCAGTTTCCCCACCCAACGAGTATTCTTGTTTCTCCATCTCCCTGTTGTCTAAGAACCTAATCATTCACACTCGAGCCGGCCCTTGGAGACTCAGGGGAGGCCTGGGAGACGAAAGCAAAGCCTTTTATTTTAAAGGCCAGGGGCGCAGGGCCTGGGACACCCCCGTCTTGAAGGAAGCAGGTGTTGGACGAGAACAGAATTAATATTTTGGGCAGAGAGACCAGTCATCACCTTGGCAGTGGAGCTCAGTTTCAGGGGGTCTCGGTTTCACGCTTGGCGGGGATCATTCCCGTGTATTTCGGGCCTGAGTCCTCCACGCATTTGAGTCCCCAAAGAAAAAGGGACGTCAGAATGGCCTGTTGCTGTTACTGCGTCCGTCCAGAGACTCTTGAGCTTCTCAGCCCCGCCGCCGTTTCTCCCCGGACCCAGAGCCCGGCGGGGGCGGCGGCGGGGTAAGGAGGCAGCTTCCCTTGGAGGTGATTTTATGACTGCGCTCTGTGTGCTTCCCGTCGGCGATGTTCCGTCCGATCAGTGCTTTTGGGGGGAACACAGCTGCCTAGAATTTTATGACTTTCCTTAGTAACCTCCTTTATGCTGCCTGGGGGGGGACCTAACACAATTTCCTTGCACATCTGTCAAGTTAATCCATTTCCTGTCACCTTGTATTTTGACTCAGAACAAATGCAGCTACCGATGTTTCACTGATAGCGTGGTTTCTTTAAGTCACAGAGAGCTGAGAGACGGGTTTTCTCCCTCTTTTGTTTTGTCCCAAGATCTACTCGGGGAGCACCGCGTGATGTCACATTTGCTCAGTAGGGCGAGTTCACGGGGATGCGCTGCTGGTTGTCAGGGTGATAAAATCAACTCCGTCTTTTAATCCTGCTGGTTCTTTCCCATTTTTTCGCTGAGAAAAAATTCTCCCCTGTCAAAAAGAAATATTTAGGTCACTTACTGAAGTCATCTTTGCCCTGAAAGCTTAATTCCTGAGCGGTTCAGATTTTCTTTTATGTTATTAAATGATTGCATACCTTTTTCTGACTTAATAACTCTGGCCCACAATCAAGGGAAGGCCAGACGATAGGACATATAATTATTGCCATTAAGCTGTAGTTACCACATCAAGAGAGACCTGCTCTCCCAAACGTGATCCATTTCATGAACAAGTGGCTCTTTTTATTAAAAAAAAAAATTAAATTTGAAGTCTGAACTGAAGAGGTATCTAAGGCCTGTGAACGTCCCTGGTTTACGGATATGATTTGTGACCTGTCAGCACACACCTAGACGGAGTTCAGTGCCGGGATGGATAGGCCCCCCGCATTCCTGCAAGCACCCACTTTCCCTGGGCTATGCATTTCTGTAGATTTGTCTTCTAGACATCATGATAGAAGCCACTTTTTGCACTAAGTGCATCTTTTAAAATTGAGGTGTTGATTTATGATGTTGGGTTAATTTCTGGTGTACAGCACAGTGATTCAGTTATATATATATATAATATATATTCTTTTTCATTGTAGGCCATTACAAGGTATTGAATATATTTCCCTGTGCTCTAAAGTAGGACCTTGTTGTTTATCTATATTAACTACTAGTAGTTAGTATCTGCAAATCCTAAACTCCCCAATTCATCCTTCCCCAGCCCTTCCTTTCCCCACCTGGTAACCATAAGTCTGTCTCCTATGTCTGTGAGTCTGTCTCTGTTTTGGAGATAAGTTCATTTATGTCATTTTAAAAATTCCACATATAAATGATATCATAGGATATTTTTCTTTCTCTTTCTGGCTTACTTCACTTAGGACGTTGATCTCTGAGTGCATTTTTGGTGTTTGAAAGACTTGCAATTTCTTTTATACACGATCCCTAAACAGTCACACCTTGTACTTTGGTGTGACACCCAATGTCCGGTGTAACACACATTGCAGGGCTTCTCCCCTCAGGCCTCCCCTGGACCCTTCAAATTCCAAATGAGAAAAATGGAAGCATTAAATCAATGCAAAAGCTTAGCTTTAAAATCCCTCTTTCCGCAGATACCCTTCTGCACAGGGCCAGTGTCCCGCTCGGGTGGGAAGCTGGCCATCGCTAACTGACGTGCACAGAAAGTCACCCGCTTGCCTCCTTGCAGGCTCACCACTTTGGGAGATTAGCATGCTTATGTGATGGCCTTTTAACAGTGAGATAATCTTGCACAATGACCAGCAGCTCTTCCAAAAGGCAGAAGTCACCAAGCCCTGAAGATTTGGTTCTGAACAGCAGCTGATGGACAAGAAGCAGGTCTTTTAGGGACCATCTCCAGCCACACAAAGGAAACAGTCTTGGTGCTGAGATAAGGGAGGACTCTCAGATCAATGAGGGCAATAATTAAGTGTCCTTTTCAGAAAGTTCGGATGTTCACTGATGCAGTTTTGAATATTTGAGTTTAAAAAGAATAATCTAGAGTGAAAAAATACATACACCGACTCTAAGATCGCTTTTAATGTCAACCGCTTGGAAACCCAAAGCTACCATAAGCCATGCAAACCTTTCATTGAAAGCCCCGTTATAAAAAGGTGGCTGGGTTTGACAAAAGCTTGAGAGGTGCTTTTGTTGAGTTTTGTGATGTTTATGCATGTGCGCTGCTGAATTTTTAGGTATGTAAATTTGTTCGCCATGAGGATAGAGGCTGCTTATTTTTAAAATGCCTTGACAGGGCGTTGGTACAGTTAGAATGAAGAGGGCCACACTGGCCAGGACACACCCGTGTCAGAGGCTGAAACTGCTCCCTCCCTAGACTGTCCTGGGGCGGTGACAAAGTTAAAAATGGGCATCTCGTCCTCTTCAAAACAAAGGAGACTTCTGAACTCTTCAATTAGTTCATTACGTTCTTATAGACAACACAGCTCTATTAATAACATTTATCTCTACACATTCTAATTATTAAGCAACAAACTTACTATTCTATATAATAGCTGAGTAATTGCTTAAACCTAAGCAGCTGCAAAGGTTAGTTATGTTTACTTTGGTTAAATGAGTTTAGGGAGTGTAGCAGTCAGCAAGGGCAAGCATATACAGAGTAACAAATAACCCACAAATCACAATGGCTTAACACACACCAGAAAGGGCTTATATCTTATTTCCTGTAGACTGTGTATGTCCCTCTAACTTATCTCCCTGGCTTTCATTACCAGCAAGTGAGAAGAAAACACATTCACAGTCAGCAGCCAGACTTTGTTGAGCGAGGTCTCCTTTGAAGTGATCCCCAAATTCTTCAGGTGAAATTGTGAGGTTCCTTTGATGACAGAGAAGACCTCGCTTTGGCAAAGGAGGAGCATAAATATGAATCTACAGACCAAGATGTATAGGAAATGGAATCTGTTTTCTAAAATCCCACTGACTTCCTCATTTAAGTCTTGAGATTATACAATGTTAAGAGACCATCTTTAAGAAAAAGAATTAAAATTACAAATAAAAACCAGGAACAGATATGCCTATTTACTTAGGATGAGAAAATAAAATCACAACAAGTCTAAACATTTTAAAAAAGTTAACCAATGCCCCAAATGCCATAAAATTTCAGGAAACGGATGCAATATTATTAATAAGTAGCAGCCTGACACGCCTCTGTGATTCTGCTCTTACATTTTGTTGAGTACTCCTTGACAGCTTCTTTATGTGACAATGATTTTGAAATGTCATTTTTCCTGTACTGATATAAAAATCAATACCTTTGAAAGTATTGGGGTTTATGATACCTGGTACAGGGGACCTGTCTGCTCTCTGCTGTGCTGATTTGCATTTTCTGATAGTCTCCCTTGTGCAATTTTCATCAAAGAAGAAAAAAATATTTGACGCATTATCATAGTATATGCTGCATCCTCAGGCATCTGCCTATAGAAGAGGGCTTCCATTTTGATTGGATGTCAAAGAGAACGGGCTCCCCTACCTGCAACATCCCTTGCTGATAACTGGGAAGGATGCCCACCCCTCTCCCACGGTGGTGGACCCGGTCCCAGCGCGGAGACCCAGGCTCCTCCTCCCCTTGCTGATGTGCGTGAGCTAATCTCAGCCACACAGGAGAGGATCTGGTCCCTTTTTCTGTCTGGGAAACGAGGGTCTTGAGGGTGACCCCAGACGCCTCTGCCTAGGACCCACATGTGGCCATTACTACTCCCGTCTTCAGTGCCAAGGAGGCAGGAGGGACTCCACGTGGGGTTGGGAGCGGATGCCAGGTCACTTCTGTCTTCAGACTCCCAAACAATTTGGAAAACTCATCACCCAGCCACTGGCAACCAAGGACACCTCCTAATCTTGTTTGCTTTTCTCCCAGACTCTCTCTGATCTGCCCCCAAACATGTGGAATCTTTCTTCCAGGTGAACGAGAGAGACTTACTCTGACAAAGCACATTTCTTTCTTTGCCTGTTGCTTAGATAAGAGCCTAAAACCTGAAGCTCAAGAGAATAAGATTCTTATAACTCAATGCCCACCCCTTCCCCCATCCTCTGACTTTGTGTTATCTCGAAGGATTGGCTCTGTCTTGAGTTTAAAATTTCTATGATGGCTCTCAAAAGCTGACCATAGTCTTGTTTGCTTTTTATTTTTTTTTTATTTGGGGGGTAAGTAATTAGGTTTGTTTGTTTATAATGGAGGGACTGGGGATTGAACCCAGGACCTCACACATGCTAAGCACACGCTCTACCACTGAGCTATACCCTCCCCTCCTGCTTTTTACTTTTATTTCTTCTGTAAGGGTTGTCATTTAGGCAATAAACCAGAAATGCCCCCCAGCTGCCTGGGTGTAAACAAAGGACAAAAGGATGGGAGGAGGATGCAAATACCTGGCTTAACACTTCACATCATCCCGACACGGGTGTAGTGGTGTAACTTCAGAAGGTGACAAACTCTTGGAAGACAGCCAGTTCCAACACTGTTCCGGACCCCCAGCCCAAACGCTCGCAGTCTGTGTGGGGCTGGGTTGACTTCAGCGTGGCTTCCCCAGGGCAGGAGATGCTGCGGTTAATAGAAAAACCAGTCCACACGGGGAAAACCCTGATTACTCCCAGAGAGAAGACAGACGGAATGAAGCAAGCCCCTTCCTTCCCTCATGTGTGTAATGCTCATTTAAATATTTACTTAGAGCAAATACATTTTAATGAATTTTCAGTTAAAGTTAAATCAACTCATTAAACCACGTTTAAGAGATGAGACGTGTACAATCAGCGCTGGGAGCGGTGGGCTCATTTCTGAGTCTGACCGACTTGAACCCGGGAGGAAAGCGGTCCATGGGAGGGCGGTGGTCTTAGAACCTACAGCCCTTCACAGCACATAAGAGCTTTCACTCCCCAAATGGGGCAGAGCTGGGGTGAGCATCCCCGTTACTCGGGTGAGGAAGGCGGGGCTCAGAGAGGTGGGCCGGCTGTGGAGGTAACTCGGCCGACAGCAGAGAGCAGACGTGATGCAGAATTTGAGAAGCAGCCTCACTGCCTCCAAGTGGGAAACTCACCTCCATTATCCAAACATCCCCAGCAAGATCTATCTTCTGGCCTTTCCGAACCTGGGAAAGTTGACCTTTATCTTCTGGCTGCTTCCACTTGAGTTTGGCCAATGGGAGGAGCCACCAGAACCCCAGAGAGCAGGAGGAGAGAGGCAGCAAGGTGTCTCTTCCTACCCCCCTCTCTGATGAGGTACCACGACTCGGACAGGAATCATACCTCTCAGGGTTACAGCTCCTTGAAGATCATCCTTCCCCCAAGGTTCCAGCCCCGCGTTCTGGTGGCACGGGTCCCTCCTCTTGCCCTTTCAAAAATAAATGAAATATATTGTGTAAAAAAAATTGCTGATAATAAAAATGCCTCTAATAAAAAGCTCTAGACATTTAAAAGATGGAGCCTGTGTTTCACCAGACCCCAACATAGTTACATAGTTGTAAAAAAAAAAGTCACCATATATATTGAGTTTCAAAGATACGCCCGAGGGATAAGGATAAATATAATTTCTCTCCATGTTCAAAGACGAAGTCCCTTCCCAGCCTTTCTAACAGAGGCGTTGCTGCCCCAAGACACCACCCCCTCCGCACCTGGTCTCCTTTGCCATCAAGTCTGGTCAGTCCCAGGTCAGCACACCCTGCTCCACATTCTCGCCCACGTACTTGGGGTTTTCATAATAGACATTTGGTAGCATTTGTTTCCTATTGCATGCATTATCTTGTACGCTTGATATGCTAATTTTATTTAGTTAGAATTTTAAAAGGCAGAAATCAGGCGATTTCCATCTTTTTCTTCTCATTGTCTCACTCTTTGCTTAACTTAAATGACCCTGCAGAAATAAATGAAATGAGGCAGAAAAAATCTAGGCTCTATCCACTTTTGATGGCCCATAAAAAAGTGAAAGCCATCTTAAAAAAAAAAACAAAAAACCCTTTCCAGGTAATTTTAAGTCTGGGAGAACAGTGTAACTGAGGCACGTGAGACGGAGCCCACGGTGACCACGTTAAAGCAGTTGTAAACGCGTTAATTTGTGATGAAGTGGACCCCACCCCTGGCGCTGCTTGGAGCTGACGAAGCCAAATCCAGTTCTGAAAACCCTTTGGAGAAGAAAGGCATTGTTTGAGAAGCAAGGGTTTGGGGAAATCAGTGGATTTAAAAATAAATACATTTTGACAATCGAGGAGTAAATGAGTTATGGGGAGCGACAATGCTGGGGACCTCCTTCCCCCAGCCAGTAATCCTGACCTCAGAGGATCTGGCGGTCCGGATTATGTAGCGAATATTTAACATCTGTCTTTCCTTCCCAGTGTACTGGAGCACAATTTAGTTAAATCTCTGGGCACAACTAGCGAGAAGACCATGGAATAATATTTTCAAATGTAGAATGAAATAATGCCATTTGCAGCAAAATGGACAGACCTAGAGATGATCAGACTCAGTGAAGTAAGTCAGACAGAGAAAGACCAATATCATATGATATCACTTACGTGTGGAATCTAAAAGAAAGGCACAAATGAAACAGAAACAGACTTACAGACACAGAAAACAAACCTACAGTTATCGGGGGTGGCAAAGGGGTGGGGAGGGATAAATGAGGAGTTTGGGATTTACGGATACAAACTACTATATATAAAGTAGATAAACAACAAGGACCTACTGTAGAGCACAGGGAACTGCATTCAATCTCTTGTAATAACCAAAATGAAAACAAATATGTATAAGTGTATAACTGAATCACTCTGCTGCACCCCAGAAACTAACACAACATTGTAAATCAACTATACTTCAAATTAAAAAAAAATTAAAATAAAATATACAATGCACATCTCCAAAATGGATATATTTTGATTCCACTGTTCCCAGCACAAAAAAAAATTGCCAAAACGTCTATGTCTACATGTGGGGTTAATTTGCTTACTTTTAATATCTACTGATTATCCATCATCGAGGCAGTAAACTTATTTCCATGTCATACAGAAAATGAACACAGGGACTTGTGGTCATTTGTCAAACGTTTTTCCCAAGTTAGAAATAACAAGGCCGAATCTATTGCATTTTCTAAGACATTAAGCAAGGCTACCTTTATGAATAATTCGTGACCTACCAGTGGATTGGCAGGAGGAGGCAGGGAGCGGGGAAGGGAGAGAGAGGGAGAGAGAGAGAGAAAGATGGAAGAGAAGGAGGAGGAGGAGGGGGTGGGAAAGGGAGTTTGCCTTCTTTGGCATAAAAAAATAGTCAGCATTGCTGAAATCCATTGTATGCTTCAAATTAGAGCACTTGTTAATTTTATTTTTAGATTTAGTTGATTTTATAGGTAATGCACAATGTAGAACAAAAATCATCAGCTCGGTGGAAATATTTATTTTTTAACTGAAGTGCACTTGACTTACCATGTGTTAGTTTCCGGTGTACAGCATAGTGACTCAATTATATATATATATATATATGAACATACATATATTCTTTTTCAATATAGGCTATTACAAGATATTGAATATTGTTCCTGTGTTATATAGCACATCCTTGTTGCTTTAGCTGTTTTATAAACAGTAGTTTGTATCTGTTAATCCCAAACTCCTAATTTATCCCTCCCCCACCCTCCTTCCCCTTTGGTAACCATACATTTGTTTTCTCTGTCTGTGAGTCTGTTTCTGTTTTGTAAATAAGTTCGTTTGTATCATTTTTTTAGACTCCACATATAAGTTATATCATATGGTATTTGTCTTTCTCTGTCTGACTTCACTTAGTGTGATCATCTCCAGGTCCTTTCATGTGGCTGCAAATGGCGTTATTTCACTTTTCATGGCTGAGTAGTGTTCCATTGTATAAATATACCACAGCTTCTTTATCCAGTCATCTGGCATGTATTTAGAGAAAACTTTAATTCGAAAAGACACATGCATCCCAGTGTTCGTAGTGGCACTATTTACAGTCACCAAGACATGGAAGAGGAAACAAATTTAATTCATTCTCTGCTGCCTGGAAGTGGCTTCCCAACCACAAGACGACCCGCCCAGTTGTGGCCCTGGGAAGTGGGCGCGAGATGTCAGAGCAGTCCTGCTCCACCCAACACTTCATTTTGGTGATCTCACTGGTTTCCAAATATGTCTTTCTCTCATGGTACTCAAGTGCCTAGTTTAGTGGCTTGGCATCGCGTTGCTTGGTGGAGTTTAGTGCCGGAGGCTGACATTCCCATGAGCCAGGTTGGAGGAGCCAGGCTCATTCCATGTTTGCTGTGCAGTCTGCAATGCTCAAGGCCCAAAACATTGAGAGTGGTGATTGCCAGGCTGTGTGTGCTGAGACCGATCTCAGCACCTGTACCTGGCCGTCCCCTGTACCTGATCGCCACTAAAGAGGAAGGGCTTCAGATTTGGGCAGGGGCAGAGTTGGGGTGGGTGTAGCCAAAGGAAGTGGTCCCAGTGACGGAGAGGATGGGTTTTGGATTCTTTAGACGCACAGCTGGACCCTGAGGATGGTAGGACATCAGATGGTGGAAGCTGCAAAGACACCAGTCCCTCTGCAGAGCCTGGTGGCCCCTCCTTGGCTTGAAGGTAGGAGCTGGCCATGTCTGAGTGGACCCTGTGGACCTTGGACAGGAGACCCAGGGGCAGCAGCCAGGATGAACTGAGGACCAGAAGTTTCCTCAAGTCTTCAGGTTTGTCCAAATCTCTTGGTTCCTGAGAGTCACAGACAGTGAGGGAAATTTCCCATCAAAATGACTGGACTGTCTTTCCTGCCATCCCTGATGGCGGGGGCTTAGCCAGACCGCATCACACTCAGGAGTGTGACGGGAGTGGCCGTGCTCCTTGACCACGTGGGGCACTCACAGTATTCATTTGTGCTTTCATGGATTTGAGAAAGTACCCACTGCTTCACAGAGGCTGGGAAGGGTCAGGAAGGAGGGAGCCATCCTAAGAGAGTGTTTGATACGCAAGGATGTGTTACTCCTAGGCATGGTTTTTACACATTGACAGGATGGGGCGACCTGACCACTGAGAGCTTTCAAAATAGCACCAGTGACGGTCACCCCATCGGAAGGACCGTGTAGGTCATTAGAGGCTTCCACTTTGTGTTCGAGGTTTTGAAGAAGATGAAAGCAGGGGTCACAAGCAGTAAAACAAAGTGAAAGGAAAAATACATACTTTTCCGATTTTGTCTGGGTTTGGTTAGAACCTGGCAAATCCAGAGACACTCTGTTCGGGGCTGAGCCGCACGGTGGAGCCGCTTCTCGGAGAAGGCAATTTCACTTTTTTATTTTTTACATGATCAGTTCAAAAAGAATCAATCTACATTTTTAAATAACATGACAATGACATTCCTAAATGACAATTTACTCAAAATTAGGCAGAAATATTGAAAATCATTATTTTCCACTGGTAATCTGAACCTGAGTTCTTTTCTATCTATATGCAAATGTTGGATTCCTTCGCCTACTTTGGCCTACTTTTTTTTTTTTTTAATTATTGTAATATTGCCTATTTCATAAAGTTAAAATTAATGAAGTTCTGTTACAGTCGTGAGACTTTTTGACGGCAGGTTTGAAAGATTCATGCCCGAATGTAAATGCTGTTATCACATGTCACTTTCGCTGACATGAACCTACATTTTGGGTTTTGATATTTAAGTGTCATGAATTATTTTAATATCTTCCCATCACTATAGAGGTTCATTGATTCTTCAAAAAAAAAAAGGAAGAAAAAACCCAGACTTACATTTTTAAATGAATGACAGCTTCTCAGAAGTAAAGCCAAGTCATTGAATCTCCGAGTTTATGTCTAATTATCCAGAGCTTGCTCTCTGTGCCAAAATCTTTGGAGATTTCTCTTTGTTCCTTGTTATTTCCCTGGGTTTTATTTGATTGTCTAATTTTTAACTGTAATGTAAGTCCTCTTTCGGAGGGCAGCGTGTAATTAAAATTGGCCCTAATTGTGTGTTTTTACTTCACTGCCGCTTAATGAGAAATTATAAAACAATTTGGTGCACACTGGGAGGCCTGAGCGCTCAGAGAGGCTGCAGTTGGGGGAAGCTGTCGGTCTTCTGAACCCCCGGGACACAGACCAAAGTCCAGGTGATCCCAGCGTGTTTGCGGGGCACGGAGCCGTGGCAGTGAACCAGAGGAAACAGGGCTGCCAGCGTTTGCCTGTTTACCCACTGGCCTTCGGATTCAGAAAAGAATTGGGAAAATCAGAGACTTCATGTGACTTCAGCGTGTGACCAGATGCAGGCACTGCCACCCAAGCTCCCGCGGACCCTCTGGCCCTGTGACCCGGGTGGCTTTTAGGATGCTGTGTACACGCTGCCTTTTTTTGCTTGTTTGTTTCTTTGTTCCACTTCATTCCCTCATTTTCAGCCTCGTTCCACGTCAACCAGGACCCTTCCTACGACAGTATTAATGACAGGAGATGCCCATCGGCGTGAACGACATCACAGCTTGCACGGTGAACGGCTTGCCGCAGTGCGCTCATTACAGCCCTCATTTTAATTGAGTCTAATCAACACAAGAAAATTGTCTCATTGCGAAGCCGAAATGAATAAATAATTGAGAGAGAGGAAGTCAGAAGTGAGAGAAACATTGGATCTGCGATCATCAAAGTGCCCGAGTATGCAGAGAATTCTATGCATACAACATGCCAAAGCTTTTGTAAAGAAGTAGTGAGACAGGCCGGCATTCTGCTGCAGCATCTTTCAATGTCATCACTGTTACCTCTTTTTACTTTTGATTCAACAGCTGTTAATGGGGTTCTGGAAGTTGTAAGTGGATTCGTCTGGCAAAAAAAAAAAAAAAAAAAATTAGAAGTTCAAGTTTTTCACTGTGATTACTGCCACCGCCCCAGTTTTCAGGGATTTCCTGCAGCCCAAGCCTTGGTCGATGGAAATAATCCACAAACAATCAATAGTATGAATAAAAAAGAGTTTTATTTGAACCAAACTGTGGACCAGCCCAGAAGCCTGCTTCCCAGATAACTCTGAGAAATTGCTCTGGAGAAGCAGGGTGTCCGGGACAGCTTTATGTCTTGTCAGAACAAAGAACATGAAACAAGTCAGGGATTCATTTCTTCAAGGTTTCAAAATAAAACAGACCAGAATGTACCTAGCGACTCAGGGGGAACTTGGCATCTGGGATGGGAGTCTTGCCATCAAAGGAGGGCCAGCGCTGGCGTCCAGGGAAGAGGGGCGTTCCATCTTTATTTTTACCACGGGCACTCTTTGCTTCTGGTCCACGTGCCCTTTTCTTTAACAATAAAAGTAGACGTCCAATGTATGTGTAAATTCACGTATAAGCCAGAATGACTTCCCTGTATCTCAAGATGCGAAAACATCTTTTATCACCTAGACTTACGGCCCAGGATTTTGGCTGGGGTATACACAAGCCAGGCTGGAAGAAAAAGAAAAAAGCCTGGAATGAGCACCAGTCAACAGGGGAAGGAACTGACTTTAGAAAGAAGGATAGTCCCTTAGTTTTAAGAGGAAGGAGGAAGGACAGGGAGGTTTATCAGCCGCACTGTACGTTCAACAAAGGTGGCTGGGAGGACGTTTTGAAGCGCTTGAGGTCCTGTGCGGAACAGGAGACCCACTGGCCTGCTGCAAATAAGATGGTACATGAGGACGGAAGGGAACGGAGGGGCTTGGAGACCTGAGCTTTCTGCGCCTCGTGGGGGCCTGGTGGATTTCATGATGAGGACGTGCTCTCTGGCAGGACATTCCCCCGTGGAGTCTGGCCCCTTAGCTCCAGGCAGGGCAATCAGATAGTAATGTTTGCTTCCAGTTGCAAACAGAAGAGCCAGAGGGGCTGGCTTTTTGTCAAGAATGTCTTCCACGTACACGTGTGAGGCGCAGACGTATGTGCCGTTACTGCAGAGGCTCAGCCAGTCCGCACGACGGCGCCTCGGCTGGGACGTTTTTATGTTTTGTATTTTGTATTTAAAAATAAGAAAGTTTCTTTTCTTTCTTTCTTCCTTCCATTCCTTTCCTTTTTTTCTTTTTGAGAGAGGCAGATGGCATTTTTCACAAGACTATTATGATACAAACCAGGATATCTCTTAAGGCTGGAATGACAGGGTTTCTCCTGACGGTGTATTTAAAAGGATACCAGCCTTACTTCATCCAGGCAGGGGAACGAAGCCAACGGGGGCTTCACTGCTTAGGGAAAAGCCACTCAGCCGTCCCCTCTTGGTTGTGTAAATGTCTATTTGCTTAAAATGCTCATATGACAAGTGTCTAAGTAGCTTCATTCACCATCAAAAGGTTGGGCTTCTGCGCTCGTCAGCAAACGGGGCTCGGACAGGACAGAGTGTATTCCTTCAAAAATCTATTTCAATGGCTGAGCAAAAATTTACATCACTCTCTTGGTTTACAAAATCAGTTTTGGAAAGTAAAGAGCCCAGTTTCCATAAGGAATCCAGGACCTTTCCTAAGCAATCCTAGGCTAGAAGTGGGTGTCCTGATTCCTCTACCCCGAGGGGTGCATTTACCTAAAATAAAATCGTGGAAAATGCAAGTCTCAGCTGGTGACCTGGTTCAGCTAAAGTTCACGCAGGTTCATTCAGAGGGTTGTTTTCAAAAATAACTGGCAGCTGATTCTGGAAGCATTCATGGAACAGACACAGTGATCTGGAAAAGACGGCTAAAAATGCACACGAGCTAAAAAGAACGGCAATTTGGCCCGGGCCTTGGTATCTGAGCAACAGCGCGTTTCGGTTTGCAAATCCGCACAGAACCACTCTTCAACACTGACCCCGTGTGGCCACGTGGCGTAATGACAGCAGTTCCTTTCCGGCTTGAGACTTAAAAGACGATTGGTTTTGAATTATTAAACAAACAAGCAAACAAACAAAAACACTCACGGATCCTGAAGATTTTAGTATGGGAGGAAATCCAGGTGGAAATTGTTATCCATACGAATGAAGCTTGTATTTCTTGAGAAATTACTGGGCGCCGGGGGCAGTGAGGTCTGACCACTCCACGCCTCTCATTCTTATGAAGAGTCAGACGACTTGCTTTTTCCACGCTAATAATGTCCAAGCTTTATTAGTCAAACACCAGTTGGGCAGACATATTTCCTTGGGGGTGGATCAATGTGAAGCTGCAAAGGTGGGTTTGAACCGGTCCAAGCCGGTCGTGGCAAGGCTAGTCCTGGGTGCTTGGTCTTGGAATTGGTCTGTTGCTTGTGAAATCTCTTTGGAATTTGCTGGGGCTTCTTGGAAGGGCCTCTGAGTCAAAGAGCCCTGTGAGGGAAAGATCCTGTTTCCATCTGCTCTGTCCTAGCCTGCTCAGGACGCTGTCATGTGAGGACATGATGCTGGAAGTGTGCAACCATTTTGCAGTCATGGGGAAAAAAAAAAGGAATTGCAAGGGAATTGGTGATAAGGAGTATGGGAACACCCCTGCTCTGGTATGATCGCACTGGCGGACAATCATAGCCCTGCCTGTCCCCGACGTATGTTAATTTCAGTCATTTTCATTTGGCAGTTTTGTTACCGTAGCACAAAATCGCCCCCAAACTGCAGCTTTGCTCCATAATTGTGAAAGCTCATATTTTAGGAAAATGAAAGACTGAAAAATGAAAACACACCAAAAATCAAAGTCTTCCAGTTACACATGTGAAAAGCGTCATGCACTTCTGCTTGAGAATGTTTTACCTCAAATGTAAGGAAATGATTAACTTTGAGAGTCATCGTTTAATAATAATTTCTGCCTCTTTACTGGAAAGCAGATTCCACCGAGAGGGCAGGCATCAAGGGTCTTGTTCATGCCCCGGCACGTGATGGAGGGTCTGACAAAAGAGTGGATACTTGAAAATATCTGTCAAATTAAAGGGAGGCGAGCCAGACAAAACGTTATTTCACATCTCTCTTAGACACTGAATGTTGTTACCAAACTCCCGGGCAGGCTACAGTTCAGCTCAGAGACAAGGGCACCTTCCCAGTGAACAAGCTGCAGAAAGTCCATCTGGGAACTGAAATTATCCCTTCAAACTTTTGATGTGTAAGAAACAGGTACCCAATTCAGGCTTCAGCCATCGCTCATGTTTGATTGATTGTGTGTCTTCAGAGGTAAATGTTACAAATTGGCTCTAAAGGAGAAACTCACCAAGGAGGTACTGATTTTCTGTAAGGGGCCCAGGGGCAAGTCTGGTCCCTAAGCCAGAGAGCCCTCGGCAGGCTGCTGCCTCTTCTAAAAGCAGAAAGCCAGTGCCAAAAATGCTGTTGTTAGCATCTCCTATGGAAATCTTACGAATATTTGCCCTGCGTCTTTCCCAGCATGGGCTGAGTATCCCAAACCATACTGGCTCCTCCAAGTATATCGTTTGTCCCAAGGCTGTTTGCTCAGGGTGAATGGATCCAGGTGATTTAACACCCTCGAACCTGCGTAGCAGGGGCAGAGTTATAACCACCTGGTCATAGGCTGGGGTTGGTTTGGTTACACTTTCCAAAAGAGAGTCTCGCAGAGAGGGCCTCTTTGGGGAAGGAGAAGGGGAAACAGGATGCATTTTAGCACAGCATGGGTTACGAACTTGGCTATTAATAGCTACTTAATCTTCAAAGATTTATTTTCTCTATTTTCCAAAGGAGAAAACAGAGAATGACAACAGTTACACTTGCACACACACACCTGGAGGGCAGGTGCCAGGGGGACCTGGGGTCTGAACTCAGGACCCCTGAACTCTCACGTCCAAACCCCTTCCCTGAGGGCGGACCATGACACTTCAGTTCATGCATCACATCCAAAAGCAGGGTCTCACCACTCAGAGCTGCGCTGAGGTTTTTCTGAAGGAGCATCTCGGGTTAGAAGGAAAAGTATCAAGATTGACAAATACTGTGGCCATGGCTGACTAAGAAATCCTTACATTTGTTATTCCTGTACCGAATCATAATTCACTTCCAAATGAGCTAACTTCACTGATGTTGGTTCGATATTCCAGAATCAGGCATTATTACTATTTTTTTTAACATTCCTTAATTTATTAGATATTTAAAATCACTCAGTGACCCAAAATCCCTAAGCATATTGTTACTGAATCCAAGTTCTTACTGCTCACCACACAGCAGGACAATAAACTGAGAGCCTGGTTGCCGGGCCAGGGAATCATGGCAGCCAGCAGATGGAGAAGATGGTGGACTCTTGTCCCAAAGAACCACCTTCCCTGTAGAATTCAGGCTTCTTTTATACTAAAAGGGGAGGGAGTAAAGTCAAACATTTCCTGGTTCTGGTCAGCCCCAAAGGGACGTGTTTATTTCTTCCTTCCTGCAGTCGTTCCGAGGAGGGCCTGGTCAGGATGCTCCCTGTGAGCTCAACCAAGGTGTTTTAGCTTAACGCTCATTCCCTGGGAGGCAGGTTCCCAGAGACAGGCCATTATGTATCATTTAAGCTTATAGACAACATCTCTTTAGTGATTCACAAGTAATAGAATACAAAGTTTAAAGTAAAAGAAACAGATCTAATATAGAGTCGGTTCTGTTTCTCCCCTGTTACAACATGACAGAGGATACCCTCATACTTTTCCAGAAGTAAACAGAGCGGTCAACGCATCTCATTGGCATGGTCCCGGAATGCCAGGGGAGGCTTTGACCCCATGGGATACGGAGAGCAAGCAATCTATTTGTTTTGTTTTGGTTTGGTTTTTTGTTTTGCTGTTTTGGAGAAAGAAACATGTTTTTAACAGGACTTGAACTGAAGAGGATGCAGCCCTCCCTGGTTGCATCTCGCTGCCCTGTGAAGCCTGACCCAGTGTGGGGGAGGGAAGAGCCACGGTTCGAACCACCCACCCCTGGTCGCAGTTCTCCGCTCACACGGTGACGCCAACACGCACCCCTTCCCGCCTATGCCCTTCGGACTTAGATGTTCTGTGTGGCTCGAACCGTCAGGCAAGTGGCCTGAAGAATCCGCAGCACGGAGGCGTGCGTCCCAGCCTTGGGGTGCTGCCCGCACTGAGTGTGTTTTAAAAGCTGGGCTAAGTGCTGCCTTCGGCCAGTTTCATTCATTCATTCATTCATTCACCAAACATTTATGCAGCTGCCTCGGTTGCTTTGTCCTTTCCACGTCAGTCTTGATCCCAGCTGACTTCCGTCTTGTCCTGGACCCCTCACCTCAACCGACTCAGGTCCTAGCATCTCAAATTTCCCACCAACAAAAATCAACGCCATGCCCAGGTCTGGAATCGAGTCTGTGAAGGACCTGCTGTGGGGCCCCGGGGGCTGGCGCTGCCGCTGTCCCTGCTCCGCATTCCCGGCTGCAGGAGTGTGACACGGGCGTCCCCTCGGCTGCGTCCACATGCAGCTTGGTAAGCCCTCGACCCGTCTCAGGGGTGCAGTCTCTCCTCTGTGATGTCCACCCACACGGCTCCTTCTCCAGGAACACCGCGATGGGCAGATCAGACACATCTCTTTTTTTTTTCTTTTTTTTTATCGGCACAAAGAAGGTGCAGGGTTGATTGATGAACACACCCTGTGATGTTCAGTCACTGGGGAAGCGCTCTCATCCTGGACGTCTCAGCCAGGAATCAGAACGCGGTGTCAGCACCCAGGCGGACTTCTTCAGCTGCTCGGGCCCCAGGCCTTTGTGAGAGCCCCTAATCAACGAGCCGATGACAGTTTCACCACGGATCTTTTCCAGCATCAGTACTTAGGCAATGGGGAGGGGGGCCTTCCCCATTCCTCTTTCCTTTGACTATTAAACCGTTTCGGGGGGAAGTTTTACCGTCCATTTGGAAGTCACATACAAGTCGCCACAAAGCAAATGGCCAAGTCAGAGAGCATTCTGCCCCTTGCCCACCTGAATGGGTTGGGATTTAGGGTTGATTTCTTTGATCCACGTGTTACTGAACCAACTCCATCAAATGATTTCCTCTTTCCTTGCAGCGGATTGGTGGAACCAAACAACCTCCTGTTGGAACGTGATGTGGAGAGAATGACCAGTTGCACGCAAGGGGGACCCGTGACTCCTCTCCGGCTTCCCAAACTACCCTCCCCCCAAGTAAGCGGCGCTCCTCAGGCAGGCCCCTCACCACCCCGCCCACCAGCACAACCGCCGCTCACACCCATCCCTGGATGCACGGAGCCCGGGCGGCTGCCTCTCTGTCGGCATCTCTGCTTCCCCACAGCCATCAAGTTCATCTTTCAGCATCACCTCCATTTGTTACTAAACTCAACTTTGTGTACGTGATGCACAGCGAGGCCAAAATATACTGAAACATCAGAGTTTGGAGCAAGGAAATGTTTACTGCAGGGCTGAGCCAGGAGGACGGGTGGCTCATGCCAAAAAAAAAACCCTGAACTCCAGGAAGGGTTTCAGCAAAGCATTTTCAAAAGCCGGGTGAGGGAGGCGGGCTGCAGGGTGTGTGGCCAGCTTGTGCACGTTCTCTGACTGGTTGATGGTGAGGTGACAAGGTGGTCAACACTGTCAGTCTTCATGTACCAGAAGGTCTTGTAATCATCAAGTAGTTAATTTCTTCCATTTGGTGGTAGGTTTTGGCATCTGAAAAACTCAGGAAATCGGAGCATGAGATACTGTGATCGGGGTACTTCTGAGAGGAGCTACAGCAGAGGGCACAGGAGAGGGGTCTGTCCTGGGGAGGCCCCTTCAGGTCCTGCTCGGTTCCAGGCTGACCTTGACGAGATCCTTTAGTGCCGTGAGAATGCACGTGCCTTCTTGTCTGGTGAGCCCACACTCAGTGTCATCCCTGCCACTCACCAGCTGTTTGATCTTCGAGAACGTATATCAATTGCTCAATGATCTGAGCTTGGTACAAACACAGACGGTGGGGCCAGGCCACCGTGGTTCCAGCCCCAGCCTTGCCACTTGCTACCTAGATGACCTTGAGCAAGTCTTCACTCAACTTCCCACGAGTATATATGTATATATTTTGGATTGTCCACTGTATTGCATACTCTTCTAGGTGCTGAAGAAACATCAGTGGGGATAAAAAAAAAAAAGCAGAGAAAAATTGCTCCGAGAACTTTTATTTCCTAAAGGATAAATGACTAAAAATTAACCTCCTAAGTAAGTAAATTTTATTAAATACTGAAAGGTCACAAGTAAGACAGATAATAAGTAGGAAACAGATAAAGGAGCTCCGGATTGCTAGTGACGGAGCAGGTGACAATTTGTAAACAGGTGGTGAGTTAATAGTGTTTAAGAATATATTTGAGAAAAAAAAAGAAAAAGACCTGAAAACAATGAGTGGTGTAGCCACAGGAACATCCGTGTCTCGAAGTATCACCGTTGGATGGTGATAGCAACGCCCTTCACCTTGTAAGACTGTTGTGAAGGTCAGATCAGACTAACTCACCTGCGGGAAATGCTTCGACAAAGACCCGGCTCGCGGGGAGGGTCTGTAAGTGTCAGCTGCTTAATTATCTGCACCCATTGCATGGGGGCCTGGGGTGAGGTTTGCAGCATCCATGTTGTGTGTCCACCACCATGTGCGCAGTCTGTGAGTGGTGGCTGTCATCACAGTGACGCATTAGCTGCCCCATTCGTGAGTAGAAAATGCATACATTTCTGAGGACTTGATTTCCAGCTGGACAGAACATTTCACTCCCTCCTTGGGCTAAGCGAGGTCAGCGCGCAGGGGGCAGGTATCAGCCGTATTGGGAAGTTAATGAGAAATGCAGACTCTCAGGTCCCCACGCAGGCCAACCGAATCAGAATCTGTGTGATGAACGCTCCCAGCAAATGCGCGTGCACCCTCGATTGTGAGCTGTTCTTTTGTGAGTAGTCAGGGTGTGGCTGTAAATTGGGATGGGCTGGCCATTTTCTGAGCTGTCTTAGGCGTCGGCTGGGATGGAGGCTACACACCCTGAATCCACATCTCCTCTTCACATCACTGACCTGGGAAGGGGGCTCTCAGGTCCCAGATGGTCATTGTCACCTGAGGAAGGTTGATAAAGGATGGCCGTGAAAGGGTGGAGAAGCATCTTAAATGATGAATCATCCAAAGTCAGCGCCAGAAATGAAACCGGCTTAAAAGTCAAGATCACTTTGCTTTTTACAGACGGAGAGACAGATGATCAGAAGGAGAGGCCACAGGAAGTCGCAGCAAAGCATTGTCATACCCTTCCTCTCAGGGAACACAGTCTCTCTTGAAACTAACAACAACATTGTAAATCAACTACACTTCAATTAAAAAAAGAAAACACAGTCTGTCTTAAAAATTTTACATTTCTCACTGTTTCTCTGTAAGTCCCCTAGGTTCAAACAAAAAGTTGTTCTCCGGGCTTCAAGAGCCCTGAGCAGGTTAAAACTTCTGGGACCTGCATTGTTTTGTGTAGTTCTTAGTTTGCTAATTAGCAATCCAATGAATTGTGTTCTTGAAAACATTCGTGGCAATGGCTTCTAGAAGTTGCTCTCAAGAAACCTCCAAACGAAACAAAGCGAGCACCGATTTGAGCCCCTGATGTTATAATGAATGTTTAACCTAGGCGGAATCGAAGAAATTTGGGCTAGTTTACGACCATCACTCAACACTTGGCCTCCGGTCACCTTCTGGAATGGACTGCTTGTAATTGCTCACTCTGTAAAGAGCTACTGTATTTGCCAGCAGGCAAGACTCATCTTTACCCAAAAGCAACATGTTTACCCCCGTCAGTGTCAAGTGAAACAAGGTAACATGCTGAAAACCCCGCAGGGAAGGGGAGAGGCATCCCCGATTTACAGACTACGGCCACGTCGTCACCCCCTAGTGGCAGGAAGTGGAAACACAAACAAAGAGGGGAGATTTCCACACCAGGCTGCTTCCCTGCGCCAGCAGCATGCGTTACCCGCCCAAGCGATCAGAGGTAGAATGTGGCTTATTCCCTAATGATGAGATTTAAATTTGTCACTCCTAAAAGCCAAGGCTCCAAGAGGAACGGCATTTCTAAGATGTTCTTAAAACTAGGTCTCAAGCTGGTTTCCACCAGAATCCCTTCTTCTCCCCTGATGCTTGTACATGTACGAACAGCCAGGTAAACACTGGCTTTTACTGCAGGCGTGACAATGACCTTGGGAGTTTCTTCAACCCTGCTTTTTTTTACTGTACATTTTATACCGATTTATGCAGCAATATTGGCTTGTCGACATTCACTCTAGCAACCTGCGTGAGAATTCAGTCAAATTTATGTTTTTCTTATTGCTTAATTTCTCTGCTTGCCAATTGAGACACTCATTCTTATTTCATTTACCTTTATATTGTGATCTGCTTTTTAGTCACCAATATTTTCTGCATCACAGGGCTGCCATTTGCTTTTATAATGCCGCAAATAAAAGATAAGAACCCATTTCCCAGCATCTTCGGTGGCATTTCTTCTCCTGATTTGTACCAACATTCACTTAAGCCAACATATTTCTTTCATTTATGTAATTTTGTACCTTTTTTCAGAGCTAATGGGCTGTTATTTTACATTCGCATCAGTTTCCTGCTGCATTCCAATACAGATATGATGCATTTTCATGGGCAGAATAATGTATTTTCTCTACAAACATCTTTAATATCCCTTTCAGTGAATTCACCCTAAAAAATCACTCAACTCCTCCTACCAATATTCCGCATTAAATCATAATATTTTATATTGTGATATGCTTTAAGTACCAGAAAATAAAGTACTCATGCCTTCCTCTTAAAGGGGCCCTGAGCGAGTGACGTGGAACCAGGATTTGCTGAACATAAATACCTCTGTGCATGAAATATTTTAACTCCCTAAACACCAGAGGTGATGTTGGCACCTAGAAATGCGGAGTGGGGGCTCTGCGAACTGGAGGCCAGACCTCAGATGGACCACCCCCAGGTGGTGGTGTTGCCTTGAGGGTGCAGATGAGGAACTCCACGGAGCTGAGACCAAGACTTCTGAGAAGGACAGAGCGAGGGGCCATTGCTGGGGTGGCAATGGGGGAACAGCATGTGGAGGTGGTCTCAGAGGAGCTTCCACCGTCATAGGCTCTCTCCAGTGCCCCCGTTGGCCAAGCTGCACAGAGAGAAGCTGGCCAGGCAGAGATGTGTTTGCAGACCCCCACCCCCACACCCCAGAGTGTGGAGTCCACGGTCACAGCTGAATGACCGGCATAGATATTGCCCACAAACGTCTCCTCAGTCAGTAGAGGAGTTTCTCTCTGCCATGTCTTAGATCCCAGCAAAGAAAACACTTCTGGATGGTCTGAAAGTGATTATGAAGGGGTGAAATGGAGCCAGTTTCAAGGAGCGCAGTTTGTTGCGCGACCTGCATCAGAGCATCCTGAAACAGCTCAGAGCCATGCGTGTTACCGCCTCACGTCTGCAGGTGAAGAAGCTGAGCTCAAGGAGGTGGCATGGCTTTCACAAGGCCACTCGGTAAAGTGGCCGACCTAGGACCGCCTCCTTCCAGCTCTGAGCGGATGTGCCCTTTCCCTGCACCTGTTACCGACTAACCCAGGACCAGGCCCTTCAAACTGGGTTTTGTCCTTTTATCTTTTCCTACCATCTGTGGTCCTGGGGCCTGTGGGCTGGGCTCAGGTGTCCAGGGACTCAAGGAATGCCAGGATCCAGAAAGGACACGGCATCAAACATCAGACCTGAGAAATTAGCAGTGCACTGTGCATCGGAGCCACATCGTAACAGGAGAACACTCACATCGGATATGGTGGCAGCATACACTCCTATTTCATCAGTTCCAAAGCACACACTTCCATGTTCACGATGCTGAGGTAGGGAGGCATCTTACAGGAGATGCATCTTATCATGATAGCAGGCAGAATCTGTTTTTCTTTGTGATACATTAAATAAAAATAAGTTTTATAATTGCCAGCGCGACTGAAATATGGTCTTTATTATGATAGTTGTCAAAAAGATGACACAGCATTTTGAAGAAGGAGCACCTTTTCCTAATTTTACAAAGGTACCATATGGGCCAGCAGCAGACTGGGGGTGATGCTGCAGTCACATTTTGTCTCACTCACCTTGCCTGCACTGGGTGGCTATAAGGACGGTGGTGACAATGACAGCTAAGTTCTGGGGCTCTTACTACACCCTGGGCATTTGGCTAAGCAAGGTATGTATATGATCTTATAGAATCTTCACAATCATCCTAGGAGTGATTTTTCTTTTAATATTTTATAACAAGGAATGCATTTTTCATATTTTCACTTTAAAGATGAGAGAATTAAGGCTAAAAGGATCTTAAGCTAAATGGCTATAGAAGAAAAGAAGCCAACATATGATGAGGAACAAAATAGTAGATGGCAAAAGAGAGCAATCAAGACAGAGACGTGACCATTTGATTTGACCCCTAGATCAAGCCGTACCTGAAGCCATCTTCATCTCTAAACTTCATAGTTCTATAAGCCAGTGAATCCTTTTTTTGCTGACAGGACTTAAAAGGGTCCTTAATTTTTTTTTTTTTTTTTCCATGATAGCTCAGCCTTTGGGTGCATTACAAGTCACCAGTGTGTCATCTGGAGAAGCTAGGTTCCTGCTACCTTTCCCGGAAGGCCAGTCTCCACAGAGGCGGACTTCATCGGAGGCACTGACCTCAGAGCAGCAAAAGGGTGTGGGGGCTTTCCTGCAGTGTTACAGCAGAAGTTACCCTCCCCCCACACACACACAAACTGAAGTAGAAAGTTCTAGCAAGTGAGATCAGACACAGAGATGAGCAAGCAAGAGGGAACCAACCAATGCTGAGACAGGCTGGGACCTGGGACCTGGGGCCTGGGGCCTGGGACCTGGGACCTGGGACCTTTTACTGGAATGCTTGCATCTGACTAAACGTCTCCTCCAGCAATAATTTCTTTAAAACCAAACCAAACCAAAAAAAGCCATGACTCTGCTCCCTCGACCTGTGAGAGCCCATATGTCACTCTGACCCCTCTGGCCCGGTGTCCCGTTTTCTCAGCTGCCTTCTCCCACCTCTGCCAAGTGGAATCAACTTGGAAAACCAGCCAGCCGCCTTCGCCCCAGCCTGGGTCCGGATTCCCAAAGGTGCTGTCCTGGGGGACCTGCGTTTCTCTGCCCACCCGCAGCTCCTCTGAGCCCTGGCACCTCCCTGCACCTGAGTCTGGGACCCAGATGGACTTTCAGGTGTCTGGCACCTCTCTTGTATTCTCATTCAGTCACGAGATTTTGTTTCTTTTTCCTTAGAAATGCTTTCCTGGCTCTGGGCGTCCTCAGTGGTGGCACTAACGAAGAACAATGGTGACACGTGACCCAGTCTGTTTCCTATCTGAGGTTGGATTGAGCATCCTCAGGGAGGGAGGAGGGTGGCCCTGTCCTGGAGAGAGAGGTGGCTGTCCCGCGCTGGGAGAGGGGTGCGGGGAACGGGGGGCAGCTGGGGTCTGAGTGCTGTTTGTACACTGGAGGATGGCCGGGGGAGGGGTGGCTCAGGTTCCCACTACCCCCAGATCCCACAGGAACAGAAAGAATCCGATTGGGTGGCGGCTGAGGCAACCACGCAGGGCGCTGGTGAAAATGTGGGGAAGGAGGAGGAGATGAGGGGCGGCGGGCGGCCGGGCTTTCCGGGTCCAGTGCTGCAGGAGGAAGCTATTGTGGGAACAGTTCTGCGGGAGAGTAAATGGGCAACTGGGGAGCCCTTCACCTTTCTTCTGTCACCAGTTTATGGGACGTTTTCGCACGTATGTTTTGAGTCTTTCCCAGGTGCACCTGAAACCCAGGCAAATGTCCATCTGTATAAACACAGACCCCTCGTTCACTCTTGCGTGCTCTCTTACTGTAGGTCAAAGATGGTTACCAGATGAGCGGGATTTTTCATTCCTGGAGCCCCCAAGACAAGAGAGCAATTTACAAGTGGGAAGCGCCGACCGCCTGCCCCGAGGGACCCCCGGCGGCGGGTGGGGAAGGAGGGGCCTTCCCGCGTCCGAGGGGCGGGCACTGGGTAGAGCGCCGAGCACCGCGCCGCAGGGGCCCAGGCCGGAGGTGGCAAACTCGCAGTTTCCTCGCCGGAGGAGCGGGTTCCAGACCGGTGAGAGCCTTCCCACCCTGTCCATCTTCGTCCTGCTGTGCCGCGGCCCCCGCGCAGGAGGCGCCCCGCATCCCGCGCGCTTGTCGTTCTGCGCCCCGCTCACCTCCCGCTCGGCATCCGCGCGGGCGACATGAGGGTGCTGGGGGCCCCGCCCGCGAGCCGGGGACAGTCCCGGAGCCCCAGGTCGGGAAGGAAACCGGGGTGGGACCAGGAAACGGCGGCAGGAGAGAAGTTGCGGGTAGCGCCGGCGCGCGGGCGGTGGCCGGAGCCCGAGCCGCCGCGGCGAGGGCACCGCCGGGCAGGACGCACGAATCGGAGACGCGGGCGGCTCGGGACTCAGCCGCCGGGTCCCCTCCTCGCGCGGGGTCCGCGGCGGGACTGGAAAGGCGGGGCGGCAGGATGCGCGGAGAGATGCGGCCCCGGGGCGGCGCGGGCGTCTGAGCTGGGTGCGGGCGCCCTGGGGACGGCAAGGCAGGAGCGCGTCTGTCCGTCCGGGTGCCGAGAGCGGGCCCCCAGGCTTCCAGGCGCGCGCGGGCGGAGGGAGCCTGAACTCGAGGCCGGGCTCGGGGATCCGGCAAGGACGCTGGTCCCAGTGGGAGCGCGTGGCGGGGCGCCCCTTTGCCCTGGGCCAGCTGACCCCGCTGGGCTCCGCGTACCCGACACCCCGTCCGTAAGACCGGCTGCGGACCGCTTTGCCGACCCAGGGGGATGGGCGAGCGGGGGAGGGGGTGCTGGACGCTGTTTGCCCAGTGCTCTGACGGACTTGGAGTGGGGAGCCCGGTTCTTTGCACCCTCTTTACCCAAACCCCGGGACCCCACCGTTTCTCACCCCAATTAGGTCCAACTGGGACTGGGAATCCAAAGGGTGAGCCGGGCTCTGAGCCCTTCGTTTCCCAGCCCTGGATCTCGGGAGCCGACCTTGACCCTCTGAGGGACGTGCGCTCCCAGCGCAGCTCGTGGGGCGCCCCCGTTTGGCAGAGATGCGAGGTCATTCCCGCAGGCGACTCCCCTGGTCCGACGAGGTGGGCAGGGTGCTTGTAGGGGTGGTGGGGCTCAGGGGCGCTGGTGCCTGGGGACGCTGGGTGCGTCTCCAGATCCGAGGTGAGCCTCTAACCGGTGCCATGTTTATTATGCACACGTGGCGCCGGGGTGGAGTCGAGCAGACGCGGATCGGTAGGGGACGAGGTGGCAACAGCGCCCGGAGCAGCAGCCGGCCCCTCGCGCCCTTGGCTGAGCGCGGGGGTTGTGGGCAGGACAGGGTCTCACCTCCGCCGGGACTGAGGCTGCGCTTACAGTGGCTCTTCGGGATCCCGGGACACCTGGGCGCAAGGGAGAGGTGAGAAAAACACTTCTGGCCTTGAGGCTGGTGAGACCCACAGGATAAACTCATTCACCGCCGAGCGCAGGGCCTGCAGCCTCTCCCCTGGGCGCCCGGGCTCAACCCCAGCCCAGACAGAAAGATTCCCTACGCGCTTTCCCTCCCTCCCGCTGCTTTTGGCCTTAAAGCCCTCTCAGCTCTTACAGCTAACTGGAGACGCCTCAGGAAGACAGGCTCCCAGTTTAGATTTGAAAAGTAACATTTGTTTTTCAAAAGTTACCAGCCACCTGAAATTCTCCTTGCGGTTCCAGGTTCCCCCAGAGCCTCACTGCATTTTTGGTTTTGTTTTTTTTTTAAGTTTTCTTCTGTTTTAAAGTAATGCCTTTTCCCCCCCAAGGGTTCCAGGTAGGCAGAGATGGGGGTGAAGTAGGGGGCACCTCTTTCTTTTTTATCTGAAAGGCAAAACAGACCCTCAGAGTGAGGGTGCAGAATAAGGCTGGGTGAGGAGACAGAGGGTGGCAGGGACCTGGGGGGGGGGGGGTGCCGGGAAGGAGATTGACTCTGGAGCAGAGACCTGAGTCAAGTGTTCCCCTGTGAATAACCGGGGAGAAGCTGTTCAGGCAGAGGGAGTAGTCAGTGCAGAGGCCCCGACACTGGCATCAGTTTGATGTGTAGGAGGAACAGCAGGAAGGCCAGGCGGCTGGAGCCGGAGGGGAGAAGTCGGGGGTGGGTGGAGTCAGCAGGTGCTCAGGGGACCGACGATGCTGCTGGGAACAGGCCAAGTGTGTCCCAGAGTGGACTTGGCCCCAGTATCCATTCTCCATCCCCAGGAACACAAATCCTGGTGTTCAGCAGGGCACTCAATGACCCAGCATAATCACCGCCTTTTCCAGTCTCTTCTGCGCCTAGGTGTGACCTGGAACGGGTTTTAAGGCTTGCTGTGTAAAAGCGAGTGGTGCCTGCAACTTCCAAAAAGTGTCCTTCAATGGAGGAGAGTACCCTTCTCTGTCTCTCTGTCCTGGTGGCCAGAATATGGATCCTACAATGGGTTCCAGCAGTTTACCCTGGATGATGAGATGTTCTTGGCAAGCACAGCTTCCTGAGCTTTGTGCAGTGGGACATCGCAGCTCCGGAGGACTTCTCCATTCCAGACGGCCAGGGGTGGGGGGAGGCATAGGAGGAAAAGCCAGGTCCCCAAAATGGCTGGAGGGCCACACGAGCCCTGGACTGGTGGCCTCTGGACTCCAGAAATGCCAGAGAAATAAACTTGTATATATGTATTTTTCTTTTCCTGTGACTTAAATCTGAGCCTAAATCTGTCTCTTATATTGCCTGATGTAGATCTTGGCAGCTAGCATGTATTTTTCAAACATCCAATGTTTACTTGAGAAAACCAAATGTGACTTAGCTTCTGTTTTCATGACAACGGTTTGACAATTTGGGGAAAGGGATGTGGTGAAATACAAAAATGATCCTAGCTCTTCGTTCACATTCTCATTGAAACTGGGCCCTTGCCATTTTAGATGTTTATAAATAACCTTAAAACAGGGACTATATTTTTCCTCGAGAGGATTCTGCATTTATCAGAATGTGGCATCTGAGCCCATCTGAATTTAAAATAAAAAGTCAGGGGGGAATTTGACAGCAAGAACCATGGTCTACCATCTAAAGATCTAGAAGCATTTTGAATTCAGGTGAATGATGGTCTTTTAAATACCCTTCTAAGAGGGTTTAAAAAAAAACATACTTTCACTAATTGATTATAGAGATGAGTAATTAGCCTTGTTAGCTGGACTGAGATGATAACGGCTGAAGATTTGGCTTTCCAGAGTGTTGGAGAAAACGTTTTCCTTGGAAGTAGTCTGTCAGGCAAGCCAACGAAGCACTTCCCCAGGGTTTACAGGATAAAGTCCAGCTCCTCTTCATGGAATAGACCTTCTCCAAAACTACTTCTTCAGTTTTATCATCTCATTTACCCAGTTTATGCCTTGACCTAATTGGCCCAAAGAATATTCAAGAACCAATAAAATGACCATCTCTCAGAACACCTGTGCCATAGGTAGATTGGATTAATGCTCCTGGTTCTTCACTTTCTGTTTGCATTAAAACTCATGTCCTTTGTCCCATGAGTCTGTAATTCCTCCCACTGCAGTCTTCAGGGTATTAAAGTTGGCTTGGGCCATAGGACTTGGCTTTGATCAATGGAACATGAGCAGAAATTACTCATACAAAGCCCTTGGGAGGCACTAATGTTTCTGTTTACTCTCCTGAGCTCCTTCCATTCTCTGTGAAAAGAACAAGTCCCAGGAACTTCTTGCCCAGGGCAAATGAAAAAACACACAGAACAGACCTAAGCCTGAGACTGGAGCTGTTTGTTATGCAGCATTACTGTACTGATACATGGTGACATGATTTTTTTTTTTTAATATGTTGTCTTGTTTTTCCTTTCTTTTGGCCAGCTAGCTCATATTTCAGGAACAAGATGTTACTTTTGCCTCAAATGCTTTTCTCCTCCCAATTCCTCCCAACCCCCCTCCCCAATTCTTCAGTCTCATAATCTCATAATGTGCGTCTACTGATTTAGGTTTTAGCTTTAAAGTCACTTCTTTGGGAGGGGCTGGGGAGCCTTCTCTTACTCTCAGTATAAATTATGACCCTCATTTTTGTTTGCTATCCTGGTAACTTGTGAATCTTTTCCCTCAGCCTTTATTACAATCTGGAAACACATTTATGTGGGATTGGTTTAGTGTCTTGCTTTCTCTCCACACCAGGACAGAGACCCTGTCTATTTTGTTAATCACTATAGAGGCAGTGAGCATAGTAGTTAAAGACATGGGTTTGGGAACCTGGTTCCAAATCCATTTTGCAAACTTAATAAAAAGTCCTTTAAACATATTAAAGCTGCAAAAAAGGGGCAAGTATTTTTAGCACCAATTTACTTGTCAGTAAAAGACCCAGATATGGCACTAATTCCTTCATTTATTCATTAATTCATGCTTTCATTCATTCACACAATCCTCAGTGAGAGATGATGAAATAAGTATTATTTTTTTCTCCATTTTACTGGTGAGGAAAGTGAGGCTCAGAGAGCTTAGGTAATTGCCCCAGTGCCACACAGTCCACAAGTGGCAGAGCTGGCATTCAAATTCTGGCTGTCTGTTTGGAGATCCACAGCCTCTGTGCTTTACTGCCTCACCAGCTGGGACAGGGACATGGTTCCCTGCTGTGTGCCTCTCCAAGCCTGCATGGGACACCTCCATGTTGTAGTTACGTTCCCTGCCTGTTTAACCAAGGAGGAAACTGGTTTCCTGAAGGTTAGCATCCTGCTCAGAGTCACACAGGATGCCACCTGTTAAATCACATATAACTCAGATTTGTATCTGCATTAGTCAGGCTTCTTCTGATCACAAGTGACAGAAAACCCAACTCAAACTGGCTTGGGTGAGAAAGGGAATTGATTTTTTACTTTTAAGAGTAAAGATGGACTTTTTAAAATAGGGTTGAGACAACTGGATAGACTCTTGTAAAACACCATGTACCAGAATGAACATCAAGTAGATCAAAGATTCAAATGTAAAAGAAAAACAAAACAAAAATGCAGAAGTACTCAAAGAAAATACAGGTGAATTCCTTTGATTCTGGACGTGGGAAAGACCTTTCTAAACATCACTCAAAATCCAAAAGCCAGGAAAGAAAATCTTGATATGTTTAATTATATAAAAATAAAAAGGTTGCACAGCAAATTTGATCATAAGCAAAGTTAAAAGACAACTGACTTTCTGAAAAAAACATTTTGAAACATTATAAAGTGCTAATCTCACTAATATAGAGAGAGCTTCTGGAATTGGAATAAACCACTGTTCATTTACACAATGAATAACTTGTGTAAAGAAAGGAAGAGGAACCCTGTGTCCTGTGTCCTTTGCTCCAGGACAGGCTGCTAAGCAAACAATGAGAGAACATATATGTGTTATCCTATAGAAAGGGGGAGAAAGGCCAACGCTGAGCAGAGAAGACTCCTTTTTGACAGAGGTCAGACTGAAGTGTGGTCAAGGAAGGAGTCCTTGTCAGCATTCACATGGAAAAACCAGAAGCCAGGCCTTAGCAGAAAGTCCTTTCCTTGTTCTCCTAACCTCATGGCTTTGAGTTCTTAAGAACCATGTCTGTGAGTCTGTTTTGGTTTTGTGACTAAGTGCATCTGTATCATTTTTTTTTTTAAGATTCCACATATAAGTGATACCACATGGCATTGTCTTTCTTGTTCTGACTTACTTACTTACATGATCATCTCTAAGTCCATCCATGTTGCTGCAAATGGCATAATTTCATTCTTTTTTATGTCTGGGCACAGACATAGAAAACAAATGTATGGTAACCAAAGCAGAAAGCAGGGCAGGGATAAATTAGGAGTTTGGGATTAGCAGATACACACTACTGTATATAAAGTAGATAAACAACACGGCCCTACTGTATAGCACAGGGAACTATATTGAATACCTTGTAATGACCTAGAATGTAAAAGAATATGAAAAAGAATATCTATCTATCTATCTATCATTGCACCATTGTGCCATGTACCAGAAACTAACACAACACTGTAAATCAAATATATTTCAATAAAAATAAATAAATAAATAAAGAGAGAGAAAAAAATAAATAAAGAGAGGGAAAAAAAAAAAAAAAGAACCAGTGTCTTTTCAACTAGTTTGGAGACAGCTGTTCTGTTGTGGTGTAGTAAAAGTGTCCCGGCCATCAAGCCAGGAGAACAATTAGAAAAACATTAAGGGATGATTTAACATAAATGAGAACATTACAAGTTGTAGGCTTGACATGCCTCTATTAAATATTATTAGTCAGAAATTGCACTGCACATGGCACCGCAATCTATTTTACTGAAAAAATACACGTAGACTCTAGATATGGCAGGGTAATTAAAAGCATCCTTCTAGTGAATTTCAAAGCATCCAATTTACTCAGACCCAGACCGTACTTTGCAGCTCTCTACACTTGCTAATCAGTCTGTCAAGCATAATGGCCATTTGGGGCTGGAAGTATTTAATCCCGTGTGAATGGGCTTATCAGAATGTCTTAGAAAGACAATATATGACTTCCTGGCAAAGAAATGGCTGCAATTAGGCAGTAATTATGCAGTGTCTCATTGCTATGGTTTTAAACAATTTACCAGGCTGGTCTTGTGGTAGAGGAACGCAGAAGTTGCAACTGAGGCTCAGAACTTGATTGCACTGGGGATGGGAGAGTTCTTGGAAGACATTTGTTCAAGACCCAAGGGGCTCTTAACTGTAGAGCCTGGTTCTGAAACCTCTGAGTCCATCTGTGCTGAGAAAGCATCGCCTGGCTCAGCAGATGCTGGACTGCACTTTGGGACGTGGTACCCAAAGTCCTGGGAAGAGCTCACGCCGCTGGTGGCTTCCAAGGCTCTGGTACGAATGACCTGCACCCTCGGGCCATTTGGGAGCTGGATTCCTTGCATTCTGCATGAGCAAAGATATGTGTATTCAGGGGGAATGATGTCATTTAGCTTCTTGTGTTATGACTTCTTTTTTCTCCCCATTCGTTAACAACAATCCTTCTGAGTAGGAGCAGAATGTCTAGAGACCTCGATCTCCCAGAAGATAGGAAACCAAAGTTATCATGTCCTTAATTGGGGAAATGTTCCTCAGAATCATACCGTGACTCAGACACACAGTGCAGATAAACAGGACATGCTTTTGAGTTAGATTTTAATGATCTGGAGGGGGAAGAGAAATCAAAGTTAGGGTATCATGGGCTCTGGTAGAGCGATTTGAATCTGAAAGGTTAACTTCAGAATCTGAGTCTTCACTTTTAATCTGAATCTGGAAATCAAATATTAGCCTCCCCTAGAAGGATGCTGAGATCTGAAATATCATTCTGTCTCCAGGTGGAAAGAACAATAAATTTGAGACTCTAAAACCGGGATGGAAATTGGTTTCACTTACCCTTGATTGATTGGTCGTGGTGCCAGGTTGAAGATGGTTCAATCAGTGGGGAGATGTTTCAGATTGCTTAGCAGTATCTGTGATGGAGAGAGAATGTGCATGTTTGTGTTAACCCTCACTGCTTCTGGGCAGGGAGAAGCTTCAACAGTGGAGTCTCAGCCAGGTCATCCTCTAATACGAGATTCGCGACTCCTTCATGAAGGTAGAGCTTCAGATCTGGTTCCTGTTCCAAGACCTCCCAGCAGAGTGGAAATGACGTGAACTTTGTCATCAGATCTACCTGGGTCTACCATTTAACTAACTGTGAGGACTTGGGCAGGTCATCTTGAGATGAAATCATACTGGATTCAGGGAGGTTCCTAAATCCAACCACTGATGTCCTTATCAGAAGAAGAGAGAGCAACTAGAGACAAATGGGGAGGGGAATGCATGTGACCACAGAGGCAAAGACTGAGTGACATGGCCACAAGCCAAGGAACGCCTGGGGCCACCAGAAGACGAAGAGGCAGGAAGGTTTCTTCCCTGGAGAGCGTGGTCTTGCTGACCTCTTGACTTGGAACTTCCGGCCTCCAGACAGTAAGAAAATACATTTCGTTTGTTTTAAGCCACCAAGTTCATGTTGCCTGGACCGCTCCAGGTAACCAAGACACCATGACTCAGGCATCCAACGCCAGAATCGAGATCCATTTTGAAGTCTAATCAAAATGAACATGATGGAGAGGGTGTGGGGAAAAGGGAACACTCCTACACTGTAGGTGGGAATGCAAATTGGTGCAGCCCTTATGGAGAACAATATGGAGGTTCCTTAAAAAACTGAAAACAGACTTACCCTATGTTCTAGCAATCCCACTCCTGGGCACACATCTGGAGGAAACTCTAATTCAAAAAGACACATGCACCCCAGTGTTCATAGCAGCACTATTTACACTAGCCAAGACATGGAAGCAACCTAAGTGCCCGTCAATGGATAAATGGATAAAGATGTGGTGTGGGTACACACACACACACACACACACACACACACACACACACACACACACACACAGTGGAATATTACTCAGCCATAAAAAAGAATGAAATAATGCCATTTGCAGCAACATGGGTGGACCTGGAGATCATCATACTAAGTGAAGTCAGCCAGAAAGAGAAAGAAAAATACCATATGAGATCACTGATATGTGGAGCCTAAGAAAATGACACAAATGAACTTATTTACAAAACAGAGACAGACTCACAGACATAGTAAATAAACTTGTGGTTAACCAGCGGGAAACGTAGGAGGGTAGAGGCATAAATAGGGAGTTCAGGATGTGCAGATACTAACTACTATATATAGAAGGGATAAACAACAAGGTCCTGCTGTAGAGCACAGGGAGCTATAATCAATATCTTGTAACAGCCTATAATGAAAAAGAGCATGGAAAGGAATATGTATATGACTGAACATCAGAAACTAGTACAACATTGTAAATCAACTATACTTCAAACAAAAAAAAACCAAACAACTGATCGAGTACATTTCAAGACTTGCTTCTGCCAAAGTGACTCTCAGGTCATTGCACTTGGCTCTTTTCTCTCCCAGAGACCTGCTTTCCAAAATTTCCTCAGACCTGTCTCCTTCTCTTCCATGAGCTCTCAGCACAAATGCCGACACCTTAGAGATGCCATCCCCAACCTGCTTGGCTAAAATTCCCCTCTGCCCCTCCTCACTCATCCCTCTATTCAATTTATGACACTAATTTAATTTCTTCCTAGTTGTGACTATTTTAAATGATTTGTTCCCCATGTGTCTTTCCCCCAGATGTCAAATCAGATAGGGCGGGGACTTGTCTGTTTGGCCCCCACTGTGTCCTCAGCACCTCCCACAAGGCCGGAACGCAGGTAGGCATGCTGTTCATATTTGTTGAATGAATGAATGAATGAGTGGCTCTCCTGCTTTAATCCAAGTTTCCTGGGACACCTAGCTCTTGGGGACTGAGGGAGGCTGTCCCCATTGGCACAATCTGCGTTTTGGGTTTGGAGCCTCCATGACCTGGCAGGAAAGGAATCTGGTTAAGGGCAGAGATGGATGGTCATGGGTTTTAGGGCAGAAAGATGCTCTCCTGCCTTTTTTTTCCCCTTGGAGCTCTTCTGTAAAATTCCTGGGCTCCACAGGGAAGAACGCAGCACTGATGTGCAACGCTGTCCTTGGCCTTGCAGGAAGGAGGAGATGGTGCTCGTGGAGTCACGTGTCTGCCACGCTGTCTCCGCCTCGCGTCCTGGGATCAGCCCACCTCCCTGGACCTCCTCTAGCCCCCGTGAGAAGGAACGTTCAGCGTCGTGACTCCAAAGGCTGTCAGATCTGCAGCCAGTGATGAACAACAACCCAAAGGAAGTTTTACCTTCAGCAGTGGGGCTGGATTTTGCATGTTAAACAAGAAATAGGTTTTTATATATTTGGAATTTATTTTAGTTTAACCCTCACTCCATCAGTGAGACACTCCCTGCATCTCTCTTGGCCCCAAAGCAAGTTTGTCAATGATTTTTTTTTTTTTTTTTTTGAGGCCGTATATCATGGGATGGTCTATCTGCTGTTTGGCAACCGGTCTCCAGAATAAACTTCAGCCAGATGGTGCCTTTACGTTCTCCTATAAACCAGAATGAGCGAGGTGCTCTGCAAACAGCTGTTACCTCCGTTATGTAAAAATGATTTCACAGCTGAAAGGAGCAAGTGTACAATGTCAAGGAGGATGACTGTCTGCTGGGAACACCGAGCAAATGACTGGAAATAACCATCTTTGTCCAACCAGATTAAACACTGTGTACCTTCTAAATGCTCTTTTATGCGATGGCTCAAGAGTGGGTGGCCACACTTCAAATCTCCCAGTGGAATTCAACTCCCCACGGCTAAGCATCACCACAGTGTATGAATCTGAACGGTCATATTCAGTAAACCTATTATGTGGATGTGCACATAATAAGATGTCTATGTTTAGATTTCCTAGCACACATCAAAATGCAAAAACAGAAAAGAAAAGGATTTTTCCTGGAGAATGAACTGGATTCAGCCAGACGGCGGACAAACGCCATGAAGATGTGAGAGGTGTTGACCTGCCTGGGTTCAGACGGACCTTTGCTAACGCATATTTTCTCAAGACGGAAGACAGAAAACCAAGCTGGCTGAAAATGCTCAGGAAAGAATTCGCTTGCTGTGGGTCTGTCTCCATCGGTGACAGATTCTGGGTATTTCGATGACAGGAATGTGACATGACACGTTTTTTTAAGCTGCTTTCAGTACTGCTAATATTTATGTTCAGAAAACAGCTGTTGGTGGCCCGTGGTTTCCATGTCTGGCTTTGTAAATGAAGTTTTGTTGAAGCACAGCCATGCCCATTTGTCTCTGGGTTTTTTATGGCTACTTTTACTACAGCCCAGAGCTGGGGAGTCGGGACAGAGATGGTGGGACCCCTCAGTTTCAATCTGGCTCATTACGGAGGCAGGCTGGCTGACTCTTCTGCCTAGACTCAATCTCAGCTCTCCGCTGACCATCTCCACGACCTTGGGGACCCGCATAAGACCTCTGGGGTCTTAGCTTAATGGTCTTGACTTTGAAACTGAGCAGGACCCTGGGGGGCCTTCCTGGGGACAGAGCCCCCTGTGTCCCCGCCTGCCTCGTTTGTCAGCCTCCTAGCCCTCCCCAAGTTCCAAAGAGCAAATTTAATCAGAGACGTGAGAAAATGCCAAAACAAAGGAAAATAGTCAAGCCAGGCAGATTAATCGTGGTTTAGCCATAAAACAAAGTCCAGGACCTGCATTGCCCCCTCAAGGGCTGTAGATAATACCCGGAGCCACGCCTTGAGTTATTCTGCAGAGACTAGAACCCCCACCGGGTGGAGGACGGTAACTGCCGACCAGCAGCACTTAGACCCCAGACAAGCTGGAACCAGAAGGTTGATCATGGTGACGCCCGTTGACATCACCACCAACCAAACCGGAAGAACGCCCACGAGCTGAGCAGGCACCTGGCAGCCCTCTCCCTCACCCTGTCTTTAAAACCCTTCCCCGGAAGCCATCCGGGAGCTCAGGTCTTCTGAGCACGCGCTGCCCATCCTGCGTCCTCGACCTCATGCTGCACACCTTGCGACGAACACGGTACTTTCCTTCCCCACGACCCGTGGCCGTAGACTGGCTTCACTGTGCGCGGGCGAGCGGATCCAAGTTTGGTTCAGTGACAATTTTACAAACTACTCAGGTTTGGTTAATCCCATGTGTAGCCCTGCGGACGGATGGAGGCCTATGCACTGTGCATCGGTAGCATTAGCATTTTTATTAAAATAAAGCTTATTATAAAAAGTTCTAAATGACATAGCAAGGTGAGACCAAAAAATTCCCTCAGATGGCAGCACCCTAAATTAACCATTAGTGGGTAATATTGCCCATCATGTAAGTACACATGCCTACAAGGAAATAGATATGAATGCGTAGAAGGAAGGACATAATATACTGTTTTTAATAATTATATTCTGCATGTTTTTGATAACATGTGCTAAATTCACGGTTGCTTGTATGGAACGGAAGACAAAGTATCCAGAATGAAATTGCTGAACTCTGAGTAAGTGTCAGTGGACCCCAGAGATACTGGTGTTGAAAACATTCTGGTACAATCGAGGTGAAAAAAACTTACAGTAAAATTAACGTTGAAGGCCATGATTGAATGTGTTGACTCTCTTATTGCCTTAAATGTCCTGAGTTCGTTTTAGCTAGTAAAGGCTGAGTCTCGTCTTCAGAAGGTGAACGAATGCCCAGCCTCTTACGTCTTCCCACTCCGTTACTAATTATCATCATCTGCATTGCTTGTTAAAGTTTATAACATTTATACACCACAGTGGGTTTCTACTCCCCGCGTTCATGAGGTCTGCGTCCCATCTGAGGATTATCCAGCCCATTCCATCACCAACCACGGCTTCAGCTGCCTTCCATCTTCCAGAGGTGTTTTTAGCTGTTTTCTTTATCCCCTGTGACTCCTCAGCAAGTCCCTTCAAATAAATGGCAGAGGGGGTTCCATCGTTTCAACCCAGCACCATCATTTTAACGTGGCAAAAAGCCATGTGTTCCATCCACTGCCTCGGGTTGGCCACCTCAAAAGGTTCTTAAAAAGTAAGATGCTATATGATTATAAAAGATTTCCATTCAAGCATCTGCTCGACAGTCACTGATTGTATGTCAATCATCATCATCATCATTAATTCATCAGGCATGATAATCAATAAGTGATCATAGAGATCAACAAATAAAAATCAATCATAATAATCAATACCACCAGTCAATAATCGTTGACTGCGCGCCAGGCTGAGCCTAGCGCGATGTCTGATGCTCAGTGGTTGGCGTCTGAGCTCACTGAGGCCCTGAGTGGTGTTTTCTGCCCAATAGCAGACTTCCTAATTTCCGGCGGAAATTTCTCTAATGACAAATGAGGGACTATCTCATAATGAAAGTCTGAGCCTGAAACCCTGATACCCTCAGGGGACGTCACGGTGCCTTCGTTGATTTAGGGTCTGCTGGAGAAGTGCTCCATTCTTCCCAGAGTACAGGAAAAGGAAGGAGGAGGGATATTTAGGGGGGGAAAAAAGAAGAAACAAGCATTGCTGTGGACCTCAGGGCTGATTTGCCAAACTTTCCAGTCTCCCCAGAAGCACCTCTTAATCTGAAAACTATTGACGTTTGGCAAAGGCGGCGGCCCGTTTATAGGTGATGGTTACAACTTCCGGTGCTCTCTCCGGGGGAGGGAGCCTGGAGGGAGAGGCAGTCACTCAGCACAGCGAGCTGCCCAGGCCGCAGGAACCTAACGGGACAGAACACAGTCGGATTCCTGGGGGGGTCTGCACGGCCGCTCTGGGGTTTTATAACCACATCTGACTTTCCCCCTGGGTGTCCCTTGTGGGGCTGTTCAAAATTCCCAGCCGCGAGGCAGCCGTCTAAGAGCAGGCTGGCTTCCGCAGGGAGGGAAGCTGGGTCTGGTAGGAAGAGTCTCCTGTTTCCCATTTGCCTGCTGTCCGCTCGGGGGGTGGGTGGGGGGGGGCCTGCGGGAGCAGGATGCTCAGAACGCTGTCCCACAAGGAGTTCTGATTTGCATCCAACTTTGTGACGCGGTGGTGGCTGACTTCTGCACAGCGGAATGCGATGTCAGAGTCAAAATGGCTCATTTCCTAAGGAGAATGGCATCAGTCTGATTTTTTTAGTGTAAAGAAACAGGAAAGCTCAAATGGACAAGCACGTGGGCTGGCTAGCTCCGTTTGTTCAACGGTGTTTGCATTTTGCTGTCTGTACTGTGAGCGCCAAAGGTCATGGCGTACAATAACGTTTCTCCGGGCAGCCAGGCTTGTAATCTCAGTGAAGGAGGAGGGTGGGTGTGAGAAGAAATAGGAAATTAGTGAGGAGACAGAAACCTGGAGAACATAGCCACCTGTTTCCATTGGTGACTGGGGTCCCAGGGTGGCTGGTTCCGCCAAGTGTTCAAAACAGACCTGAAATCTATTGCAGCCACTGTCGCTTTTCACGTGAAACACTTCCATTACTAAATGTGGCTTCAAGCACAAAATCCATGGATGGCCAGTTTTGCGAACTGTAAGTGTGGTTATGAATCAGTTCTAAGCCTTTGAGATCAGGGATTTTTTTTCCCATTTCTGTGCCACGCACATCACTTATCATGAAGCTTGGTGTGAGGGACCATTTTAACATCGCCACGGTTATCTGGCAAAGCCCTCGGGCCATCGCCGCATCGCCCTGCTAAGTTATTTATGAAATCGCGTACAACGGAAGCCCAAGGGTGGCGGAGACAGTGAGGTCCTCTGCTGCATTAGTTTTTTGGTTTTTTGGTTTTTCGTGTTTTTTTACATCTCGACCACAGTTGCCGCAAACTCACTGGCTTAAAACAACATGGATAATGAACACGTCACCTTCTGTTCTGCAAGTCAGAGGTCTGAAAACAGGTCTTACCGGGCTGAATCAAGGTGTCAGCAAGATCGTGTTCCCACCACAGGTTCCAGGGGAGAGCTGCTTCTCTTTCATTCAGGTGGTTGTAGAATTCAGCTCCTGGAGGTTGGAGGACTGAGGGTCCCTGTTTGTTGCTGTTGTTGCTGTTGGATGTAAACACAGGGTCATTTTCAGCTTCAAGGGTCCCCCAGCATTCCTTAACTCAGGGACCCCCTCCTCCCATTTTCAAAGCCAGCAATGTCAAAGGTCAAAATTCTCACCTTCTGACCACCCATTCTGCCTTTTTCTTCTGTTTTTAAGGACCCTTGTGATTATGCTGTGACCACTGGGAAAATCCAGGATAATCTTCCTATCTTAGAATCACCTGGTTAGAAACCTTAATTCCATCTGGGAACTTAATTACCTTTCACCGTGAAAGGTAACATAGTCACAGATTCTTGGGATTCAGAATTGTTGATGTCTTTGGGGGGGCCATTATTCCGACAAACTCGTGTACCTAAACTGCAGTACTGAAGCTACACAGAAGATCAGACCCAGAGTGAGCTCAAACACAAGTACAAACTTGACTCGGAAACCCAGAGAGATCTGGGGTGATCTCTGGGAGCTGGTGCTCATTGGTCAAAACAGATTAAAAGATGCCTAACTTCAAAGAGTTTGTCTGGCTCAGCTGTGGGGCTAGGGTTGGGACAACCAGGTGAGGAACCTCACATCCTGAGGTGGGATCAACAGATCACGGGGCTTGGAGTTCCCTGACATTGAGCCTCGGTAATCTTTCCAACTGTGCCTCCCTGTAAGATTGTTACTTTGACAAACTTCTATTTCTGTGAATAATACCAAGGTCACTGCCACGTCCACTCCAGTTACTCTGCATACGGTGGTCTTAGGGAGGGTTTATAGAATCAATTCACCAGCACTGAGTGAATACTTGTGAAGTGACCCCTTATGCGATGGAGTGACAGTAGCTTGTTGCAGCATTCTGTATGCCATTTGCATTGTTTCAATTCATCTATGGAAATGAAGTCCCTTGTGACACAATGTGTACAGTGAAATGTGTCCACGAACATCAAACCAGTAAAGTGGCAGAATTTAGGTCATTAGACACTCGTGGGATTTGTGGGAAATTTGAGAATGCACTTTGCATCTAAAGCCATAGTCCACGCTCCTACTGCTCACCACCCAACAGGTTAATAAATCAAGAGACAAAGTGTTGGGGCAAGGAAGAGCCACTTATTCGGAAAGCCATCAGACCAGAAAGATGGTGGACTAGTGTCCCAAAGACCCATCTCACCAAGTTAGAATTCAGGCTTTCTTTATATTAAAGGAGAGAGGGTGTGGCTGGTTGTTGCAAACTCCTTGGTGCTGGAATCCTTTGTTCTTACAGCCGTCCAAGTAGGTCTGGTTACAATGTTTCTGTAAGCCTCCAACAAAACTAATGCTATTCTCCATTCTGCAACTTTTCATCTCTATACGAGTGGGCAAGTGTTATACCTTCAAGGCCAGAGCCTTGAGCCTAGGCTGTCCTGTTCCTTTCAGGCTATTGGCAACATTCTTCACTTGTAGCAAAAGCAATAGAACACAAAGGTTAAAGTAATAGAAACAGATCCAACGTGGAGTCAGATCTGTTCTTCCCTGTTACAAGATCGCTTCTCGAGGGGAGACCCTGACCACTAGCTCGGGTCGCTCTGTGACCTGAGCTGACGTGAGAGTTAGCATCCGGGCACCCCGGACTGAACCGCGGAGAAACAAAGCATCCGTGACGGGTCACGTTTATGTCCTCGGGAATCCCCTTTAAAGTTGCCTTCAACCCCCAGGGAATGAAGAGCCCCAAGGGAGATTCTGAAAAGAAACCCCTCTGAACTGAGCACAGGAAGTCACCGCCTAAGAGAGACTTTGGCAGCTGTTGTGACATATTGTGTATCATTGTGGGTCTTTAAAAAAAAAAGCTTGCTGTGATAACAAGCAGTCTGTTGCAACAGCTGCCAAGAAATGTTAAGGTTAATCTCCTTTATTAATGAAGACAAATGCTTCTCTGAGAGCCTGCCTCCCTGGCTCTGCGGCACCAGGACTGAGGAAGCTGAGTCATGCGCCCACCCGAGCAGGAGGCTGGTCTTCCTTTCAGACCCTCCTGCTCACGTTAAGGATTTCCTTGTCAAGTGGCTTATTCACAGTGTGTAGGTGGGAGCGCTTGGGTTTTCTGCTCCATGGAAGAGAAAAGTTGGAAAAACGTGCCAGCAGCCCCCTGCTCGCCCCACACTCAGTTCTCCCTGCTTCGGAATCCTTCCGAGACACTGAGCACTCATCACCCCCGTCTAAGGGGCCGTGGGGAAGGCGGACAGGATGGGGAATGGTAAGCACTGTCCGGGGAGACACATTTTATGCTTCTCTCCTCGGCTGACTTGCTGTTTTGGGGGCCGCATGACTTAATGTCACAGCTTTCATTTCCTCTGTGAGAAACTGAATTTCTACCAAGTTTAGCAACTTTAACCATTTAGCAAACCCTCCGCAATAGAGCAGAGTTCTATCCGTTAAGGGGTAAGACCCCACAGCATAGGAGGAGAAAGTCAGTCACAAGAACAGCGTCACAAGGGAGCTAACGATGTGTCTTAAAATAGATCCAGAACTTTCAGGAACATTCTGGAAGCACTTACTTACATATCCCCAACTGGACAACAATTTCCCCACGCTCAATCCTTAGTTTCCCTGCTTAAATCAAACAAATTACCCAGGTCTTTTGTAAGCTCCATTTTCAATGACTAAAAGGCTGTTTAAGATCATAACGAGTACTTCGAAGAAGTAACACACCATTTCTGTTAAAAATATTTGTTACTTCAGTTTGGCAGGTTCCAGAATTGTGTGAACTGCAGAATCACTGCGTGAGCTAGTTTTAAATGCAGATTCCTGAGCTGTCCACCCCCAGACAATGATTTAGGACGTCTGTATATGTCCCTGGAATCTACAATTATGTTAAGGAGCCCAGATGACTCTGATATAGGAGCTCCAGAAGGCACTCTGAAAAATAATCATTTAGACTGTTAAAAGGTGGACTGGGACATATTAAAAATGCTAGGAGTTTATTTGAGCAAATATCAGTTTGAATCAGGCAGCATCGAACCCGGCAGAGACAGAGCAACTCCGAGGACCTGTGCAAAATGAAAGACTTGTAGGCAGAAGGGGGCAGGAACAAGGTAGTTAGACTACGGGAAACGGGAAACGGCTCCCTGGCTGCGGCCTTGTCCCTTCCCTGAGAGGACGGCTGGGGCCTGTCCGGCAGATTCCCCACCTAGGGCTGAGCACGTGATTCCTGATTGACTGGTTTAAGGTTCCATTTTCTGAGACGCCAAAGCTGTCATTAAATTAAGTCTCCCTTTGGTCACAGAGAGCATCTGGGGAACAGCCTGAAAAATTCCTTCACTGTTTCCTGCATGACATTATGGTCCAGCCGAGCAAATATGG
The DNA here is from genome assembly GCF_048773025.1 of Camelus bactrianus. Taxonomy (NCBI): domain Eukaryota; kingdom Metazoa; phylum Chordata; class Mammalia; order Artiodactyla; family Camelidae; genus Camelus; species Camelus bactrianus. The sequence continues at coordinate 3,510,916 of NC_133570.1, read as the reverse complement.
GCATGAGAATGTGTGTCCGTGGGCTCCTCCTGTCACCTGTCTAAGACTAAGACAATGATGCTGGTGCTAATTCTCAGAGGCAGAAGGAAAAATACTCAGTAAGCACACAGTCCAATCCTGAATACGATGCCTGTTCCTCTTATGAAAAGCTATGGTGCTTTCAAATCCTATGAGCGTAGCTCATAGGGACCACAGAGCACAACTCGTCTCTGCTGTGATCATCACGACCAGCCCTGGAGAAGCCCATCTTCAAAGGGCAGGGTGCTGGATCACTGGGAAGAGGACAAAGTTTGACCTCAGGGCTCTGAATGGAAGTCCTGCCCACAGTAGGGATGATGGAGGAGGACATGTGGATTCATCTGTGTAGATCCAAGGATGAACGAACAATCTCTTTCCAGGAAGAGCTGACGGGATGGAGAAACCCAGGTGGTGGCAGAAGGACAATTATATGCAGATAAGGGATGTTCTTGCCTCGGCAGGCTTATATTTAACAAGCTGTGTGACTTTGAATAAACTAGACAACCTCTCTGATCCTCAATGTCCTCATCTAGCCAATTACAGTAAGCACTTTCCCTGCCTGCCTCCCGGGTTTTTGGTGGTAGATGTGAAGGTGGTTTGAAAGGTGTGACAAGTTGTGGAAATAAAGGCATGGTTCTCATAGAAGGTGGGAGGTGAGAGGGGGTATGAAATGGGTGGTAGCTGTTTCTGCATGCAGGCCTGCTGCTGTGGACTCACAGCAAACAAGTGAAGGGCTCTTGCCTCTAAATGAAACTGACTTCCTCAATGAAGATTCCATTTTAAATTAGGCAGTGACTAAATCGGTGCCAGGGCTTGTTAAAAGTGTTTCCCTGTTGTTTGCTGACAAATTGGATCAGAGGCTGACATATTTGGTTCTGTTGACATTAGAGCAATTGACAACAGTTTGGAGCCGGTCAGAAGCTCTGAGGCTGGATTCCAGCCCTGCGAATCTCTGGCTTTGTAGCCTCGGGCAGCATGCTTAACAGATCTACCTCCAGAGTTCCCGGAAAAAAATCAGATAGTGAGATCTCTGCTGGGGCATGTAGGCGGCACACAGTGTCGGCAAAAGCCTATCCTTGGGGCAGGAAGGTCTGAATGGCAAATGATGGTGTTACCAAGTCCAAGATCATACTGCTCACCACTCAAGGGGCCAATAAATCAAGAGAGAAGGTGTTGGGACAAGGAAGAGTGACTTTATTTGAAAAACCAGCAAAGATGTCAAGCTAGTGTCCCAAGGAACCGTCTTACTTGAGTTAGAATTCAGGCTTTTTTTTATACTAAAAGGGGAGGGGGTGTGTCTGGCTGCAAATTTCCTGGTTCTGGCCAGGCCTGGAGGGGATCTGATAATCTTTGCTTTTGCAGCTGTCCAAGGTCTGGTGATGCTGTTCCCGTAAACCTCCAACAAGACACATGTTAGTCTCCATTCTGCAGCTTTTTATCTTTATATAAATGAAAAGCGTACCTTTAACAGGCAAGCCTGGGGGGCAGAGCCTTGAGAATGGGCTTAACATGTATATTTCAGGCTCTGGGCAACATTCTCTCCTTAAGATGCGGAGCCAGCATGACAGCCCAGCCAACAGAGCACAGGGTTTGAGCTAAAGGAACAGATCCAACGTGGAGTCAGATTTCTTCTCTGTTACAATGGGAAACCCATTCTGATTGGATAAAGGGAGCAGCCAGCTGTCCTTGAGCCAATCACAAGGGCCCGAGTAATTCCATGCTCTCATGGGTCTGGACCCCCAAACCCCACTTCTGGAGCTGGGTCAGGGGACACCAAGTCCCTGAGGCTGAAGGAGATCAGAGTGGACTTGGGGACAGTGCTCCTCCGACCTGACGACACTGCCCCTTTTCTTAAAATAATGTCACCCTGCTTTCTTCCTCTCTGCGGGGTTTATTCCACAGCATTTTTAGCAGCACTGTTAATATCCATTTCCAATTTCCATCATGACAAAGGAAAACAGATTATATTCACTAAGGTGTGCATGAGATTCCGGAACGTCACACAGTCTAAATTACTCGACACGGAATCTTCAGTTCTTTTCTCCAGTCATGCTCCTCTTACCTTCTCAGAGCAAAGACCAGCTCCTTAAATTGAAGTGTCAAGTCAGGGCATGGATTTTTTTCCCCTTCGTGTCAAACGAGCTTAGATCCGATATCTGTATCTGCTTGTCTGCCCCTCCCCTGCCGCACGGAATTTAGAGGCATTCATGTCTGTCAGCCTCAAATCTCACCTTAGAAAAGCACCTCAATTATGTTTAAAGCAGAATTAATGGGCAGGAAATTGCTGAATTGTATTTGGTGCCTTGCCCTCCTGTAACCATAAATATTTTCATTTTCCTTTTCCCCAGGAATATGGCAGAGTTAATATTCCTTTTATTAAATACTGTTTAGTAATCATCTCCCTCTGCTCGGCACTGAGAGGATATTATACAACAGGTTTCTCCAGCTAGCGGTTCTTTTTGACCTCTGAGTCCCAGGTGAGATTTTTTTTTTTTTTTTTCAGGGAAGTGTGTGTAATCGACAGTGTTTGAGAGAAGAGCGGGATTCTGTGGAATCAGCAAAGTTAAGAGTCCTTTCCTTTCGTGAAAATAGAAACGCATCCTTTGAAAGCAAAGATGAAACACTTAAGATTGCCCTGAGTTTTTAGGTCTTTGAATTCCTCGTACAAATAAGGAAGCATAGCTCATGGGGTAGTTATTCTCCCCCAGGGAGGCAAGGAAGTTCTGAGCATTCTAGTAAATGCCCCACTAATCAATCATGAACTTGAATCTTAGTTAATGATAATATCGTTTCTCTTGGATGGGAACTTCTGTTTGGGGGAAAAAAAATCAGTATTTATATTTTTCTCTTTCCTGATACCTAGCATGATGCTTTTGTATAGCTTTTATTAGTCTGGATAATTTTAGTTGCAAATGATAGAACATTTAATTCAGACTGACTTATACAAAGCAGTTCACAGAGCACACATTCCAAGGATAGTGGGCTTCAGACACAGCTTGATCCAGCATCTCAGACATTGTTCCCCAGAATATGACTGTCTCTACCCCTTGAATATGATTTCTTTCCCTTGGAATTCAGGCAGACCTTCACCTAGAAAGGCTCCTAGCATCTCCCAACCTGCGTTCTTATCATTTAAAAAGCCTAATGGAAAGGTAACTGCTTAATTATCTTTCTCCAAAATAGTTCTAGCCAGAGTCCCAGGATTTAATGTCATTAATCTGACTTGGGTCACAACTGAATCCTTCAATCAGGGAATAGAATACCCTGTTTCTTTAGACTTGAGCTATGTGCCCAAGCTAAAAGCTGAGTGGATGCCCAGGGCCCTGTCCTACTCAGGATACAGGCATGGATAATGGGAGGAGACAGCATCCCGGGGAATACCCCAGTGTTGGAATTAAAAGCTATGGGATTGAGTCTACGGAGACATAATCACTGCCGCTAAGTACTGACTTATAAAAACAAAGCTAAGTTTAAAATTGCAAACTGTGGAAATACTACCCAGGGAAAGGCTGGGTGCTATGAGAAAGAATAAGTCTTGGGGTGGTCAGAGAAAAATATTTGGACATCCAACTCCGCTTGGTGGCCGTCAGCCTGTCTGTGTCTCTGCCAAGTGCTTTCGACTTGGTTCCTTAAAAGCCTCTCTTCAGTAGAAGGCGTGGAAGATGTGAAACCTGCAGATCTTCCTTTTTTCCTGTGATAAATTGGCATGCAAACTCTGAACCCTAAGATTGTGGTTCCATCACGCGTGCAAACAGCACATAATTAAAAGTGTTTATATAAACAGGTTTAATGTTAACAGTGTTATGAGTGATTCAAAAAGCTGGATGGTACCATGTGCTGGGTTTTAACCAGGCAAGCAGGTCTTAATCCCTTTGGGGAATATCATCTGGTGAATAAGAAGTGTTTGGGGGGGAGGGGGAGGGCACAGGGAGTGGCTCAGGGGTAGAGTGCCTGCCTGGCATGCACGAGGTCCTGGGTTCAATCCCCAGTACCTCCATTAAATTAAATAAACAAAAACCTAATTACCTCCCCCCTAAAAAAGAATAAAAAGTTTTTAAAAAGAAGCGCTTGGATCCTTTCCTAAGCTAACAGGCGTTGATGGTGTTTTAATGTCCCAAAGTCAGGAATAAAATGCTAAAATTGTAAGAGCAATGGGTTAGGTCCACTTCTTGTCGAGATGGACTCCCAGGAACCAGGCCTGACCTCCTACCTGAGACAACTAGAAAAATGGACGGAATGTAGGTAACAGTGGATTTTCAGACACTGGTGACGAGGCAGCGGAGGGTCTGGCCCCTGCCCTAGGGAAGCCGGTTAGCCGAGCCCTGGGCTGGCCGTGCCTGGCTTTTTCCGGGCAGTGCGTCCAGGGCGCGGCGCGCAGAGGGGCGCCCAGGCAGGCCCGGTGGCTCCGCGGGGCGGCGCGCGGTCGCAGGACGGAGCAGCAGCGAAGGGGGGCTCCCGGGGCAGAGGGCCGCCTGCAGCCCCTCGGCTGAGCGCCGACAAGACAAGCGCGTAAACGCGAGGAGGCGACCTGGCGTCGCGGGGAGCGCGGCCGAGGCGCAAAGGGAAGAGCGCTGTGCGCGCAGACGGTGCGGGAGCAGCTTGCCTTCCCGCCCGCCAGAGCGGGGGGCTGCAGGACACACGGGGCCCGGGCCGAGGCGTCCAAGCGCCATGGCGCCAGCAGTGGGGCCAAGCCAGCCCCAGGCTAAAGGGTCCCTGAGTAACAAAGCTTAAAAGCAGACACTGACAGGACCAAACTGTTTTGAAGACGCTTAAGTGTGTCTCATAACACAGCTCAAGAATAGTTCTAGGGGGAAGAAAAACCCTATTAATACAATGTAAATTTCATGATATCTGTCAAAAAAAAGCCATGGATGATAGCATTAATAGACTAAGGTATCAAAACAGACTTTTTTTTTTACTTAAGTGCAGTCAGTTTACAAGGTTGTGTCAATTTCTGGTGCACAGCACAGTGCTCCAGTCACACACCAACACACATGTCTTCATTTTCATATTCTTTTTCACCGTAAGCTACTACAAGATACTGAATATAGTTCCCTGTGCGATACAGTATGAACTTGTTTATCTATTTTATACACAGCAGTCAGCATCTGCAAATCTTGAACTGCCAGTTTATCCCTTCCCACCCACCTCCCCCCAGTCACCGTAAGTTTGTTTTCCATGTCTGTGAATCTGTTTCTGTTCAAAACATATTATTAATACAGTCCGTATATTTAAGGTAAAGATTGGGTAGAGGCCTGAAAGATGTGAAAAATAATCAAGATGAACTGTTCGAGGTGAATAATGTATTAACAGAGATGAAAATACACTGAGTGAGGTTAACAGCATAATAGACGGTACAGACGATAAAAAGCTAGTGAACTTGAAGACGTAGCAGTGAAAGTAATCCAAAACGAAACACAGACAGAGAGGGGAAAAAAGAGAAGAGTATAAAGCCTATCACTTTCGTCTCACTATCTACTGACTCCGTGCTGGGAATTTCCAAAGAGGGACTGAAAACTTCCAAGCCCAGGACAGCGGGCAGGTTGGGCCGAGGGGATGTTTCCCCTGATGCGCCTTACTTGAGAGATCTTCAGAAACAGCAGATGGACCGAGAGCGGCTCCCGTGAATCTAAAGCCCTGGAAATCGCTTGTTATTATATCTAACACAAATACGTCTTTAAATTCCTAATAAAACCCCAGCTGCGTTGTGGCGATCACCGTGGACTGTTCTGGACAGGCAAATGGGAGCAATCAGATTAGAAAGCGCCTGTTACATTGTCTCTTGACCCTCCCAGGATACAAGTGGGCCTGTTTTATGGTTTTATGTTATTTTACTCCACTTTCTCTCCTGACAACTAAATTCTGGTTTTGTTTAGTTGTAGGTGGAGAATATTGCTCTCAAGGAAGGAAGTGTCTCTCCCTGGTCCGAACTTCAGATTTTAACTGGTCCTAATCACCCCTTCCTCCATTGGTCTAGAGATTGGCATGGAGTCTATTTCTGGCACATGAAACACGAGGGGAAGCTCTAGGAGGCTTCTGGGAAATAATTTCTTTCTGGACAGGCAGAGTTCTGCTAGGAAAGACCCCTTTATCCATCTGCTTAGATTCGAATGATGGGGCTGCAGCAGGAACTTACAACCACAAGACAACACAATATCACAAGGACACATCCTGAAACTGGCAGAAAGTGAAGGCAGGAAGTGACGTCATAGAGCTGCTGAACCGATCGGGATGACTTAGCTCCAGACTTCTTGTCCTGCGATAGATGATTGGATAAAGAAGTTGTGGTATATCTATACAATGGAATACTACTCAGCCATACAAAAGAATGAAATAATGCCATTTGCAGCCACGTGGGTGGACCTAGAGATGATCATGCTCAGTGAAGTAAGTCAAACAGAGAGAGACAAATATCGTATGACATCACTTATATGCGGAAGCTAAAAAAATGACATAAATGAACTTACTTACAAAACAGAAAGAGACTCACAGACATAGAAAACAAACTTATGGTTACCAAAGAGGGAAGGGGGAGGTGGGACAAACTGGGCATTTGGGACTACTATGCATAAAGTAGATAAAGAACAATGTCCTACTGCAGAGCACAGGGAACTATATTCAATACCTTGTAATAACTATCATGAAAGAAGAATATGAAAAAGAATATATATGTATATATAACTGAATCACCATGCTGTACACCAGACAGTAAACACAACATTGTAAATCACCTATATTTCAATTAAAAAAAAAAAAAAAGACTTCTTGTCCTATGAGATAATCTGACACCACTGTTGCAGATTCCACAGTCAGTCTGAGCACAGAAGGAAAGCTGCCAGAAAAGCTTCTAAGTAAAAAACAGCACAAGTCTTAATTCTTAAAAACCAGCTCTTAAATAACATCATTGACAAGAAATCTTTGGAGCCCCAGACACAAGGGAAGTTGACGTGGACTGACCGTCATTTTCTCATAGGTTTCCATCTGGTGCTTACAAAAAAAGACTGGAGACAAGGCAGGGTGCCTGGAAGACCAGCTCTGTGGTTCAGATACCAAGGCTTCAGAGTAGAGAAAGAGCACCTGGGGTAGTTGACTCAGGTTCCAGAACGTTCGTGGAGACAGGTGGTGAAGAGAGGCTGCTGGATGGCAGACACAGAACACACTCACACCTTGGATTCTTCTCCAGGACAAAGCAGAAAACACCTGCCACTAGGCGAGGATGAGAAACACACCGCAAACCCTTGTACGCTGGTGGTGGGAATGTATGCAAAACAGCATGGAGATTTCTCAAAAAACTAAAAATAGAACCACCATACGACTTAGTAATTCCATTCCTTCATATATATCTGAAAAAAAAAAAAAAACCAAAACACTAATTCTGAAAGGTGCATGCACCCCCAATGTTTATAACAACACTATTTATAATAGCCAAGATATGGACGCAACCTAAGTGTCCAATGTCAGATGACTGGATAAAGAAGATGTGGTATATGTATACATATACACAATGGAATACTACACAGCCATAAAAAAGGAATGGAGTTTTGCCATTTGCAGCAACAGGGATGGACTTGGAAGGTATTATGCTAAGTGATATAAGTCAGACAGAGAAAGACAAATACTATATAATATCACTTGTATGTGGAACTTTAAAAATGCAACAAACCAGTGAATATAACCAAAAAGAAGCACACCCACTGATACAGAGAACAAACTCGTGGTTACCAGAGAGGAGAGAGAAGGGAGGAGTGAGAGGTACAGACTACTATGTATAAAATAAGCTACAGGGCTATGTTGTACAAACTGGGGGATGTAGCTCACATTTTAGAGTAACTATAAATGGAGTATAACTGTAAAATATTCTGAATCACTCCATTGTACATCTGTAGCTTATACAATATTGTACATCAACTATACTTCAATAAAAAAAAAAGAAACTAAAAAAAAAAAACCCACCCAAGCCTTGTCCCCAAGGCTGCTTTGACACAAGGGCGTGTGTGGTGCAGGGTCTCCCTGGCTTTAACACGACGGCACAGCCCAGCTGCTTGCACAGCAGAGTTTGCTCACTGCTTTGAACTGCATTTGGGAAGCACATCGGTGACTTCTCAGTCCCTTCACTTTGTCATAATTATTTTTCCAGCAACAATTCACTTTTTAAAAATTCATTTTTATTATAGTATTTCCTTACTTATGATTTCAGGGAGCCCATTCTGTGAAGGAAAAGCCCAGCTGGGCTAACAAGCTAAGTCACAAATCTAAGTGTGATAAGTGTCGGTTTACTGATCTAAGTTCTGCTGGTCTAACTCGTAAACCTGAAGTTTAGTGTCAGTTTACTGGGCTAACAAGCTAACTCGTAAATCCAAGCTCAACAGGGGTCAGTAACGTGATCTGTTCCGAATTGACAAGCTCCAGTGCACTGATTCCTTGCTTTTTGTTTGAGCCTTACTGGCTAATAGCCCATACTTGTAATTAACCCTATAAAACCCCATGTGCACGTCTTGGAGGTGCTCAGAGCTTCAGAGCAGAAGACCCTCTGAGCCCGCCGGCGTGATAAATCTGAGTACTCCAACCCTCCGAGTGGTGCTTGTTTCTTGGCTGGCCTGTCATTTCTGTAACAATTCAAGAGAGGTAGGTACATGTGAACACCCTGGAAGGAAAAAAAGAAAAGGGAAAAAAACGAAAACTTCCCCAAATCCGGTAAATAAATGATTAGTGGTTTTAGGGGATTTTGTTTTGTTTTGTTTTGTTTTTTTGCCTTGACTTTAGAAATAGTTATTGGCTCAGGAAATCAAATGCTTTGAGTCAATAGATTCTCCCCAGCATGTGGGTAAAATGAGAGAAATGGAGACAGCGACTGCGGAGGCTGAATTATCTGGCTTTCCAAGCAGGAGAAAAGCTTAAATGAAGGCAGGACTGTGTCTCCCCTGTTGTGTAAACAGAGAGTGGGTGAGCGGAAACGGGGCCTGAGCCACGGAGGGCCTTTACCTCCTGGTGCGGATGACAGAGCACCCGGCTTGTTGCTGACGACTCGCCTCTCATCAAGCAGCTGGTCGGATTAAACACAGCAACAGCCATAAAGGGGCTGGGAGAGAGCGGGCTCGCGCTTTGCGGCCAGTCCGTGTTTTGGTAACAGCGATGATCAAACGGACGCGCTCCTGGGCTTGGAGGGTGTGCTGGCTCCAACGCGGTTGTTCGGGGCAGTACTTTTGCATGCCTTGGCTGCATTAACCCTCCCAGTGCTGTTCGAAATGAGGCTCTGGCATTATCACCATTTCTCAGGTGTGGAAACGGAGGCACTGAGGGTTCGGGGGCGCAGCCTCCCTCCTCTGTAACAGGGAAGAACAAATCTGGCTCCGCGTTGGATCTGTTTCTTTTGCTTTGACCTCTGTATTCTGTTGCTTTTGCTACAAGTGAATCCCCAAAGGGGTGTTGCCTGTAAGCTTAAACTTTGCATAATGGCCCATCTCTGGGAACCCTGCCTCCCGGGTAATGAGCATTAAGCTAAAACACCTTGGTTGAGCTCACAGGGAGCATCCTGACCAGGTCCCCCTGGGGATGACCTCAGGGAGGAAGAAATTAACACACCACCTCCGGAAGGTGACCGGAGCCAGAAAACGGTTGACTTGACTTCTTCCCCTTTTAGTATAAAAGACGCCTGGATTCTAACTCAGGCGAGACGGTTCTTTGGGACACTGGTGTAGCAGCACACTTGGATCACCCTCTGAGCACACGTTTATTTTCTAACGTAATGTTTCACATCTTTCGAATACCCTGCGCCAGGATGTGCATTCCTTTTGTGTTCTTAAATTCCTGCCACTAAAATAACCTGAACTTTTCATAAAGAAGACATGATTGCTGTCGTTTGAATCAAAGACCAAAAAAAATGAGTTGTTCTTTTTCAGAACTCCTTTCATTGGCAGGTGAAACCAAACAATTATGCAATGCTTTAATAAGCCAGTCCAGCAAATATGTTCTCTTGGCAGTCAATTAGGGAAATGTTTTGGTGTAAACATCAATTACCAAGTTGGAAGTGGCTGTAATAAAGCTGTGATTAAAAATAAAACACGCATGTGATTATAAATGGCTCATTTTTGTACACGCTGAATTTCGGCTTCGGGGGGTTTTGTTGATAAGACCATGTGGAGCAGAGACTGGAGCTCCCCCCGCTTCCCCTTAACCTGTGAGTGTTCTCTCTCCGTGGCCCCATTGTGGCTGAGATGCAGAGATTTTCCTGGCCAAACGGTACCCATCACAGACCTGGAAGCTGGCTTGGCTCTCTCCTGGAATCTCCGCCACCCAGACGACGGTGGGTTCCCGGGATCACCTTCAGGTTCCTTAAGACGGGCGACTCCCAGACAACCTGAGACCTGGGGTGCTTGGCGTCACGAAGCCTTCAGCTCTAGTACCCCACAAGGAGGGGCAGCGGAGAGCGCTTGCCACTGAGACTGGCGATTCCTGAAGCTCCTCGCACTTCTTACCGGGTTTTCCATGTCTCTGAGAAAAGCATTCCATGATACGGGGATGTCCCCCGTCTCATTTATATGCTTACCACGTGTTCATGTGCCATTTCCTTTGCAGACAGTGTATCCATTCAACTGACAGTCTTACTGTTAGACCACGACAGACGTACCCAATGTCTCCATTTTTACAAAGCAGTTTTCGCACTTAGAAATTCCATTTCAGCTACTTTAAGTAGGTACCAAATGGCTGTCTACTTCCTATAATTATGGCCAATTCTACACTTATCCCCCCGTCTCTACACCACTAGCAGATCATTTTCAAAAGGTACCAGGAATGCTGACAGAGTTACAAGGCATCTTTTTCCCCCAAATACCTCAAGCTAGTTCTGTGTTGGCTTATCTGCACTGGCTTGGGAAATACATGTTGATTTAAATATTATCTCGATTAGCAGCAGCCTGATTGATGGCGCTTGCGTCATCTTTCAAAACTGTGTTTAAGGTAGGTCAAAGCAAAATTCAGTTGCATGACGTGAAATGCATTCACATATCCTTTCATGTGCTTATTAAAATGTGATATTTGTTCTTCACTTCAGTGGGACATAGATCCATTGTCATTGACCGTCCAGTGCATGTCAAGAACTAAGTTTAGAAAGTCCTGGCGTTTATGTTTACACCTTGCTATACCTGAAGACCACTGCAGGAATTCACATTTATGTGTGCACAACTCGATACATTTGAGGAACAGTGATTAGAACGAACGCTTTGGTTGTCTTCATTATTTACAACTTTTATGCAGTGATGAGTTGGTCACACATTTAGAAATTATGGTCTGATTGATGCCTTACCTTGTGTATTTAAATTTCCTTAATTTTGTAAAATATGGAACGGTTCCGGTGCATCTTGAGACAGACACTAGAATTCCTCTTGGCAAGACGCCAGGCTTGTGAATCCCTCGGGTCACAAGTGGGAGACAGAGATGCTCCTACATGATCACAAAAGCAGAACTCACGTGACCACAGGGACCCGTGGTCCAGATACACTGCCGCAGAGGCCGGAGACCACAAAGGGTACGGACTGGCCAACTCAAATTCCTTCCTCGCACTTGTACTCGGCACACAAGGCAGATCGCCCACAGGCTGTAAATTCTTTAACATCTAGACAGAATGCTTGAGAAACCAAACACATAGACCCAGGTAGAAAGATGCATTTTTTGTCCTGGTGCCATATTTTTAGGCTATTTTTTTTTAATTGTAATCTTTATTTGAAAAGCAAGTGTTGCAGATTCTCACTGTAATTCTTATTTAATCCCTTTATAAAGATGTTATGCCATTTTTATGTGCAGAATTTGGGGGTTCCAGGGTAAGCTGTGGCTGTTGGGACTCCTCGGTGCGTGCACACGTACACACACACACAGGCACACCCTCAAACAGCTGTGAACCAGTAAGGTGACTTTTTTCCTTCATTGTAGCCACTTGGCCAACGTGGGCCCATCCCCCGCCACGCTGCGCTGACGTACGCAGGAAGCCGGAGCTGCACACCCCACTGGGTTCTCCCCAGATCTCACCACGCCTGCAAGTAAACGTGGACGCAAAAAGAGAAGGGAAAGAGGACTTTGGAAAATGACACGCAGGAAGGAATAAACACCTGTTATTCTGAGGGTTGCTGTTGTTGTTGTGCTGTGTTTTGTTTGCAAAGTGCAAACGCAACGTCTCAGATTTCTTGTGTTCGCATCATTAGTGTTATCCACCAGTGATCTTCAGGAAATGATAACATGTATTTGAGTTATGCTCGTGTATGTACTGTTTGCTTTTTTCATTTTGTTAATAGAAGAGACAGTTCACAGATGACTATGACCTGGGCTTCCGTGTAATTATAGGAACCTCTGACTCAGGATGGTCAGGTGATTATTATTTTCCAATGGGGGAAAAAAAAGATCCAAGGGTTTTACAATCCATTAGGATCCTCCCAGTTCAACAAACAATAATGTGTTTAATTCATAATACTTGATCGTCTTCATGTTCTCTGAGATGCCTTCAAAATGTTATGGCTACACCAGGTCATTTTTTTCAGATGAAATACACATATATTTACATAGAGAGATATAATTATTTTTTCCAAAATGTCTTTAGGTTCTGCAAAAGCTGAAAGAAAACAAGACCTGTTTGCATGACCCATGGGAGCAAAGCACTTTGCAAACAGTGAAATGGGCATTGCTTTTGTCTTGTCCATGTGATTAAGACTTTTTGCTTCATGAGCTGGGTTTTTACACGAAACATTTCTCTGTCATTTTTTTTTTTTACGTGAAACATTTCCCTTGGCTTTCTTTGCACAAAGCTAATGTGAAAATATAGGGAGAGAGGTAATTTTCAGCTTTCCATTTTTTATTGTTAAGGTTGGAACTGAAATGACCCAGTAGTTCATTGGAGAGAGATCATAGACCCGCGTGTTAAAATTAAAAGAATAAAGCTTCTAAGAGAAAACAGAAGAGAAAGTCTTTGCTTCCTTGGGTTTAGCAAAGGTTTCCTAATCAGGACTCACGATTGCTAACAATAAAAGAATAAAAGAATCGACCTTTAAAAAATTAAAAACTTCAGCTGATTAAAAATGTAATTATAACAATGAATAGGCCAAACTCAGACTGGGAGGAAATATTTGCAATATATCTCTCTGATAAATTTTATTCAGGAAAAATAGTCCTACAACTTAATAATAAAAGACAAGCTAATATAAAAATGAGAAAAAGACTTCAGCTGACTTTTCATAAAGAAAGTTACGTAAGTGGCCACAAAGCACAAGAAAAATGTATTTAATATCATCAGTTATTAAGAGAATTCATATTAAAGCATTAGTTTTATAAACATTAATACTATACCTTGAAATATCTTCTAGAATAATTGAAATTTAAAAGTCTGACAACAAATGTTAGTGAACATGAGAATCAACTGAAACTCTCTTTTATTGCTGGTGAAAATTATCTGGCAGTTTCTTTTAAAGTTAATTATATACTGTGGCGTGTTTCCAACACCACCAACCAATTCTCTGATGCTCCAGGCACCAACGGGGTATCCTGCAAGTCAACTCAGTTCTCGCACTATTGACCTGGATGGAGGCGTCAGACCCCGCAGCTCAAGGGCTCAGCGCCCAGGACTCCGCCCCCCACCTTCAGACTCCAGGCGCAAGTCCAGGTTGTCCCCTGTACTTCTGATCCGATAACGGTAAATCTCAGTTCCCAGCAGCCGCTTCTCAGGGTTGGTAATTTGCTACAGTGGCTTACAGAGCTCAAGGGAACCTTTCCTTACGTTGACTGATTTATTATAAAAGACTGCAAGTCAGGAATATTCAGATGGAAGAGATGCACAGGGTGAGTTATGGGGGAAGGAGCACTAAGCTTCCGTGCCCCGCCCGCCATGTACCACCCTCCCAGCACCTCCCAGCACCTCCCTCCGTCCACCCACCGGGAAGCTCTTCAGATCTCATTGTTCAAGAGTTTTTTATGAAGCTAAACCTTCAGCTCTGCAACCTTCCCCTTCCCGGAGGTCAATGGGTGGGCGGCTCCAGCCCGAGGTTACCTAGATGCCCCGTGCTAGGTCACCTCATTAGTATGGTCTCAGGTGGGCTCAAAAAGAGCTCTTCATGAATAACAAAAAATACTTCCATCACTCAGGAAATTCCAAGAATATTATGAGTTCTGTGCCAGGACCTGGGGACAAAGACCAAACACATCCCTTATTGTACCCCATACACGTATCTATGACTTAGCAATTTAGCTTCTAGGTAGTTTTGCAAGAGGGAGCATCATCAGTTTAAAGGAGTCCTCAGTTACCTTCTACACTTTGCTACCCTGAAATATCCTGGTCACTTATTTATCTGTGTTCTCTGAGAGCAAGGATCCTGTTTGGGTCACAGCCGTTCTCTCTGACTGCTGAGATGCTGTTTGGAACATGATGGTTTCTAAATAAATATCTGCAGAATATATGAAATAACGTCATCTTCATATTAACACCCTGAAGTAGACACTACGCTTGTTCCTATTTTGCAGATGGGAAAACTGAGACCCAGAGCGATGCTTAACTTGCCCGTGATCACATGAGCAGTAACTGGTAGAGCTGGGATTTCTTTTCGTCAATAAAACCCTGGAAAAGTCAGCCTGGAGATCGGCCTGACCTCTCTTTGGTTCTTAAAGACGCAGCCCAGCCTCCGAAGTCCACCTGCTATCTCTGAAGTCCTTGTGACCTAGGAGGACACTTTTGTTTGTGGTCTCCCAGCAATCGCCTTCTCAAGCCACAGTCCCCTCAACCCTCCTTTCCTCTTGGAAGCAGCAGTTTCTTTAGTCTTTGTCAATGCTTTTCACCAGTCAGCTGGAAAATGTCCCCACATTCACAGGGAGAAATAAACACTGGGGTTTCAAAATTGTGGAACAAATAAACAAGATTATACTGTATAGCACAGGGAAATATATACAAGATCTTACGGTGGCTCACGGAGAAAAAATGTGACAATAGATATATATATATGTTCATGTATAACTGAAAAATTGTGCTCTACACTGGAATTTGATACAACATTGTAAAATGATTATAAATCAATAAAAAATGTTAAAAAAAAAGAAAGAAATATTGAACTGGGTCCTTTTTTTGGAAGCAGGAGATGGAAGAGGGGCCGGATGACCCCACACTCTGTGACTCTCGCTGCTTTAAGAGCGACAAAGTAAACAGCAGACAGACAAGGTGCCTGGCCTCTAGGAGCTTGCATCCTGCAAAATGTGCTTCTGAGAAAATTATCCAAGAAAGGCGCATATGAAAAGCCGGTGGCCAGGGCAGGGGTTATTATTTCAAAGTAATTGTCAACAGCACACAACCTTTCATAAGCTGTCATTTGAGCAAAGAATTGATGGAGGCAGGGGAGCGAGGTGTGTGGCTGTCTGGAGAAAAACACTATTTCAACACTGATGCTAAGGATCAGAGTTACCCTTGGGCAACTCAGAGAGGGCTTAAGACAAGAGAATCTCTCTTCAAGCCCAGTCCAGCCAGTCCCCCCGCCCCCAGCCCCGTGCTGGGGCAGGTTGCTGTGTCTAGCCCCGAGCCCCCAACGCACAGGATGGCTGACACTTCAGGGTTACGCTGTGTGAAAATTCAATGAGCATATTAAGGGTCGGGCTGAGAGCTGCCAAGGCACCAAGCGGAGCAGGCAGCGGGATTTCCGCCTCCGTTTCCTGTTCAGCTGCGGGCAATTGCTCGCTGTGTAGTGAGCGGGCAGCATCGTCTAAACCAGTCAGATGATCATCTTCCTCTGTATTTATTCCATTGCCTCCTTGTCTCTGTTTTTTTTTTTCCCCTATCTCTTTCTCCCTCTCCTATACATATAGGACTGATTATGTAATTCCAAGATGCCTAGTGTCCTCAGAGCTGATAAATGAATCAAGCCACAAATTTATATTACATTGGTGAAAGTAAAAAAAAAAAAAGTGTTAGTTAGGGAAAGAACTTCTTAAGAGCTCTCTAAAAATCACCTGGACTGCCCTGTGAGTCTCTGGCAGGACGCAGGGTGGCTGAATGACCCTCTGTGAGCGTATCAGTCCGAGTACTTGGTTGCAAACAACGGTAACAGGATTGCAATGTGTTGAAATGAACGTATTGAATCTAATGGGCTGCTTTCAGAATTCCTAAGCATCGAAGATGGAGTTCCACCACGGGATGCTCACTTCTGGCCCCACATTTATGCCCCTCTTTCTGGTTTCAAATATCTGGACCGGATATTCAGCGGTTCAAGCCTCGTGCCCCTTCCTATTCCTGAGCGGGCAGAAGGCAGGAAGAGAACGGCTGGCCTCTTTCGACGTGGTCAAAGGCAACTGGAGCCCTTTTCTTCTCAAAACTCACTCGACGGAATTACCCAGCAAAGAAAGTCGATGAGATGCAAGGCGGCCTTCCTCCCCAAGCGGGTCAGATCTCCCTGAGGGCTAGAGACGTCACGGAAAGGCTGTCTGAACCGGATGCCCTATAGAACAGGTAACCGTCAAGATGTCTTCCTAAACAAAGTATTTAAGGCAAGAATCTGCGGGAGAAATAGGTACAAGCTGTCTAATTTTCAGGGAAAGAGCAAACCACACTGAGCTCTGGCACAATTACGATGGCTCCAGTTTTATTTTAATTGACCAGGTTACCCGGGTTTAGCCATTACACAGTCCAAGACCCACTGGCCACTGAAGTTCAGTGTTTGCATGTAAATGAGAGCACTTTGAGTTAGCAAAGCTCAAGAGGAGAATGTATGATGAGAAACGGGGTGTCCCATGGGATACATGGTGAAGCTGAAACGGGGCCCCAGATCAGAGACCGGGATGCTCTCAGGAGCCCCAGGAGATCCTGCCTCTGCCTCCCGCCTCCTGACGCTGTCCTCTGACACCGCGGAGCCACTTCCTCATCATGGCGGGACAGGACTGCTTCGACCCCCAAGCGTGAATGCTACGGTCTGGCCAGGCCAGATCTTTCTTTGGGGAGCAGCCCGATTTTCCATCGCTCAGGTGTCGAGGACATCAGCCACACAGTATGACTTCCCAGACTTGCAGAAAAACTCAGCCCACGTGAGGAGCCTGACATTCAGGCACAACCTCTAGGATGTGGTGCCTCCCAGGACATGACATTTCCTGTTCAAGCCACAGTCGAACTTGACATCCAATTCCCATCGCCGTTGGTTACAAAGGCAATTTTACAATAATTAACGTGCCAAATTACCACTAACAAACCCAGTTAAGTAACACAAATTTCCCCTTGTTGTGCATAACTATGACAGGTGAAGGGCAGTGGGGGGCACTTTTAGATTGGGTTTTGTGTTTCTAATAGTTAATTATTCTCCCATGGGGAAGGGAACAGCATCATTTGGGATATTTTTTGTTTGAGAAGGATGAACCATTACTATCCCAGCTTACTGAGATGTAAGTGACCAATAAAAATTGCTCATATTTAAGGTACAACTTGATGTTTTGAAATACATATCTATTGTGAAATTATCGTGACAATCAAGCTAATTAACACACCCATCACTTCTCCTAGCTACTATTTTACTATTGTGTGTGTGTGTGTGTGGTGAGAACACAAGACCTTTTCTCTTAGCAAATTTCAGGCATACAATACACTATTGTGAACTGTAGTCACCATGCTGTGCATCAGATCTCTGGAATTTATTCAACTTGCATAAATGAAAATTTATATCCTTTGAGTAGCATCACCCCATTTCCTCCTCCTCCGAGCCGCGGTAGCATGATTTTACTTTTTAGTTCTACGAGTTTGACAATTTTATATTCCACACGTAAGAGGCATCATGCAGTAACTGAAATGAGTCCTTTTTATAATCTCAGTATATTGAACCTGTTAGTTACCCTGGAGAATAGCAGTATCTCTTAGCCTGTCACTGTCTGTCTGTCTGTTATCTATTTATGTATATATTAGCTCTACATGCATGATTTTGAAATTTGAGGGAAACAGACAATATTGGCTCTGGGCTCTGTTAAATGATCAGTGAACAGGAATTATGATAAAGGAAGATCCTTCATTGCAAGGAAAATTTTCTTTATCTGTGTTAAATAATCCTTCTAGAAAACAATAATGTCAAAGTACTTGACATCAATGCACATCAGAAGGAGAGAGAGAGAGAGAAGGAGAAAAAGAGAGAGAAAGAGGAAGGAAGGAAGAAGGAAGGAAAGGAAGGAAGGAAGGAGGGAGGGAAAGAAGGAAGGAAGGAAAGAGGTTTATTCTTTCTACCTATGGCTTCCTGACCCTACAGAAAGTGGTTTATATAAAAAGCTTCTGAATCAGATAAGGTGTAAAAAGTAGCAGCAGTGGGTTAGCAGCAACCACAACGACATAATAATCACTAATGCTGAGAAGCTGTCTCTTATTACAAGTCCTCCTACAGAGATTTTCAAATCTAACCCTCAAACCTAAGGACTGGAGTAGTATTTCCTAAGCTACGTTCCAGGCCCGGAGGTCAGCGCCTCACCTTCACAGGTGATTCTCAACAAAGGTCGACTTTGCCCCCAAGAGGATACTTGTAAATGTCTGGAGACAGCTGTGGTTGTCACAAAACTGGAGAGATGCTTCTGGCATCTAGTGGATAGAGTCCAAGGATGCTGTTAAACACACTACAACACATAGCACATCTCCCCTCAATAAATGATTATCTGGTCCCTAATGTCAATAGTGCTGTGGTTAAGAAACCCTGCCCTGCGTTCTTCCCCTTTAATTTTCACAACCACCCCACGGAGCAGTTGATATTATTATGGCTCAGACAGGCTTCAAGGTCACTAAAGCATTTCCCTTCTCCTCTTGGGCCATAACTAGACAACATTTTTCAGAAGCCATAAAACTGACTTCTGGCCAATGGAATGCAGGTGCAGGTGCAGGTGACATCGTCACCTCCATTTTGGATTTATAATGATTGACGGAATTTAGCTGTCCTACTCTGTATTAGATTTAAGACGGTCACATAATCTTTGCCATTCTTCCCACAGAGAGGTGGGGTTCATGGAAACTTGGAAACTTGGCCAGTTCTGTGATTAGCTGACAAAGGTCACAAAGTAAGCAAGCATTGGAAGCCCAAACCCAATCCAAGTCCCCTAAACTAAGCTGTGGAAAAGCTGGGTATCAATTAAAATACTGTCATTCTAACTTGCCACCTTGCATCAGTCCTTACCACAAATACAAATGGTTCATGGAATCAAAGTTTAGGGACATTCAGATTGAATGGTTTTATTATAGAGGTTTATATGCGTGAAAAGGTCATTATCATCTATTGCGTGGGTGACATTTTGCAGGTTTGCAACCTCCAGTGACATTTCTTTAATGAATCAAAGGTGCTAAGTGATTAGCATCTAGAGAACGATAGAACGATTGAACTGGAAATGTCAGTCACAGGCAAAGGTCAATAATCCAAATATTCCAAGAACCTTTTCTGAACCTGAAGGAGAGACACGTTATGGAATTCACACTTACTTGACTTCAGAGGAGAACTGTTACAGCTCATTCACATTTGCATCAGGTAACATATTAGGGTGAATGGCATGGAGACATTTGTTTCATTTCTTCTTAGTTTAACACAGTAAAGCAAATGACCCATAAAGAAGAAAAAGAAATATTATGTTTCAATCAAAAAGGTTATGAATATGCAAATGATATAGTACGTCGTAGAGCGTGTAAAAAAAAAGGAGCTTGCAGCATTTTCTTAATGGAAATTTTACGAAGCTTTTAGAGGCAGTTTGGTCACTGAGAATGATTAACATTTTGTTCTATTACATTTCATAATCTGCATTTCTGATGATTCTCACCACTTCAGAATTAACATTATCCTAAACGTTACAGGATATTACGGCAAAGACCGAACCCCATAGACTTTATGAACTTGATTAAACTTAAGGAATGATGGAAATCATCTTTTCAGTGATGTCATAATCTATCTCAGGTCTTTGGAGGCTATAGCTTTAATTGTGTGTTTCTAGATTTAATCATTGTACCCATATTAATTAATTCAGCAGCAGAAACAGAGAAATCCTTAATGGCAGTCAACCCAAGGAATTATGTTTAGATGCTAATTAGCTTCTGGGATGTGAGGGGCTCTGCTCCACACAGTCACCTGGGGATCTAGGCTCCTGCCGTCTTGTGACTACACCATCCTCTAGGATCTCAAAGACGCTGGCTGCCTTCCTTGTCTTTGGCCAATGGCTGAGGAAAGTGCATGGTAGAATGACTGTATGGGAGGCTATCAGGAATTCTGCCGCCCGGGAACTGTGCGCACGTTTCACTAACAGCACTAAGTCACATACTCCTCTTACTGCAGTGGGGCCGGGAACCAGTCTACCTGTGTATCCAGGAAGGAAAAAATCAGATGCCGTAGAATGTATAAGATCTACATTCACTGCGTGTTTTGATGGATCCCTTCATTCCTAAAATAGAAAAGAAAAGAAAATCCATCCATCAAAAAAAAAGCTCTCTATCTTCTAGCCTCACTAAAAGGGGCTTTGCCAATTAGACCCTGTTGTGTGAGACTGTGACACAGGAGCCACGTTTGATAGACAGATGTGATGCAGGCACGTGAATGTGCAGCCCCGTTTCGTGGGTCAGTGGTGGTGGCAGCTGCCACGGTTACCTCCTACTTAAAGGTTCCTCCCACTCCATGGCCCCTCCCATCTTAGGGCTCTTCCAATAAGAGAGCTCTTCCTACCCCATGGTCCAGCCCGTGAGATGGTTCCTCCCACTCCACAGCTCCGCCCACCCTATGATGGCTCCTCCAATAAGAGAGTTTCTCTTACCTCATGGCCCCCGCCCATGAGATGGCTCCTCCCACTCCACGGCTCCTCCCATCCCATGACCCTGCCCATCTCATGGCTTGGCCCATCTTCATTTTTCCTTTGCCCTCCTGGCTCTAAGGAGTGTCTCTGAAAGTTGTCACTGGCAGCTTAGACAGGGACATCATCTACCCTTGCTTGGAACCATTCTTGAGCTCTGTAATAGTCCTTAAATAAGTCCTTTTCTGATTAAATTAAGTGGAGTGAATCTTCTCTGCAACTCGTGGTGCTGAAATGTAATAGTCCTTTGTTTTGAGGAAAATAAATATAAACATAGCAAACACGCATGCCTTAATATGGAAAATTCACTCTGTCTTTGACCATCAGAAGAGTTATTTGTTTTTTTAAGCCATATAATTTATTATTATTAATTGGTATTATTAATATGTGATTGTTATCATTTCAAAATTACAAGATTTCATCTCTAAACCCCAATACCTGACTTCACTTTTTTAAACAAACAGAAGAATTTGGCACGTTTGAGAACAGATATAGGGTACCCTTTATTCCTTAATACATCAAACGTGTATTTAATGCCTATGATTTACCAAACGCTGGGAGAAGAAACCAAATCTCAAGGCATTTTCTTGCAGTCACATTGTATCATCTGATACCGCTCTGTGTATTATCTCTTGTGAGATACCAATCATGTCTCAAAGAACCAGTTTCCGTTTTATTTAATGGAGATGGCTGATTTCTGATTTCTGATCCTAATTGCCTACATTCGCTTCAAAATGAGAGACTGCACACTGGAGGTACAGATGTGCATTGCCACAGTCACGTGAGTTGTTATCTTTCCTGGAGCTGGATCAGCAGCATTCAGATTTGTGTTTCATTCCTGGTCATTGTCAATGAATCGAAGTATAGCCCTCTGTGAAATGACTTTATGGTGACTGAATTGCTTTTGTCCTCTAGGAATGATTGGACTCTGAAAGATCTTAATCGCTGAGGCTAGGAGGTTAGTAAAGAGGGGCACTAGGTTATTAAAGTCCTTGATGACGCAAGCCTCATTCTCCTGCTTAGAAGGGACTTTTCATGGGGCTGAATAAAGGTGTTTAATACAAAGCACAAAAGTATTAATGTTCAGAGGACACAGATTCTGGGTTCTGCATTTCTGATACAAAGCAAGGTTTCTCAACCTTTGTAAATATTGATCTTGGCGGGGGGATTCTTGTTGTGGGGGCCGTCCTGCGCACTGTGGGAGGCTTACAAGTACCCCCAATCTCTCCTCACTCAATGCCAGAAACACTCTCCACCCAGTGATAACAACCAGAATTTCTCCAGACATGACCAAATTCTCCTGGAGGAAAATGCACCTTCTCATTGACAACCACGGGTTTTAAGAACTAAGTTTGTTTTAGACTCACGACTATAGAAAACAAACTGTGGTTACCAGAGGGGGAAGTAACAGACACACATTACTAGATATACAACACATAAACAGCAGGGACCTCCTGTAGAGCCCAGGGAACTATATCCAATTTCTTGTAGTGAGCCGTAATGGAAAAGAAACTGGAAAAAAAATTACGTATGCATGTATGTGTGTAACTGAATCGCTTTGCTGCACACCTGAAACTAATGTTGTCAATTGACTACACGTCAATGAAAAATAGAATTAAAAACAAAAGAGGACTATGTTTTTTCGAGAGGGGAGGGCTATTTCTATGAGGTTGCTACAGGATCAAGATGTGAAATCACACACTCCTCCTTCTTTGCAGGCATTTTGCTGTCTTCCCTCAAGTTCCCAGCTCCCACACCGCAGGGCCACCAGGGGTTGTTGGGGTTCACTCCTTCCCCCTCACTCTCTTACCCGCTGGCTGACTTCAGTGGTGGGCACTGCAGGCAGAGAGGGAAAGGAAAGAGACATCAAATTCTGGGGGAAAGCATGGGATTTAAGCCCCCACGCCTCCCTGTACCTGATCTGGGTGAGACAGGCCACCTGTCTGACCCCACTTCCCTCATCTGTAAAAGACAGAGCATGATGATCACATCTAACTCACAAAGCACTTTGTGAGGATTTGAAGGAAATCGAGCTTGTCTGCTTCACTTGTTTGAGCTCCACATTTGAAGAACTGAACACAACTTACCAAGGACACTGTGTAAACGATTCACAGAAAATTCATTTTAGAATTTTAAATTCACTACTCACTCATCAAACAGAAGTGAGTATAATGGTTTTTATAACAAATAATCATCTTTCAGATGACAGAGCTGAGTCTACTCCAAATTCTCTTTTTCCTCCATCAATTGAATAGGAAGGGAGACGAAACCCAAGGTGTGACAGAGGCACAAGAGGGGAGAAACCCGGGTCCCTGAATGACTGTGTGGAGCAGAAACACCCAGCATCCTACACTGAGCTATGGTGTAAGCAAAAACCCAACCTCATCGACTTAGTCCAATGAGCTCACACAGTCCCCAATAACCAAATAATGCCTTGTGATTTCGGTGTCTACAGTGGCATTTTATTTGGAGTCCTAATAGGGTCAAAGATGCCCTAAAATAAATTTTGCAGTCTCTCCAAAGCAGACTGGACCTCAGAGGTGTTCTCTTTAGTCTGCACAATGTTGAATTTGCTCCAAAATTTTTAAATTCAGAGATTTTATACAAAATACAAATTTCTAGTATTCTGTGAAATGTTTGGTGCTATTGGAAACATGTAATGGCTGGAGCTGAGGGCAAGTTCCTTTCACCACACTAAATTTCCCACTCGCCTCCACGGGGTCCCCCTCCCCACATTCAGTCACCTTTTCTCTCTTCTGACTTTGACACCTGCCACAGATTGACAGCGAAGAACTAGTAATTTAGGATTTTTCTCCAGCTGAAATTTGAGAATTATTCTTGGGATATCAAAATTGTATTCTATCCTTTAAAAGGAGTCTAAAACGGTTCTTAACTTTAGGAAATAGGAACTTCATTCATTTCCTTTCCGCTTCTGCATTTCTGAATGTTGGCTCATTCAAAAGCAAGAGATGACTTGATCGTTTGATTTTTTTTTCCTAAAAGACGTTTTGCTAAAATCCAGACCCATAACTCTCTTTCTTTATTTCTCTCTTGCATGGCAAGACAGGAAAAAAAAATCCAGGACCAATGTCTAATGGATAGGTCATTTGTATTAAGGTTATAAATATCTACCACCTCATATTCAATATGAGACTTCCATTAAGAATCCACCTGAAGCATGAAATCTAATTCATTATTGTTTTGAGAAATTATTTCTTTAGGATATCAGCACAGAACAAGTTTCTTTATCAAAATCTACTGCTTTGTATCATTCATAACCCAATTAAAGTTCATTTTTTCATATGAATGATACTTTAAGGGAGGTATTTTAGTTTCAGATATATTAATATATTTGACAATGTATTTTATTTAATGGCTGCTGTCTTTTGGAGCAAAAGAATAAGATTTCTATGGAAAATTTCAGGCTTCCCCCTTTAAACCCTCCTGGTGTGTCAGATCGGTTATTCAGGTAAAACTTAGACTTTATTCTCATTCTCGTCACTTCCACTCATCTTGTTCCTCCCTCTCTTTCTTCAAAACTTTTTAAAACATCGTCTTCTATTTTCTAAGAACAGTATCTCACGACTAATAATAATAGCTCCTGGCTCTGTGGGATACTTAAATTATGTCTCATTTGCAAGTGAAAACAATTCTTTAGGTCTAGACAAAACAAGGGAATTTATTGGCTCACAAAAGAAGCACCCAGGGAAGTGCTGAGCTGCAGGTATGGCTGTATCTAGGGGCTCCATAGAATGTAATTTCTCTTTTTCCATCTCCCAGTTTTTTTTCCTCTTGTGTCACTTTGCAAGAAGACACACTTTTTAGCGAAGCCAACACGGGCTGCCTGCGGTTCTGCTTCGCTTTCTTCCAGCTATAGGTCTATTGGAAATCAAAGTTATTGTTCTTCCCTGAGCTTGAACACGTCTTGGGAGAAGAAAAACTTAACATCACGGTCCTGAGAGTGCCGTCTTTTGAAAGTGCAGTTTGGCCGTTGGCTGGCATACTGAAACTTGGTTTTCAGGAGGGTTCCCAGTATTCCCTGATATGAATGGCTCACTTGGTCACAATTACTTGTGTGAACCATACTGTTTATGCTGACAACCTGACTTCCTTCTGGGAGTCTGGGATTTTGGAGCATACCAGGCAGAGGGTGCCTACATGACCAGCCCCCGAAAAAATCCATGGACAGTGAGTCCCTAATGAGCTCCCCTGGTAGACAGCATTTCAGATGTGTTACATGTTGCTGGAGGAATTAAGTGCACGTTTGTGACTCCACTGGGAGAAGATTCTGGAAGCTTGCCCCCGGCTTCCTCTGCATTTCACCTCGGGCACATCTGTTTTTCTTTTTTAATTTTTAAAAATAAACATATACATATTTTTATTGAGGTATAGTCTGTTTATAATGTTGTGTTAATTTCTGGTGTTTTACACATTTTCCATTTGCTAATTTTGCTTCGCATCTTTCTGCCATAATAAACCTTACCCATGAGTTGACTCTGTGCAGAATGCTGTGAGTCCTCCTGGCTAATTATTAAACCTGGGGTGGGGTTGGGGGCCTGATACACTGGGTGGGATTCCTGCCAACTGTAAGCTTGATCAGTATGACAGATCCCATGAGCATCTGGCAGGCTCAGCCCTCCCGCACCCATCTAGGTCTTCAGGTAATGATGTGTGTGCACCCAGGAGGAATTGTACACAGTTGCCAATTAGTTGGGCACTTTTGATGCTGGGGGAAAAAAAAAACATTGGCATAGTGGTATTTTTTTGAGAATGAAAATTATACATATACATACCTAGAAGTTTCAAATAATCCAATAAAGGAAAAAAAATTTAAAGCAACCCCTTACCTTTTACCCACTTCCCTGAACCCAGAGGTCATCACTTCCTGTTACTCTGGTATTTTAAGTGTTTGCCTCTATAGCTGTAAGTCGCATGGTTATATTTCTACATCTTGATTCTTTGCAAATGTTTTCTTCTTGCCCAATCTCTCTTTTTCCCCAGGTTGCCTTACTCTGTTTTTGTTTATTTTTTTCCTTTAAGCACCATTTATGTTGTAGGATTTCCTCATTTGTATGATGATCTTTGTTTTCCGTTCACATCAAAGGGTGGAGAGAGATACATTAGAGGATGCGGCTTGGGCACCCCTGCAGGGGGATCTGGCTGGCGGTTTTATTACAGAAGCCCTGGTGTCAGTCACCTTGGGTGTTTCCCAAGGTGAAATAGTCTCTTGTCACGAGGGTCTTGGTCCGACCTTCATCCTTCCGGAGCAGAGCTGGAGAAGGGGGCTGTGCTCTCAGTGCGCAGGTGCCCCTGGGGTTGTGTTCCCGCAGGGTGCTCACTGCGCCCAAGATTCTGGTTAACTGTCTGCAGAAAAGATTCCAACATCAGGGAAGGGCAAACGCGCAGGTGCACGGGACTGGGGAGGGGGTAGAACTCTGGAATAAAACAGTTTTTCTATATGGCTCCCTTGTCTTTCCCCATTAGGGTAGGATTTTTGCTTTCTCACGATCAGCAACTTTCATTTATTGCTGTTGCTTTTTCTATTACATCCTCTCCCTTTCTCTTTGTCCCTTGGATGTATGCCTTAAAGATAAAACCAATATTCTTATTTTAGTGTTGTTTGGGAAAGGGTGGGAGGGAAAAAAAACCTGTTAACTTTCACATTTTACTGAAGCTGATTCACTGAGTATTAAACATTATTATCTGAATAATTTAACATTGTGCAGACAACATTATAATGGGTTGCCCAGTGCAAGCTTTTAATGTATTTTCTGTCCCATATGATTACTATCAATTTCTTGATTATTCCATTATGGCCCATTCTCAGCTTTTAGTGTCGTCTAATTGCCAATAAAATACATAAAAATTCAGTACTGAGGGTTCATGATGACAAAATCAATTTTTTTCCCCTAGTAGCTACAGTTTGTTTGTAAAACAAGATTTTATGGAGAGGGAGGGAGGAAAAAAAGGAACAAGAATGTAAAAACACGTTAACATATTTTTCCTGTCTAGATTTGTTTGATGCATAATTCCCTGTCCACTTTAATGCTCTGACTTCCCCCCTAAAAAATCCATTTTAATCAAGGCACCTCTGTGCCTTTACGCCCCGAAGTCCTATGGAGCACAGGCAAA
This sequence comes from Camelus bactrianus, assembly GCF_048773025.1. Classification (NCBI taxonomy): domain Eukaryota; kingdom Metazoa; phylum Chordata; class Mammalia; order Artiodactyla; family Camelidae; genus Camelus; species Camelus bactrianus. Next base: position 3,483,976 of record NC_133570.1, on the reverse strand, counting down.
GGTCAAAATAGATTCATAATGTATTCATAATGTACATTTTCATTCTATGGATATATTTCTTGAATGGATTTTATGCCACGTAATGATAACTGGACCTAATCCCCAGGTCTTAAAATGTTAACGCTACACCATGATTAATGGGCTTGCAAAAAAAAAATAAATAAATAAAAAGTAACGTTTTCATTTTCCGTATACCCCCAACCCAGCCGGGAAATCAGAGAGTACTTTTGATATTCAGCTCACTCGTGAATGAAAACACCACCGAAGCTTATACATTAAAATAATTTGTTTGCCTTGATTTTTTTTCACATTTTTTTCTCTTTATTGCTGTTTTCAACCTGTTCACTGTCACTCAATTCAAAGAAAATGATACATTCTCTACCAGATAAAGGCATTTTATTATGACTTGCAAGACTCGAGTTAAATGATTAAAGAATTATTTGCTTTTTATTGACAAAATCCCCCATGAAAGCAACATGTCATAGGAAAGAATTTCCTCCCTCCCTTCCTCCTTTTTCTCTTTCCTCTCTCTCTCCCCGCTTCCTCCTTTTCCCTCTCTTTCTCTCTTTTTTCCCATATGCCTTAGTATTTTTTCTTATGTACAAAAAGGAGGAAGAAAGAAATGACCAAAGGAAAAATATATTCAATCAGCTCAGGTCAGTCCTTTCTTTGGCTTTATGAACCAGCCACGATGTTGATTTGTATCCAGTATTTGAAATTCGTAGCCACACTTTGTTTCCCTCCATCTACGTTATCCTTTCCCCAAAGCCTTCCTTTCTCTTGTTGTCTTGGGAGTCACCTTTTACAATTTCCTGGGATGTCAAGCCTTTATTGTAATTCTACAATGATCGCTGTCTACCTCCCCAGTGAAAAAGAAACTAAGAGAGGCGGATGAAACCCCACACGTCGGAGGCTAACTCCGTCTACCTGAAGGAGCCGGGAACAGGGCAGGACGCATCCCAGCCGCCAAACACCGGAGCGTGCGCGTGCCTCCTGGCCCTGGGATGGGGAACATGGGCACCTCGCGGATTTTTAAGAGTCTCATGAATAGAGCTGCCAGCTCTGCTCCCTTTTCTAGATTTTAGGATCAGCAATAAACGATACAGAGCATTAGATCATATTTTGCAATTTGCCGTGATGGGAAGGGGAGTTCTTCCTGTGACTTCCGATTCCAGCTGGCATCTCTCTGCCGCAGAATCCTAATAAGATGTCCAGTGCACCTTCTGTTGGAGACCTATTTCTGAAAACGAGTCCTTCTGTTACCAGAATTCATTTCACATCGGAAACTATGTTCTGAGGACATTAACCCTTTCATGCCATCCTCCCAAATGCACTCCCCCTGGTCCTAAGAGAGCCTGGGGACATCAAGGCTGATCTTGGGCGACGTAGCCAAGAACCGACGGCTGGATTACGATCTTGTGGCTTTGGGGGCACTGCATCCCCGCTGGGGGGTTGCAGTCTTATTTCCTAAAATCCGCCCAACAATGAAGTTGATTTCACGTGTTAGCTCCCCCGCCAGCCCTCCCCGCTCTGCGTCTTACTTCTGACACGCTGCCCAGCCTGCACTAACCTGGCGAGTCCTGTTCAGCGTCTTTGTACACCTGAGTCGGATGGGAATGCTGGATGTGGAAAGCCACAGCAGCCAAGAGAGCAAAGCAGGGGTCAGGGTAAAGCCAGGACAGCCGGTGGCCCCATCAATACTGAAAACACGTGATTCGTTAAACCCCAACGAATCGTACGCTCTAAGCCACCACACTCTATTTCAACCACTTTCGTGGGTTGGGTGTTCTGCTTCGTTGCTCCGTAAGCAGGATACTCTGGTCACAGGCTACCGTGTCTGTGTGTGCGTGGGACTGCGTGGGGCGATGTGTGCACGTGTGTGTGTTGGGTACGGCGTTCAATGCCGTGCTCTCTCTAGAATTCCTTCTCTAATCCTGTTTGCTCCTTCTTTCCCCACAGTCTCGGACAAGCAAGCTTCCCGAATCCTTCTCTTCGGTTTTTATAGCCTCACCTCCCAGTCTTACTACCATGTGCTCTCTTTTCACAGCTTTCCGCGCGCTTTCTTGAAAGCTCCACATGTGCGAATTTGTTTCTTGTAAGCCACCTGAGAACACTTATTTTCTGCCATTGACATTCCAAAAGGGAAAGCTCTCTTTTCCCTTATTCATCCAGGACCCAACACAGAGCGAGGCTGTGCTGACAGCTCGTCAATATTCCTTTAACAACCAACCTGTTCCATGGGGATTGTGTGTAAAGTAAGACTTATGTGGCTCAGAGAATCCACATGGCTTTACTTTACTTGAAGTTTATCAGCTTAAACACAAACCTGGGGGGTCCATATTGGCTTCTTTATTTTAATAACAATGTTTAAACCACTTTATTGTGCTATAATTTCCATACAGTAAACCACACGTACGTCACATGTACAACTGGATGAACTTCGATGGATGTACACACCTGTGAAACCATCACCGCAATCCAGACAGTTAGCATTTCCATCCCTCCCCAAGAGTGCAAATTTCAAATTCCTAATTTACCCCTTCCCGCCCCCTTTTCCCCTGGTAACCATCAATTTTGTTCTCTGTGTCTGTGAGTCTGTGTCTGTTTTGTAGATAAGTTCCTTTGTGTCTTTTTTTTTTTTTTTAATTCAGATTCCACATGTAAGTGATATCATATGGCATTTTTCTTTCTCTTTCTGGCTTACTTCACTTAGTATGATATCCTTTATATGTGGAATCTAAAAAAAAAAAAAAAAAAGACACCGATGAACTTCTATCAGCTTCTAAGGGGTTTTTGAAAAAGCTCTTAGTTTCAGTTACGTCATTGGAAAGTGTGTTTTCTTATCACACATTCTTCTATCATTATTATTTTTTTAAATTTTTATTTCTTTCTACCCAGATGTTCTTGCTCACTTCCGGGGAGTTACCCCTCCTCCTCTCCATCCGAGTGGTCCTGGAGAAGTCTGTAAGGACTGCGCCTTGGGAGAGCCCCACTCGGGGCATCTTGAACTTAGCTACGTAGCCAGACCAAGGGAGCGATCCTTCAAGAGATCTGACCACCTATTCCCTTTTGCATATTTTTCTTACTCCATGTGACTTTATTTATTTATCTTTTTTTTTTTTTTTTGCAGGGCGGGGGGGGGGTGTAATTAGATTTATTTATGTATTTGTTGATTTTAAATGGAAGTAGTGGGGATTGAACCGGGACCTGGTGCATGCTGAGCACGCGCTCTAACCCTGAGCTCTACCCTCCCCTCCACTTGGCCTTAACATCTTCTCTAAGCTCTTTGGATGCCCTCCTGCCCTATTTGCAGCTGTTCACGCCCATTTAAACCTCTGCCCATCAACAAAGCCGCTTATGTTTTCCGGTCCATTTACTGGCCCAGCTGTTGCTTCCTGCCTGCAGACTCTTTTTTTGCAAGTTCATCCAAGGTCTGTCCACCCCGTGCATCCATTTTTCTACAGAAAACACGGTGAGTTCACATTATGGGGGTGGGGGGTGGGGGCTGCAGACAGGCTCTCTTGCCCTTTCTGTTTTATTGGAGAATCTTCCTTTCATGTTACTCGAGTTATCGTGGGGGTTTTTCACCCTGAAAGCAGTGAGGTAACATGATGACGGTTCCTGGTGTTAAAGAGAAGATTATCTTTCATCCGTTTTGGTCCAGTCCAGTTATAATCCTCTGTTTTGTTCAATTTAATTGTTTAATTCCGCAAGTCTTCTTGAAGTACCATTAGATTGAAGACGATCATAACCCAAGCCCTCTATAAAGTTATTTGTGCCTTTAAGAACGCATAATAAACATCACAAAGTATTTTATCTGACGAGCTTTACTAGTAATTGACATTGCTACGATATTTCCCCCAAACACATCGTATTTGTCTTATCCCGTGAGACACTCACTTCAAAAAACGGCAAATGCCACATCATTCAGAGGGTTGTTACTCTTCATATTGTCTCCTCACAAAGTATGGTCCTCCAAGCCATTTCTTGTTAAAGAAAATGAATTTGCATTGGGTGATGGGTTATAGGTTTGCCTTCTGTTTGGTTTTTTAATTCTTTGAGAATAAAGGTGGCAGGCAATAGATACAGGGGTAGGTTATTTAAACTCTCTCTCCTGTGCATCTCATTCTCTGCAGGCTGACCTTTCTAAGACCCCAGAAAGGCATAAGTGAAGATGGAAATGATCGTGCAGGACCCGTTAGAAAAAGTGGCAGGAAGAGGCAGGTGTGTCAGGGGCGGGTGATGGCGGGGGGTGGGGGAGGGCGCTGCAGGAGGAGGAAAGACAGGTCTGGAATATTGTGAAATAGTTTACAACATTTTACCACTTGAAATATTCTGCCACTTGAGAGACTGCCAATTAGCTTTGGGAGAGGTTGGAAGACGGAACGATGGGTTTATTGAAGTCGGGTGAGAAAAGAAAGCGCGTTTACCTTTTCTGTTTGCATTCGTGTGTGTCTGTGTCAGTGTGTCTAACTGGTTCTTCCTGTGACACTTGTGTTCCGATATTGAGATTCTGGCGTCATGTGACAGAATCATGCGATTCTAACGTGGATGTGATCACTACCGAGAAGAGGAGGCATATGTGGAAAGAACATTAAATTTAGACTCTGAAACTTTGGGGCTTTGTCTGGGCGGAAAGTCACACAAACATGGGACCTCACTTTTCACACCTAGAAATTGGCTCCTGATCTCTGCCCTGCAGGTTTACAGGGATAGAGGAAGTGTGCGAGAATCAGCTGAGTTACTGGATGTGACAAAACATGGCCAGAAACCCTGTAAATAGAAGAAAGCACTTTTAATTATTCGGATTCCCTAAACCGCACACACCGGGGCACTGCTTCTCCAAATGTGATCAGGGAAACACTTCAGGGTCTCAGGAAACTTTAAGAAGACAGCGAGGTGAGGAAAAAAATTTTAAATAATACAATGGAGTTTTCTAGAGGCTACGTGATGCATGACTGTCATCATGTCTGCGTGTGTCTTCCTGTGTTTTCCAAGATATTCTAAAGTAGATAATGTGGGACACAAATACGCACATTTCCAGAGAATAACTCGGTTTCTTTTCAGTCCTTCCACCGGGCTGTCACTACATGCCTTTAGCTCTACCTGCTCAATCTTTGCAACTTCACTTTCACTCAATAAAACACTATTGTGAAAACCCAAAGTTTTCCTGGAACCTGTAAGAAAACACAAGAAGTGAACTGCTGCCTTGCTTTGAAATTACATTTTAATTCTTTCCAAAAAAATGTCATTTTTTTTCATTTTTCCCTGAAGTTGCGGTTTTATGAGTCAATAATATTCGTAACTACCAGAATATTATTTGTAATATAGGTTCTTATATTTAAAGCTGACTAGTCAGATTTCAAAATGGAGATTTGAATACTTGCTTTCTCAACCGAAAGCTCTAAAATTTGCATTAAAATGCTGGAAACCTTAAATCTGAACTGTGAGATAGTCTTCTATCTCATGAAAGGGAAAAATCTACTCAAAAAAAAAAAAAAAAAAAAACTAGCTTGACATGTAAATGAGAAATAAAACACGACAACATATATCTTCCCCTTAGTTTCGTACGTGTCAGCTTGTCTCAATCACTAGAAAATTTCAAATCATAACGTGCTGTCGGTTAGATTCTGTGATCTTTCCGAGTGTAAAGAAAATGGGATTGGACCTTTTTAAATGTAGATGCTAGTATGTACTTATTAAAAGTCAAAACTTAATTGGTACAGCTTTTCATATTAGAAGAAAAAAAAAAAGACCAGGGTGCACCTTAAGGCTAAACCACCATATTGCACGTGCCGAAGAGACGCGCACAGCAGGTCAAAGGACATTAATACTTTGCACAGCTGACACTGCCGAATTTCGAATGGAAGGAATGGTAATAAAATCAATTACGGAGCCACAGCTTTCTGCGACTCTAATTCACATTTCAGTTGTTTCTCTGAGCTTGGATTTTTCCCTCCGTTGAGTACCTTTCATTAAAATTATTCCTAGTGCTGTCCTGCCACGGGGCTAGAGGACACTGAAATTAGCATTCTCCAAACCTATAATTATAGGGAATTCAACCGGTTTTTTGCACTTACGCAAAACTTGTCGTTTGACAGAATCAAATACCTGCCACCATTTCAACCAGGGTTAACTGTGAATTACGGATTGTTTGCAGGAATACGGCATAAAAGTAGTTACTGGGACCCATTCCAAAGTCGGGGTGAATTTACAACACATTTGATGCTGGCTAATTATTTATAAAGTCTGTTAAATTTGTCAGGACGACTGGTGGGAGAAGATTGATTAGAACTAATGTAAAATGTAATGAAATAGATTGACTCCTTATGAAATATTAATATTCATTAAATCTGGTCATTCTAAGTCTACGTTTGTAATCTCTCCTTTGTGGATACTCTTAATTCAAGCTGCAGATGGTGGCGTAAGCGCTTATGGCCAGGAGCACCCACATTGCTACATAATGGGTTTCTGAACAAACTGATGGTTACCAAAGGAAAGCGGGGAAGGATAAATTCGGAGTTCGGGATTAGCAGATACAAATTACTGCATATAAAATAGGTAAACAACAGGGTCTTACTATATAGCACAGTGAAGCATAGTCAATAGCTTATGATAACCTATAATGAAAAAGAATATGAAAATATAGATATATATATATTTATGTATACCTGAATCACTATGCTGTACACCAGAAACTAATGCAGCATGGTCAATCAACTCTACTTAAAGGAAAAAAACTTTTGAAAACAACGAACATCAAATTTAGGACAGTGGTTGTCTAACAGCGAAAGATCGTGGTTGGGGAAGAGAAGTCGACAGACTTCAACTCTACTTGGTGTAGAGAGAGCTACACACGTATAGTTAGATATATGCAGATATGTGATTGAATATTCATGAATAGACGGGATAGATAGATAGGAATAAAATAGAAGCACCCTGATATCCCAAATATTGGCACATATGCATATGTTATATGCCAACATATTATATATAATTATAAGTATGTTCCATATAGTATCTATTTGGCATATATTGTATTTATATATATATATATATATATATATTTTTAACATATGTTTTATATGCCAATTTGGGGTGTCTGGATATTTCTGTTTTATTCTTATTCCTCTTAACAAAGTTGCACAAGGTTCTCTCTCTGGTTTAAGCAGACAACGGATAATAGGGACGTCTGTTTTCCAAAGTAAGGTGATACGCTACCACTTGTAAAGGCTGAGAATGACAAATATGAAGGTGTAAAAGTTTGAAAGGCTTAGAGTTGAACTATTTAGACAGTATAGAGAGCATTTCTTTTCTATCATTTGTGATTTCTTTTTCTTTTTTTTTTAAGTTTTTTTTGGGGGGGGGAGCTAATTAAGTTTCATTTATTTGTGTATTTATCTCAGTGGAGGTCCCGGGGATGGAACCCAGGACCTCGTGCTCGCTAAGCATGTGCTCTGCCACTTGAGCTATGCCCTCCCCCTTGAGAGAGCATCTCTTTAGAGAGTCATTTGTGTACGCTGACTTCAATCTCCCCCAGAGATGCTCTTTTCTCATAACCAGCCACACGAAGGAGGCGACACCTCCTAGGTTGCCGTCCCCTGGAGGCAGACCCTGAAATGCAGGTTCAAGTGCAAATAGTTTCCTTGGGAGGTGTTATCATAAAATTCTGGTCAGGGAGTGGAGGGGAAGAGAAAGAAGAGACGTGACTTATAAAGGATGGGTTATTGCACTGGTCCACACCGTGGGGCAACGGGAACTTAGTCTTGACCAGGAAAGCCTTGGAAGGAGTGTGGAATGTGCACTCCAGAGCCATCTCCCCTTGAGAATGGAGACAGGGGCTGGGCTATTGACCCACCAGTCCTGGTCGGTTTCCACTTGAGGGCAGCGTGGCGCGGCGGAGATGGTAATTGTCTGCATTTCTGTCCTGCCACGTGCAAAGACAGAGCCAGTCCTTGTGGCCAGTCTGTCTCAACTGCCTAATTGGAAACGCTTTTGGAACTTGCACAGTAAGCTGCAGGGTCAGAAGGCGCAGTGGGAGTGCCTGTGAGCTCAGTCTTAGAAGTCATGCTCCCGTGTCAATGCTCCTTATCTTACAAGTACCCCTCAAAAAGCTGTATTGTAAAGAAAACCTGGGTCCTACAAAGATGGCCACACTTCTATATAACGCATAGCTGTTTAAACATTTTTTACTATAAACGTGTAATCTGATTTGGTTTCTAAATTATTAATGGCTGTTTATCTCATTTGAGGCAATGTTGAAGATAATACAGCATTTTTAAAACAGGTGCTTGGCAAGTTACCAGTCACAAAAGCACCTGTAATCCAGGAAACTGCGTGGCCCATCCTCCAACCATGTGTGACTATATTTTTAAAGGTCAGAACAAAAGCAACTACTTAATTAACCGAATTCACAGGGAGGTTGTCAGATTATGGATCTTTTGTTAGGCTGTTTGTTGCTTAAAGGAAAAAAACAAAGTCAGAAGTACTTGTGTAATCTTGAGGTCAGAGCCAAGTTGTCAAGTTTAATATCCCAAGAGACCGGTTATGCCTTTTTCTGGCATTTGGTCGATGCCTGGGTACCTACTGAGGGACCACGGCCATGAGAAATGTTTGCTGTGTGAATATGGGCCGCTGAGCAACTTGGTGGATAGAATTCCAGTGTTCCTCACACTGACACCTCTGCTGGACAGCGGTGACGGTACAGGAGATAAATATGTAGAGGATGGAGAAGTCCCATCAGGTCAAGAACGGAGGCATTTAATAAAACCAGTGTTGCAGAGAAGGGAGATAAACAACGTGTAATTAGTGGCAACATATTTGCATTGGGTCTCCACAGTTCTATGTGATAGCAACTCTTAAATACATCAGTCTGCCAGCCGCACCGCATCCCTTGCTTAGGTTTTACTAGGCATTTTAATTAGATGCGAACACCTTTAGGGTGAAGGCTATCCTGTTTAATGCATCTGATACGATGTTTGGTGGAGAGTCGTGCTTCTGTCCATCAGGGTGAACCAGGTAGTGCCAAAAAAAATAAAAAATAAATATCTCTCTGGCTCACAACAACAAAATAGTGTTTGTCTAATGCGTTGAATGACTAACAGGGGTCAATGGGGGTAAAGAATCTGTCACTGTAATTGGTCACAGACCTGGGATGATGAGGGTCCATCAAAAGACGAGATTTCACAATGATGGCGGTGGAGAGTCAAGACCAAGCAAACAAATGCTTGAGTTTTCCATTTTTTCATCAGCTCAAACGATTCACGCGGCCCCACCTGCCTGCAAAGGGTGGGGGTCATCAGAACAACCAGCTGCGTCCTCAGAAGGACATCTGTGAACAGTATCGAGCTTGGCTTCTCTGCTCAGCAAATCGGTCCCTGCCGCATGACCACGCTGCTCCAACCCTGAGTGCTCTCTCTGAACTTGAGTCACGCAAAAACATTTATTAGCTATTTCCTCTGTACCCGGCAGTACACAGGGCACCAGGGAGTGAGAACGGGACGAAACAGCAAAGCCCTGACATGGGGGGAACCTGTTCTTAGACTCTCTGCACATGCGTGAACTCATTTTAGTCATCATTTTACACTGAACCTTGCAAATTTCAGTTCCGGGGAGCGGCCTTATTTTGCATGTGGAATCAAACGTGGGACAACAATGTTCAGTACATGCAAACTTTTTTTTAAACTATATACAATTTGGGATCTTTCCTGTTCATCACTGACCATAAGCAAGTGCATTCATCTTGCCTTAAGATCAGTGATTTTCTGCACATCAAAACATGATGAAATGCTCTGTTGTCAAGGACAATTTAAAACCAGGACGGGCAGAAACTTGATGTGCTTTTTAACTGGCACCCTGCCATTCCTGTCCACATTTCCACTGGCCAAAGTAAATCTATGGTCAAGCCGGACATCACGAGGGGAGGAAGCCTTGCCCCATGTGTCTGGGGGAGGGAGGGAGGGCCGTCTCCTGGGCAGCCTTCCACATTTATGACGTCATCACTATTGTCCTGATCACTGTCACTCTCTGTCATTATTATTTCTCACCATCATTAGTGAGACTGTCCCTCCTTCCCATCTGAACACCCTTCATCACCCGTGTGGTCCCCTATGTGCCCCCAAATCCAATCGCACTCAGTCATCAGTGACCGAAAGTGACGTAAGGGATGGACTTTTGCCTTTTTCATGACATATCATACAGCGTGACAACATGGCCAGCGTACACACTGTCCCTAGGAAACACTGTTGTGTAAGTAGATGAACACAGGTCTTAGAACATTCAAAGAATGGACCAAAAATGCACTGCTGTGTACATGTAATATTGAATGCATACATTTATACCATATGTGCTACATACTTAAACTATGACCATGATATACACAGATGTACGTTTGTCCATATACATGCATGTGACGTGTGTGAGTACATGTGTGTGCACGTATATACAGATGTTAAAATGCTCTGGGGAATTGTATTAATGGGGGAGTCAGTGCTACTGTGTCTGGTGGTTTATGAAGAGCCAGGCAGGACCGTGGGACAATCCTGAGGATAAAGGAGTCGTGTTGATGGCAATGATGCTAGTGGTTGCGTTGCTTGAAAGTGAACACTGCAAAACTGTTAGATGCAACATGGAGTGGTACCCGGCGGGGAGGGAGCTGTATGAATCCCTGATGCCCACAAACTGCAGATCAGGCTGTTGACTCCATCCCTCTGTTGTCACAATGACGTTCGCAAACCAAGCTGTTGCCTGGCACACTGAAGTGCATTAATACAACTCCAGCAAGAAAAACAGAATAAACTAACACAATGGAAAACTAGTTACCAACAAAAGCAGCTCGCATCATTATTTGTAACTATTGAGTCTATCCAACTCATCCAATTTTGTTAACTTCTTGCATCAGCTGCTGTCTCACTTGCCTTTGCTCTGTTTCAAGTTTTGAAATTTCATCTTTTTTTTTATTCTCAAGAGAAATAGTTTCATTAATAACAACCTAATAATTCAGGATCTGACAGACAAAAGTTTTACAGGACCAAAATGAAGAATTATAATTTCTCTACTTACCATTTCCAAAAGTGCTCTACTTGGCTTTACAGTTTTTTTTAAATAAAAAGAAAGTGCATTAGTTCTTTGTTCATTAAGTTTCAAGCCGAGAGTGGTTATATTGCTTATTAAAACTTTTCTAAGTCATGCAAAAAAGAAGATCGACGTAGAAAAATCAAACCACAGAAGTGCTTATCCATCAGCAGTTTTGTTAAAAAGCTAATCATTAAGAGAGGAAAAAAATGCAAATCACACAAACGAGGTCACGATTTAATTGATATAAATTGCAGCCACCTGCTTATCTTATTTCTGAGGGGAAGGAGTTTGTGTGTGCAATGAAGTGCATTCTTTGCAGGAAAGAAAAGTTGCTTGGCCATCTTCATGGTTCAAGCGTTTATTTAAATCTCCTAGATCCAACCTGCTTGGCTCCTGTACCCTCTGAGCAGCACGGGAGCCTCTGCGGCTGACTCAGGAGTCAGAAAGCAGCGTCAGTTCAAATGACAACACACTCCGCCGATCCTGAGCTCTGGAGACCCCACTGGGTTTTTCATAATTGATTTTCAATAGGAAGGCAGATTCAAGATGACTTGGATTGGCTCGTGAAAACTACAGACTGGCTTCTGGCGCTGAGTTAAGAGGAAGAGAGCCTCAGTGAGTTACATGTTTTAAATCTGGGTGTGGCTTCACGCAGGTAATAGGGAATAGCAAACCACGCCACAGACAGATACATAGATGCATCGATACATAGATAGATCCATCCTATACATTTTGCTGAGAAGCTGGGGTTGGGACGACGGTAACTGTAATCACCTTGTTTGGATCTGACGTCTGAGGCTTCGCTCCACAATTACTCCACCCCTGGTTCTGCGCTGAAGCAGCAGCTCGCAGTAAGCACTCCCGTGTTTTTGTTCCTAATGACAGTGCTCACTTACATTTGGCAGCACATCATGGCAAACTTTTTACCTAACCAAGCGTGAAAGGGAAAAATCGTTGTGTGTCTACTGATTGTTGTCACACGCTCTCTTATTTAACAGCAACACAATTTCCATAAGTGATTAATATAAGGAGACATGAGACACGCGTGTACTGGGAAATCCAGTTATTCAGCTGAAAAACCCTATCTTATCACAGCTTCATTTTTCCGGGCTGCTCTACAGTTCCCACGTGGGTGTCCTGAAAGGTGATTTTTTTATGCTTGACAGACAGGGGGCGCTCTTCTGAAGTTCATGTGTGTCGAACACCCCGTCACTGAGATGTGAATTACTCGCTTGGGATCCAATGGGATATCTAACTCAGGCTTGTACCATCAGGTTTACATTTGAGTGTAAAGACATGGTTAAATGCTGTTTAAAAGACACCAACTGTTTATTAAATACGTATTCTGACCCAGGCACTGTGGAAGCCAGCGGTCACCAGCATCTCAGCCTTAAATCTGCTCGTGCCCGCGTGGAGAATACAGTCAGCGAGCCATGAAATGCCAAGGTGAGGAATTCTACGGTGGGAGGTACAAGGAGTCCTTGGGCACTGCAGCAGGGCACAGATCAGGACATCAGGGCTTAGGGAAGGCTTTCTTAGAGATTTTGGCTAAGCTGAAGAATAAGGCTACTTGGAATTAGGCTCAGCCAAGGGAGCAAAGGGAGGTCTTCAGGCAGACGACGGAACAGCAGGCGTACAAGACGCTGTGGGTGCCACACCCATGGACCTCGCTCGTTGCTCCGGCCACCTTCCAGCAGGTCACCTACGCATCTCCTGGGCTGGAAGCCTCTCCCCCTTCTCTCTAGATGCTGAAAGCTTCACGGAAGGCCGACGGGCAGAGGGAGATGCCCTCCACCCTCCTGGAAGCCCTCAATCTATAAGTATCTTCCAACCCTTCCCAACCTTGAATCTCAGTGGCCACGTGACTGACTTTAGTCGGCGTGGTGGCTGTGGCGACCTGCCGTTTCTGAGTCTAGCTTCCAGGAGGCTTGCATGCTTCTGCTCTTTGTCTTGTGCCTCTGTCTCTAGGATGAGAACAAGCCCGGGCTCGCCTGCTCGGGATGGGAGACCACAGAGCCAAGCCAGTCCTCCCAAGTGAGCTTATTTAAGTCTGTGTCATAGCTGACAGCCAGGCATGTAAATGAGTGCCAGGCACAACCGGGGGAAACCCCACGAAGGGTAATACCCATCGAGATCAGCACGATTACCCAGTTTGCCCACAGTCTTGCAAATGGTAACAAATGGTTACTCTTTTCCTTATTGAGGTGTAGTTGACTTACAATGCTGTGCTGGTTTCTACTGTACAGCACAGTGATTCAGTTATACATATATATATATATTCCTTTTCATACTCTTTTTCATTATAGGCTATTACAAGGTGTTGAATATAGTTCCCTGTGCTGTACAGTAGGACCTTGTCGTTTATCTATTTTATATAGCATAGTTATTATCTGCAGATCCCAAACTCCCAGTTTATCCTTTCACTCCCTCCTTCGCCCTCTGGTAACCGTAAGTTTGTTTCCTATGTCTGTGAGTCTGTTTCTATTTTGTAAATAAGTTCATTTGTGTCCTTTTTAAAGATTTCATATATAAATGATATCATAAGGTATTTTTCTTTCTGTTTCTGGCTTACTTCACTTAGTATGACAGTCTTCAGGCCCATCTATGTTGCTGCAAGTGACACGACTTTACTCTTTCTATGGCTGAGTAGTATTCCACTATATATATATATAAGAGCTGACTCTGACCAATCTCACAGTCAATCACTTGTTGCAAGTTTATTCTGCTTGATTTTCCCATCTGAATTGTATTTTCTAATGAAGAAAGAGGCTGGGGACGGCTTCAATGCCTTAAAGAGGCCTGAAACGAGACAGGAATGTTCACCACTATTCTACCCTAAGAGACTGGAGTGGACAGTACATGGAGACCATCTGGATTTACTTGATTTCTCTCCTCTTTGACCATCTACAGAGGTCCCAGAGATGGCCAGACTGGCTGCTGATTCTGTGGGAGAGTCAAGGAGAAATAATAAATCCCCTCTTGTCCCATAATGACTCTGGTAGAAAATGCGGTTATCAACTTGGAATATGGATTATCCATTTGAGAGTAAAAGTGTGTTCCATTTAAAAGGACATGTGCAGAACTCTTCCTGGTAGGGTAGATCTGAGTTTGCCACTAACATTTCCATTAATATCATTTTCTTCTTTCAACAATTCTTTCTTCCATGCCAAGCTCTCTTCTGGGCGCTGGGATGAGGAGGGTGCATGTGGATTAGGTCTCTGCTTTCCAGGATCCAAGAAACATGTGATGTGTCCCATTTCTGATATTAATTTACACTGGATTTTCTCTTGATGCACAAGAAAATCTATGACTCTTTCAGAAAAAAAATAGATGATTCATATTTAATGATTCTACACCCTTCATGCACATTTGGTGCTTTCCCCTGCATTGCTGCTGCCTAAGGAAGGAGCGTCAGTCCTTGCCGCCTCTCTGAACTCAGGAGTGAGCACATCACTTGCACTGGCCAATGTAATGTGAGCATAAATAATATATGTCACTTCCATGAAAAAGCTTTAGAAGTCAGCTCGCAGTGCTTTTGCCGTGTCCTCTTTTCCTACTGGCTTAATAGCCAGCAGTGTTCCAGGTAGTTGATGCTCCATGAGCTGAGTCCCAGAGAGAGGAAGATGTGGATCTCGGCTGCCGCTCACTCACCATGAGCAGGCAGAGCGACTAAGAATTACCCATCTTGACCGTAGGCATTGATATTTTAACAATATTTGTTACCGCAGCAGAGCGTAGCTTATCCTGACTGGACACGATGGATAATACATTAAATGAGATGATAACCATAACTCTGCCACCCAGAAGAGATCAGAGCTTACACTGTGTCTTCAATGCTTCTCTTCTCTCTCCCTCAACCCTCTGCATTTTTTCTCTCTGACATTACAATGATACATATATATTTCTGTGATTATATATCTATAGGCTTTTACATATGGATCTATTATAAATGGGCATCAAAAGAAAATGGATGTAAGTGTAGATGGACCACAGAGAGGTGCATAAAAAGGTGTGGAGGGAGCAGACGCACTGTGCTCACCTCTGTATCCTTAGGTCCCAGGCACACCCCTCACCTCTACTGGCCCTCAGTAAATTCTTCCTGAATTTACAGAAGGAGAGAAGGCTGCACAGGGAACTATATTCAACATCTTGTAATAAACTTTAATGGAAAAGAATATGAAAACAAATCTATGTATGTCTATGCATGGCTGGGACATGGTGCTGTGCACCAGAAACTGACGGACTGTAACTGACTGTATTTCAATTTAAAAAAAAAAAGAGGAAATCAATCCCTTCTCTTCCATCCAGAGCCCAGGGGCTCAGTGACCCAGTGACACAGATGAGCTTCACATCTGACTGCCGGCCGGCCGGCTGCCCGGCTGGTGTCCGCCTCTGACTGGCACACGGTCCGCTCAGCCCTTTCCTTGTCTGCCTCAGACCGTCTTGCTCAGTGCCTGGCCGCCCTAAGGAAACTGACCAGCTCTGATCTCTACTTAGATGTCTCTGGATCTCCAAGGACCTGCTACCAAGTGTGAATCCGTGGTGAGTACAGAATTCATAAGAAGACGGATCGCACACTTAAGCAAAAAAAAAAATTACAAAGTGGTCAGCAGGGTTATTTCTGTCTTTCTGTTCCATGTTTTATTACGTTCCTCCCCACGTGTGTGCGTGAAGACAGCAGAGAGCTTTGAAAATGAGTATCTATACCATATCAACACCAACTTCTTTTCCCCCCTAAACACATGGGAGGGAAGGCTCAGATGGAAAAATAGTTGTTACTTCTTTGATTACGCCCACCGTTCTGAAAACGAGTTCACAAAATCCTCTCCAGCTGTGTGTAAATCACCCCCGTTCCGGCTTAGTTCTCCTGTCTGGAAAAGAGATGCTCAGACGCGCCCCGCTGGTCGCCCATCAGCAAGCCCGTACCAGTTGTGGTGCGGAGAGGCTCTTCCAGGGTGTTCACTGACGGCATCGCCGAGGGGGCTGGAGGGCCTCAGCTAATGACTTGGGAGAGGCACTCCAGACAATGAATGGCGACCAATGGAACGAAACAGTATAATAAATCCTGGGGCTGACATTTTTGTAGGCAAAGCCACCAGCCACAGCTGCGCTCATCTCGGAGCGTGGAAGCAGCACGGAGGAGGAGAAGCTGGTGGCGGGGGCAAGACAGGAGCGGGGTCCACCTCTGGTTCAGCCTCACTGCAAGGATGCGATCTTCCAGGGCCCCCCGAGTGAAGCGCGGGGTGTGGACCCAGCACTCCTGTCAGGCCAGTCCCTGAACCCTAATTCTTGGCCCTAGTCTCGCGAGGTCGAAACGTGTGTTCAGCCATGTTTTCCAGAATCGTCTTCCGGGGGAAGAGGCCTGAAAACCAGTGCTTACCCCGTTGGGTGTCTGTATTCCCCTGGAGCTCAACCTGGAGTTCATTATTAATGTCTTAGGCCCCTGCTGCGTTTGTGGAAGCTGGCCTTCTTGGAATCACAAGTACTGGGTACATCGCTCTTTTATGGAGCATTTCTTGGTTTCTTATGAAGTCGATAACTACCCACAGGCTTAGAAGCCATTCTATTTTCCGATCATTATATTTTTGAGTATGCTACCACGTGGGAACTAATCAATCCAGAAGTATTTCTAATTATCTCTAGACTTAACCACTGGGACAGTGCAAATAAAGACACTGCATTTTGGCCATGACGGTAAGTGGAGGTTGTGACATTCAAATCCCAGTGAGTTGTAGAAATTATATGAGTAATGATCAGGTGGCCCCGCCCTCTGTCTTATTTTGTCCCTGGGTCCCTGCAGACACTACCTGTTTCCAGAATGGGCTGGCTAGCTCCCAGCAGAACAGGTGTTTCTCCGTTGTTGCTACTGTTGGACCACTGACGCAGAAAAGGTGGTTAAAATCCATAGGCTGATGATACACGTAGAGTGTTCTTCCAACCTGCTGCCAAATATTGCTTCCAAGCATCGTCCAAAAGTTTGTTTTCTTAAGTAGGTCGCTAATTTCCTTTTGAAACAACACGAAGCCTTAAAAATGATTAAACAGTTCGACACGGAGAGGACTTGTATTTAAGCTCCAAAGGTACCAGAATGTGTGGGGCTTTGAACAAGTCTCTTAATCTGAATCTCGTTTTTGTTTTTTTGATGGTTTGTGTTTGATTTTTCATTTTTAAACAGGATATCACAATATCATTCTTGGAGAAGTGTTCTAAATATCAGAGGTAAATTTTGGGAATATATGTGTGTGTCTATGTATGACTGACACACGATGCTGTACACCAGAAATTGTCACAACATTGTAAACTGACTAGACTTCAACAAAAAAAAAAAAAAAGAAAGAAAGAAAGAAAGAAAAAAGAAGAAGTGAATTTTGTTAAAGAGATTCCAGCCTGGAGTGGATGCTCAAAATTACGTAGTTAATCTAATTCAGTTTTCAAAAAGAACCGACTGTCTTGTTTAATATATTTAATAAAGATGATTACTTTATGTGAGTTTATTGTGGCTTGATAATTAGTAGATCAGAGATGTTTTGAAAACTATTTTTTTTTCATGGCTATTCAGACACTCATGCTCTTCCCATCTCTGCACCTTTGCACAGGCTGTTCCTTACCTCTGGGATGCCCTTCCCTATCTTTGATTTTTCAGAGCCCTGTACCTTTTTTTTTCCCCTCTATTTCATGGCACTCTCATTGAAGATTCCAGCCTTTCCATTCTTTGTGCTCCTGGATAATTTTGTTTAGAATTTGTTTTTACAACAACTTCTTTCCCATGTAGTATAATTGCCTATTTTTCCTATTCTGGGCGGTAACCTCCTAGAACATCCAGGCACTTTTCTGTACTGTCGCTTACTAAGGGATGATACAATGAGTTACTGGTACATGATTTAAATACACAAACACTTACAAATAAGTAACACATACGTACTTCAATGTGTGTGGATACGGGGCATGCACAATTTTATAGACGGCATTGCTTATCAGGAGGCTAAGTAGGTAGACGATGTTGAAGCTCCCTTCACTGACTAATGGGTTAGAATGCATGAATATTTCATACCTTAAAGTACGCTTCCTACTTGAGGAAATTACCAACTATGATTTAAGAGAGACGTTTGCTTCACAGCGCGTACATATAAATTACGGTACTAATAATCTGCGAGTAGAAGTTGCTTTTTTTCCTGGAGCTCCCATTCATCTATAAAACGGGCACATGTCATCTCTCCAAGGGATGTTTATCCGTCACCTTGTCCTGTCTGCAGTCTTCCAGCTGACTGCATGCAGTCTGCCTACTGCATCCATTCATTCAAGTCACCTCTTTGCTGATGGTGGCCTTTAGAAAATTCCACAGACAGCGTTTTGTTTGCACACAGGATCCGTGTTACGAAGGAAAAACCAACAACAGCCACAGAACCCCGGGGAGTGTGCACAGAGCGTTATATAACAGATGGATCTTACCCGGTCTCTTAGTTTCAACCCCCGATAATTCCTCCGAGCCAGGTTGGAGGCATAAACAATGGTCACAGCCGGCAGGTGAAACATATCTCCCCACCGTGCCAGACACACCGAAGTAATTTCAAGCTCCATTAAATTATGATTCATCTTTGCTTAGTGATGTACATAGTATTCTGTCTACGTACATTTGCTTCCAAGAGCTGATAAGCATCAGAAATTGTGTGCACAAGGACTGGCCAGGACATTCTGGTTATCGTGAGGGTTGGCAAAACTGCTAAAGGTGTGCCTGTGGCTGAGAACGACGTAAATCTTGATTTTTCAACTTCAGGTAAGATGCTCAGCCATCACAGGATTTAATCATTCAGCTGTTGTAAGGCAGACATTCCCAGGTCTGATATGTTAGTTGACTTGACATTCAAAAACGCACACTAAAAATTGACCTACCGTAGGACCCAGCAATTCCACTCCAGGGTATATATCGAAATATTCAAAAACACTAACTCAAAAAGATACATGCATCCCAATGTTCACAGTGTTATTTGCCAAGATATGGAAGCAACCTGAGTGTCCGTCAACAGACGAACAGATAAAGAAGATGTGGTATATGTACACAATGGAATACTACTCAGCCATGAAAAAGAATGAAATTTTACCATTCGCAGCCAACATGGATGGACTTGGAGGGTATTATGCTAAGTGAGGTAAGTCAGACCGAAAAACACAAATACTGTATGATGTCACTTATATGTGGAATCTAAAAAAAATACAACAAATTAGAGAATATAACAAAAAAGAAGCAGACTCACAGATAACAGAGAACAAATAGTGGTTCCTAGTGGGGAGAGAGCAGAGGGAGGGGCAAGATAGGGATGGGGGTGAGGAGGTACGAACTATTAGGTATAAAATAAGCTCCAAGGATGGGTTGTACCACACAGAAGATCGAGTCAATATTTTATAACAACTATAAATGGAGTATAGCCTTGGAAAATTGTGAATCACTATATTGTACACCTGTAACTTATAATATTATACAGCAACTATACTTTCATAAGAAAATGCTGAGGCTTTATAGAGTGACACCCGCTGGAGAAGACCAGAACTCTGCCGTTCAGCCTGCCCCCCCCCCCCGCCTGCCCCGATCCTCTCCATGAATGCACCTAGTTCTCGTATTAAGGGGATGCATTTAAATGTTTCAAGAAGAAAGGGCATCTGCAGCTTCCAGGAGAGACATCTCAAGGTCAGGGAAGTCCTGAATGTGACATAAAAAGAGATCTGACCTTTTTTATTAAAAAAAAAAATCCATTCTATTCTGATCAATCTAACAATGGAAACACTAACAAAATTACTTTTCAGTAAAACAAAATTATGTTTTCAGTTTCTCTCTTTAAGCCTATAGTTGCTTTTTAGCCGATGTACACTGCCCAGTAAATAGCCATTCTCTATGAAAACAAGCAGGCAAGTGGAGCTGAACCTGACAAGGTCCACTTGCCTGATGTGCAGCCACTCAAATGCTGGACACCAACATCTGCAGCAGAGAGAGGATTTATACACAGGGCAGCTAAGTGAGGGGAGGGGAGAACGTGCCTCAGATCCACCTTCCCAAAGGCGCGGGGCTCCGAGTGTTTATGGGATAAAGAAGCAGGGAGCATGAGGAAAGGTGATTCTATAATGGGGAACAACAAATCTGACTCCGGGTTAGATCTGTTCCTTTGGCTCTAACCCTGGGCTCTGTTTCCTGGGCTGAGTCAGGCTGGTTCTGCAGCTTTTATAAAAGAATGTTGCCTAGAGCCTGAAATACACAGGAGAGCCCATTCTCAAGGCTCTGACCTTTAAGGGTAGGACACTTTCCTATTCATATAGAGATTAAAAAGGTGCAGAATAGAAAATAACATGTATCTTGTTGAAGGTTTACAGGAACATCGTGACCTGACCTATGTGGACAGCTGCAAGGACAAAGGATTCCGACACCAAGAAGTTTGCAACAACCAACCAACCCCCTTCCTTTTTTAGTATAAAAGGAGCCTGAATTCTGATGTGGGGAAGATGGTTCTCTAGGACATGAGTTCCCCATCTTCTCAGTCTGCCAGATTTCTGAATAAAGTCACTATTCCTTGCCCCAGCACCTCGTCTCCTGATTTACTGGCCTGTTGTGCAGTGAGCAGAACGAGTTTGGACTCAGTAACAATTGGAGATAAGAAAAAGGTGCGGTAATCATCCTTCTGCAAAGGCACAACTAAGCTGCAGGCGTCTTCATGGGATGCATGTTCAAAAAATGGGGGCGTCAGCACATTCTGAGGGTGGAGTTTTGGGCCCTCTGATGTCAAAAGGTCATGGAGAGTCGGTGGTCTCAGCCAGTCTTAACTGGCTTGAGTTTGAGCCGGAGACAGCTGATCCCAGACCCTGAAAAACAACTTGGGCAAATACCTTACTGTTCAGCCCACGTGGTGCTTGGGAGACACGCACGTTTTCATAGGAACAATTAAAGCAAAAGCTTGACTGGGGAAGGCAGGTTGCAGTTTATCATTTACTAAGCAAGTTAGAATTTAATGGAGCTAACTGATGCTTACCTTCAGTTTCACAAGGACTGGGGGTCTTAAAATTTATCTTCATAGAGCCACATGCTCTCTTATAGCCCATAAGTAACCACCTCTTTTTTATAGTAATAATTACCATCTATCAGGCATCTTCCATATGCTAGGCACTATGCCAGATATTTTAGGATTTGACCTCACTTCTCAACTGAACAGCTGTCATTGGGGTGAACGTTGATCAAGGATTTATTACGTGCCAGGCACAGTCCTATGAAATATGCATGAATCCTTCATTGAATTCTCACAACAGTTCTCTACGGAGGAGGCGCCTGCTAGTTTCCCATTGCTGCTGTCACAAATCTGCACAAACGCAAAAGCTTGGAGCCCAGCAACTTTATGATCACGCCGTTCCGTGCGTGGATGTCTCCGGACTGTAATCAAGGTCTTGGCAAGAAGTTCTGGGGATGAATCAACTTCAGAGCTCGCTTAGGTATTCGGCAAAATTTAGTTCCTTGAGGCAGTGAGATCCTGTTTCTTTGACAGCTGTCTTTTGGGGTCTTTCTGAGTATCTAGAAGCCACCCCCATTCTGTGATTCAGAGCGTAGTCTCCTTCCTCTAGGTTGCTGGCAGGTCCTGACCCTCCCAGAATTAGAATCTCCCTACCTCCCCTTTGGCCACGACTCAAGTCTGCTTTTGGATTCTGCCACCACTCTCTGTTTGGTATTGGCTGTACCCAGATAATCTAAGATCATCTTCCCATCTCAAAGCCCACCACCTCAGTCACTCCTGCAAATTCCCCTTTGCTGGGTAATGTAACATATTCACATGTTCTGTGGACTGCAGTACGGACATCCTTGGTGCCCGCCACACCAATAAGCATTCCAGAGTTTTAAAGATGAAGAAACTGAGGCTACAGGTTGCCCATTTGCCGAAAAGCTTGTACATCATAGTGCTGGGAGCAATTGAAGTCTCTTCATACCTCCACCTCTGTGACCTACAGCCCAGCTGGATTATTTCATGTCACATTTCTTCACTTAAACACACATTTACATTCTATTCCAAACATATTTGCCATTCCTGCAAAAGTCATCAGGCATGCAAGATATATGAGCAACCAGTAGCATGTAGTCAAGAGTTTTATGATGTCAGCACAGTAGTATTTGACGACCTCTGCTTCTATCCTTTTCATTTATCTGCTGAATTTCTTTTCTAATTAATGTTTACCACATCGGTCCATTTAAGACATTTAATCCACCTCATAAGAGCTGGTGCCACATGGGAGCAGAACAAACATGAACCTCACCAGCTGTATTTGCTTAAACTATGTTGGAAGACATACCTGGCATCTCAGTGGCTTTAATCTTCACAGCAGTGGAATCACTTTTATGATAAAGCAAAAATCTTGGTGGCCTCAAGCCATCGTGAAGATAGAATTCTGCATGTTGTAGTGATTATAGAGCGAGGACCAGAGCAAGACCGCTTGCGTTCAAATTCAGATTCCATCACATACTGGATGGAACTCTCCGCAAGCTATGTAATCTCTCTTTAACTTGGTGTATCCATCCATAAAATGGGTGCAGCAAAGAGTTATTTTGAGAATTCATTGCATTTCTCCAGACAGCATCTAAATAATGCTTGTTATGTGTTAAGTCCCAGGTAAGGGTTCTTTCAGGTGGGGTAGGGTAACTTTTAGACTATTAATTTCCCCCTCAACTCTAACTACATTCTCTACTGACTTTTACTTAACCTTCTAATCGTGACTCAATACAGTAATTATCAACATGCATTTTGATAGTGTGAAGAAACATGGAAGCAAATGTAAGGTTTATCGAAGTCAGAAGAGAGATTTGCTCCAATAAGTAGTGGCCAAAATGGATGCCTTTTCGAATTCTTATTTCTGCTGTGGGTATACGTGTGCATGTTTGTTTGTCTGTATTGTCTCTTATTAAGCCATCATATCACCTGCCTGTCGCTTAATCCCATTTGCTGGTTTGCTGTTTCTTATCTGCTGTGGGTTGAGACACCCAATAACTAAATTCATGGTATTAATGTGCAAAATAAATTTCTTGTGGAGCCCTGAAGGGCCCTTCTAACTTGATAGAGATGAACTTAATGGGGTTCAGTGGAAGTTTCCACCACACAGAGGTCTCTGACTTGGCACATGTTCCCACACCTTAAAACAGAAGGCAAGAGAGGAGATCCTGGGGCCGAGGGGTGGGTACTGCCCAAATCTGCTCGTGCCAGGAAACAGGAACACCACCAACCGCTGTCTCCACAGGGTGAGACCACCATCTGGCCGCGCAGAGCCCCGCGCATCTCAAGCCAGCCTCCCCTGGTCTCAACGGCCGTAACTTGGACGGTGCTACGCACCGTCCACCCAATCACAGCACGTTCGGAGATCTCACTCACTTCGTCACCTCCATGAACGTCCGACTGACTTACTGACATTTATGTGCGTTAACTAATTAGTCTGCAGCCAGAGGTCAGGACAAGAACTGAAGAGAAGCTATTTCTGGGCAACAGTCAGCCCAGGACTGAAATCTGTCTATCTCTGAGACCCGAGGACGGAAGAATGTCACAGCTCCTGGGGTTCAGCAGCCTTAGGGGTTCCTTGGCTTATTAATCTCACCCAACATTATCCTCTGAACCGAGGTGATAGACAATGAGAAAAAAAAATGGACGGGCCACTTTATTCCTGTTATTATATTCTTGGTTCTAGAATTTTCATTTTTTTCCTCTAAAATTCAACTTTTGGAACTGCTCTAATTCCATATGATTGAGTTTCTCAAAAAATATTCATCACAACACTTAAGCCCAAATTTTAAAAACTACAATATTGATATCGCTCAAGAGTTGGTTCCTCTCTGTTAGTTTTTTTCCCCCTCTCTTGGACTAGTACACTGGAATTCCCTGAGGGTCTTCAATTTTATTTATTTTATTTTTATTAAGTGTTTGAACACCAATATAAACCAAGTGGAAACTCTGGGCCACGTCATATTCTCCTAGAGAGGTTTTATTTTAGTGCTGACCTGCCATTGAATTGGGGGCAATTAACCTTCATCCATCCACAGACTGAGTTGGTCTGAGGTTGCATTTTGGTCTTTCTAAGGTTTTATGGGGGGTTCACTCCTAACCCGAGGTCATAGCCATTCAGGGCTTCCAATGGCAAACATGTCCTTATTATATTTTTTATAAAGGCTCAATTTCTTGGTAGGCTCCAACACGAATTTTCAACCATTTTTAGCCAAAAGCTCAGCTCAGCTTCTCAGCCTCTTAGAGGCAGCTTTCTGTACGCTCCCCAGCATCCTGCCACGAGCCATGTGGGAGTTGGCCAGTGCCTTAAAGGCAAGCAGAGGCTCAGTCTGGTCTTACAGCCTGTCTTCCTTTCTCTGTGGGACTGCATTTCTCTCAACTGTCAGGTGCCTCGATAGCTCTGGACTGCACTTTTTGTCTCCCCATCTCCCGAGGTGCCCAGAAGCCCTCCTTTGCTGTCATCTCCGGCTGAGCTGTCCTCTGGGTGCCCCAGGGTGCTGCCTTCTCCCAGTTTCCGTGCGCCAATGTGCCTCAAGGACCCAGTTTGCCAGCATCACTGGTGCCAGTTCCCCTGCTTTCCATCCTATTTCTCTTATCTCAGACCTTGGAGCTGCTTCACATCTACTGAATCTGCCTGTTTCCATGGCAACCACATCAGAGCATCAGGGCTGGGGAGCAGGAAGTCCAGGATAAAATAATTTTACATAGGTCACTGAAATGTGGGAATGTTGATGGGGAAGAACCAATCTGATTCCATATGAGATCTGTTCCTTTAGCTCTAACCCTGGGCTCTGTTTCCTGGGCTTGGTCATGTTGGTTCTGCACTTTTTGTGAAAGAATGTTGCCTAGAGCTATAAATATACAAGGCAGCCCATTCTCAAGGCTCTGGCCTTTGAGGGTGTAACACTTTTCTATTCATATAGAGATTAACAGTTACAGAACAGAGAATAATATGTGTCTTGTTGGAGGTTTACAGGAGCGTGGTGACCTGACCTGCCTGGACAGCTGCAAGAACAAAGGATTCCGACACCGAGAAGTTTGCAACAACCAGCCACACCCTCTTCCCTCTGAGTATAAAAGAAGCCTGAATTCTAACTCGGTTAAGAAGGTTCTTTGGGACGCTAGTCCACCATCTTCTCAGTCTGCTGGCTTTCCAAATAAAGTCACTATCCCTTGCCCCAGCACTTTGTCTCTCGACTGGTCGTGGGGCCAGCGGTATGAGCTTGGATGCGATAACAATACTGTTTTCACAAAAAAGACTTTGCTGGCCACCCTACCTGCAATAGCCAGCGCTCCCTCTCCAGGCGCTTCTGCCTTTCCTCCGCTGTGTGTTCCTTCAGAGCATGGTCACTCTCTGGGGGTTAGTACGTATTTATCTGTGTATTTGTTTTACTGACCATCCTTCCCTATTTGAAGAACACATGTCTTAAATGAGAAGAGAGGCTCTGTCCCTTTGGGTCACAGTTGTACAATGGTGCCAGACACAGGCTGGGACCTTGACACACACGTTTATTGAACCGAGGGAAAATAAAAGAATGCTGTGAGTGTCTCTTCTCCCGACCCTGTGCTCAGACCAGCCACGTCCAGTCACCTGCGGTGTCCCATTTCCCCCTTTAGGTCAGATCATCATTTTAAGGCACTTACCCAGAAGCTGCTCCCGGAAGCTACCGAGAAGGCACCGGAGCTGCCGATCACCAGAAAACACTGGCCTCGCCAGTCTAGGGTCTGATGTCTGCGACGCTGAGAACTGCAGAACCTGGGCACCGAGAGAGCACATGCCAGTGCAATTGTTAAGATCACTCCTAGTCCTTCCTGATCTGCACTCTCAAAAGTGCGTGCACCTTCAGCCTCAGTTACATCAGAAGGAAACACGGGTGAGAAAGACAGCGTTTTATGTCCCATTTATAAGAATTATAGACTCTCCACCTGTTTTTGAATTCTGGCCCCCCAGCTTCCTTCTTTCTTTTCACTGAAGTTTTCTTGACTCTAAAATTGGGATAATGACGGTCCTTACCCCACAGAGCTGAGCTGTAGAACTGAATGTTAACATACGCAGAGCGCTTAGAAATCCGGCACGTGATCATTTTATATATTTGCTATTATGTTTATTATTGGTTATTATTATTTTAATTTTAACATTCAATAATAAGAATGTGTGTTACCAGCACCATTCAACATATAGTTTTCCTTCACTTTTAACATGAGCATTATTGATCATACTTACACGTTCTAAAGGGGTGGGTGGCAAATATTTTCACTGCAATACACGGGAAGAAGTAGGCATTTTATACCTTGAGCAGGTGCACACACACACACCAAAGCAAAATTTCACAAATCTATTTTTACCTTCCCTAGACGCAATGTTGCCAAATATTTCCTCTTCTGTTCTAGTGTATTCTATTCAGTTCTGTTCGATTGTAACCTAGGATATTCTATCTGATTTCCGAAGTAAATGTTGGTTCCAATCCATTAACTTATTTCACAGCACGTGTGTGCCAGGGACTGCGGTCTGAAAGACACTGCCCTACAAGCGGATCTTGGCTCTTAAAGCAGCAAAACTTACTGGATATTTACTTTTCCTTATTCTCTGATTCCTAACGGCTTCATCACATTTTCTGTATTCGATTTCATTTTTCCCACTGGTTTCAAATAATGTTTCATGTATGTTAGCTTACTGGGTTAATCTTAAAATTTTAAAATACATTTTAGATTTAACCCAGGCAATTTCAATAACAAAATGTGTGTTCCTGGATCTGGGCCTATTCCTACTAATATATTTTAATATTCAAATTGTCTGTTTTACATTTTTACAAGAACAATTTCAATTCTTGGGCGTGGATAATGTATATATTTTTTTAAACCAGCACAAATGGCAACTAGAACGCCCCACCGGGGGGATGGGTCAGACCCAGACTCAGGCACAACTTGTCTCAAATAGCCTCAGGCTTAATTAGGCATAAGTCACCACTGTGGGTACTGTGTCTGATTCGGGAAATGCATCAGAATGGATGAAAACTTAGCAAGACATACATGGAAACTCACCCAACAAATTAAAAAGACTCCACTTGAGTCTGAGTTGGGCAGATACTGGCCACATGATTTTGGACACTTCTTTTAATCTCTTGCTATCCCAGGTGCATTATGTGTAGGAGGGAGGGGCTCCTTTCTGCCAAGTAATGTTGTTACGGAGATTAATAGATTCCCCCCCACCGTGTTGCAAAGAAACATATTGTTTTCTTCAGACAAAGAAGATACTCAAATACAAATTTTATGGCTCCAAACAAACAAACAAACACAAAGGGATGCAAGGAAACTCTTGGCGGTAGTGATTGCGTCCTGGGCGTGGCATGTGTCTAAACTCGTCAAATCATACGCATTAACCATGTGCAGTTCTTTCTATTTCAGTTATATCTCAATAAATCCATTTTTTAAAATGAAAAATATGGATCATTTGATTTTTTTTAAAAAAAACTGGAGGTTTCCAAATAAACTCATTACCAACAAAACCTGTTCATCGAGGGCCTCAACAAGTTTTCAACCACTTTGCGTAGTTTGCAAAATGAGCTGTCAAGCAGAGCATCTGTCTTCTGAAAATGTTAGTTGCATAAAATTGATTCTTTTTTTTTTTTTTTTTTGCATAAAAAGACCTCACTTTTGGCTGAAGTTTTCCATAAATTATTATCATTATAACAAGTAGGTCTTTTTCGAAGTATATTAGTCAGTGAAAGTTACTCTCCATCAGCATCAATTTAGGATGCAGAAAGCTCTTGAACAAAGAGACTGATTCGTTTAATATTTGGCCTGAAAGGGAAACTTGTGTTAGATGCACCAACACTGGGGCTCCAGCCGTAAACTGGCATTGGTCTCATTGTTGTCTTTCTCCCTGAATTGCTGCTGCCACAGGAAAAGAACACATTGTAACCTTTCTGTCGTTATAAAGAGACACTCGAGGGGGAAACAGAATTCAACATCAGAAATTTCCCTTTACAACCAAATTTACCATAGCTCATTAACTTTTATGGCAAAAGCCAAATGAATCCTTACCTGTAAATGTGAAAAAGGAAAAACTAAAAAGCAGAGATTATGCCGTCTTCATGAGACAGTCCACAGAAGAAAGACATTTCACTTAGAGGGCCTTTAAAGGAATTCTTTTTATAGCAAGTAAAACTACTCTAAGTACATC
Source organism: Camelus bactrianus (assembly GCF_048773025.1). NCBI lineage: Eukaryota > Metazoa > Chordata > Mammalia > Artiodactyla > Camelidae > Camelus > Camelus bactrianus. The sequence goes on along the minus strand of NC_133570.1, from coordinate 3,455,707 downwards.
AATTTCCAACAGTGAAAAATTCCACAATGAGTCATAAAGGGTGGGGGGCACTTTGTTACTGACATGTGCAAACACAAAAACATATTTTTTAACCATCAGAAAAACCTCCAGCGCGTTTAACGGTCCCAATGATTTCGGCTCCACTTGCGTTATAAGGTTCTCGTCCAAGTGAGAAGGGTCGTTAAAACCAAGGAAACGTCTCACTATTTGCGGTAAGATCTAGCGTCCGGCGGAGGAGCTGGGGAGTCGGGGGCATCGCCTTAGAGGAAGCAGAAGGACATTGTGGCTGGCAAAATAATGACCCCTTCCTCCCAACGCTGTCCACGTCCTAGTTCCCAGAACCTATGCCGACATGACCTGTTACATGACAAGGGGGGATTAGGGGAGCAGGTGGAATTAAGGTTGTCAATTAGCTGACCTTCAAATAGGGAAATTGTCCAGGATTATCGGGGTGGGCCCCATGTAGTCACAAATACCAAAGACATTTGAGTCATGTGGACAAGAGAGGTAAAATGAAAAAGGGTCACCTGGCCGATGCTTTAAAGATGGAAGAAGGGACCATGAGTCGAGGAGTGCAAGGCAACTTCTAGAAACTGGAAAAGGCAGGAAGACAGACTCCCCTCTGGGAACTCGAAGAGTGACGGAGGCGTCCGGCACCTTGCTCTTAGCCCAGAGGGGCGTGTGGAGGACCTCTCGCCCACAGAGCCGGAGGTCATAAATCACTGTTGTTTAAGCCACCAGGACTGTGGTCTTTAGTTATAGCAGCACCAGAAAGCTGACACAGGGTGTTTGATCCAAAAACCTGGGAGGAGAAAATCACATGTGAAATAAACATGTCTTCCTAAATTGCTGAGTGAGGTTTCTGATCCAGCTCAACGGGGACGTCGGGTTGCCTGTACCTTCATATGAGAGCTGTGTCTGAGGTACGACCGAATGGATGCGACCGTTCTCTGCAAGGCTGGCGTGCGTGTTAGTACTCGTGAGCCAGTGAAGGTAGCTCTGGCCCAAAGTCTGTTAACAAAGTAGCGTGGAAATCATTCTTTATAGAATGAAAATCTCAGGCCTGGAACAGTCAAAGCAGAAACTCCGACATCACGTTCACTGGGGGCTGAGGGGAGGGACCAAAAAAAAAAAAAAAAAGCAGCAGAAATTGTGGTGATTGTGCTCTGTCTCCTGAGATGCAGGTACTGTGCAGGGGTGAGTAATGGTGACCATGAAAATGCATCGGTTGAAGACTTTAAACTAGACATTCTCTGTATGAAGATCATATCAGGAGGGGTTGGCAGCAGCCTCCAACCACTCCAGCCACAAACCCCTGTGCTGTCTTTAAATACTGGACGGAAAAAAAAAGAAAGAGAGAAAGAGTGGAAGGAAGGAAGGAAGGAAGGAAGGAAGGAAGGAAGGAAGGAGGAAGGAAGGAAAGAAGGAAGGAAAGAAGGAAGGAAGGAAGGAAAGAAGGAAGGAAGGAAGGAAGGAAAGAAAGAAAGAAAGAAAGAAAGAAAGAAAGAAAGAAGAAAGAAAGAAAGAAAGAAAGAAAGAAAGAAAGAAAGAAAGAAAGAAAGAAAGAAAGAAAGAAAGAAAGGAAAGAGAGAGAGAAAGGAAGGAAGGAAGGAAAGAGAGAGAGGAAGGAAGGAAGGAAAGAGAGAGAGGAAGGAAGGAAGGAAGGAAGGAAGGAAGGAAGGAAGGAAAAAACAAGAAAATCATACCAAAGATTTTGGGAAATTCATTCATTTCCCTAAATACTTCTCTTTGTCTGTCTCTCTGCCTTGTTCTTACCCTTTAATCTCTCTCTCTCATTCACACACACACACACCCTTACCTAACCACATATTTCCGTGCAGGGCATTGGCTGAGGAAATCTAAGAAGATTTACAGGAACTGGCAGATCTTGAATTTCCAGGTTCATCCAAAATGCCCTCATCAGGGAGCAAATCCTCAGTGGCTGAGAGATCGTAGGCTCCTCCTCCGGGAACAAGGGAGATTTCTGTGTCATTTTATTGATGGAACAAACTCAGTCCGCTGAGTCAGTTGCATTTCTTTTTGCATTCTATTATTTGGTTTTTGTTTGTTTGTTTGTTTTGATTTTTTTTTGATTTTTAATCATTTTACAATGTTGTGTCAAATTCCAGTGTAGAGCACAGGTTTTCAGTTATACGTGAACATTGCATTCTCTTACTAACCAGTGCCAGTGGTTCACTCCCTGGGCCCCGGGCTTTGCTAAATAGGACGGCGGGGGTGCCTGGAATGTCGCCATTTCTACAAAGCTCTGCCCATGATCCCAGAACTCTAATTAAAAACCCCGAGCTGCAGGGCTCGGGTTAGAACTGACAAGCAGAGGGAATTCCAGCTCAAACCTGTCTTAAAATACAGTCCCTGACCTCCCAACCCCCACTCTAGTAAATGTGCTTGAAAGCGGGAATAAACAGGGCAGAGATGTGGCTCGGAGGGGGGAGTGGGGTGTTGCCCTGCAGAGATGCTCAGAGAGCCGGCATTTTCCAAATCACTGGCCCATTTTCACTCTCACGGCCGTCCAATTCCTAGCCAGCTCATCAATGTTAGATACGTTGGAATGAGGGGAGGCAGAGGGGAAAGGTGTTGTAATTCCACCTGCCAAGAGGCTGCAGGAGACTCAGGTAAAAGAAATCGAGAAGGTCTCATCACAGGAAGGGACCCGCCCCGCCACTCCCTGCCTGCTGTCTGCAGGGAAACCTGCACAGTGGCTTGTCTCTCCCTTTTATATCGGCAAGAGGATGCAGACTGGGGAGGTGGCTATTTTTTTCCTTTTTGATGTGGGGAGAAGGGGGAGATAATTAGGCTTTATTTTTATTCTTAGAGGAGGCACTGGGGATGGAACCCAGGACCTCATGCATGCTAAGCATGCGCTCTACCACTGAGCCACACCCGCCCCTGAGGTGGCTATTTTAATCATGTATTTATTTGATGAATTCCCTGCAGTTGAAGTAAGCATCGCACACACGAATCGAACGGATTTACGTGATATCCCATAATATCTGCTTCTACCTGGAGGCGGTGTAAAGACACTTTCGGGTACCCCTGTGCCGTGCGGCCCGCCACCAGCACCCCGCACGCCCACCTCTCATCAGGCCACACTCCCCAGCATCTTTTCGAGCAAAGAGCTGCATCGAACACAGAAGGGGCTTCATCAGAGAAACAGACGAGCTTGTTAATGAAAGGGATGAAAATTGAAGCCATAATGAGCCCCTGTGTCATAAATGAGCACACACTGCATTGTCGGTGCTGTTTGCAATCTCGCGTGCCACGGAGCCTCGTCATGGTGTCTGCCTGGCTATTCCATTCAGAGCACTTTGCAGCAAGGGGTCTTGTGATGGCCAAAACCCGTTTGGAAGCTGGACACGGAAGTTTGAGCCTGCTGTAAATGCCAGGGTGCTGTGTATTCTGAAACCAAACTGTGGCTCGAACGTTTAAAGATGAACTGGTTTCTAGAGAAAAGAAACTCAAAATTTAGACTAAACACTTAACGGTTGTGGTCTCTGTGTGGGAGCAAGACTGAAATATTGCGTTAAACTCCCAATAGAGTTGCCAGGTCAGCATAAGTCTTCCCAGAGAAAGTAAAACCTTGCAGATAAGCAGAGACCACAGGTTTTTATGAGCTTGGAAAATCTTTTAAATAGTTATTTGACATATCGTAAGTATACAGTGGTGCAGTTTACTGCTAAGGACACAAAAAGGCATACTTTCAAGGACTTACAAGTTAAGGACACCTTAAAATAGCCATGATCTACTGATCTCGCTTAAAATTAATATTTCTTACTATTATCAAATTTCATGTAAATATTAAACAGTCCCCCACATCTAGTTATAAGTTGATAGCACGAGATCCCTCCCCCACATGAACATGCCAGGCTTCTATTTCAACTTATTTTCATTAAACGCAACAAATCCTGTGATTGGATTATTTTTCTAAAACTGTCCATGGTTGCTTGTTCTGACAGAGCTTGCTTTGTGGCTGGAATTAAGCTAAATAGCCCAAGGGACAAAACAGTGGTTGGTTTTGTCTAAAAAGCTTTTTGTCTTCATCCTTATGGAAAACGAAAGTATTGACTGGAAGATGTGCAATCAGCTTTGACCGTAACAGGCGTGCACATGAAGCTTCCGGCCCCTCCAGCAAAGGTCAGCGTCACAGCCGCAGGGGGGATGGACAACAGGGTCGTCTTGACCTGTGGAATTTCCAGGGCAGCGCCCCACAAGGCCAGGTGCTGGGGGGCAGCCGTACTGATGCACACACGTGAATGACACCCCCCTGCGGGTGACAGACTGCTCAGATCCTGTCCGACCCAACAGCCAAGAACACGGAGTCCGCCCTGGGGATGCTCAGAGGGTCCTGGCTGGGCACGGTGTCTTCCTTCTGGAAGCGGCACTGATCCCCACTCGTGATGGGGAGGATAAAGGGGGGAACGAGCTTATGGAAATAGGACCTTCGCCAAAAAATGCGTGATGTCCTTTCATCAAGCTAATTGAGTCAACAAGAGGTTGAACATCCCACCGGTCACCAAGGAGGTGGATTTCTTTGAGAGGCTCTGTTGGAAGCAGACAGCCTTTATGGATCTTGGAAGTGTTTTATTTTGTGGACCCTGGGGCTGGGATAGTGTGAAAGCCAGCGCAGGTGGCTCTCCCATCATCACCCAGGCGGCAGGTACGCTGGGAACCCCCACCCCCTCCTCTGCCCGCAGGTGCATCCTCTCTGCTCCCCTGGGGGGAGGGGGAGAAGCTAATCCGCTCCGCCCACCCTAAGGAGACGGGTGGACCCGCGCATCCAGCCTTGGGGGCTCGGTGCCGCATGTCCTGCCGAATTGCCCCAGAGCCGGCGGACCAGACTGCGGGGAGCGGGCAGATGCCAAGCCCCGCAGGACGCCAGCCCGCTTGTCTCCGTCTGGCGCCCTCCTCTCCTCCCTCGGCTGCCCCTGCACGTGCCGGGTCGAGGCTGGTCCAGCAGGACCTGAGACGCTGAGACCAGAGGAAGCCGCGGAGCTCCGCTGCTGGGAGAGGGATGGGGCGACTCTGAAATTAGGAGACGGGGTAGGAGGGGGCGGGGGCAGGTGTTCACAGCAGAAGAGAACGTTCCAGGCCCGGGAGGCCCAGGCCCAGAGTGAGCCTGACTCCACCGTGAGAGGCCAGGCTGCCACCAGCCGCTGCCCCGCGCGGGCTGAGCTCCCACCCCGCACAGGCGTGAGCGCACTGACGGGTGCGTTCATTGATGCGCTCCTTAACAGGTGCATTGATTAATGCTCTCATAAATACACCCATTAATACACTCAGTAATGAAGACAGCGCTGAGCCCCGGCCCTGGCCACATCCTGTGAGGAACTGGGTCTCCGGGCCCCACTTCAGGGAAGCACCAAGGCCTCCTTCCAAACAATGCACTTGTCAGCGTGCACTTGGGCCCTGAGGGTGGAAACCTGGAATCTCCCTTCGCCTGCTTCTTCCTTGGGGCGGGGTCTTTGCTCTTGGCGCCGAGACCTCGGGGCCTCACTGTGCGTCGCACAGGAGCTGCGTTTAATCAGACACTGCGCTAGCCTCGGCCAGAAGACGCAAACCCATCCCGGGGATGTTTCACTGCAATTCATCGTGAAGGAGGACCAAAAGGAGACACTGAGAATCATGTTGCCTAAAAGAGCCAGAGATAGAAAACAGAAGGAGGGGTGTGTGTGTGTGTGTGTGTGTCTGTGTGTGTGTGTGTGTGTGTCTGTGTGTGTGTGTGTGTTTGAGGAGGTGGGAGAACACAATAATGGAATTATTAGGGAATCACCTAAAGGATGAATTTAATACCGCCTTTGCAGGAAGAACAGCTCCCTGGCATCTATGTACATCTTAGACACACTCCATTCAGAAGTTTAAAATGTTTTTTAGGAGAACAACTTTCTGCGTTTTATCTCGTTGGGTTTGAGTGTCAGGCACTGCCCCAGGAGCTATGATTATGCCCATTTTACAGACACGAACACGGAGGGGCAGAGAGGCCGAGAGGGCCCGCAAGGCCGGGAGCAGCAAGGCCCGGGATCCGACCTGGGCAGTGTGGCTCTGAGTCTGAGCTCCCGTCCACACTCCGACTCGGGGGCCGGCTGGGCTATCCAGCCCCCAGGTGACCCTGAATCTCAGTGTACCCCTCTGTGTAGTGGGATAACATGGTTTAGCTTGTGGATACCACTGGGACAGCATATCCTGGGTACGACAGGTTAATCTTCTTAGTCATGCCAGGCTGGGCAGCTGTGTGCCAGACTCCACCCGGGCCATTTGGTCTCTCTGCCCCCCCGTCTCTCTGTGCACGGCACACACTACTCCTTTGGGCGAGCAGCTTCCCGGCTCCACCCTTCCCCCCTAAGGCCCCCCTACTCCCTCACTCTTGTCACTTCTTCTACCTGAAAGGGTCCTCCTAGGAATCCATGAACCATGTATTCTGAGAGGACCCCATCAACCTTGTGGCTCCACACTGTACCAGCACACACAGTCTGCACCTTCTGTGTGCTTGTGTCTTGTCGTCCCAGCCAGAGCTCAAGCTCTCCAAGGGGCAACTACAATATTTAAGGCGTCCCGCCTAGATTTTGCTTCCCAGTGGGTGAAGGTACCCTGTGCTGAAATCTGACGGTGTCACTCACAGATGTCCCCTGGACCACTCTTAATGCTCACTGTATTCCAAAGCTTAATGTCAGTATAGCTCCTCGACATTTTATTCGCTGTAATCAACTCCCTACTCAGGTCGTCTGAACTCCCTAAGAAGACTTCTCTGGGGTAAATCCTCCCCTAGGCAGCAGGTTGAGAGCCTTCGGGGCTAGGCAGACCCCAGCACATCCAGGTGGATTCTGCCTTTTGCAAATTAACCACAAGTATATGACTTTCTATAACATAAATTTCTTCTTCAAAGTGTTTACATTCAGTCGGAAGAGATGGATCTTCGAGAAAGACGATGTTAAGTATTTTGAAATAAAAGTTTAGGTGACTATGGAAACAATTTAAAACTCAGGAATGTCAGGACATAGAACCCTAGCTCAGAATCTTCCCCTGTCTCTAAAACCTGGCACATGCAATTACACATTCTCAGTAGGTCATTCAGCTGTGGAGGGAGGAATGCACTTAGATTTAAAAAAAATTTTTTTTGGCTTCAGCAACACTTAGAATCCAAATTCCCCTGGCAGGGGTGTGTCATATTTCTCCCTGGCACTTCCATACTGGGTGGGGAAGAATGATCGCATGTGTCGATCTCCCTGACTTCCTGCCTATTCGTGGTTTCCAGAGATGTGTGGGGAACACATTTTCTTTGACGGCACATGCTTCCGATCAAGTGAAAACCTCTGAGAAAAATCAGAAGCATCCTTGAAGCTCCAATCCTACTCAAAACTCCTGAATACACAGGGAGTCATGCACGTAAAGGATATGTTTCATGACACTTAAGGATTTTCCTCTAATAAAATTAAGTTCATCAGAAACACCGTATTCATTTAGTGGAAATTGAAAAGAAGATCATCCACCTAAGAAAATGATAAGTTTGGGATTAGCAGGTACAAACTACTACACATAAAAGAGATAAACAACATGGTCCTACTGTAGAGCACAGGGAACTGTATTCAATATCTTGTAATAACCTATAATGAAAAAGAATATACCTGTGTATGACTGAATCACTATGCTACACACCAGAAACTAACACAACACTGTAAATCAACTCTACTTCAATTTAAAAAATTGTAAATCAACTCTACTTCAATTAAAAATAGTAATTTTTTAAATAAAAGAAAATGAAACCCTTTCAGAATGCACAAACACAACCAATAATAATCGACAATTGTTAAGCATCCTATTCTGTTCCAAGCACTTAACACGCATTGAGTTACTTAATTTCACAATCTCTGTACTGACTGGACAAAAGCATACAACCTAAAAGCTGTGAGTGAAGTCTTATTCGGGGAGCTTACTGAGGACTATGGCCCGGGAGACAGCCTCTCAGATCGCTCTGAGGACCTGCTCCGAAGAGGTAAGGGAGGAGCCAGAATATATAAGAGTTTTTCCTGGGGGGAAAAAAGCATACAAACATCAAAAGATTACTGCTGATCACAAAACCCGGACATCTCAAGTAAATGATTTTTAGTGCTTTTCTGCGTATGGGAAGATGCAAGAGTCTGCACTCATTGAAATTACTCTTTAAAGATGAATCTTCGCTATCTAGGGCCAGTCTCTGAAGCACAGAATACTTCCTGTTTCTCTCCATCCTCTCTGGGCACACCATCAGGGGAGGGGGGACACCTGTAGTGGCCGGTGGCTTGGTCCTTGTAGGACTGGAATGGCAGGCAGTGCTCCCTTTCCACAGCAGTAAATATTCACTTTCATTGCATTTTAAAGGTGAGGAGAGAGAGACAGGGAACGTTCACACAGCGAGTGAGCAGCAGAGCCAGAGCTCTGAGTCCCAGGAATCTGACTTCAGAGTCCATTTCCTCAACCATCACCTTGAGTGGCATTTTGACCTTCCAGAGATTAGTCAAGGAGCCCAAATATTGCAAAAAAACATCAACCCCAGAGCCCCCTTTAAAAAGTCCCTCTTGAGGAATAATTCCAAAGGTCACAGGTTGACTCTACTCTAGGGGTGCTGAGAACCTCTCCTTGGCTCCCATGAAAATCAACCCCAACTTGTGTAGGTTTGTGACAACTACATGGGAAATGGAATATTTTTTCTTTAACACAAGAACAACACCTGGTGCTCACCAGCGAAGCCCACCATCCAGAAGTCATGCTAAGGATTCAGTCCTGGAAGCATCGTGTCTTCCAAATTAACCCCAGGGCATTTACTAAAGCCTTCATGGCGTGAATGCTTAGTCATCAAGGAAGAATCCCACGTTAAAATGTTTAAATGCAGCGTGAAGGCTGTGTGATTTATCCAAGCCAACAATGTGTCCACCTATTCCTCCTCTGGCACTTTTCGGACATTTCCTGGGGAAGGAAATTGTATTTTGCTTTCATGGTTAGCTGATTTAGAGCCCTGGAAATGGGGGAAATAAGAAAACAATGACCACGGTGGCTTTAGGATTAACAGGGCGGGAACAGGAACTCACTACTTCATCATCATAAGCATCCTCACCAGGGGACTTGGCTTTGTCAGGCTTCGAGTGAGTTTGTGTTTTGGAAAAATACAAGTGATGGCATTTAGAATAAGAACAGCAAAAAAGACATTTGAAGACTCTTTGGAAAACAGGCTGGAATAAACTGTATTCCCCCCAATTCTGCTTCTTCCTTGGCCCCTTAGCGGCTGCTCTCTGCTGGGTCTTTGCGTCTTGACGCTTACTGAGGACAAGTAAGTGACTGGCTCAGGGCTAAGGGGTTTATACTGTGATGGTCGCCGTTCCGCGCCTCTGTTCTCTCGGGCATGTGGGCGCCTCAAACTTGGACAGCCTTAGTCACCCCGAACTCGTGTTCAGTCTTCTCCAAGTGACGGGGTTAGTGAAGGCTCTGTCCAGCATCTCTGTTTCGGCACCACGTTCTCCTCAGCATCTCAGCCTCCGCCTTGACCGCTGATGATTCAGCCAACGCTGGGCTCGTCTTCAACTGCTTCCTTTCCTTCACGTGGGCTTGGTCCCTCAAGACCTGATGGAGCGGCCAGCTCTGCAGTGCTTTAAGCGGATGTCATTTCTCTGAGCAGTTTATTCATTTTAACATCCCTGTCCTTAGCGGGAGAGTTGGTCTACTCTAAGCTAGCTATCATGGTGAGAATGACATGTTTTTCTAAGAATTGTCAGTTTTTGAGAGTTACTTCTTTTTTTTTATTGAAGTATAGTCAATTTGCAATGTTGTGTTAATTTTTGGTGTACAGCATAGTGATTCAGTTATAAATATATATATATTTTCCTGTTTATGTTCTTTTTCATTACAGGCTATTACAAAGTATTGAATATAGCTCCCTGTGCTATACAGCAGGACCTTGTTGTTTGTTGTATATATAGTGGTTAGTATCTACAAAGCCAAAACTCCCAATTTATCCCTCCCACTCCCTTTCCCCCCTGGTAGCCATAAGTTTGTTTTCTATGTCTTTGAGTCTGTCTCTGTTTTGTAAATAAGTTCATTTGTGTCCTTTTACCCACGTTGCTGCAAATGGCATTATTCCATTCTTTTTATGGCCAAGTAATATTCCACTGTATAGCTATACCACAAGTTCTTTCTCCAGTCATCTGTTGATGGACATTTAAGTTGCACATTTTTAAAATCTCCACAAATAGAAATTAGCCTCTTTGAATACAACTTTTTCAATAAATTTTTTTTGTGTTCAAGTTTTGGGCTAGAAACAACAAATACTGTTAATTAAAATTAAATTTAAATTGATTTGGGCTGAGGCCAGGGAGCTGATAGCTGAATGGAAGAAAAGAGAATATAAATGAATTTTCATTCTATTTGGGGAGAGAAAGTTAAGTCATATAATCTGTACTCTTTCATACTAAGTGAAAAAAAACTATGCCATGTCCTTCCATGGGCGAATGGGTAAACAATCTATATGTCTCATCCATACAGCAAGGTGTTATTCAGCAATAAAATACGAGGTGTCAAGACAGGAAAGGCGTGGAGGAAACTTGGCTGCCTCATACTGCTAAGAAAGAGAAGTCAACCTGGAAGCGCTACATACTGTATGATTCCAACTATACGACGTTCTTCAAAAGACAAAACTATGAAGACAGTAAAAAGATGAGTGGTGGCCGGGAGTTAGGAGGGCTGGAGGAAGGGACAGACAGGTGAAGTGAAAGCAGGGTTTGGGGAGCAGTGAAGCTCTTCTGTGTGATACTGTAATGGCAGAAACGTGACACTATACATTTGTCAAAACACATACAAAGTATAACACAAAGAATGAACTCGAATGTAAACTGGGACTTCAGTTAATAATAATGTACCATTACCAGCTCATCGCTGGTGACAGATGTGCCACACTGATGCAAGATGTTAACAATAGGGGAAACTGTGTGTCGGTGGGGGAGGGGGTATATGAGAATGCTGTACCTTCTGCTCAAAAATTTTTAAACCTGAAACTGCTCTTAAAAAAATTGTCTATTTTTTTTTAACCATGCCGGAAACAATCAGTATTATATGCAGAGTATTGCATGATGGAATTAGTCATAACAATATAATTACATCTTTTCAAGCTTGGCATTTAAAGAAATCATCAGATTTATCTCTCAATGTATTTTTCTGATTTTTTAAGCAACAGTATTAACTGAGCTAACAGAGTGATGTGCATCCTTGAATTTTAGGTAACAGAGCATGTTTGCATGAGTCACCTCTTGGTATTTGCAAAGGATTAGCTCCAGGACCCCCATGGATACCCAGATCTAAGGATGCTCAGGTCTCTTATATAAAATGGTGTAGTATTCACATCTAACCTATGCACATCCTCCTGTATACTTTAAATCATCTCTAAATTCCTTATAATACCTAATATAGTAAAAGTGCTATGTCAATCGTTATAAATTTGATATAAACACTATATAAATAGTTGCCAGTGTGCAGCAAATTCAAATTTGGCTTTTTGGAACTGTCTGGAATTTTTTCCCCAAATCTCAGATTTTTGATCTGGGGTTGGTTGAACCCGGGGATGTAGAACCCATGGGTACTGGCTATACTTGAAGCACTCTGGGGACTTCCATTGAGATACATCCAGAAAATAACTTGGGATAAAAATGGATGAGAGAAAATGTTTTTCAGAGGCATCGACCATTTTCTCAAACTTTATTTGACCTTAGTTTTGATTGCAGGAATTCACCTTGAGCAATTAATTGCTTATTTTTGACATCAATATCTTGCTGTCTTCAGTTCATTCGTTGGATTCCCATCATCTTTCATGTGGTGAGAAACCTGCTTGAAGTAACTGCTCTAGAATCTATTTCCAGGAAAGTGTGATTTATCCGAAGCAGGAGCTGACCTGAACACCAGCGGTAAACCCATTTGGAGAGTTTCAAGGTCAGAAGTAGTGAGGAGCATCCTTCAGGGAAACCAGTAGTCTCTGCTGGAAAATTTAGTCCTTGAGCGCACAGACCAGTGGTCCCCAGCTCTGGCTAAGCACTGAGATCATCTGCGGAGAATGTTTCTGAAATATCAGTTTCTGGGGGATTCTGATTCAGGACGTAGAGATCTGTCTGTCTGTGGCACACTCTTCTCTAGTCACTAAAATTAACAAGGTTCGGGAGCCGCTGGACAGACATACTGCTTCTCCATCTGCCTTCTCGCCTTACTGATTCAGAATTGGTGGACACGCAATAGCTACAGCATAAGCCAGAAAACACGCAGAGGGCTTTTGCCTCCTCTAATATGAGGCCTCTTACATTAGCGTTCTGACAGAGCCTCTTATATGGCCCGGTTCTCAGGCACTGTAAGCCACGACAACAACAAAAATCACTGTTTGGAGAAAACCCATTCAGCCTGAAATGACCTCCAACCAGGGCAGGTGTTGGATGCTCAGAGATCACACAACGTAACTGGCTCAACAAGAAGAGGAGAAGGAGGAGGGGGGCGGGGAGCGGGAAGAAGAAAGGGAGGAACGATGGAAACCTTTCGAAAGATTTTTGAGAGAAATAAATACGGACGTGATGGCATTAGATCAGGTGTTCAAGCCTCTAGGGCATGAGAAATGCGTCTCCCTGTGCACAAATATGTGTACAAATGTGTGTACGAAGCTTTAGGCAACTGGACAGCTCAGATATCAATTCAAGCTGCTCCCTCGCAAGATGGGAAAATGATTGGGTTCCTCAAAACTGCACTAGACAAGGACTCAAGGCTGAGGGGCCACGGTGGCGAAGGGATGGAGGGAAGCTGGGAGCAGAAAAGACAGTATTTCTCAATGCACTAAATTAAAATTTGTAGATATGATTCAATTGCTGCGTTAATTATTATAAATAGATATTTGACTTCATCTTCTACATTGTTTTTAAAATTTATTTTATAATTTTGATTTATTTTTCTTTTAATTGAAATACCGTCAGTTAAAGTGTGTCACTGTCTGGTGCAAAGCACGATGTCTCAGCCATGCAGACACACCTACGTTCATTTTCATATTTTTTTGTTAAAGGTTATTACAAGATATTGAACATAGTTCCCTGTTTTATACAGCAGAAACTTTTTAAAATCTATTTTTATATATGGTGGCTAACATTTGTAATCTCAAACTCCCAAATTTATCCCTTCCCACCCTCTTTCCCCAGTAACCGCAAGATTATTTACTAAGTCTGCAAGGCCTGCTTCCGTTTTATAGATGAGTTCATAGTGTCCCTTTCTTTTCTTTTCTTTTCTTTTTTTTCAGATTCCACATATGAGTGATATCATAAGGCATTTTTCTTTCCTTTTCTGGCTGACTTCACTTAGAATGATGATTTCTAGGTCCATCCATGTTGCTGCAAATGACATTATGTCATTATTTTTTATGGCCGAGTAGTATTCCATTGTGTGTGTGTGTGTGTGTGTGTGTGTGTGTGTGTGTACCACAACTTCTGTATCCAGTCCTCTGCTGATGGACATTTAGGTTGCTTCCATGTTGTGGCTATTGTATATAGTGCTGCTATGAACACTGGCGTGCAGGTGTCATTTCAAATTTGTCTTCTACATTCTTAAAGTGTATGCCCTCCAATTTTTCTTACCCTCTCATGTTGAAAACAAAGAAATGCCTTATATTAAGAATCGTCTTGTTTTGATTCTATGGTATGTAATAAAGATATGCAGGTTTCTGGGAAGTCACAAGATAATATTTTCTTTTCATTTAGGCTGATAAGGAGAAGGCAGGGCCCCTTCCTAGAATGCAGACCCCAGTTTTACAGGCTCTGGCGTGCAACTGCCTGCGGTCAGCCCTCTCCCAGTGTGCAGCCACTGTTTCATGGGAACGACAGCAGTGATGGCTTTCCACGTTGTAGGAATTAGCCGACCTCCCAGGGGACTTTTTAAATTGCTCTTCAAAGACTTACTGCATTTTTAAACATACAAAATATTGATATGTCAATTACACCCCAATAACACTGTTAAAAAAATAAAGGAAATAGAAGAGAAAACTCATTTTTTCCTTATACATGTGAATATAAAAAGTGACTCCACCCTCATCACGTTGGCAGCTCGTTTCTGTGGAGTATAGCACCGTTCTCAAGATGCAACTGCGACCCACCTGCTCCTACGACCTTTCCGTGAATTTAGCTCTGCTCTTAGTGACGTGAATTAGAATCAAGCAGAGCCTCGGGCCCCCTGGCCTCACAGATGGAATCTGTTTATTTGCAGTGAGACTGTTCTTCAGGCACCTCACAAAACAGTGAGAAAGAGTAATTTGGAATTGTGCTAGGACGTACATTTGTGTTGCCCACTGGGGGTGTTGAATGCAGGAGTAAGTCCTGTGGCAGTGGTCCAGCCTGACCCCAGTCTCCTCCACTGCGGTTCCCTGCACCTCCTCTCTCTGCTCAGTGCTGAGCAGCCAAGGATGCTCAAGAAACGACTTTTACTTTAAACCCTCTAAAATAAGCTCTGGTTTCTTGTACAAAAAGGCTAGCCACCGAGGTGGAAAGAGTCAATGAAGGTTTGAAAGCACCAGAACCCATCCAGGAAGTGTCATTTGGGCAGAGCCAGGAAGCCATGCACACGTTTCCATACCTAGTGGGGAAGCTTTCTGTTACATCAGCATATATGTCTTGAGCACCTACTGTGTACCAGGCCTTAGAATGGGCAGTGGAGATGCATGGAGCTGTAAGACACTCTGCACAAAAAAGCCAAACACCCCAATCCAAAAATGGGCAGAAGACCTAAGCCAGCAATTCTCCAATGAAGGCATTCAAATGGCCAATAGGCACATGACAAAATGCTCAGCATCGCTAATTGTCAGAGAAATGCAAGTCAGAACTACAATGAGGTATCACCTCACACCAGTCAGAACGGCCATCATTCAAAAGTCCACAAGTGACAAACGCTGGAGAGGGGTGTTGAGAACAGGGAACCATCCTACACTGCTGGTGGGAATGTAGTTTGGTGCAACCATTATGGAAAACAACATGGAGATTCCTCAAAAAACTAAAAATGGACTTAACATATGACCCAGCAAAAATCCCACTCCTGGGCATATATTCAGAGGGAACCATAATTCAAAAAGACACATGCACCCCAGTGTTCATAGCAGCACTATTTACCATAGCCAAGACATGGAAACAGTCTAAATGTCCATCGACAGATGACCAGATAAAGAAGACGTGATATGTATATACATATATATATAATGGAATACTACTCAGCCTTTAAAACAGAATAAAATAATGTCATTTGAAGCAACATGGATGGCCCTGGAGATCATCATTCTAAGTGAAAATCAGCCAGAAATAGAAAGAAAAATATCATATGATATCACGTGGAATCTAAAAAAAAAGACACAAATGAATTTATTTACAAAACAGAAACAGACTTACAGACACAGAAAACAACCTTATGATTAAGAGGTGGAAGGAGGTGGAAAGAGATAAATTGGGAGTTTGAGATTTGCAGATACACACTACTATATATAAAATAGATAAACAGCAAGTTCCTTCTGTACAGCACGGAGAACTATAGTCAATACCTTGCAGTAACCTATAATGAAAAAGAATATGAAAAGGAATGTATGCATGCGTATGTATGACCGAATCACTCTCTGCACACCAGATACTGACACACATTGTAAATTGACTATACTTGAATTTAAAACAAAATATGCTGTTTGCGATCATAACCCACGGCCAAGTTAGAGGTGGAGGGGATGTAAAGACAACTTCTATTACCACAAGACAAAGTGCTAGCGGAAGGAAAAATATGTAGAATCTGAAGTAGAGACTGAAGGCTGCCAGGGGAGAGTCATTACTGAAATTAAGCTGAAATTCATTTTAGAAACGGAGCAGAAATCCTACAGGCAGGTAACGAGGGATTGGGGGAGGCTGGCTGAGCCAAGCGTGCAAGCAAGCAAAGGCACAGAAAACCCTGGCACGTTCCAGGGAGAGGAGACCGTCCAGGGGGTCTGAGGACCGTTTGCCCGCAGGGTAGAGTCAAACACTTGGGAGCGCTGCCTCCTGTCAGTAACCTCCTTGCGCATCTCACTCTGTCATTAGCAACTCAGGCACTGAGCCGAATGGGTCTGCGTTTCCCTCCAGCCTACTTTTTAATGACACAATTATCTAAAGCTATTATGTCATAAGCTTTAAAACACCCACTAAAAGCTTCCCCCATTATCTGTCCTCCATTTCCTGCCTCACGCCTGCAAGGCGTTCATTCTGTATCACTCTGGGCAAGAGGAAATAGAAGATAGCTCTGTATCCTTTAATATTTATCTTACAAGGGAAATTTCGATTTTGATGCAAGAAAAAAAATGCTATCTCTATACCTGTGAAATCAAATTTCTTCTGTGATTTATTTGTGTGGCGCTCACAGGAAGGATTAAAGGACCATCTCCAGCTCCTTCTAGACTCAGTCAAGGATGGCAACCATCTGGGGCCGGCACCCCTGGGTGTGCACTCTCAGAGGTCTCCCCGTGGCCATCTCTGTATCCTCTACCTCGTCCCCTGTGCACGCACTGGGCTCTCTGATTAATGGTGGGGATATTTCATCCAAGCAAGCCCCATCAGCTTCCACCCTCCTGGAGTCACAAGACTGGAGTACAGTTGTCCAGGTTGTCTACTGGAAAAAAAAAAAGTACAACCTAAAAATTGAGAGTTATGTTTCATTCGGACACCTTCCTAGGACTGCAGCCCCAGAGACCAGCTCTCTTTATGTGCCGCACATGGTGCGAGTTCTCTCATTGAATCCTCACCACTGCAAGGGCTGGGGGAGTCCATCCTCCTCTCTCTGTACAGATGATGGCTGTTAAGTCTATTCGGGCGGTGCTCCTGTCTCCAGCTTCCTTGTACAGTACCTCATCAACACTGGAGATTCTTCAGTAATGAGTTGCGGACTCAGAGAAGGCTGTGTGCATGAGAAATCATTTTTATCGGGGACAGGAGCCAAGAGGAAGAAATTGGCACTTTTTGTGTGTGAAACTTGGTCCGTGTTCAGCTTTAACCTACTTTGCTTGAGAAAAGCCACCTGAATTCCTTGTCTGCAGACACCTGGGGATCTGTGTCCCCTCCCAAGACACTTTCCTGGCTCAGCAAATGAGCATCGCAGGAGGAGGGAAATAATAACACTTCTCTGACGCCGTGTCCAGGATGAAGCGGCCACATTCAACAAGGATAATAGCCACTTTCCCCTGCCCAGCTTGAAAAATAGGTCAGGAAATTAGATAAAGGAGTCGAGAAGCCCCACATATCCCTGTGCCTCGAATTTCAAGGGCGGGAAGTGTGTGTCAGCCTCCCAAAACCGCAGGAGGCTGCAGGGCTGGAAGGTAATTATGACTTTTCCTTCCCTTGTTCGTTTTGCTCTGAACAGGTGACCCTTTATATATATATATATATATATAAAAAATCTTCAAGTAGCATGGCAATTTCCACTAACTTTCTATCATACAATAAAAAACCGCGCTGGGAGCTCTGGGCAGAAAAAGGCAGTTATTGTGTTCAAAGCTCTTTACTGGCCACCTGACAGCGAAAGGCAAGAGTTTGGGGTGGGACACGTCAGTCCCTTCTGCTCCGCCCTTGCTAGCGGTGCTGCTCACCTGGGAGCCTCCCACCAAGGGGGACCCTATTCAGGTCCCTTTACAGAGGGTCTCAATTTTCAGGAAAGAAGAGGGATCTCAGGGATGGAGATGAACAGGAAGGAAAGCGAAAAGCTGGAGATGGCGCTTGATTTTCCACTGTCCAGACGGTGGGACTCAGGTGAATAGTCCGAGATGGGATTTTACAAAACCTTGACCAGCCACAATAGATTGCCCGGGGTTCCTGAGACGTGATGGCAATAAACGTGGCCCCTGTCGTAATTAACCTCATTCTGGCAAGGGGAAAAAATGGATTTTTGTTCCAAGTAACATAATATTTGCAACAGGATGAAAGTGTGATTTATATTCTTCGTTCATCGGAGAAATAAATTACAATGTTGGGATTTGGTTGCAGGAGCAGAATTAAGATTCTTACTTTCTGGTTGACTCACTGGGACCAAACTGGTTTCTGAACGAGGCAATGGACCCAGATGGGTTTCTGAATTTTCGAACACGGCTTCTATGAACTCCGGCAGAGGCTCTTAGCTGGTTCTCCAGCAGCTAGTTCCCTTCCCTTCACCTGGCAACCAGAAAATTACAGTTCTTATTTTTTAAGTGATTTATCACTACCATAATAAATCAACCTGACCACGAGTACATCTTCGTCAAACTGTGTAAAATTATTTACACAAAGCAACAGTAAAATAGAGATATAACTAATACGGCATGAAATCAATATTTCTTTCAAATCGATCATGCAGGATAGGACCCTTGCATAAAAGCAAAGCAACCAAAAAAAGCAAACAAACATGGACATTTTAAGCTAAAAAGGGTTATGTAATTGCTTCCACTGATACAACTTAATTACAGCCTCAGGTTAATAGTCTCAAAACTTACTTAATAACAATTTACTTCACGCACTTATTTTTTTATGGGTACGAAAGCAAAATATACTCATTGCAGAAAATTTAGAGCACATAAATAACTTGGAACATTAATCACAGACCCACCAAGAACAACTGTTTTATTGTCTCTTCTTATATCTTATATTCTTTGTATAAATGTGTACTTTTCTTTGTCACGCGGTATATGTAAAATTACAGCCCCGTTTTCACCCGACAATAGATCACGAATACGTACAATGTATTAAGCGTAGTTTTACAGCATCTGTTTTAATGCCTTCATGAACTCAGTCGAAAATAGATTATATTTTATGTATCTAGTTTCACAAGGTTGAAACTTTAGCTGCTACTTTAACAACTGTGTACAGGTCTGATAATTACATCACCCATAGGATCTTTGAACACGTATCCAATTACACCCCAGGGTAATTTCGAGAAGTGGAATTCCTGGGATTTGCACACCTTTGAATACATCTGCCCCTCCAAAGGTACCATTAAGAGTGTTTCTTGACTTCTATTCATTTTACCCTTGGGCAGAAATTGTCCTCCTGCAATTGCCCCCTCGGTGTGTGCGTTAACAACACCTGGAAAATCACAGGCTTGTGGCAGCAAACCAAATAAAGGCTAGAGTCTCTGTGTGGAGGGGAGGCACCCACCCTCCCCCTAAGATTGGCTCAAAGTCGTCGCTCCTGAGTTTGCAGACAAGAAGCTGAGGGCTCCTGCGAGAGCCCGGGAGGACCTCGGGGACATCGCAACACCTAGGACACCGTCAGGAGGGAGACAGCGTCCCAGTCTCTCCCCAGCCGGCGGAGTCCTCTGTGTGCTGTGTGTACGTCTATGAGCATGTGTGTAAAATTCAGACATCACAGATACAGAAGGCAAGAACAAACAAAAACAAAATTTAACGGCAAATTCAATACTGAATGAAGGTCAAGTCAATTAAACTCTAAACACAGGTGTTCAGAGCAGGATGAAGACTCACAAGCTGCCCGTACCCGTGAGAGCAGCTCCCAGCTCGAGAAGCAGCACGTGGCCAGCCCTCCTGAGGTCCCCGCGCCCCTCCTCACCCACCGCCCTCACTTCTAACAGCAGCCTGGACTGCCTTTTGCCTGTATTTGAACTTTATATAAATAGAACCATACAGCATGTATTTTGATTTTCCTTTGACTTCTTAAGCAATCCTTTGATGCCTAAAAGATTTACAGCTTTTATTTGTGTACATGAATCTGGCTTCTTTTGCAAAACATTATGGTACATGGAGTTACGGACAATTTATTCTTATTGCTATAGTATATTTCTGAGTGTGACTATACCACAGTGCGGTTACCCGTTCTGTTCTTGAGAGTCACTTTACTTTTCTTTGTATCATTTCCAATAAATACTGCTTGAGAATCTCTTTTTTTTTTTCTTATTTCAGTGGGGTGGAGGTAATTAGGTATTTATTTATCTGGAGGTGCTGGGAATTGAACCCAAGACCTCATGTGCGCTAAGCACGTGCTCTACCACTGAGCTGTGCCCTCCCCACTTCTGCTTGAGGACCTGCTGTGGGCCAGCCGTTTTCTTGATTCTAAGAACACTAAGGCGACCAGGACAGATAAAGCTCACGTTTCACTGGAGGCATAAATGACTAATTATTTTGGGAAAAGATTAGGATTCCAGGAACAACGATGCAGTGAGCGTGAAGGGGTGTGAGATGGTGGCTGGGAGATGCTCTGCGGAATGAGAATGGTCCCTGGAGATACCTCCAAAGACAGGGTGTTTGGGCTGAGATCCAAGTGAAGACCAGGGCTCAGACAAAAGGTGGACTGGCAGATCGTTACATGAAAAGGGGTTAAGGAGACAGAGGCCCAGAGTTGGACGCAAACCCAGCCTGTCTGGGGCGCAGAGGGAAGTTTCATGTGACTACATGAGATAATAAGAGAATAAGAGAAAAGAAAAAAAGAATGCATGGTGGGATTTAAAGCTTGGTGAGAGCCAAATGCTGAAGACTCCCAGAGGCCACGAAGAGAAACTGAGGTTTTATTGTGAGGTTAGTGGGGCACCCCTGGGATGCTTCTGAGCAGAGAAGTGACATAATTGTATGCACCATGGAATACTAACTCGTTTTCTGTACTCTTTGCCATCTTAACCTCTGGTTGCAAATAAATGATGGAATAAGTAGGAACATAAGAGAATAAATTGATTTTATTGGGTGTTGGGAACCGAAATTCAACACACGCTCCTTTCAAGAATTCTCATTTCCAGCCTAGCAGGGCCACTGGACACAGATTAAATTCGCTCAGAGAAGTGCTGGAAAATGCACAAACTCCTGTCTTTCTCAGTGACATTCACGTTCCAAATTGGCCACTCTTTGTAGTTCAGCGTGAAGTTTTTATAACTTTGCTAAGCACACAACACATTTCTATGAGATGAGACCAGACTTCTGAATTTCCTTTTGATTGGGAGAGGCGAGGAGGAAGACTGATAAATAATTTGCTTCAAGTTGAAGTCATTCCAATCAAATTGTTTCTTTTCAGATGAGTTACAGAGATGGATTTTACAAGAAACAATTACTCGCCCAGGGGCAGAGTGGACACATTCTCCTTTGCAGCCAAATTCCAAGAATGTCTTCCAGGCAGTTAAGGACCTCTCAACTCTGAACATTCTATTCTGTTGTCTGTGAACTTATTTTTAGGATAGCACCTACATTTGTTATTTTTTTTCCAGCTTTGAACTTTTGTCATTATTAACATGCTGTATTATCACTCATTTGTATTCCGTGTGGCATACTAATATTCATTTAGGAGTAACTGGCTTTTAGGATGCTGTCTTTTGAATCAGTAAAGAAGTATTGTAAGTTACTACAAGATACTGAGTACAGTTCCCTGTCCTGTATAGTATAAACTTATTGTTGATCTATTTTATATATAGTAGTTAGTACCTACAAGTCTTGAACTCCCATTTTGTCCCTTCCCACCCTCTTTCCCTCTGGTAACCATGAGTTTGTTTTCTACATCCATGAGTCTTTATTCTGTTTAGTAAATAAGTTCATTTGTGTCTTTTTTTTTTTCCAGATTCCACATGTAAGTGATATCATATGGTATTTTCCTTTATCTTTCTGGCTTGTTTCACTTAGAATAACGATCTCCAGGTCTATCCATGTTGCTGGAGGTGGCATTATTTTAGTCTTTTTTACGGCTGTGTAGTATTCCATTGTTTAAGTATATCACAGCTTCTTTGCTGTACACCAGAAATTGACACAATGTTGTAAAATGACTGTACTTTAATATAAAAGAAAGTAATGTGAGAAAGAATGTCTTCCTCTCCTGATCACTTGCTGATGTTGCCTCTAACTGGTAATGTTCACAGCATTAATTCACTGCTAGTGGAATTGCAGGACTCCTTAAAGCAACTTATTGGACTGAAGTCCACATTAACTTACTTGTTTATTATCCATTTAACAAAATATTACCGATGCCTTTCACGGTCTAAACACTGACCTTGGCAATGAGGTTACAGTGATAAATTAAAGAAATCCAATTCCTTCCCTTAGGAAATTTAGAAATAAGTGGGAATAAGAGACCATCAGATTGTTGCAACTGTTCCAGGTGCCACATAGGAGAAGCGGAGGGTGCTCCAAGCCCACATGGAAATGTATGTCAGATGCCTTTCTTATGGTAGGAGAGTTTTACTTGAAAAAATCAAGTCTGTTTCTCCTAGAGCCAGTATTTTAACATGATGTTTTAAGAATGCATGTAAATACTTTATTTCACACCACGTAATTTGCATTGATAGCTCTTTTCATCCTAGGTATGGTTAATAGAATTGGAGAAAGATGGACACACACAGAGAAGTCACTAGAGATTGGTGGGGAGGCCCCTTTGGGTGCTCAGCAGAAAACTGATCAGCCCCTGTGTGTGGGAACTGTCTGAGGCAGGAAAAGACTTAGAAGGAACAGTGCTGTGTCATACAAAAGCTCAGGACCATCTCTGCCTTGTCAGATAAACGGAAAAACCTTATAACACAAAAGGAAATATGGTAAAAAAATCAAAAAGGTCTTCATTCCTACTGAGAAATAATTAATGCTGCTCTGAATCTGCCTAATAAATCCTAAAAGCCCAACCCGGCCCCAAATCAAACTGTTTCCAAATGCCTTAACAACAGCAAAGCTCTCAAATATCTATAGACATATTTGTAAAAAATCAAGCCACAATAAGATATATTTATATGACGGAATACTACTTGGCCATAAAAAAGAATGAAATAATGCCATTTGCAGCAACATGGATGGATGGACATGGAGTTCGTCATTCTATGTAAAGTAAGCCAGAAAGAGAAGGAAAAATGCCATATGATATCACTTATATGTGGAATCTAAAAAAAAAAAAAAAAAGACACAAAAGAACTTATTTACAAAACAGAAACAGACTCACAGACATAGAAAACAAATTTATGGTTACCAGGGGTGAAGGGAGTGGGAAGGGATAAGCTAGGAGTTCGGGATTTGTAGATACTGACTAATACATATAAAATACATGAACAAGTTTATACTGTAGAGCACAAGGAACTATATTCAATATCTTGTAGTAGCTTACAGTGAAACAGAATATGAAAATGAACATATGTATGTTCATGTATGACTGGAGCACTGTGCTGTACACCAGAAACTGACACAACATTGTCAACTGACTGTACCTAAATTAAAAAATATAAGATAAATTTCATAGCACATTGCATCCCATCAAAAATTACCAGGCATGCAAAGAAGCAGGAAAACGTGACACATACTGAGAAAAAACATCAATTAATCAAAACTGACCTAAAACAGGTAGAGATGTTAGGGTTAGAAGAAATGGATATTGAAACAGTTATTCAATAGGTTCAAAGAGCTAAGAGAAAGTTTGAAAACGTGACTCAAAAACAAGAAAAGTCTAAAAAGAACCTAGTTGAAATGGATGGTACCCACAACGTGTGAGATGAAAAAAATAATGCTGGTAAAGTGAATGACAAATTAGACCAAGCAGAAGAAGGGATTAATGAACTTGAAGACAAAGTATCAAAACCCCATAAACTGAACCACACAGAGAGAGAGGGAAAAAAAGGCTCATAAAAAAGCAGAAACAAAAGCAACTGAGAGTCATTATGCTGTAGGAGTAACTCAGTAAAGGTTTAACTGGAGTTCCCAAAATAGGAAAGTAGGAAGAATAATATTTGAATAAGTAATTGAGTGAAACTATAAAACCACAGATCTATAAAACTCAATAAAACCCAAGCCCAAGAAACATGGAGAAAACGACACAAAGGAATATCATAATCAAATTGCCCAAAACTAATGACAAAGAGAAAAATCTCGAAAACACCCAGAGTGAAAAGGAATGCTGCACTCGGAGGAAAGACTCTAAGAATGACAACGCGTTCCTTATCAAAAGCAATGCCAAGGAGGAGACAGTGGGGTACCGCTTTCAAAAGACAGGAAAAAAATGTCAAATTGGGATTTTATATCCACAAATACATTTTTTAATCGAAGAGAAAAATGAGGGCATTTTTCAGACTTCCAAAGGCTGAAAGAACTCATTGGCACAACACGTCACTGCAATAAATGGTGAAGGAAACCAGTTTGACCGAAGGAAAGCAGATATGGATGGAGGTGAGACTCTAAATCAAGAAACGAAGACTCAGAAAAGGTAACTACATCGGTCTACATTTGAGTTTTACTTTATTATTTAAATCGTTTTAAACGATGAGAAACTGGACTTAATTCATGTGACAAATTCTTATTAAGCACCAATTAGGTGTTAGGCTTTCCTGGTGGCTTTGGGGACTATTTCAGGAAAGCTGATGTGAAAAAGTAACCCGAGAGAGCTACGTGAAAACGATATTCTACAATATAAAATAATGTGCAGTTCCCGGTCGTCACCATGACCCGCTTTATTAGAAATGCAAATAGTCAACCCAGCGCTGAGTCAGGAACAAGTACGAATTTAGGGCAGCTGCGTTCCCCCGCGAACTCAACGCTTCGATGGCTCCCAGACCCGCTGAGAGGTATGAATTGATGCGTATTGATGGAATTAGCAGGGGCTTTTGAAATAGTTCTTGGTTTCGACAAATGCTGTATTTAGAATGATTTCTCTTTCTATATGCTAAAGGGCTCCAGTCACTGAAAATTACACAGTTATTTTGATTGACTTCTAAAAATTCTGCACGGGTGGTGATGTAACGTTCATACTGTTCAATACACAATTTTCTAGCTCGATTATTCTTTTCCTAACCTGTCTGTAAAACCCAGGAAAGCAGATACGCTATCTTTGCTTGTTTTAAAAGCTCTACGTCCAGCTGTCAAAGTGAACACACAGGGAGAAGGTCTTGATGGGAGAGCTCGGTAAGAAGGCAAGGTTGTTTAGGGGGTGAGAAACAGGCTTTGAGATCAGAATGACCCACATGTTACTTATTTCTCTACCACTTACTAGTTTTAGGACTGCAGCAGCTCCCTAGAGCTACGATAACAAATTATCATAGAATTTAGACAACAAAAGTATGTTCTCTTACAGTTCTAGGTGCTAGAAGTCTGAAATCACAGTGTTGATAAGACCATGCTCCCTCCCACGTCTCTGGGCGAGGACCCTGCCTGGAGTCTTCGGCGCCTGCTGGCCCTCGGATTTCCTTGGCTTGTGTCAGCATCCCGCTGATTCTGCCTCCATCAGCAGGAGGCCGTCCCCTCCCCGGGGGTCTTCCCACCGTCTTCCATCCGTGCACCTATGTCCCAGTGCCCAAATCCCCCCTTCATAAGGACTGCAGTCAGATTGGATTAAGGCCCACCCCAATCGCCTCCCCTGGACATGATTGCATCTACAAAGGCACTGCTTCCCAGGAAGGCTGTATTTACAGCTACTGAAGGCTTAGAACGTCAACGTGTATTTAGGGGGACACAATTCAACGCATAAAAATGACCGTCGGCAAGATCTTGAGTTCTCTGAGGCCTCAGATGCCACCTCAGTGAAATAGAAATGATGAAATTAGCAACACCCACTGGTTTCCTCTAAGGGCTAAATGAGATCAGGGTGTAAACGTCACCATTCTGCAGTGACGGTCCTTTGTAGTGGAAGGAACTGGATGATATTACAAAGTCCTTTTCCTGGTTCGGGTCTTTAAGGCGGAAGAATGTGGTGGTGGGCAAATTATGGGGGGACAGGAAAGGAATGGATGTAAGATAAAAAAAAAAGTTACTTTTTTAAGGCTATCCATAAAATCTATAACAAAACAAGGAATTTTAAAAAATGGGACACTCTTAATCCAACTTGGGAAATCGTAGCATTTCGGACCTTTGAAAAATTAAAGTGCTACTAACTTAGATCAAAATATGAAAAAATGTCCTAAAAATAGCTTGCATTGTAGAACATCATACGCTAAGTGATCTTGAAGTGCCTATACAAAGAAAATCATATTTATTGATAAAGGGCACGATACCAAGCAGATAGAACTAAATTCTGTGTTATATGCCCAAATGGGTATTGTTCTATATTAGATTCCAAAGTCTTACTTTATTTTCAGATATGCCCCCAGGCCACCAATAACTTGATTTTTGCTCAGGGAAAAAAAACACTCGTTTTAGCCTCCTGCTCATCACTGTGGCAACACTTCCTTTGCCTTTGGAATCTCCTCAACGTTCCGCTAACTCAAGGCTCCCATGCAATTAGGTTACACATTTTCTCAGTGAAGAGATTCTCATGGTCCCCAGTGGGTATTTGCAAAGGATGAATTTAGAAGACTGCCGGGCTTCTGGGTACTTTGTTCTAAATACCCATTTGCACATTTGCCAGCAATCCGCAGGTGCACATGGCATAAGTAAGTGTAATAAACCTACTTCAAGAACGATGCAAGATTCTGTAGCTCCAGTACATTCAGTCCCAAGCTGACCATTTGTGCACCTGTTAGAATTACACGTCCTTCTGCCAGGAACTTTCAAAGTCTTTCAGTGGTGGCATCCACACCTAGAAGGAGGCACGCAGGAAGGTGTTAATAGGAGACCTTCATGTGAGATGCCAAGAACGCTGGAGCCACGTGTTACGAATATAATATGTATCCTTCACTCTCTGAAAGACACGGTCCGAGGGGCTCGTGTTCAAAGGGAAATAATTCACCATAAGCTGCTGTGTTTATTACTAAAACAGGAACATCCTATAAGCGCAGGTTCTGATCGGAGGAAGTTGACCCAGGTGGCTGGCTTGGGGCCAGCTAGTCCTACAAGCCATGGGTGCTGCAGGATTTCCAGGAAGTTGGGAGAGATGTTTGGGTTTCGGGGACTCATTTGTATGGCCCGCTAACAACGGACACAGCTTTCTTGCCTGAGCCTGGTTTCCATGCCAGGATATCGCTGGAGATTACAGTTAGTTACTGGACTTAGGGCTGCTAAGCTAGTCTCTGCAATTTCCAGAATCCTTTTTTTTTTTTTTTTTTTTTTTTTGGCTCGTCTTGCTTTGAGTGTGATGGATAATGCAATGGACTTACAACCCACAAGGCTACACCAATCCACTTACTGAAGTTTGTCTGACTGTCCACTTCGGAGAGTCCCTTACTTGGTCAGTGAAAGGCAGACAGAAACCAAGGATTTTTTTTTTCCCAAGCCACCTTAGCATATCTTTTCTCCTGAGGTTTTACGCGTGTGTGTGTGAGTCAAATAACACAGTACAGATCCCCGAATCCAAAAATTAGCTTTTGAATAATTTGTCCACATCTGAGAGAGCAGTTTGCCTGGCAGGCAGGTTGACGGCTGGGAGGCTGAAATACGTCCTGTGGCTCATTTAGTCTGGAGACCTGGTCTTCACTCCTACAGGGCTGATAAGAGTGTCTGTCTTATTGGGACTAAAGGGATGGAAAGTCATGGTCTTCGCAGCTGTTTCCCACCGTCAACAGCCCAAGAGAGGGAGTGGAGGGCAGAGATTCAAAACAGGCACACGTTTGACTTGAATTCAGGCCGCACCTCTGACCTGTCTTCCAAGGCTTTCAATGTACCAACCTGCTCACTAATATTTATCCCACAGTCCATTTTCCATGGAGCATCCAGGCTGATGGGTTTAAAACGTTTAAGTCAGGTTTTGTCTTCCATGCTTAAAACCCTCCACGGATTTCTCAGGTTCACTTACAGTAAGATGCAAGCACCTGGCCACAAGCCACCAGGCTGTCTGGGGGCCCCTCAGTCTTGCCCCCCGTCCTGCACCTCCATCCTTCCCCTTAACCCTCCGCTGACCACCTCCAGCCACCCGGCCTTCTCCACACTGAGTCATTTCAGACAAGTTATCAGAGTAAAACTCTCTAAGATGACAACTCAGCTCACTTGTTACCATAAAAACTCATCGGGGGTTAGAAACAGCTCTTTACAGATTTCCTATTTCTTCTATGATGTTTCCTACACTTGCACAACAGGTCATAACTGATGCATGGTTTGTAAATTCAGAACCCAAGTGGAAACGTTGCATAGAAATGGGCCCCTGAAAATCTCTTAAAATGCCCCTAAAGCAGGCAGTACGCATGTTTTGTTGTGTGTGTAACATTGCTCTCTGTAGGAATGGCGCCCCACAAAAATGAAAAGAAAATGTAATTATCATCGGACTGCTATACAATCTGAGACGAGGGAAAATCTTTCCAAAAAATGACTGCAGCTGATGGGAGAAGCTGCACAGAAGACATCCCTCAGGTCCGAGACCCAGCTCCCCCCTCACGGCTGCCCAGATACACCCGCTGTGCTCCCAAGACCCTGGAAGGTCACGATAGAGCTGAAACAAAAGCTCTCTTTCAAGGATGGGGACAAAGCACCCACAGGCGTATCTGCAGGTAAGCAAGAATTAGCATAAACAGCAGTTGCAAAAGCCCCCCTGGAACGGACGAATAAAGACCATTTCTGCTCCTGAAAGAATCTGCCTGGAATGGTGAATTCATTACCAAGTGCTAACCCAGACAACCAGAGCACAAAAGAGCTATTTTCTGCTGCCCTAGACATTTTTCTGGATTCATTTTTCTAATGAAAATTAAATCTATATTTATGATTTTTTAAAAAAAGCAATAGAGTAATAGGACTGAAGGAATATTTCTTCTAAAATAAGTGAATTTATTATTCATTTTAACTGCTTTTTTTTTTCAGTCTAGAGTGTAATGGGATGATCTTACTCATTTAAGAACAGAGGTCATCAACATTATATAAAGTAGATAAACAACAGCGACCTACTGGACAGCACAGGGAACCAGATTCAATTTCTTATAATAACATACAATGGAAAAGAATCTGGAAAGAAAAAATATGGATGCATGTCTATGTATAACTGAATCACTCTGCTGTACACCTGAAACTGATGTAAATCAACTACACTTCAATAAAAAAAATTTTTTTTTAAAGAATAGAGATGATTAAAAGCAGCCTCACTTGTCTCAGCCCCGAAACTAGGCTGGTGCATCAAACCAGTGCAGAGCTCAGCCCTGCTGAGTCAGAGGCGAGGGAGTCTGAGGATGGAGTGACGGGTAGGTTAACAAGCACGTGCTCTCCTCTTCGCTGGGATCAAGAAAAGTCCTTGAACTTCAATCACTGAACTTCTTTTTTTAATTGATGTACAGTCAGTTACAATGTGTCCATTTCTGGTGTGCAGCACGATGTCCCAGCCGTGCATAGACATACATATATTCCTTTTCATATTCTTTTTCATTAAAGTTTATTACAAGTTGTTGAATACAGTTCCCTGTGCTGTACAGAAGAAATCTGGTTTTTTATCTATATGTAACTTTTAAAAATTATGATTATTTTCTTTCGATCAGACCAGATTTGTTCCAAATTTGATGATCAATAAAAAGCAGATCTTTTCCCCTCAATAAGAACCTGTTTTACTTGATTGTCTCTGTTGAATGGAGGAGAAAGTCCCCTCTAAGGAATCTGTTTTGTCTCCAGTTCCCTGTATTCTGTGAGCTACTAAAGTTGCACTGCATGCACACTCTCTTTTCCCAAAATGTTAATACTGTCTTTGAAGACAGTATTAATAGATCACTCTCCCGTTAAAATAAAGAAATGGTCCTCGAGTCTCTCTTTCTTGCAACTCATTTCCTGCTGAAACCCCTGGCCGCCTTTCACAGGCCACAGTGGCTGCCTCGTGCATCAGGGCATCTCACAAATCTTTCCGGGCTGCTGGAGTCACGATCTCTGGAGGTTCAGCAATTCCAGATGCTGCTCCTCTTTTTTCCTGCAATGCTACAGCAATAACTTGCCCGCAGAGTCTCTTGCATCTTAGTGATGTCAAGTAAGGAGAGAGTCGATTTAAGAAGACACCCAAAAAAGTAGGCAATGGCACCAATCGCCAGCAAGCACTGGATTTAATCAGCGGAACCAGATGTGGCCCAGGATGTGAGGAAGTGATGGGGTGAGAAGGGCCAGAGTGTTTTATTAGCCGGTGGCCTATTTTCCATCAGTGTCAATTTCCTACAGCTACAAGCAACATAAACCCCGAGTCAACCCAGTTCAGCTGGTAGAGGGATTTTTGTTGACTCATGGCTGAAATAATAGGGATGGAGCTGACTGGCTCCAGGCTAGCCTCGAACCTGGCTCTGACATGAGGGCATCAGTCTTGAGTTTCCTCCCTCTCTTCATCCTGTCTTTTGCTGGGCTGGCTTCATCTATGGGGCCATGTGATGTAGCCTCATTGTTTTAGGCGACACCAATCATTTTAGGATTTTAAGCAGAAAATAAATCATCTCTCTCTAAGGCTCCAGAACAAATAGCTGGATTCACTCTGCTCAGAGTTTGACCAATCTGCGTTCGTTTAGGAAGAATTTCCATGCGTAGGACCTCTATCTGTTTAACTCTATCTGCGTTTCATGATCCAGTCCCCGAATCTGGGTATGGAGACCTTCTGAAGTACATGGATTTAGAATAGGAAAAAAGTGTTCTCCAAATGGAATTGGGTGCTTGTACCAGAAAAAAAGCGAGGTTGTGGGGGATGGATGCTTGGTGACCAAGACCCCCCAGTTGTCCACCAGAGCATCTGAATGGAGAACAGTGGGCAATGAGCAGGTGTGTCATCTTGAGATCACAGTGTGTGTAGAAGGTAATTTATTCTTAGCTCTAAGTAAATAATACAAGTACAGTGATTTATCAAAGGAGAGCATGAACTGAAACATTGATTATGATTGGCTTCATTAAATAATCTTATGAAGACTGATGTTAGTATCTCTCACACATAAGAGTCCAGGGGAGAGCAGCCCTGGGGTTCAGGCACTTATGCGACTGAGGGCCTACCACCACACGGTTCCTGAGCCACCTCTCCTGGTCAAGGTTCAGCACAGTCACTAGGGCTGCTCCCGCCCCAGGTATGAGCCAGGCCAATAGGAGAAGGAAGGACAAACGCCGAAGGACCAAATGAGCAAATAAATTCAAGATGGCTTAAAGACTTAAATATAAGACAGGTCACCATAAACCTCTTAGAAGAGAACACAGGCAGAACATTCTCTGACATGAATCGTAGCAATGCTTTCTGAGGTCAGTCTCCCAAGGCAGTAGAAATAAAAGAGAAAATAAACAAATGGGACCTCATTGAACTTACAAGCTTTTGCACATCTAAGGAAACCATAAACAAAATGAAAAGACAACCTACAGACTGGGAGAAAAAATATTTGCAAATGACGTGATGGACAAGGGCTTAATGTCCAAAATACACAGACCACTCATACGAATCAACAACAAAAGCAAATAGCCCAATCAAAAAGTAGGCAGAAGAAATTGCAGCAACATCGATGGACCTAGAGATCATCATACTAAGTGGAGTAAGTCAGACAGAGAAAGACAAATATATGATATCACTTATATGAGGAATCTAAAATAGGATACAAATGAACGTATTTACAAAACAAACTCACAGACATAGAAGACAAACTTAAGGTTACCAAAGGGGAAAGAAGGGGCAGGGATAAATTAGGAGTTTGGGATCAGCAGATACAAACTACTATATACAAAATAGATAAATGACAAGGTCCTACTGTAGAGCACAGGGAACTACATTCAGTATCTTGTAATAACCTATAATGAAAAATGTATAACTGAATTACTGTGCTGTACACCAGAAATTAACACAACATTGTAAATCAGTTGTACTTCAATTTAAAATAAAACAGGCTGTGCTAGGCTCCCCACCCCCGCCGTCTACACACCGAGCTCACACCGCAGTGATCTATGGTGATGCTCCCTTCCTGGAACAGGTCCTCCGTCCACTTTCTTTTAGTCAGTTAAGGGGAAGGTCAAAGGTTCTTCCTGAGTCTTTTGGGGATTGATTATTTTCAGCTTGAAATCACTGGCATGCCGAAGAGACATTCAGGAGTGACAGATTTTGCTCCCCTACACAAACATCCATTATCCTTTTTTTCTTTGAAGCAGATGACTGGATGTCTATCTATCTATCGAGAGAGAGAGAAAAAAAATCGTCTGGAGTCAAGTGTCATTCCTTACAACTATTGAGATTTTCCATGATTTTTTGAGCACCAGCTTTTCCTACCGTCAGGTTTCTCTCCCGTGGTGTTCACACACACAGCCCAGCGCTGATATTTACATGTTTCAGGCTTGGCATAATTCGTTTCTATTTGTGTTTAATTTCCTCATGTAATATTTCACATTTTGCCACAACCTGTTAGGAATGGTTGCTGTTAAGTTATCCAGAGGTGTTATGTTGCTCCTGCATGCCTGCATTGATGTGGTTATTAAAACGGTGACAATACGAATTACCATAGCAACACAAAGAATTTGTAGCCCCTTCCAAACTCTGGAGGCTACAAACATTTATGTCCATGGAAAGCTCGGGCACAAAGAAATTCATACATTTAGGTTCTGAGAAACCAGGGTCCAGCAATACATCAACTTAGATACCAAACCCTCTGAGGCGTCAATATTGGGTAGAGGAGGTTATTTATGTCTAATTGTCCAGCCATCGGAATGCTTTGAGCCCGAGTACGTGTTCAATAATTTCACCTGCAGGGTATGTTTGTGTGTCTTTCAAAAGCAGGCTGCCTTCTGAGAGTTCATCGTGTGGGCAGGAAAAGTCATCACCTTATAAAGGACGCTCTCCTTCACTTGTAAATTTCCTTGAGTGTTGCCCAGAACAGAGGCATCTTTGTCTCCATGGTAACCAGTGCTATCAAAAGGGGAAAGCATCAAAAAGAGAATATCACCAATGCCATATGGTGATGTGCCTAGAAATAGATGAGACACCAGGAGATGATGTTTTCTTGCCTTTCTTTGACAGGGCACATAAAATGACTGTTGAATTGCACACCTATATCTTAGAGCTAAAAACGTAAGATAGCACCAGTGTTCTTACAGAGACTTTTTATTAAAACTGACTAGGACTATGTGATTCAAGAAGCTTCTGTGCCCCGTGTCTTACTGGGTGAGATGTGTCTTCCTTTCATCAATTCATCAGTGGATCTGCTGTGACAGATGAGGTGGACATGAGACCACTGATGTCATCTCTGGATCAGAATTCGTTTTCTTCATGCACATGGTAAATATTCATGGCTACTGACAGAGCCTTTGATCTACTTGCTCTTTTGAAGAGGGGAACAGCCTTGACCTTTCATCCATACCGTCTTACAGAGCTGCTCCATTGCTATATTCACGTCCAACTTTTTGAAAAATTATCTTCTGCCTCAGGCTGTATCTTTCTTGCCCTTCCCTATTATTAGCCTTTTTCCTCCCAATTCTCTACTGCGAAAGTCCAAAGAAGATTTCTATGATGCGGAAGCTCTATGGGATATAAGAGAGTGTTGGAAACTTGGCAAGGCATGCTGGAAGCTTTAGTTGAGGGTAGGAGGGAACATTTATATGGTGAACAATTTTGGGTGGTTACAGATTGATGGATGGATGGATGGATGGATGGGTAGATGGATGGATGGATGGATGGGTGGGTAGATGGATGGATGGATGGATGGGTGGGTAGATGGATGGATAGATGGGTGGATGGATGGGTGAATGGATGGATGGAATTGGGCCCTTTTAGGACCATGGTTAAGTGGGCTCACCTGTAGGAATAAAGGACTCCCAATCAAACCAGAGCACTTCACCACTTCTGCTCCAGCATTCCTGAAAGGGGTATTACAGGCATTTAAAGCAACACAATTCTTCACTGCCTGGGACTGTTCATGCATTTCAGGATGTTCAGAACCCCTGGCCCACACTCACTAAATGCTGTGAGTGCCCTTCACTTAATGAGAAAATCTTAAGTTTCCCCATCGAGTTCCAAATCTCCCTAGGGGTTACAATCCCACCTCTGGGTTGAGAACCAATGAGGACCATTTAATACTGAACTTTCAAAAATGTCATAATAACTCAGTAATGACTTTGGAGGGCAAAGTACTATGTATCTAAAGCACTACTTGGTGTCTGGTTGCAGCACATCCATGTGGGAAATGAGAAAAATTCATTTCAAGAAGGTTAAAAAAAAAAACCTTTAAATTACTCCTCTGAGTATTTGAAAATAATCTTGCTGTTACTGAAGGCAAGTTTATGTGCTCCACGCACAGTGAGGCCAGACTGAAAGGTTAGAGTTTGGAGCAGAGAAAGATTTATTGCAGAGTGCAGCAAGGTGCGCCAGTGGCTTGTGCCAAAAATAAAAACCCCAACCTTCCTAAAGGGTTTTCAGCAGAGCATTTTTAAAGGCCAGGTGGGGTGGTGGTGGGGGGTTGTAGGGGATGTGATCAGTCTGTGCACAACTCTCTGGTTGATGGTGAAGTAACAGCCTCTGATTGGTTGACAGTGAGGTAACAGCCTCTGGTTGGTTGATGGTGAGGTAACAGCCTCTGATTGGTTGACGGTGAGGTAACAGCCTCTGGTTGGTTGACGGTGAGGTAACAGCCTCTGATTGGTTGATAGTGAGGTAACAGCCTCTGGTTGGTTGATGGTGAGGTAACAGCGGTCCTTAGGTGCCAGAAGGTCTGGGGGCTCCTGATCATCAAGTAGTTAATTTCCTCCACTTGGTGATGGTTTTAGCATCTGTAAAACAACTCGGGAAGTGTGCATCAGAGGCTACTGTCTGGGTACTTCAGAGAGGAGCCACAGCAGAGGATGTGGGGGTGGGGTCTCTCCCCGGAAGGGCCATAGGGTCCTGCTTGGTTCCATCACTATGACGTCTCCTCCTCGTCCTTCTTTATCGTAAGTCTTGGAACAGATGAGCTTTAAGAGATACATGTGTCAAAACTCTTGGACGATAGAGACTAGAATCAAAGAGTCTAATCTTGATTAGATTGAGATGCGAGTAGTGGGTCAATGTCACAGTCAAAGAATGTGTCTGCTCATCTCTGTATTTTGCTGGAAAAATTCCCATCACATTGTCTCCCTATGTCCCCAGCTCTAAAAATGACACACCTCAAGGTAGACTTTGTAGAACTGAAAATGTAATTTCCTCTTTAATGACCAGAGTCAAGGCAGAAAACAAGAAGACTTTAAAAACTCAAACGCTCCAAAAGTACACTTGCAGAATTTGCAGAGATGAGTAGAGTAACACCAACTAGTTGCATTTTCCCTTCAAGATAAATTTCTTCTCTGTCCATCTCTCTGCTTCCTGCTGCCTTCACAGACAAGCTCCCTTCCCTGCAAACATCTAGGTTCAAGTCCTAGCTTTGCTACTTAAATAGCCATGGAGCCTTGGGTAAGGGGTCAACCTCCCTAAACTGTGCTGTCCCTATTTATAAATTAGGAATTAAATCCTCCTAAGCAATTGACTTTATTCTAAGGAGAAAATTACCAAATTAACACAGAACGCTGGTCACGCTAAAGACTCAGTAATGCTTAAACGATTGTTTGTTATTAATATTGTTGTAATTTCTTGGGCAATTCATAATTTTTTAAAATCAAAGTACAATCTACATACATGGTCTCATGTCCAAATCTGGAAAACCGACCTCGATGAACTTAAACATAGTGGTACCCACATCTCTACAGCCACTTCCAGACCAGATCTGTAACACATCAAAACGTCCTCACGTCTTCTCCAGTTAACACCTCAGTCCTCATCTCTCCCCGGGGGGACGTGGGGAAGAGGAGAAATCTATTCCCACCGTTGTGTGTATTCCTGAGATTCACGCGCAGGGACTCAAAGGAAATCATGCATATGAACTACTTCGTGCTCGGCTTCTCCTGTGCTTTTCTGTGTGAGGTTTCTGCGTGTTGCTGTGTGAAGCAACAGTCCACGTCTACTGCTCTATTCGGCCCATTGCTATATCACAATATTTGCACTGTGTAAACAGAACCGCCAGCTCTCTTACGGATGGTCCGATTGGTGGGCATTTGTGTTGTTTCCAGATACGGCTCTTATGAAGAAAGCCTGAGGGTCTCGTTCCTCTTGGGGACACACCCAGCAGGGGCCCTCTGGGTCATCAGATACGTGTTGGTTTAGATTTAGTAGATGACGTGGCTCCACATTGTTAAGACACTCAACGTCATTTTTTTTTTCAATTCAACATTTACTAACCTTCCCCTAAGTGCGTCCTCACCAAAAGCGTTTTCCTGACATCAAACTGAAGACACCATTATACTACATGACCCTTATTCTTGTCTTTTATTCTTTACTCACCAGCTTCAGAAACTCCCTTGGGTACTGCCTGTCCCATGAAGGGCAGGAGAAAGAAAAACCAGCACAGCCATCCCCCATCGTTGCCTTTTTTTAAAAAAGAAATTCTGCTCGTCTTTGATTGACTGAAGCTTTCTCCATCACTGTACCTGGAAATCGTCTCGTACTTTGACATCCCTAAACATTCACGGTACTTCAAGTCCTTGTTACAGGGAAGGAAACCCCTTGAAGGGGAAGAAAGATAAGAAAGGAAAAGTAGAAACCTGTGACCTCAGTGCTCCCTCGGGAAATCTCAATCAAACAACATCAAGACACCTCGCCAGGGCCACTGTTTTTATTGCTCTTGAAACCCCCTGGGAGGGTCATGGTTCCAGAAAGCGTAAACACGTACGTTGTAGGCTCCACGCCCACCTGCACCATGAGCCCGCCTTCTGTGTCTGGGCAACGCAAGCTTCTGCAGCTCCGATTTGTGCCAGTGGCTGAGCCAGACCCATTGGTCCAAAACATTCAAATTAAGGACCTGCTGTGTCTTGGCTTCTGGAGAGCAATCCTCAGTGGAACACTTCCGCGGAAGTGTGAAAACAGACCTCGGAATGGGTACATTTTAATCAGGAGGCATGGCCTCATCCTCTAGCAGTTCCAACTGCCTGTATTTCTAAGGTTCCAAACGGGAGAAACAGTACTCTGGTTTTACAAAGGTGCGAAAGAGGCTAACGCGCGTCCCGGGCTGGAACTTAAAAGAGTGTTGGTGTGAGTGTGTGTTTCCCAGCAAGAAGCTCTGAACTTGAGTGTGGGGCTGGATGTTGGAGGGTGGGACACCTGTTGTTGTTTTTCCTATGTGGCTGCCACCACGTGGTCCATAGGACACTGGATCTCGTCCTAGGCTAAGAGGCTGCACGTGTCATCACCAGCCCCAGGCGGGCAGGAGTGGAATTACAGACACAGGTTCATGGTGCTTCTCAGAAAATGAAAATGAGGCAGAGTTTCTGAAAACGGTGATGGGAACTGGACATGCACCCCAATGTTCATAGCAGCACTATTTCCAGTAGCCAAGACTTGGAAGCAACCTAAATGCCCATCCGTAGATGAGTGGATAAAGAAGATGTGGTATAGATACACAATGGAATACTACTCAGCCATCAAAATGAATGAAATAATGCCATTTGCAGCAACATGGATGGACCTGGAGGTGATCACACGAAGTGAAGGAAGTCAGACAGAGAAAGACAAACACCATTTGATATCATTTACACGGGAAATCAAAAAATGATACAAATGAACTTATTTACAAAACAGAGACTTACAGACATAGAAAACAAACTGACGGTTACTAAAGGGGAAAAGGCAGGGAGGGATAAATGAGGAGTTTGGGATTAGCAGACACACACTACTCTATATAAAACAGATAAACAACAAGGTCCTCCTGTAGAGCACAGGGGACTGTATTCAATATCTCATAATAACCTATAATGAAAAGAATACGTATATAACTGAATCACTGTGCTGCACACCAGAAACGGACACAACTTTATAAATCAACTGTACTCCAGGTTTTAAAAAACCCTGTAAAGATAATTGTAGATTCACACTGAGCTGTCAGAAATAGCACACACAGACACTGTGGACACTTTCTCCCAGTTTTCCCCAAAGCATCCCCTAAAACGGAGCAGCCAGCCTTGAGTGAAATGCAGCGTCACACAGCACACGTTAAGGGGCAGTCGGTTTCTTTTGAGATTCCTCTCGTGAAAGATACAGCTTCACGATCCCCATCCCCTCCCGTACAGAGCGGGACGGAGGAGATGGGTCCAAAGGACCTGCTCATTTATTTTAACATCAGCTTTAGTTTCTGGTCTGCTCTTAAACACACCTGAAACTCAGCTCCCAGAGTTTGACAAAATCACTATGTTCAGGGCTGACTGCTCTCGGATCAAGTCCCTGACTGGGGACAGTTTTTAATCATTAACGTGCTAAAGACCAGCCTTTAAAAAAAAAAAAAGTAAAGAAAATCAGGCACAAACATACACCACTTACCATGATTTCTTTCTCTTTGTTTTAAAACTGTGAGTTTGAGTCCTTGGCCCTTAAAAACTTACATCCAATTTATAGATTAAAAAAAAATCTTCCAAATGCTATTTCAATAGCACCCTTACATTTCTCTGTACCTTTCCTATACTTGCAGTGTTGTAAACAATAAATAGACAGTAACAGAAAGTATTCTGAGCCAAGCTCCAAGGAGGCATAGCTGCTTTTGTAAATGCATCAACATTTTATTTTTACATTAATTATAGAGGAAAAAAAGCAAAACAAAACAACCTCCCCCCAAAAACAAAACCAAAATAAAGACAAATGCAGACACACGCACCAAGTGCAGAGCCGTCTACCTGCTCCTTGCTTCTCCTAGTTCCTCCCTGTGGGACTTTCATGTCTTCAGATTTCAGTCTGGCTCAGTGTCTTACACTTGGAAAACCTCCATCGCACATAAACACAAGATAGCATCGTATTACTTAATGTCTCCCTGCTCGTTGAAGACATCTGCGTTATGTTTATTTCGTTTGGCTTTTGTGTTGCTAGATTTCCTCTCTTCACATAGGCAGCCCCCTTCTGGTATTTGCGCCTGATTTCCTTTGGAGGTGCACCCTCTCTGGTCCTGCCTTCATCCCCTGCATCTCCTAGGACCTGGTCCAGAGGGGAGCCTGACCTCAGCCCCAGGATGCAGGAAGTCACCTGACACAAGCCTGGCCAATCAGTGTGTCACATCCCCTAGGGAGTACACATAAATGACAGGCACGAAGGCCAGTGACATCTGCCCTGGGACTTGGCTGGGTCTGTTGAGAGGAAGTTGTTCTTAATTCACTCAGGTTTCTCATCCAGTAGGTGGACAGTTTGGAATTGCATGGATCTCTCTCGTTTTCACTCGGGAAGGGTCTACCTGAGAATTACAGAATAAAACAGAGCCCAAAAGATGAAAGCCCCGTGACCTGAAAACCAGTTTTGAGAACTTAAGTTCTCTCCTGTGCTTTTCAGCAACAGCAGGTGATGCATTATCGTTTTTGTTCATTTAACTTTCATTTTTGCTCAAGCACAGTCAAGTCGGGTCTCGGTCACTTGCACAGAAGAGGCTTCACAAATCCACTCTTGATGGACCTTGAGCCTTAATTACCCTCAAGTCAGCCGTCTCTTGCTTCTTCACCTTGAAGGTGCTGCTTCTTGTCCTTGAGATGCTTGTGCTTCTTGTCAGTCTGGAAACGTAGCAGCGGTGACTCCAGCAATTGCCTTTGACCGATCCCACTGGACTGTGGTGGAGGGTGTGGGGAATGAGTCTGCGCCCCCATCGTTTCTACAGCCTCCCGCACAGCGCTGGCCAGGAAGTAACTCAGTGACGTGCTGAGAGGATGGAGGGGCCGCCACATACGGTTCTTTGTGGATTTTGATCTCTGCCAGGTGTCTGGCTGTCTGAAAAAACGTCCCCTCGATCTTTGGGGATTTCTGAGTGCCTGGCTCTTCATGAGCACAGCCTACTGTACCCTTTCCATCGGGAGAGATGCCAGACATTTACTTCCCGGTTCTGGAGCCTGGAAGTCAGAGGTCAGGGTACCACCGTGATGAACATGCAAAGTTCACCAACCCCTGAAGTAAAGTCTGAGGCTCCTTTCTGTCGTAACCAACGAGAGCAGACGGGAATAAATAATCGTAATATTATCACTTTCCATTGCACCATCAAACTATAATCCAACGTGGCACCCCATTTCAGGAGTGCCCCTCGAACCAATTAGTGGTGAATTATTTATATTAGCAGCTGTTGGAAAGTACATTCCAGCTGTTGCCTCATGCAGAACACTATGTGCATTTCAAATATGGCCCAAGGCCCATGCGAGAAACCAAAGTCAACATCAAAGGGAAGAGATTGCTTATCTCATTTTCAAAGTCAAAGACAGTCACACACAGAGACCCTCTACATGCAAAGCTAAAACAGCCATCCTTCCTGCTCAGTTTTAGCTTTAAGATCACAGGCTAGGGCTCTTCTTGGTCATTGTGTTCTGTGCAAGATCCGGTCTTAAGAGGAAACACAAGTACAGATTCTCCCACCGCCAAATGCAGATGCTTTGAGAGTCAGTCTTAGGTTAGAACTCACCAGTTTATATTGTAGAACTCACGGGATGTCCCCCGAGTACTCTGACATTCCTTTTAATTGCAAAATAAAGTCCCACTTATGAACACGTACACCAGAGGAAAACCTTACTAGAAAGTCAAATTATTAACATCTGCAAAAGAAATGAGATGCAATATTTCTTTCGATGACTCTCCCACATGAATACTGGTCCGTGCATAGGATCGTTCCCTCGATACGCCTCTCCCATTCCCAGGGCGGCAGGGCGGTAACAGGGCAACTTACTTGGACTTGTCTATTCAGTAAATTGTTAACAGATTGACTGAGCTCAGAAGGCAGATTTCCATTTTACTGGGAACTTTTTGAGAATGGAAGGTGGACTCTGCTGGTGGGAATTTTAGCAACAGTCACAAAAATGGTGATGAGAAATATGATCGTCTAGGTGGCGTTTGAGAGGCCCCAAGTGTCCATCTATGGACGTGTGGATAAACAAAATGTGGTCTATCCATCAGTGCATCCATCAGTGTGGGGTTAATACTATTTAACCCTAAATTGGGGGGAAATTTCAACACGTGCTACAACAGAGAGGAAACTCGAGGATATTATGTGAAATAAGCCAGTCACAGAGAGACAAATACTGCATGACTGTAGTTACATGAGGTCCCTACAGTCGTGAAAATCGTCGAGACAGGGTGGAGAATGGTAGTTGCCAAGAACTGGGGTGGGGAGGAGTTAGTGTTTAAACGGGACAGAGTTTCAGTTTTACAAGATAAAAAGCATTCTAGACACATTATAAATGTATTTAATACCACTGAATGGTCTATTTTAAATTGTTAAGATGGTCAATTTTATGTTGTGTGTATTTACCACAATAAAAAAAATGGAGAAACAAAGCTAATAAAGATAAATAATATTCCTTAAGGGAATTCTGAAAAGAAGTAAGCCTGTGGGTGTGCTTAACCCGGTGCAGGAAGGATGGGACCATCCCCTCCCCGCAAAAAAATGAGTTATGGTTCCTAAATCTCCCGGGTTGTTTGTTAGTACTGAAAAAATATTTAAACTGTTCATTTTCATATACTTTTATATCAAAAATAACATATAAAATAATATATTTTAGACTGCACCATATAAACAAGCAAAGGTGAGTCTGAGGTTTTTCACTGAAACACTTTAAGGACAGAGAATGGCATTGGGTGACATGGGATTGGCTGCCCAGGACCCAGGTGCCAATGGCAGGGGAAGCTCAGAAAAGCGAGGGCTTACGACTCTGCCTCCCCAAGGTGACCTGGGGACCCCTATCATGGCAACCCCAGCAACCAGCACTCTGGGGATGGACCCTGGATGCATGGGAGCCACCAGGAGGGACAGAGCTAGGTGACCCGTGAGGAGCAGACTTAATGGGACCTAGAATCGTAAATGGTGGCTGTTAAGAAGCAACAGTGTGCAGATGTCACTGGTTGACCAGGTCACCGGTCAGCATCCGCTGAATCCTGATAATCTCATGTGCTATGACAGTAATGAGATGTCCACTTTACCTAAATGCATACATTTTAAATTGGCTTTAAATATTTTCCTCCACATAATAAAATATCAAATCCTATTAGTTCCATCTCAAAACCAGTTGGCAAATCAGACCCTCTGTCGCCAGCCTGACCCACACCGCCATGACCCTTTC
The DNA here is from genome assembly GCF_048773025.1 of Camelus bactrianus. Lineage (NCBI taxonomy): Eukaryota > Metazoa > Chordata > Mammalia > Artiodactyla > Camelidae > Camelus > Camelus bactrianus. Next base: position 3,413,844 of record NC_133570.1, on the reverse strand, counting down.
TGGGACATTCGTAAGAACCCTGAGTCTGTTCCCATGATTCCTTTTTTTGCCCAGGGCCAGAGATGCCACTTTAGATCTGAAGTTGCAGGATGTCACTCCATCTCCTCCCAGCCTTCAAGGACATTTTATCACACTTAGAATTTTTAAAAATCCCAAGTGGTCACTGAGGCTCTGAATGACCCAACTCCACTCATTCCATCTCTTGTCGCCTCCCTCTTCCCCACTGAGCACAGCTACCTGGTGTTAATTCCTGGATGCAAAGCAACCTTCACCTTTAATAAAGGGAATCAGTCAGAATGGCCATCATTAAAAAGTCTATAGATAGTAAATGCAGGAGAGGGTGTGGAGAAAAAGGAGCCCTCCTACACTGCTGGTGGGAATGCAGTTTGGTGCAGCCACTGTGGAGAACAGTATGGAGGCTCTATGAAAAAGCAAAAATAGAGTTACCCTATGATTCAGTAATCCCACCCCTGGGCATATATCCAGATAAAACTATAACTGAAAAAGATACACGCACCCCAATGTTCATAGCAGCACTATTTACAGCAGCCAAGACATGGAAGCAACCTAAGTGTCCATCAACAGATGAGTGGATAAAGAAGATGTGATACATATATACACAATGGAATACTACTCAGCCATAAAAAGGAATGACATAATGCCATTTTCAGCTACATAGATGGACCTGGAGATGATCATACTAAGCGAAGTGAGTCAGACAGAGAAAGACAAATACCATATGATATCACTTATACATAGAATCTTTAAAAAATGATACAAACGAACTTTTTACAAACCAGAAAGAGAGTCATAGACATAGAAATTAAACTATGGTTACCAAAGTGGGAAGAGGTGGGTGGAGGGATAAATTAGGAGTTTAGGATTAGCAGATACATGCTACTATATATAAAATAGATAAACAGCAAGGTCCTACTGTACAGCACAGGGGACTATATTCAGTATCTTTTAATAACCTATAATGAAAAAGAAGATGAAAAGGAATATATATGTGTATGTATATCTGAATCACTTTGCTGTACACCTGAAACTAACATGACATTGTAAATCAACTCTACTTCAATTGAATTTTTTAAAAATTAAGACATATTACTATATATAAAATAAATAAGCAACAAGGACCTACTGTAGAGCACAGGGAACCAAATTCAATCTCTTGTAATAACATAATGGAAAATAATCTGGAAAAAATATATATATGTACGTATATGTGTGACTGAATCGCTTTGCTGTGCGCTTGAAACTAACATTGTAAATCAACCGCACTTCAATTAAAAATTTTTAAAAACATCTAAAAAAGAGAATCTTGGTTTTGGCTGCTTTTGTGTGATAAAGCCTAAAATCCTGACTAGGCATCCAGAGAGCTACAATCAGAGGCTGTGTTGAGCAACTTTGTGTAAAAATCAGAATTTGTGGAGCGAGTCTGCACCTGGGCCGCTTCGGGAAAGACGCACGTGGGTCGCGGGCGGGGAGCGGGCGGCAGCTGCCGGCGCACGGGGGACGCGCTCCGGGACGCGCGGGACAGTTCATCACTCCCGGTGGCGAGGCCGGATGCTGATCTGGAAGCGAGCGCGCGGGGGTGAGAGACGCTCCCGGCCTTCGTCTCGGCGCCGTCTTCTCTTCTCTCCAGACGCCCGGGCTGGGGCGCGTCCCCCCGCAGGTGACACGGAGGCTGCTCCGTGGCCCAGAGCTGGAGTAGAAACAGCTGGAAGGAGCGCACGGGTGGGGCCGCTCCCCGCCTCGCCCTCTCTGCCCGCGCTGTCAAATCGGGTACCACGGATTCTAGCCAAGAGGGACGTTCGGGGGAAGCAGGCAAGCCAGCTGTCACGGGGGTGTAACTGGATCGAAATGGGGTGGTGACGTTTTAGGAAAAACCACAACACACACACACACACCCCTCCGAAGCACGCCCTCTGCGGGGTGCGGGGCTGGGGGACTTCTGCTCCCCCCCTGAGTCACTGGTGGAGCGGTGCTCGAGGCCGGGATGCAGTTACACCGGAGGACTCCCAGCGCAGCCCACAGTCACAGAGTAAACTTTCTCACGGCGGTGGGGGCAGGCGGAGCCCTGGGGCCCGGAGAGGCTCTTCTGGGAGGTTGCAAGTGGAGGGCAGAATGGACGGTTCAGGCTGAAACACCCAGGAGCGATGGGGAGGGCAGACACTGGCTGGAGGACCTCTGCCTAAAGACCCACCTTCACTTCCTCCGCCTGGACCACTTGTGCACATGTCATCACGGCGGTGACTGCCCTGCGCTGCCATTGTCTGGGTATCTGCCCATTTGCACTAGACTCCACCCTGACCGCAGGCTGGGGTCGCCGGATTTAGCGCATAAAGTTGCAGCACATCCACTTCAGTTTGAATCTCAGAGATGCAGGAATATATTTTGAGTCTAAGCACGCACCGTGCATGTTACAGAACATTGTGTCAATTGGGAATCTCGTGGTCTGTGGCACTGGACAGGCGCTAATTCTGATGAATGGAGGCACAAGGCATTCGAAGCAGTGTTTAGCTAATTGTCTAAAAGGTGGACACGCCTCTGATTTCACAGTGAGCCTGTGGTCACCTTGCCATGGCGAAGCCAGCACACCAGTCACTTTTTCTCAGCAACACGATGTTCAGCGTGCACTGTCTTCAGGAGAAGCCCTGACTGTCTGTCAGGTGCAATCATCACCCGTTCAGGGCAGTAACGTGGAAACCGCAGCGCAGCCAAGACAGGGAGGCCGTGGTCCATCGGCAGGCGGGTGAACAATCTCATCGCTAAACAGCCGCAGTTTTCGTGTCTCTTGTGTTAAATCATTCAGGGAAGCGACTGCGTGGTTAAATTCGATCGAATGTAACCGCAGTCACGAGGCTCATGAGGGTTACTTTCCTCTTCACTCCATCAGTTAAGACATTCGCCCTGAGGTCCTGTCAAAGGTGAGGTGCCTTTTACGAGGTGAAGGTCTCCTGCTTCTGGGGAGGAGGTCACAGAGGACACGCTGTCCCAGGGCACCCGCCAACAGGCACCGACCGCACAAAACTGATGACGCCGGTAAGTTTCCATTATTTTTTTTCCATTTAATCCACCCTCATCATAGCTATTAACCTCATTTTATGTGGAATCTGAGTCCCTGGGAGATTAAGTCTCATGGGGTCATAGAGGGAGAGAGGGTCCGAGCTGGGACTGAAACTCAATTTTATCTGAATTAAAAAATCTATGCTGAAAGGGGAGGGTACAGCTCAAGTGGCAGAGCACATGCTTAACATGCCGAGGTCCTGGGTTCCATCCCCAGCACCTCCTGCAAAAAATAAGCAAACCTAATTACCTTCCCCCCAACCAAACAATAAATAAATAAAGTGAATTAAACATCTACGCTGAAACAAGTTTATACTGTAGAGCACAGGGAACCATATTCAGCACCTTGCAGTAACCCATGGCAAAGAAGAACGTGAGAGCGAATGTGTGCATGTTCCTATGTGACTGAAGCACTGTGCTGCGGCCCAGAAATTGACACAACGTTGTAAACTGACTACACTTCAATAAAACTAGATTTTTTTTTAAAAAGTCGGCGGTGTTAAGCACCACGTCAGGCCTTCTAGTAAACTTCCCAGGGAGTAAGTTGGGTGAAGGAGGCGAACCTGGGAGGGCTGAGAGGCTCCTGGTCTATAGAATCAAAACCTTCGACCAGTCCCTGAACTTACAAATGGGAAACACCGACTGTTTGCAGCGAGTCTCCGTCAGGGGTGCGTGGGCTGCCTACTGGGCGACTTGACGCTGACGTTTCTCTGCTGCCTTGGCTCTTGTCACATGTCCATTAAGTACCTTCCTTTATCCATTTTACTGAAAAAGCTCAGTGCTGCAAGTCTGGCTTCTATTGGGCAAACAGTGTACTTATTTCTTGTAACTCCTCAAGGCTGAGTGTCCCCTAAAGAAATAGGGGCTTGGGATTATGCTGCAAGTCTCGATCCAGATTTTATCAAGAGCCCTACTCTCCAGTTTCCACAGTCCTCACACCCCTCCTCGTGCACACCTGCGATCACCTCTGCTACCCACTGGGCACCAGGACGTACTTGAATTCTGGATACCTGGAACTTTTGTGGAAACTGTTCTTTTTTTTCTGTCTCTGTTTTTGTGTTCATGCATGCTGATAACTGATTGTGCAAATGGTTTTTTTTCTCCCCAGTCGGAGGGATGTGTGTGAAAATTCTTTGAGAAAGACCAGACAGATAGAAGCAAAGGCATCAATCAGTCGCTGTCCTGCGGGTAGCGCTGACAGAAGGCTCGGTCCTCGAGAGCTCAGAGAGGACACTACGCCTGGTGTCAGACTGGCTGCCCCGTCAGTCCCGACTCGGGGACTCTGTCTGGCGGGAGATGGCACACCCTTGAAACTGACGCACTGGCATACACGGAACTCAAGCCCACCTTCCTGCGGGGGCAGCAGTGGCCACAGGAAGTTAAGGAGCCTACATTTACAGGACTTTGAAGCAGCAGGAAGGTGACCCCCCTCCTAAATAAGGGCGTACATGATACAGGATCCCCAAAATGGAAGTTTCAGCTGTGCCCCCGAGACAATCGATTTCTAAGTAAGGACTAGCAGCGAGGCAGGGACACACATTAATAGCCAACTTCTCACCCTCCCTTAATATTCGTAAATGTGCTTCAGTGCCCCTCAGAGTATAGAAGTTTCCTAAGAACCAGAATCAATGGGGGAAATTAGATTAGATTTAGTTCATTTGATGACTCCTTACCTGGTTGCTGGTTCTGGGAAGCAATGGACTTCCTGAAGCCCCAGCAGGAAGCTGGTAAGAGCTGGCATATTTAACCCCGTAATTAATATGAACGATTATTAATAAATGAGATTTTTGCAACTCAGTAATGGTATGGGAAACCGTTTTTCCCCCTACCGTGGACAATTAACCATGAAGAGAATAATTGTAGACCTCATAAAAGTAAAAATCCAATTAAGTGATTTTCTGTGCTTAGGGAGGTATAAAATGTCCTACTCGTTCACTTTCATAATTAAGAACAAGAAACATAAAACTGCTCAATGATATGATGATAAATAATTTAATCTTTTATTTGGAGTCCACATTATGGCGACTTAGGAAGAAAATGGGATTAAAAGAGGGACAGAGACTGAGAAAATCAGGCTGGGTTTACCGAGGAGCTGCACTCTCTCACACGAGTCACTCCTGTTGTAAAACGAGAATATTAGACTCAGTCGTCTCTTTGGTCTCATCTGGATCTATCTGTGAACTGGGGTCCAAAAGGAGGGAGAAGGACAGAGAGAGACAGGGAGAGGTGCTTCTGATTGTTGATACAAACAGAAAACTTAAAATTGTCTCAAATATTCATGGAGCACATGTCAAGATAGACCATATTCTGGGCCATCATAAAAATTCAAGTAATTTTAAAGGATTAAAGTTATATGATTCATAGCCTCTAACCAAAATGGAACTAAATTAGACAGCAATAACCTATTTTAAAAATCCCCAGGTATTTGGGGATGAAATAACACGATTTTAAAGAAGAACTCAAGCCAGATATGAGAAAGTGCTTTGAACCAAACGACAATGAAACACAATATACCAAGGTTATTGGACAACGCTGAAACCGTGTATTAGGGGAAAGTTTGTTGCGATAAATGCCTTTATTCGAAAAGAAGAAAGGCCTTAAGTGAATGACTTCAACTTTCGCCTTAAGAAACAAAGGGGAAAAAATGAGGAAGAAGAGCAAATGAAACCCAAAGTCAGCAGAAGACGACAAATGATAAAGATCAGAATGGGAGCCAACTGAACTGAAAAGAAGAGTAATGGAGAGAAAAATCCATGAAACAGAAGCCAGTTCTTTGAGAAGATAAGTTGAGAATCCTTAGCCAGACGCATCGGGGAGAAGACGAGAGAAGGCACGATCGTCAGCGTGAGGGATCAGAGAGCACGTCCTACTGCAGACCACAGGCAGCAAAGGAACCGCAAGGAAACATCACGAAGAAGGCTATAAATCCAACAATTTCGTTGGAACAGATACATTCCTTGAAAGACACAGTATCAAAGCACACACGAAAAGAAATACATGAACTAGATACTCCTATGGTTATTAAAGAAATCATATTTGTACTTAAAACCCTCCCACCAAGCGAATTCCAGGCCAGAGTGCTTTATGGAAGAACTCCGCCAAATATTTTAAAATTAAGTAACTCATTCCTGTCCATTTCTTCCAGAAGATTGAAGAGGGAATGAATACTTGCTTTCCAACTTATGAGGGCAGCCTTGTCTTCATGCCAAAAGCTGTCACAAACATTATAACAACGAAAACTATAGACTGATAACTTTCATGAAAATGGATGCAAAAATTATAAATAAATTTAGACTGTTGAATCCAATTTAACATGTATGACTGATCATTCATCATCACCCACTGAGGTTTATTCCAGGAATGCAAGGTTGTCATAGCTTTCAAAAATCAATGTAACCAATGTATTATCAGAATAAAAAATAAAAATAAACCTGAGGGGGTATGTCTTTCTTGTTGGGTTTGGCTGTAAGGGACAGAAAATCTAACTTAGACTGGCTTAAAATATAAAAGCATTTGTCATTGATTTAATGAAATGTCCCTTAGAGGCTATCTTAGGATTCTTTCATAGTGGCTAGATGATATTATCAGGAACACAGGCTCCTTCCACTCTTTCACGCTAGTATATCCAACCTGTGATTTTTCCTCCTAATTCCTGGTGCCTCATGGTCACAAAATGATTGCCCGAGAGCCAGGCATCACATTCTCATAGACCTCATACAAAGCAGTATAGAACGTGAGATCGGTGAAAAGAACATCTTTTTGTGTATCTTTTTTTAATCAGGAAGAATTTTTGCCCAGAACTCATCGGTTCAGACTCTCTGGGATCTCTTTTAAAAGGGCACAACTCCCACTCACAAGAGCTCCATCCGTATGACCTCATCACCTCCCAAAGGCTCCACCTCCCAATACCACCGTCTTGGGGAACAGGGCTTCAACTTATGAATCTGGAGGCGGGGGGAGCAGGGAATGCAAACATTCAGTTTATGGCAGCAGCCAAAGAGAGATGTGGGGGCTTGAAATGATTAAAAAAAATTTTTAAATAATGTTTGATTTTGAATTGTGGACAAATAGAATTCTTTCATGATTCCCTGAGCAAATCAAGAAACTATAAAGTACTTTTAGGCAGAGAGGGAGGTTTTATTTTATATTCAAACAAAAAACAGATATGATTTGTGACTACCTTATCGGTTGAGTTTTCCAGGTTAAATCTGATCATTTCGTGACAAATCATAGTCTACAGTCATTAAAGGAAGTTGAGATGATCCTTGGTGAAATGTAAACACAACCACAATGATAAACTTGGCAATTAAGTCAAAAATATCCTTACAAATAATATGCAAAATTCATGCGCTGTGGTGGCACCAATTTTGCAAAATTGCATCCATTTTTCACAGATGACTCAGATGTGGAATCCATCCATGTGGAATCAAGCCTCGATGAGCGTATTGTGGTCATGGTGATAGCTAAGCCTCTGATGAGAGGCATCAGGAAATAATCATCACACTCATTCAGAGCTCTCCGCTACAGTTGCAAAGTCAGTGATTCATGTATCTGCAACTTTAAAGGGAATAAAAAAAAAAAAATGAGGTCAGGGGAAGTATGAGCCCAAGCGAGGGTGGTAGAACTTGACCTGATTGACTCACAGCGGCAAAGAGCATCGTTCTCCCACCAGCTTCTGTTCCCACAAGACTGACATGAGATGTGAACACTTCAGTATGTGGAGACAGGCCTCTGACCTCCCTTCTGCAAACTACTGACCTCTATCCTTTCTTTAGATGACATTTTAATTTTACTTAAAGAAAGATTTAATACAGAAATGCACATTTATTTTAAAAATGAATTTAAACATAGATTCAAAAAGAAAATGAAAAAAATCCTTCAATTCCGACCATCCAGGGAAAAGAAGTAATCTTTTCACTGGTACAGGGACAGACAGAAAACACACAAAGGGTGTGTTTTCACCATACGGTGCCCCCAGTGACTGGGGTGAGATTGCCTACAAATAGCATTTCATGGACATTCAGGTGGCTTCCATGTCTTGGCTGTTGTAAACAGTGCTGCTGTGAACACTGGGGTGCGTGTGTCTTTTTGAATTAGAGTTTCCTCTGGATAGATGCCCGGGAGTGGGACTGCAGGATCATAGGGTAAGTATTTTTAGTTTTTTAAGGAATCTCCATACTATTTGGCTAAACCAAAGTACATTCCCACCAGCAGTGTAGGAGGGCTCCCTGTTCTCCACAGCCTCTCCAGCATTTATCGTGCGTGGACTTTTGAGTGACGCCCATTCTGACAGGTGTGAGGTGACACCTCACTGTAGTTTTGACTTGCATTTTTCTCTGATGATTAGCGATACTGATCATCAACAGATGATTGAACAAGTGCCACTCAGCCATAAAAAGCATTAAAATAACGCCATTTGCAGCAACATGGATGGACCTGGAGGTCATCATACTAAGTGAAGTCAGCCAGAAAGAAAGAGAAAAATGCTGAAAATTATGTGATGGTTTGTCTTTTAAGAAGCAAGTAGCCTATGGAAAATGTTAATATGACAAACTTCAAAGTGAGTTAGATTAAGCAAATTACTTTGTTTTCTCTTTTGAAATATGGTCAAGTGTGTGTCATAAAACTCCTCTATAAGAATGTGTTTCTGCATTTAAATGATGTTAAATCATCTTTAAACATATTTTTTATTCCAATGAGATTACTCACACTTACAGAAATAGATTTAAATTTGGCGCACAAATTAAATTTTGCATTTATACTCAAAGGAGAAAAGGACTATATTGTGTACAAGCATACAGACACTGATGAAACATGTTTTTTTGAGGTGGGGCAGGGGTCTCTTTTTAAGGTGGGAGAATTGATGGAAAAGTCTTACATCTATCTAAGTCCAGGAAGCACACATCTGGTCTCTTTGCCCTATTTTGCATCAACTCCCATATTTAGCTTAGTGCATTCTTGCAATTTTGCAGTTTGAGAAAAGCATTTCTAATCATGAGGTTCCGTGGATGTGGGCTCACCCCCTACATTGTGCCATTTCATCAGCGGCGGTGCGGTGGTGTGGGCCAGTGTATGGATACAATGAAACAATGGCTTTTTCTCGAATGCTGTTCTCACATCAACGCACAGTACATTCTCTTGAGTTCTGTTAACCAGCAGCTGGAAAACTAACTTTAATTTCTGCCAACCCCTGGCCAGCAATTTCTAGAGTGTCTGAAAGAAACGCTCTAGAAAATCATGGCTTTCCTCAGCACGCAGGAAATAACTTCCTGTGCAATGAAATTCATTTTTGTAGGTTTACAGCAAATGTCAGCAGTCCTAACGGGTGGCTTGAAAAATGTTACCCCATTTGTCTAAGAGCAGAGACTGTCTGCCAGTATCAGGTAACAATAATAATAATAATAATAATAATAATAATAATAATAATAATAATAATAATAATAATAATAATAAATAATAATAATAACTTATCTCACACACATCTATTTACCCAACAATCACCCACACTGTCGGCACTAATGTGTCATTGCAGTAGGCTGCCAGTTGCTACCCCCTCATACCCACGTCCTCAGTCTTCTTTTTTTCACTAACAAAATCCCCAATTTTAGCCGGTTGTGCAGGATAAACACCGCATCCTCCCGCCTCCCTTGCAGCTATCTGTGGTCACATGATTGAATTCTGTCCCACAGCACATGGAGAACCGTGCACACATCTTCTGGGTCAGAGCTGTAAAGGGAGGGGACATACCCCCCTCTCCCTTCATCTCCCCTCTCTCCACCAGCTGCAACAGGATGTGAAGGTGCCTCTTACGCAACCGTGTAGGTAATGACAGTCCTTAAGGGACAGAGAAGCTACAAAAGAGAAAGTGCTCTCACACAAACGTTTCTTAAAGGACGCCTAGTGTTTCCGGAGACTCACATCGGTATGAAATGACCACCAGTCTACACACGAGATGAATTGCCACCATCACTGTCTGCAAGGTGCACAGCCTGGCAATCGGAGAGATGCCCCTTTGAGTTAGTGGCGACACCAGACCTGGACATCAGATTTTCCAGCTGGGGCTCCTGATAAGGTGCTGACAGGGAGAGATAAGAATTTTAAAAGCTAACGAAGGCCATTTCCCCGTGAGAGCCAGCATGCCACTCTAACGGGCAGAGGATTTAATGGAGGAGGTGGTGAGATTATTAGAGAATTGATACCTGGATGTCAGAAGCATTGGCCAAGGACCACATGTAATCAAAGAAAGGGAGAGAGGACCGAAGTTACCATTTTTTTTTTTTTTTTTTTTTTGCCTTGTTCAAGGACAGCTTTCCCTACCAACAATGATGGACTTGCTTGGCTCAGGGATTTTCCACACACATTTGGTTCCAATCAACTTAGGGTACAGCTCTCCCTTTCTTTACTCTGATGAATGAGAATTTTAAAAAATGAGTTTCCCTTCTGCAGGCATGAAGCTGAGAAAAACACTGCCACTTTGGACGAATACACATCCTGCCTCATCTGGGCAACAGAGGCTCTTTAGATCGTCTGCTGTGGGTGAATTATTACTTTTTTTTTTTTCAGGGAGCAAGAGGAAGCTTTCTAGAACGGCTGAGACCAGCCGTTACCCGGGTGGTTGGTCTTGTACGCACACACGGAGCCTAGTGGGAGAAGATCCCTCAGGTTGCCTGAAAGCAAATCTCTAAAGCTTTCTGGACAGCTGTTCATGAATGTTGAACTGGGTATTCTGGGAGGTGGGTGAGACAGCGCTACGGAGATTTCTGATAGGTTTTGATTATTCACATTGAGAGTTCTGTCTCCTGGTACTTCTTATTTAAGAAGATGCTTCTGCTGGTCCTTTATAAAATGAAATCAGTGAACATTTCTAACCCGGTAATGAATGTCTGGTACAGGACTAAGTAAACAGCTGAATTAAATACCAAGAGGGAACGCTCAGAAAACCACTAATTTTCCCAAAAAGAGGTCTGATCTTGACATTTGACCCTTAATACTTGACCCTAGAGTAAAAAAAAAGAAAAATATTTTCTCAACTAACAAATATATATGTATTTATATTTATATATATGTATAAATTTTTGACATAATTGTTCATGGAAGAATGATTCCTAATTGCCAAAATGAGGAAACAGCCCAAATGTCCATTAACTGATAAATAAACAAAAGTTTGTATATCCCTGCAGTGGAAACATATACAGTCATAAAGAGGAATGAATTAGTCATACGTGTTACGACATGAATGGACCTTGGAGACACAATGCTAAGTGAAAGATGCCAGTCACAGAAGGCCACATGTTGTATGATTCCACACATACGAAATAACCACAATCAGAAAACCCACAGAGACAGAAAACCAACCAGTGGTTTCCAGGGGTGTGGGGGGGGGAGGGCAAGTGATTGCTCATGGGTGTGGAGTTTCTTTTTGGGGTGATGAAAGCGTTCTGGAATTGGATAGCGGTGATGCTGCACCCTTATGTATGTATTAAGCACACTGTACACTTTAAAAGGTGAAGCTTATCAAATGATTTTAATCTCAGTTTTTAAAGAAGAACTGATCCAAGCATCCCTTTTGGCGTCTTTCCCTCCCTGCCTCACTCTGCTCTCCACCAGCGTTTCCCGGGAACACCTCTCACCTGAATGACTTGATTGGAATACTGGTTCCCAGGTTTGATCGTGAAGGAAGGCAAATTAAGGCAAAATCCCTCTCGTTCCCAGTTTAAAGTGAAAGGCAAGTGCCCCCTGCTGGTCGCTCAGGGAGGAGCAGGGTTACCACACAGGCGATGCTCTGCAAAGACATCCCCTCTCTAGTATTCAGCTTCCTGGACTGTCGCCCTCTAGGAACGGTGAAGACCTACAGGCGCCGTCTTTACAAAGATGGTCCAGGACCCCACTTTGGAAAGTGGGGGTTCTTACCTCCCCATTGCTTTGCTGAACCTTTAAGTGTCCCTTTTATAATATTCTATTAAAACTGTGAGAATAATGTCGCAGCATTCCATAGTGACTCAGGAATAAAATGATATAAAGCCACTTGGATGGGCTCTGTCTCTCCACCACCATCCTGAATTTGCTGCTGGTCATTTTTAGGGTTTGGTGTGCTTCTTGGCACAAGAACTTAAACACATCACTCAGAACTTGAAAAAAAAAGTACCCGTAAAGTAGAGATTTCAAATCTAGACTTACAATGACCAGATCTCATGCATTTTAATTTTTCATAAAGAAACAATCTATTTCATTACAATTTAATTTGTTTGACCCGACCAATCCACATTCGCAGGCAATGCTGACAAATTCAACAGGCTTTATAAATCATTCATCAATATCCAGTTTGTCATAAATTCACTCCAACTTTGGAAACAGGCCCAGAAGCTAATTTTGTACCACTTCTTGCAAATGATCCATAATTCATAATTACTGTTTCCTTCAAGTCTGACAGGTATTTCATGCTGTAAAATGGCAAAGTTTGCTGACCATTCACAACACACACACACACACACACACACACACACACTCTCTCTTCCCTCAAAAATAAAAAGGGTGTAGCAATTGCCAGCCACTCTTTTAAAAATACTCTAGGGGAAATAAAAACAGCTTTTAGAGGGGAAAAAAAAACATGTCAGAGGAACAGGAAGCTACAAGGAGAATTCCTGTTGCTTATTTCAGCAAAAAGATGTTAGTTTAAGCTTTATGATTGTTGGTGGTATGTGACCTAGAATAACTTTGTCAGAGATTGAAATTTATTTCGGGTGTTCGGAGAGGTAAATTGAAAGCCCTGGGAATTTTTAGCACCGTCAATTTCCGCCGTGGCTTTGGAATAAGTGGGGCATATGGACTTCATCCTTTTTTTCTAAAACAAGAAGTTATTTACTGAGCGCAGGCGCGGGTAAAGTAGCAATCCTGGGACGCGTTCAGCGTTACCCAACTTGGAGCACTTACCCTCCTTGAAAATATGTGAAGAATACCTTAAAAAAATATTTGACTATCTTGTGAATGCAAAGGAAGCAATCCGTGTGAGCCTCAGAGACCATAGTAAATCCTTCCTTGTTAAAAATGTGATCACAAAACCAAGAGTCCCTTCAGAGGCAGGGAGGGGTGTGACGGCCACAGTATTTTTCTCTCCAGATACATTGTTATTCAGTACTTGATGGCTACATAAAAACAGACTGAAAGCGGTTTCAAGTGGGGCTGGCTGGATCAAACGACACTACCCTTTTACACTTCTCACGTTCAGAAGCTGTTGGACAAACTCCCAATTCACTCTTCAGATCTTGGCGATCATGTTCTTTAAGAAAAATGAAATGAGTGGTACCCGTACTGAGTAGTCAATTTCCAACCTGCTCATCCTCGACGAGACTCAGAGTCGGCTCTCAGATCTTCTGTGGTCAACATTCTGCCCGTTAGAAGTGGTGGCCATTCCCTAGACAGGCACAGGCTTCTTTCGGATGAAAATGAAGCTCACAACATATTCTGCGTGAGAGACAGTTCAGGCATCAATGAGTGAATACGGTACAGGGACCAGTGGACCCTGACCAGGTTGCCTGTGTCTATGGACCGCGGTCCATCCGCATTCCTCGTGGACACAGGGGCCGCGCAGCTTCGTGGCGCCCTTGGAGAGGGGGGCGGTGTCCCGAGTTCACTGCTGAGCATGGCAGAGCGGTAACCCGCCCACCCTCCTTGTCGATTCACCCAGTTGCTTTTTTTGGCAACTGGATTCCTCCATCCTCACGGCGACCCTGCTCTAGCGTGACATCCGAATCACCTAAGGCATCTCATTCCTGAAGACCGGACCATCACATGTGAGCTTCTGAGTCAAAACATGGAATTTAGCACTGGCCCCCACTCTCTTCTTTCTGGTAAATTCTGCACAAGTCGTGTACCCACTTTATGTTCAGATGTCCATTAGCTCTCACAAGGGTATAAGGATAGTGAAAGGAAAGGCTCTTTGAGAAAAAAATTTTTTTTTCTGAGACACTCTGAGAACACAACGAAGTCTTAAGGTTATGTTCTTCTGTTGTTGCCTGTTTCAAGTTTTTCAGACAAAAGTCAGCAAAATCAGAAGCTGTTTCATAGATCAGGGTCCAGAGAAGTCCGGACAATCCCATTTGGAAGGTGCGAACACAGGCGGTAATATTCTCAGTATTTTCCATTTCAATAAAGATATGAACTATGTTAAACGATTCAGTGAAGAAATGGCAATCGAGGGTTTAAGAAATTATGATTCATTTTAGATATATAGGTTTCCCAAATTTAATTCCCTCAACACATGGAGATATTTTTATTATAAATATGCTGCTCCTGAGATAACGCCAACGTCTGACAACGTGACGGAGGAACACATGGTAGAGATTTTAGTTTGATGCCAGCACATGGTTTTAAGATCGTTTAATATCATCAATGGTCATTTTTCTTCACCCTTTAGTGTGATGTCGTTAAGTAGCTGAATTTATAGCTTTCTTGAATTTTGTGTCCTCCCCAAAATCATCCCTTCCAGTATGAGCTACCCCGCCCTACTCCGAGAAGGGACTTGCTGAAAAGTGTCTCCACTGATGGTTACAAAAACAGCTGTGGAAAAAATATTTTAAAAATCCCAGGTCTATATCCTTTATTACAAAATTGGAACTCATTAAGCAAAATAATATCCTTTTATCCCCCAGCTCAGACTCTCAGCGCAATGCGTCAAAGCAACGCTGGCTGGACTTCATGCCAATTTTCAAGCCTGCAGCTTTCCTGTTGTCTCTAGAGCCTTATTTTTAGCAGAAAATATTTGTGCTAAAAATGGACATTCTGAAAACACAAGAAACTCTTAACGTTAGGTTCTCCTGTATTTATCAGTTTCAACTTTTCAGGCAATGACCAGCCAGAAAGCAAGGGGGCTCCGTTTACTCAAGAAATTTGAATTGATGTAACTAGGGGCAAATAAGACACTAAAACACGTTAAGATTTAAAATAGGAGAATGGTTCCTAAGGTCGTGTTTTGTGAAAAACAAAAAGCATGAAGCTCTGGCAATTACATACCTGGAAGGGTTCTCCCTAGTCTGAGCGCAAAACAGCACACATAAGAAAGTGTAATCGTTGTCTGGGGATCGCCTGAATGTTGACACTGAAGACCTGTACAGAGTTATACAGACAGAGAGGGAAAAATAATTTTCCCGAGAGACGTGGGAAAGACGAACCGTGCAGCAAGGCTGTGGTACCCGTGACATGCAGTGTTGCATCCCCCGGGAAAGAGCCCAAAGTTAAGAGGCAATTTTAAATCTTCTTAAAAGAAGTTTGTGTCTTCGACAGCTGAGCTTTGACTGGGGCATTTGGTCCATTGCCATTTACGGTGATTATTGACAGACATGAGTTTACTGCCATTTTAAAATTTGTTGTCCAGTTGATTTTGTATTTCTTCTTTGTTCGTTTCTTTTTCTTTTCATTTTTCTTTTTTTGTGGCTTGATCATTTTCTTTGGTATTAGCTTGATTCCCTTTTGTTTTTTATGACTCTTATTGGATGCTTTTGATACCTGGTTGCCCTGGTTTTCAAGCGTGTTGACACATGACTATGTCTGTTTATTTTAGACTGGTGACCCTACAGGCTTTGAACATAGGGCATTCCTTTGAATCCTTGGCACCCATGTACTCTTACATTACACGCAATGTCAATACACTCAACTATTCATTCAACAAACATTTCTTGATTAATTTAAAACACCCTGGTTCTGTACCACCTAGGTGCTAGATGAACAAGGTGACAAGATCTCTTCCTTCAGGAGCTTATAGTCTAGAAGTCACGTGATCTCCTGGGCAAATGTAATTTACAAGAAACAAACTAGACAGTGTAGGACCTGATACAAGGGGAAAAAAAGAAAGAAAGAAAGAAAACGAATGAACGAGCAGGGACAAGTGCCAGCAGACAGGGGGTGGCAGCAACACCATCAAAACTAAAGGTGGAATTTCAAAGAGCTCGTCCTTTGGGCCACTTATAAGGGAACAAGCTGGCTTAGACCCATGGCCTCAGTGACAGTCAATACATTTTGCACTGGTTACAGCAACAACCAGTGAACCTGGGGTGATTCTCAGTCCTGCACCCACTTTAGCCTAAATCCTGCCCCTCATTAAGATTGCAAGAAAGTGGCATGCTTTTAAGTCAGTTGACTCCCCACGAAACATGATTAATATTTAAAGACATTCGCTTTTGCAATGATACATATAGAATCACTCAGCTTTAACACTGCTGGAAACACGAGATTTCTCATCGTCACCTGACAGGGGTCTGGTTCTTTTTGTCGTCCCCACATGCCAGGTCGATGGCTATTTTCCCTTGAACACTTTTTTATTCCCCATCCCACATGGCCAGTGGTGCTGCTATTCCGTCATATCCAACTGCCTCATCACATGGAGGAGGAGAAGGTTGAGGAGATGAAGGTTGGAAGACCCTTCCAATGGCCCCATGTTCTGAGTGGCACAAACCTGCAGGCCCACCTGGGTCGGGGAGGCAGACTCAGGACCATCCAGGCTGAGGCCAGGGAAACACGCAGATGGAGATGGCCCCGCCCCCAGTGTTGCACATGACGTAACGATATAACAGCATTTCAGAGCAAGGGGGTAAATGGAAGACAAACCCTAGGAACAGAGGACCTGTTTCCGGGAATGGGCTTATAACTTAAGAGGCGTTGGGAACTTATTTAATTAAACACGTGGTGGCGGGCATATTCCACAGAGGCGTTAAAAATCACCAAACTTATTTCCAGAGCAGAGCCATTCTTGAGCTACAACTTGCAGCCAGACCTTCAGCCTAGGGTAAGCTAACCGCCAACACTGCTATCCAGAAAAGAGTTCTGAAATGATAAACCACCAGTCACTACAGGACGAGCAGAAGCTCACCGCTATAAAATGCAAAACATCGCTGAATTTTCTGAAACACTGATTGCAACCACCCTAAACCAAACATGTGAGCAGGACTAAAGCCCGTCTCTGTAATACGCCAGACATCCACATGAAACGCACAGATTCCAGCCCAATATTTAGATGATCGGTCTGCCTGTCACCAGTCCTGGGATGAGGATGTTTAAAACCCCAGATGTTTGACATCACAGACACGCTGCTAACTGCATCCCGAGGGACGGCTCATCTGGGCGCACTTACGTCTACCCACATCCTCCAGATTGGTGCCAATTAGTCATCTTTGTGTGAGATTGCATTAGCGCCTCTGCTCGCCAGCATTTCCCTTAAGTAATTTTCTTTAGGGAAGCAGAAAGCAATCACTGCAAAAAAAAAAAAAAATTAGGAGAAGTTCTGATTTTCCAGTAAAGGAAAAAAAAAAAAAGGTGACTCTCAGGAAAATAATTTTCAGATCATGGCTGCCTTCAACGGGTAATGTAGATGGAGTGAGGAAAGATGCGACTTTTCGAAGCTCAAGTACTGAAACAGAAATTAAAGGTGGTGGCTGGTTTATAATGCACAAGGGGCAATCGGCCATCTGACACAGTAACCACAGTAACCCCTTGTCCATGGAAAGGGGCCGGATACCTACATGTTCGACAAGAAGGGGTGGGGGAGACGGGGGAAGGAAAGAAGGGAGAAATACATGCGTCCCCTCTAACGTTTTGCTTTTAATCTTGCCGACCAACAGCCACTAACCCTTTACAGTGAAACAGTTTGGTATTAAACTTGTAAAACATACCAAAATGCACCACTTACACAGAAGGTATAATTTTTTATGGATTGAGTACACTGAAATGACAAATGTTTATAAGATGCCAAGGGAATTCATCATTGGAATTGTCCAAGTGAAATGAGCAGTTTACTCCCTGGACAGGTTCCGTATTCAAATGTGATCTTACTTCCCCGTTAAGATGAATCTCTGCAGACAGTGCAAATATTTGCCGTCTAACCCGGGTCCTTCATCCGCGTGCAGCGTTAGCAGGGTAAGACCTTGGGATTACTTGTTCTTTGCCACAGACATGCATCCAGCCGACCGAGCGCTAGGTGGAAAAGGCAGTCTGAGTGCGCACTGACCCCCCGGCCTCCAGGGGGCAGAGTCCCACGACTAGCTGGCTGGCCATGGGTCTGTTCGCCCATTTGACAGATGGGAATCTCCAGGGAACACACTGTAGCCAAGCCTTGGCAGAAAACTGATAAGCACATCTGAGTTTATTTCCTTGTTGCTCTGATTCCCGCCACTCCCCCCCACCCCCAGTTCTGTTGCTTTTTTCCAATCTTAGCCATGGCTTGAATTTTTCTTTTTTTTTTTTTCTTTCCTTTTCACTTATTAATAGGTACTTACATCTGGAGAATCTGGCCTGATGAAAGGAAAGGCTTGAAACTACCTGCGAATTGCACTGTCATTTAGACATTGACTTTGGGGGGCCGTTTTAGTATCCCCTACGTCATTGAAATCAGTCAAACAAAAGTGTGAATTTAAGAAATCAGAATTTTCGCTTTCTCCCAAAAGTTAAAAAAAAAAATTAAGGGGAAAATGCATTAATTTTATTTTTCGTTTAAAGCCAAATATGTAAGGACAGAGGGGCTGGAAGGGGATACAAGAAAGACACAATTTGGAAAGTTAAATCAAATGCCAAGTGTCAGGCGATCCAAGAAGAAATCCAGTTTATTCTACAAAGATCCTACAGGCTCAGGAATAAACCAGGTACCACCGATGCTCTACTAAGCTCGGCCCCACTAAGCACATCCCTCCTGGACCAGCTTGCTAACCAGAGCATCTGACTCGGAAGAGGGGAGGCAGCCCTTGCTCGATCCACACCCTGGGAGATGGTTGTGTCCCCCCTCGGCTCTGCTGACAGCTTCTAACTGGACATCCCTCAGCTCTGACCCCAGAAGCACAGTGGACTCCTCTCTCCAGGGCATGCTGTCCTCTTGGGCAAGATCTTGTTTGAAATATCAGGCCAGCATCCCTACCCCTGTGTGGGGTCTATTCTAGGTTCCAGGACTCGCACAACGTCAGCCCCCATGGGAGAGACGCACTCTCTCCCCGGCTCCCCCAGGGATGGCTCTCTGTGCTGCCACCGTGGCTGCTCTCTCTTTCTCAGTGTGTAGGACACCTGTCCGCGGTGCCCACCTCCCTGAATGGGACACACATCCAGCTCTGCCAGGGTCCTGGTCGAGACGCTCTCACCAGACCAGGCGTGGGGACAAGCACCCCACACCCCCTGCTCCAGATGAGATGGCACTTACAGTCCGGCTTTGTGCAAATGAACCCTCCTCACCTCCCCCCGTCACCTCACTTTGGTCCACGACCACTTCCAACAAGGGAGAGTCAGCTCATTGGTCATCAGTACATGACTGTGGAATGACCACAGGGCGGCCGGTCTCAAAGCTCACTGAGAAATCTGTTATCTACCCCCTCTTGGTGCCTTAGTCTAAACTCCTTAGAAACCATTCTGTTACCATAATTAACAGAAAACTTCTGTTTACAGTCCACCTCTCCCAACAGACTGGGAATCTTTGAAGTCAGGGGTAATATCCTCATGGCTGTGTCACTAGGTCCCAACACAGAGATGACCACAAGGCAGTAACTGCTTGTGAACTTGATGCCAGAGGGCCTTATAACTGAGGAAATAATAAAACCAGGATGAGGAGGGGCCTGATGTTGAGGTGTTAGAAAGGCTACCACATACTGTTGTTCAGGTTGTGCACTGCTCAACTAAGACGGCTCTATTCACATACACGATCATCTGTCTCTCTTAATCTCTTTCCCATCTCGGGCAGAATCTCGGCTGATGTAACTGAAAGTCTATCAGAACACAGTTGGCTCGAAGATGAGCAAGTGAATCATAGAACTGAATCATAAATCCCACGGGTGTGAGCTCATAGCCGGGACTCTATTCAACAAAATCAACATCGAAACCATCTTATGTCAAACAACAAGCTGCTGCTGTAGAGCACAGGCGACTACGTTCGATATCTCATAGGGACCTGTATGAAAAAGAATGTGAAAAGGAATATACGTGTGTATATGCATGACTGAGACATTGTCAACTGACTGCACTTCAATAAAGACACATAAATCAATAAATAAATTTTAAAAACTATCTTAAGGTAAAAAAAAACTGTTTTACAATGACCAGCACGTATATGTAAACTAAAAAAAAGTGTGCCGTATATTGTATATATGTATTTACATGCAATATAAATGTATCTGTGCGGTCACACTGTAATAATTCTACCTAATGCAACTGAAAAAGGAAAAAAAACCGTTTCATATCACAGTGTAAAGACAATTGCACAAAAATGAATATTCATGCTGGATCTCAAGAGTTGACGATACAGACACGAAGAATCATCTCCTATGAGGAAGGAGAAAATTGTTCTTGATCCAGCATCTAATGCAGCAAAATCTTAAAAGGAATCTCTTTACTAGCCGTTATGAGGGGTAAACATTGGGAAAGTGGTGAAATTATTCTCGGCCAAACTGCCAGACAGAGTAGGGAAGCCCTGAAAAGGAATCTTTCTACAGTTTGTTTTGATGTTTTTCCACAGCCGATTTAAAAAGTCATAAACTGTTTGTTTGTTTCAAAAAGGTTTCTACACAGAGGATTTTTCAAAAGGTTCTGTGAAGCCCGTAGTTCGTGGCGGCGTCCCTGAAGCCTGGCTTGGACGCCGGCGCTGCCGGGCAGGGCAGCCCTGGGCCAGGCAAGGCTGGTGCGAACCAAGGGGCAGAATGGCCAGGGATGAATTTACTAACTGAGGAGACTTCTCGGAACCACAAGGCTCAAGCCTTGAACCTAACAGAAGGCAACCACAACGAAAGATTCTCCTTGAGAAGGAAATGACTCGCCAGAAGGCTGCTAATTCGTAAAGCATGCTCATGAGCTATCTCACCAACGAGACCTAACACAGTGAAATCACTGCCACTGGAAGAGTGAAAACAGAATGTTGCACTCCCCACCAGGGAATGGGAGAGACAATGAGGGAAAAAGAAAAAAAAACACAATTAATACATAACTCTAAAGGCGGCAGGAATGCAGAGGGAATACGCGTTCTCCTCGGTCATTCTGAGTCCTCCAACCGGGTCCATCTCAGCCCACCCCATCTGGAGGAAACTCTGACACTTTATGGACGAACGGTCTCGTTCCCGCTACCCCAATCCCAAAGAATGCGCACGCCTGCCTCATAGCATCCGTCACATGATTGCGACTATTTGATATCTTATTGTTTTGGACACCCAGCATCCATCGCCTCTCCTTCAAACCATGGCTGTGAACAGGTGTAGGGACAACAGCCCCCCTCCCCATTCAGGCTTCAATATGGCACCACTCAGGCTGTTGGGTGAGCGAGTCAAGGCAGCCAGTGAGCCCAGAACCTCCTTGAAGGTTCCCAGTGGCCACCATTCTTGGTTCAGAGATAAACACATGGCATAGAAACCCCAGAGAAACAGCGGTGGTGACTTGGGATGGGGGGCGGTAATGAGCCCTCTGGTGCATAAATCTGAGAGCATTTACCATTTACCACATTTACAAGTGTACGTATCTCAGGAGACAGCAGACGGGGACTTATGTGACGAGCGGCATCTTGATTCTTCCGTTTCATTTAGAGTTGGAAGTGGTGACACTTGGACTCTTCAAGTGGAAGTCCTGTTAGCATTTAGGAAGTCCCGAGGGAGGCTCACCAAGCTTCTCGTCCCCCCAACCACCTCCCGCTAAAACCCTCGCCTGATTAGCTGTGGATGTACAGACGCTGCCTTGGCTACCCACCTCATCAGAATCCAACACTCAAGTTCGGTTCCACTTTCTTGCTACCCGTCCTGTACCATCCTTCTGAATGGTCCACGTGTTATCAACGTTGATTCATTGATACCACATCTTCGCAAATGATTTGCAACAAATTCGAATACCCAGTCTAAGGACAGACCCCACCACCTCAAGACCTAAGAAGGGCTGAGCCTGGGAAGGCCTCACCCATGCTGCAGTCAGACTGAAACCCAGAACTGGGTGGGTGCTACTGGAAAGGAGGAAGACCAGCGTCTTTCCCACTGGATATGAGCCTGGAGAGGGTAGGGCACTCTGGATCTGGAGATGTGTCACATACTGGAGGAGCCTGTCTGACAACAGAGTCCACACGACAGAAGGAAGAGCTGGGAGGTGGAAAGAGAAACCCCGTCGCATTAGCGCCTGGATACAGCTGTGCCTGCAATCCAAATTTCCATTAGATGTTCCAATTCCCAAGCTAAATATATTCCTTTTTTAAGTCAGATCCATTTTTTGTGCATCACTTGCCAAAGAAACAGAGCAACCTGATTCCACGAAGTCAGGACCTCATATTTATCTTGGTCATGTCAAACATGAGATGATATTAACACAAAATGTCGGAAGAAAGAAAGGAAGGGTGGAAGGAAAAGACAGAAAGGAAGGAAGGGGTAGCAGGAGTGATATCTGGATTTTAATCAACAGGAAAAGTAAGAAATAGAAAGGATGTAAGCTGGCAGCCTGAGAATCACCAAAAACCCTTGTACTTCCCTTGGGGCGGCTGCCCATGAAAGAACATACACTGTCTACAAGCTTGATATCACAGTCCCATGGGTGCTTTGCCACTAAACCTCCTCTTTTAAAATCTCATTATTATTTCAAAAAAGTAATTTTAGTTGGATTGTGAATTATTTGGATCAGTGGGTTTTGATAAACAAGCTTGTTCTAAACTGATACACCAGAAAAACCATTTCTAAAGACAATTAAAAATGAATTGCTTTTCAAGCATCAAGAGAACCCTCGGTGCAGGCCTCCTAGGGGACCCAGGTGGGAAATATTCATAACCACAGCACAGAAGACCCACGGCCAACTCACTGATCCCGAAATTTCTGTAATGACCACAGAGAGCAAAATGAAATGAAGGATTCTGGGTCGATATTAAAGCAAAACTTCTTTTAGAATATTTGAAGCGTTTGGGCATCCTTTTTTTTTTTTTTTCCATGGAGGTCCTGGGGATTGAACCCCGGACCTTGTGCATGCTAAGCATGCACTCTACCACTGAGCTGTACCCTCCTCCACCCCTTGCTTTTTTTTTTTTTAACTCTCTAAAAGGGAGCTGAGGGGAAAAAAAAAAAAAAAACTGACAGCCAAGATCACTTTTCAGATGCACATTTTGGAAACACCAAACGAGTCGGCGCTCCACGCTGTTTTAGGGTGGGTACCACAAGCCAGAAGGGCCGTCAGGCAGCGTGAGTGACGGCCGGGGAAGCGATGGCCTGGAGACCCCATGACTCACCCTAGGTCAGCACCTGTGAGTGTTTTCCAGATGTGCCAGGCGTTTTCATGAGTCTGTCCCTTCTCTGCGGCAAACTGGGCGGGTTTAAATGCCCGTGTTATCTCCTGGCTTCCCTGGGTCAGAAGCTTGGCAGGGCAGCTGGGTTCCCTGCTGTGAGTCTCCCGAGGCAAAAGCCCAGGGATCCGGAAAGCAGCTTCCCTTCCCGGGGAATCCGCTCCCCTGCCCACTCAGAATGTTGGCAGAATTAATTTCCTTCTTACACCTTCCAAGTCTCCAAGCCACACACCAAACCCTTCTCGTGTTTCCAATCTGAGTTCTTCCTCTCTCCCCTGGATACAGCTGTGCCTGCAATCCATCTTCCTCTCTCAGGCTAGAGAAAACTCTGCTTTTTGAGGGCTCAGGGATTACACTGGGCCCCCCTGGAGCATCCGGGAGGCTGGCGCAATTTAAAGAGCAACTGAGTAGCCAGAGAGCTGCAAGGTCTTTCTCGGAGTGTAACTCACGGATCCCCAGGTGAGACCTCAGGGGCAAAGGTCATCGCGACATCTACATTTCACGTGAAATTCTGAATGTTCAATTATCTATCGACAGCTCTTCGAAATTTGTTTGAACATTTTGTGAGCCCAGGAGTCCACTGCTTGGGCCCGGCCACAGGCTTTTCAAGTGCATCCTCAAAACACCAATTTGGGTGCTGAAATCACACTCGGTTTTATGGGGTTGCACTTGCCTCAGGGGCACAGCACGGTGCAGCCCTGCTTCTCAGCGCATCGCTGGCCGGGGCAGGGCCGTGGGGCTTCCTGCTCCATCGTGTCATTCAGGGTCCCAGGTACGTTTTTTTTTTTTAATCTTGTGCATCGGCTGTGTTGTCAGGACTCACTCTCTTTTACAATCAGCCATGGATGGGGCAGAGGTGGGGGCTGGCGAAGTCACACCTGCTCTTAATTGCTTGAGCCTAATGTCACACATCATTGCTGCTCACATCCCAAGGGTGAGAACTAGTGATGGGGCTCCCGTGGGAGTAAGGTGTGGGGTGGAGAGACGGCTCTGGGGGGTACTCAGGAAGAAGAAGATGTAGGTATTCCTGGGCACCAGAAGAATCTGCTACAAAGACAAACGAGGCAATCCAAAACGTGCTTTATTACTGGAAAAAGAATTATAATGTCAGCACGATTTAAAAATCGTCAGACTCAGCCACAGAAAAGAATGAAATCACGCCATTTGCAGGATCATGGATGCGCCTGGAGATGATCATACTAAGTGAAGTCAGCCAGAAAGAGAAAGACGGGGGAGGGTCTAGCTCAGGGGTAGAGTGTGTGCTTAGCAGGCATGAGGTCCTGGGTTCAATCCCCAGTGCCTCCGCTGAAATAAATAAATACACCTAATCACCTTCCCCCAAAACTAGAATAAAGTAAAAATAAATTAAATAAAAAAAGAAAAAGACAAATGCCATATGATATTACTTATATATGGGAATCTTAAAAGAAGACACAAATGAACTTTTCTACAAAACAGAGACAGACTCACAGACGTAGAAAACAAATTCATGTTATTGTGGGGAACGGGGTGGGAAGGAATAAATCGGGAATTCCGGATTCGCAGATACTAACTACTACATATAAAATAGATAAACAACAGGGTCCTACTGTGCAGCACAGGGAACTGTATTCAACACCTTGTAACAGCCTATATTGAAAAGGAATACACATATGGATCAATGAGTCACTGTGTTGTACACCAGAAACCAATACAACACTGTAAATCAACTAGACTTCAATTAAAAAAAAAATCATCGTAGAAACAATGGACAATGGGAAATGCATCTGTGGATTTCAATTTGAGAAACTTTGAATTAAAAGCTATTTGGCCAAATACCCTTCCTCATAAAAGTGCAAGTGCTGGGGGTCGCTGTAAAAGTTAGTTTGACTCACAGAATGATGGATCGAAACACAACTCCTCAGAAACCTGGAAGCATCACCAAAAAAAGGGGGGGTGGCCTCTGTAGTGGAGGAAACACTGCCCCTGTGATCAGCCAGGAGGCGTTCGGGGCACACGAGCGGTCGAAGCCGGATGGGAGCCTGAAGCTCCCCCCCCGCCCCGGACGCCTCCTGCGATGTGGGAAAGGAGAGTTTTCATTCTGGACAGGGTGGAGCCGGGAGACCCGGGATGTCGGCTGGACCCCACCCGCAAGGACGGGGACCACAGAGCAGGACGGCGCCGAGGAGGGCAGCAGGAACGGAGCCAGCATCGTGAGCCGGGGTCCGCTCCTCAAATCGCTTCTTTGGGGAAGACTTCGAAGGCGGTTTTCTCTGCTCAGCACCCCAAACGTCCTGATGGAGTCAGAGCTGCCTCCGAGAACGGTCCTCTCCATGAACGGTCACCAGCCTCCCTCATTAAGTGACAATGAAGATTCTGCCCACACAGAGCGCTGTGTGCTGGCCTTCGGGCAGGTCTTGTCTCAAGTAGCAGAGAAACAGAAGTGAAGAAATAAGGACAGGGCAAGAGCTTTGCTTGAAGAGAATCGTCGTGTGAGCTGTTAAGGTCAGTGTCATGCGAAGTTGACTCTCATGGGAAGACATTAGCACGCAGGAGGTTCACCTGCCGGGGCCCCCAGGATGGACACCTGCAGAGGTCGGTGGTGGTCGTTGGAAGAGGCGGAAGGGGTCTGTGTTGTAGCATCAGCACCCGGCCTCAGCGAATCCCGGGGGAGCGTGGAAGCAGCCTCCCCGCGAAGAGAGGTAATGTGGCCACAACTCCTGGAGAGGGCAGGCCGCTGTGGGGTGTCACCAGGATGCACAGCCAGCATCTGGGGAATAACGCCTTCCGTCTTTAAAGGAGGGTCCGCGTGGCGCATCACAACAGCTGCTAACCGCAGGGAAATGCTGCTTCCCTTGCAGGCAGCATCCCTGAGCGTCTTCCCCAGCCTCCCGCGGCATCTCTGCCCACAGACGCCCCTCCCCATTCTCAAACCTGGCGAAGCTGTCTTTGGATGGGAAACCCACTCGGTGGGGGCATGTGCTGAGGCTGGGGGAGAAGGCAGAAGGCAGGCAGGAAACAGCCTCTCCGACTCCCACCGGGGCTCTGCTAAACACCACCTACCCTCATCTTTCACTTCTTGAAATCCCAGTCCAAATGCTTGTCACTAGTGGGTTTTGTGAAGGTGTCACACGGACAAGAGCAACGACAAGTTGGTGCTCATGCCCTCTCCATGGTCAAATAGGTGCGCTGGCTCCATCCTGGGGGGCGTTCTCTGTTAATATCCAGAGCAGCCACAGTCCCAGACTGGACCACACTGCAGGAAAGTTCCACAGTGTCCCCTACAAGTCCTGGCCACGGTCAGGAGCATCAGGAGTAAGTATCTGGGAGAGGGTGCAGCCCGGTGGTAGAGCGCGTGCTTAGCATACACGAGGTCCTGGGTTCAATCCCCAGTACCTCCTCGAAAAATAAGTAAATAAACCTAATTACCTCCTCTCCTCCCCCGCAAAAAAAAATCCCACCAAAATAATTAATTAATTAATTAAAAGAATAAAAATCAAATCAAGTGTTTATAGCAGGCATCCTTTTCAAAACAGAATTCTTTGGAAGTCATTAGGATATGACTGTCCCAGGCGGACAGTGGTGCTTTGCAACGGGGAAAAACAAAGCCAAACTGGCCACAGAGAGGTGAGGTCTTAGCGGCAGGACTTAGGGGGAGAAACAGGAGCACACGCTTGCCGGGGCCCCGTGCTCCCTTCCACGGCTTCCCAGAGGAATGTCGGCAGATTCTGGATTCAGCAAGTTCCAGGGAGACAGAAGCCGGAACCCAGGGGACACGTCACCAAGGACGGTCAGATACAACACAGGATGAAACAGCACAATTTCAATTTCAGAGAAACGGCAAATGCATTTTCAGTATAAGTACGTCCCGAACATTGTGTGGGACACATTTACACTAAAAATAAAACAAAGCGGCACTGTTTATCCGAAATTTAAATTTACTTCGGCGACCAGTCGCTTTACTGGCCAAAGCTGCAGACCTAGGTGGAAGATGAAAAAGGCCACTCGTTGGCATTTCAGCCAGATTCAAATTTCAGTAGTGTGGACTCTGGATTGAAGTGTGCCCCCATTTGGATTCTAACATTTCCACTGGCGATATCAATTTCTTTGGCTCAGTGAATTTCACCCCATTCAAATTTCAACAGCCCCATCTGGAAATTGGCTTTCATGACACTCTCAATCAACCAAGATGCGTTGCTACAACAAACAGTCCCTCCAGCTAATGGCTTAACACCAGGAAGGCTTATTTCTCATGCACATCAGGGTCTAAGTGGTCAGTGACTGCCCCCCGGGGTGGCACAGGGGCCCAGGATGCTTCTCCCACTGTCAGTTCTCGCGTGGGTCCTCATCAGCTGGCCAACACGTGGCGCGCCTAAGCCATGACTTTTATTAGGCGTGTGTATCACACCTTAAAATATGTTTTAAAACTTCCTGGCACAAAGGAAGATGCATCCTAGACCTCGCCTGTTACGGTAATTATTTAAATTGTTATTATACCATATCGTTGTGTTGCTAGAAAGATTACGCCCACCGTTTTTGGTTTTTTTTTTTCCACCCCAAGGTAATAGAACATTGTGGGTAAGAAAGCCGTGTTCCTGAGCTCAGATTTGAGAAGGGGGACATTCTCTTTCTTCTCTGCAATGATGTAGCCACTTCTGTACCATTTCTGTGATGGCTTCCAAAGTGGCCCTGGCATTTATCCCAGCAATAATGAAATGTGGTCTGTGCCATGCCCAGGGGTCACCCAATTGTCTGCTTTTTTTGTGCTGGGATAATACATAACAATCAGAAAATGAGCCTCACAGCACAACGGAGAAGGGGAAGGAGGCTTGCAAGCCCTGGGAACAATGATCAGGATTTTGCTCCAAAGCACCCACCATGTGGGCTCTCTGAGGATGCGAACTGGGGAAACAGAGGGGAAGAAAGTTCACAATAAAATGGACAAAGAGAGCAACATCGTAAGCATTATTATTTGCTACATGCATATAATAGAGATACATTATATAATATGTACTATGTATCATATGTCATATCTTATACCTTATATATATAATACATTTGTTATAATAAATTCCTTGGTTGAAAGACAAGTTAATTACGAAAAAGGACAAATGTCTAATTGGCCCCGTGGCTGAAAGTCGGCTGTGACCAAGGGAAATGTTTCATAGCAAAGATGATTTAGTGATGCCAGTTTACCAGGTCTTAAGTCTTACAAATCACCCCCGATTGAAAACTGCTAGAAATATAACACAGCCTCCCAGGAATAGACTAAGCAATGTATTCCTGTGTCCCCATTTTTGGGCTGAAATTCCCGTGGCCTGGGAAACCCTACAGGCATGGGAAAGCCGGGCCAGTGAGTCACCCTTACTCAGGAAGAGGTGATGTGTTTACCCAGAGAGCAGGAACGCCAGTGGTGACTTGCAAACTGTGGCATTTGCGCATTCAGAGTTTCTCCGTCCATCTGTGCGTGTGGCCGTTGCTTTCCCTGGGCTGGGAGCATCTGGGGGCAGAGATAGGGACATACGCATCTCTGTGCTGGGGATACAGGGGGCCTGGTACGGGGCCAACACTCGTTAAAAGTTCATCTCAATTATAAATGGCACTTAATTGAATGGATTCATATAGAAATTAATGACATTCAGTTGGGAAGAACTCCAGGCTCAGGCTGTGAAATGGGAGCTGTCCAGGGTCTGAGGCTGCGGCCCCAATGCCCTTGACAGGCCTTGCTGCTTTTAACCCCTCACTTTGAGGGGAGCTACCCAACCCGACCTCGAGTCTAGGGCCCGGCCAGGGACCCAAGTGGCTCTCAGGGGACATCAGGCATTCCTTCCCCAGGCAGGAGAGAAGATGAGGGCTTAAAAAAAGACATTTCTCACGGCTCTTTGATTCACTCAATACCTCAAAAAGCTTGCCTTTCACTTTAAAAGGTTCAAAACTGACCGGCAAGAGCCTGCAGCAAAACCACTCTGGCGCTAATGGTGAGATGGCTGCAGGCGGGCAGCCTCCCGGGGCCGTGCTGTGAGGCGCGGGCAGGCTTCAGGGGTGGAAGTGCGTGTTCATTTCTAATGACAATGTGATCTGTGAAGTCACAAGGGCAATTTATACAAGCGAACAACAGAAAAGGAGAAACATCACAGATGGTCCCTACGTCCTCCTTACCAGAACTTTTCGAACCAGGACGCCCCTACCCTCCCTAGACGGAATATAACTATAATGTGTGTGTGTGTGCGTGTGTGTGTTTCTTAAATTGTGAATATGTATATTGTTCGCATCATTTTTGGAAAGAAATGCACTCACACAATATACATCTATACCACCATGTAAGCACCAGGATTTGCACTTTGCCCAGACCAGCTTTTCCCAGCAGTAATGAATGATACAAAACCCCTCTGCTGAAATCACCAGACTGACAGAAGTACCGATAAAATGAAGACCAGAAATACAGAAAACCATGAATTCAATTTAGACTCAGAACAATTTAAGAAAACAGTTCTAACTAAATCAACCGAGCATTTGAGAAGGTTTCGCTCTCACCTACCAGCAAGCAGACTGATTGCTGAGAAACAGCGACCAGAATAACTGCCATCTTTCCTTTATTTTTTTACTTCCATGTTTTCTCTAAATTTAAAAGCTCAGACTGAATATTAATATTGTGTCTTTCCATCTTTCTAGCTTAAATGTTGAAAATGAATCAGTCAGACGAATGTTTTTTGTTTTAAAAATTCCTCCAGCCATGTGATTTTAAACTATCTCAAGAAAAAAAGAAAAAAGAGGGGACACCAAGAAACACAGCCAAAAACCAAGAGGTGAGTAAGAATGTTCTCAGATCTTTTCAGTATTTGATGGGGATCCTGGCTGTGAGCACTTTTAACTGCACGGACTTTACCTAATGTGATGAATGGCCAGAGCTTAAAGTTATGGAGATTCATTTGTCTGGCTTTTTTTTTTTTTTTTTTTTTTCTCCAAAACCTGCTTGGTGACTGGAGGAGGGCTGTTTGCTGTTGGATGTTTAAGCCAAACCCTCCTTAGCGACCTGCTGCAGACTCCTGCCCTGGAAGGCAGGAGGTGGATGGCTGAGTGAGGAGGAAGCTGATTGGCTGGACCAGCTCCAGGTCTGGAGGGGACTTTCTGCAGAGGAGGAGGAAAGCATGTGTTTCATCCTTCGCCTGAGATTCCACCATCCCGATCCAGAGAGAGAGAGAGAGAGACCCCTCCTCCGTTCATTGTCCTGGGACAAGACTCAGGGAGGGAAGATACCCTCCTGATGACAGCCTCTCAGAGAAACGGCAGAGCTGGGCAAGGCCACGAACCAGGAGCAACGATCAGCTCTTGACTTGTGAGGATGCCAGCTCTGTCTCTAACACACCCGGGAAGAGCCTGGAAGAGAAGGAGGAATGCAGGCTGATGCAGTGTGTGTGTGTGAGGGAAACACAAGGCAAACTATAATGAAAAAATAGGAAAAAGAATATATATATAAACTCAATCACTATACTGTACACCAGAAATTGACACAACATAGTAAATCAACTCTACTTCAATTTAAAAAAAATTAAAAATAAATAAATAGGAACAAGCAAACCTCTGGGCACAGTGATTATCCGCATCATCTGTGATTTTCCTACATGCAGAAATGCCCGGATAAAGACTTAGAATCATCCACACTAAAATATTAAGACTGGTCATCTCTGAGTTGGACACACCATGAGGTAGAAACATACCAAGTTGAATTATTTCTATTAGATGGCAGTTTAATTTTAATTTAGCATATTTTATATTTATTTTTAGACCTTTTGCCCTGTAGTCCTTTTTCAATTAAAATGTCTAATTCTAGTGTTTGTATACGTTTGTGTGGGGGCATTCCTTGTAATAAGTAAAAATCCATTTAAACCGACTTTCTTTAAAATGAAAACAATGCTGTTTTCTACACAGGAACAGTGAAAGGCTCTCACACTGTTTGCCAGAACGACTGCAGGTCACGCAACTCACCCACGGGTGCTCACGTCAAATGGCCAACCTCAGAGCACCGATCAGCTGTCGTGCAGAAGAGCAGCGGGGGCGGGGATGGTGCAGACCTCAGAGGGGCACATCTCCTCCTCTGGAAATGCTGATCACGCATCAGCTAAATGCAACTTGTCTACCGACAGGTGGCAATAAACTCCCCTACTCTTTAGCAGAGAGGGATCCATGCTCGCCACCACGGATTCCAGGGGCCCGTGCTCCCCTGGGAACCTCAGACGGGTCCCTGGTCAAGGTGCCTCTAACCCCTCCCTCCACCCATCCCCCATCCCCGAGAGTGTCCATCTGCAGTGTCATCACCTCTCCAGGACAATGTGGTGTCTCCAACATCTGGGGTATATAAATCATACCTACATATGTGTACATATGGTGTATGTGGGTATGTGTGCACATACATGTTCCTATCACCTAAATATATATATACTCCTATACACACACACACACATACATATACATGCCTGTATACTATATCTATCCATTCCTATATATAGTATGGATAATGGATCATTAGCTCTCTGTGGGTTTTATCAGTCTCAGAGCTGAGAGAAAAATGCACATAAAGGGAAAGCAATCAGCCAACAGGAGCCTGGCCCAGACTCCAACATCTTACTAGGATCACAGCTGGCTCACTGTCCCCCCAACTCCAGCCACGCTCCTCTCCGCCTTTGCATCTACCTTCATGCATAATTTATGGGTGAAATTAATAGAAACCAATCAAGCAAGGCTGTGCACACAGTGCCGTGTTCGGCGACAGATGTTCCTGATAACGATCATGTTAGAGTAATCACAACACGGAGAAAAACGCCTGGTCACCAGTATTGGATGCGGAGCGCTAGCAAGACTGATGGGCGCGCCGGTAACCCCGCCAGCGAGGGAGCTCGGAGGCTGCTGCAGGCGGGCCTGCTGCCGTGGGAGCCGCCAGCCCCACTCCCTGAGCCTCCGCTTCAGTTTGTGCCCATCCTGGGGGAGTTGTTCTGGGAGAAAGTGGGGAGGCGCGTGCTTCTCGGGCCGTTGAAACAGACTTCAGCCAGTTACCTGTCCGCCTCTGGGCCGGAGGATGGGGAGCTGCCCCCTGCCCGCTCCAGTGGCCCCGACTGCAGGTCTGCGCTCCTCCTGCAGAGCCAGAAGGTCACCCTTGCGTAAGAGAGAGGCGGGTCCGAGGCCTCATCCCACCACGGCCCCTGCGATGGGATGTTACGGACTTTTCTGCACCTCTCAGCCCCTGGGTTTCGTCATCCACGACGGGTTACAGGGTGTCACACAGGTGAGGCACTCAGGAGAGCACGTGGCCCACAGCCAAGGCCCCAAGGTCAGCTGAGGTCACTCTTACATTTTCTAGGGAGCTTCCAACACGCCCAGCTGCGTGCCCTGTAACAACACGAGACTCCTTCACCTCGTGATGGAATCAGCTAGAGAAACAAAGAAGAGTTTGGGTTCGGTCCTCACACTCGTGAAAGGCCTCTCAGAATCATTACACTTTTGAAGCCGTCTCCAAAGGAAGGCGCGAGCCCACTGATGGAATCACACAGGGTGGATTGCTCCAAGACCCTTTCATCGTGACACTTAAAACCGTAACGCGTGGCCCCAGCTGCGCGTCCACCTGCAGGACCAGGCGCCGCGCGGTGCATTCCCGCCCTTCGGCGCTAGAGGGCGCGCCCGCGCACAGCCCGCCCGGCACCGTCTCCAGAGACGCTCCAAGGGGCCGACAGGGGGCGCTGTAACAGGGACGGCCGGAGCCCAGCCCGGAGATGCAGAGCTCTCCGCCACCTGTCCCGATGCAGGAGGCTCCGCAGCCCCGGGACGTGGGCAGGGCGGGAGGGAGGT
The DNA here is from genome assembly GCF_048773025.1 of Camelus bactrianus. Classification (NCBI taxonomy): domain Eukaryota; kingdom Metazoa; phylum Chordata; class Mammalia; order Artiodactyla; family Camelidae; genus Camelus; species Camelus bactrianus. Next base: position 3,380,702 of record NC_133570.1, on the reverse strand, counting down.
TTTCCCTCTTCCCAGAGGAAGAGACCCCACCTCTTCCAAATTCTAAGGGCGCCTTTTGCTTTGAGGAGGCTGGAGAGAGTGTTGCAAAGAGTCCAGTGATCTTTGCAAAATCCTCTCCCAGGATGTTTCCGAGGCAGGTGTCCCTGAAATAGAATCTCAGCTCTTTCCTTCGCTGTGCGACCTTGGACAAGGAATCCACCTCTCTGAACCTTGGTTCCCTCCACCCCTAAAATGGGGATAATACTATGCCTGGGTCACAGAGTTGGGGCGAGAGTTAACGGGCCCCTGCACCTGCAGGGCACCCACGTAGCAGCGCACCTGGTACATGGTAAATCCTCAACTATTATCTTATCATTATTAATGTTACTCTTATTACCTATCATTGCTACAATAGTATTATTACTATATGATTACTGTTACTGTATTATTGTTTTTATACATTGGGCTGCAGTCTGGCCATTCTAGACTCTTGCCTCAAAAGAAATGTTTCTTTGGTTAGAACAAGTGGTTCTAAAATGTTTTGATTTTTCACATTCTTTTTCTGTATTGTGGTATAGTTGACTTACAACGTTGTTTATCTATTTTATACGTAGTAGTTTGTATCTGCAAACCCCAAACTCCAAGAGGAAAAGGCGGGGAGAAGGTGTAATTTTACATTCTTAAAAGTTATCCAAGGGCCTAACGTGTTTCTGTTTACGTTACTCCCAGGCAATTGAATTTAGACCCACTTAAGTTGATTTGGCTAAAATACCTCTGTGGGCAGAGCATTGAGATAAGGACACGCAATTGCTGGCTTGAAAGATTCCTGTTGACTCCTTGTAGGAAAGAGCAAAAAAAGACAAAAGACAAAAGACAAAAGACAAAAGACAGCCTCCTTAAAGGTACTCTAGAAGGAAGGCCGTTCAGCCCCAGGGCCCCGGGCTGGGAGGCAGGGGCTTCAGATTCCGGCGCTGCCCCGAACTCCCGTGTGACCTCAGTGGGGTGCCCCGCCTCTGAATGTGTGCTCGGCTGCACACAGATCAGTGCAGTAGCATCTCTGTGGCTCCTGGTTCTTCCCATCTGTTAGAAGAGTATGGTATTTACACTGCTGGATGGGGTCTGAGGAAGTAGAACCCAGCAGTTACCAACCGAAGGCCCCTCAGAGAGAGGACACGGATTCTCAAAGGCCTCTGCTGGACCCTTGGTTCAGCCATTCACTGCACGAACTTCGCAGGTCATTCCTGACTCTTCTCCCAGGGGTCAGCGTGTGGTGACATTAAGGGCAGGACACATGACCTGCAGCCAGAACCCCAGCCCAGAGCACTGCAGAGAGAGACATGGCCAGAGGCGTCTGTCACCTGGAGCTCAAGGCCACCAGGGCCATGTTATGAAGGGAAAAGTGCCCAGAACTGATTGATCTCAGGGTCCGGTCGGCAGGCAGGTCTCTCTCTCCCTCACGGAGCCCTCCTCCAGCTGAGCAAGGTCACATGTCCCCTGCAAGGGCTCTGGATAACGGAAGACTGGACCATGTCCTGGCTCCGTGTGTAGCTGTGTGATGCTGACCCAGGGGCCTCACCTCCGAGTGCCCCCTCCCTCCTCTCCACCCCGCCCCACCCACCGTGCTCACCCTCAAAGCTCATGGCAAGAGTGTAAATTGTGAACCAGGTTCCAAACACCAACGATAAAAAGCCTCCAGGAGACGCCGGCACAGGGGCCGCAGCGGACCCTGCCTGATGCCCGACACGCAGTCACAGACCCGAGTCTCCAGGACACCCCCGACCGAGGCCTGAGCAGGGCCGGACGGAGGGGAGCAGGTGGGAGGCGGCCGGAGACGGGCAGGAGGGAGCCCGGGGCTCTGCCTCCCGAGGGACCGAGGCCGGTGGGGCGGGGGTGGGGGTTGCAGGGCTACACCCGGCTCGTTCCAAGACTTCCCCGCTTTAGGCAAAAACAACTCCACTGTGTTCGTTCTTAATTAGCGATGCTAAAGGTGGGGGACAAAGGATGGCGTTAACACTGGCACCGCAGTGATGCTGAGGGGAGCTGGGGGACGGGGAAGCGGCAGTGCCCGCCCTCCGGCCAACAGGAAACACGCGACACGTCTCCACTGAGGGCGGGACAGTGGAAGCCCCGTCACCTGCAGAGAGAAGGGCGGACCGGGCAGCCACGTCCCCGCGGCCTGACGGCGTGTCCTCAGCTGCCCGGCCCCCGGGGAGGGGCGAGGGGAAGAGGGTCACGCCCAGAAACAGAAGGTCACTGTTTTCTGCAGGAATGTTTGCCAAGCGTCGCCGAGACAGAGGGAAACGGGCGTAAGCCTCCTCAGGACTCCTCTCCGTCTCCTTCCAGTAAAATCAGGGCCCGTGTGAGCGGTCCCCTGGGGGCCCGCGGGGCCCACGGCCGACCAGGGCCCTCCTGAGACACATCAGTGCCGACGGACTGCTCTGAACCGACTTCATCAACTCGGTGGGGCCTCCCAGGTCCTCACGCCACCTCGCCTGTGACTGGGTCACCTCACGTCAGGTTTACCTGCTCCTACGGAGCACGACAGACGGAGAAGGTCAGACTAACAGCCCTGGGCGAAACGCATCTCCACATCTCTGTCAACTGGATGGCTTGCCAATATTGCAAAGTCAAAAATCTGACACAAAAATCTGGATTTTTGGAAACATCTGTCCTTAACTGAGAGATGAAACAGGAAGGGGCTGTTTGTCCTATGAATTCGGATACACAGTGGACTAATGTTAATTCAAAACTCACCAAGTCCAGACACTTAAACCCCTCGGGGCCTCAGCTTCCCGGGCTGTAAAATGGGGATAATGCTGGTGCCCGCTGTGCAGGGGCGCTGGGCGGGCTGGGTGCTGCGGTGTTTAAAGCAAGTGGAGCAGAGCCTGGCCTGGTGTCGCCGTGTGTGCGGCTGTTCTTACTGCTCCTTCCAACAGACACTGCGGACAGGAGGAGAAGGGAGGCCGGGACCTGTCCTAAAAGGGGCAAACCTGCCGCCAGCGTGGGGACACACAACGCGCTGAGCCCCGGACCCCTGAGGGGGTGCAGAGCGGCAGGAAGGAGGTGTCTGCACAGAGCAGGGGCCCCTGAGCTGAGTCCAGAGGACAAATGGGGTTCCTCCGGGTGCAGAGAGCCAGGGAGGGAGGGAGGACAGGAAACAGCACGAGCACAGGGGAAATATGCGCAAAGCCTCCGCCTGTCAGGGACCCAGGTGGGTCCCGTGCTCCTGGGACACAGCGGGATGAAACCTCCCCTGAGGAATGACCCCCCCACTGTCTCGTGCCGGGTCCACGAGCTTCAGGCTAAGCTGATCCCACATCCAGCCCCACAGGTGGACGTGTGACCCAGGCAAGGCCAATGCACATATTCTGTTCTGTGACCACAAGGCTACAAGACCAAGAGTGGACACTGGACCCAATTCTGATCAAACCTGGGACTCCTATTGGAGGCGTAAGAGAAGAGAAGCTTTATTTTTTTTTTTAAACTTGAATAAGAAATGACATAAACCTCTGGGTGTTGGAGACCAATATATAGAAAGTCCAGGTGAGTATAAATAGAAGATAGAGGCTGTGGGGGGAGGGTGTAGCTTGGGTAGAGCGCATGCCTAGCATGCACGAGGTCCTGGGTTCCAGCCCTGGCACCTCTGTCAAAAAAAAAAAAAAAAAAAAAAAAGACAGAGGCTATCGGAACGAAGGGCTGGAGAGGAACCGATTCCTCCTGAGCTTCTGACCTAATTTTGCCTGAAGCCATCACGGCCCCTTTTAGTCACTTGAGCCAGTGGACTTTTTCTTCCCTGCCTCAAGCAAGTGAGAGGATTTGAAACAACGACATTTGCCTGAAAGCTTAACCAAGGAAGTCACTCCCCTCTGCATTCTTTTTCTTTCTTGGGAGCTAAAAATGGTTCCTTTATAACATTCACTGTTGGACTCTAAAAGGCACCAGTCTGCTCCGTGTTCCAGAGGATGGCTCTTGAAAGACCTGAAAGGAGCTGTCACGTCTCCCTCCCTCGTCACCTCTCCCTGGGTCCTTTCTTCTCATCCGCAGGCTAAGCACTCACACTTGCTTCCATCACTGATCCTGTGCTTTGACTTCAAGGGCCTGCAGCCCCCAAGACGCTCTCTGACAGAACACAACCCAATTTCCAGCATCCCTCTTATGCCCAGAAAGTTACAGAATTCTACTCACAGAGTGAGCTCTATCCTCTGTCGCTTTTGCTCTTCTAGAGGCCAGGGGGCAAGAAATGTCTCTTTCCTCTGAAACCTACTATTGGGAAAGGAGCAGCGCAGGTGAGAGGAGAGATCTCAAGTGTCCCTCAGCCTTTGTGCGGGGACGAGAGGGAGTGGTGGAGCGTGCAGACCCGCCCTCTGCACAAGGTACTGACCCATCATCTCCGGACCATCGTAGCCCAGTATTTTCCTCTGAAGATCGGGCTGTCTTTTCTGGCAGGAAAGTCCCATCTTTCTGCAGCTATAAGAGTGACCAAGGAGCACCTAACGACTGTTTTCCAAAATGATGTGATCGCTCAAGTTGGGCAGAGGGGATTTTGAGTATGTTTCTGTAGAGGAGAGACAGTCAAGTAACGTGGTCACAGCATCTCAGCCCTCCACGAATTTGGACTCTCCTCTGCAGGGCAGAGCCCTCCAGGGCAGGGGAGTGGGGACCCCACCCTGAGGGGAGCTCCACACCAGGCTCCCAGGAGGAACAGGCTGAGGGAACTGCGGAGGGGGGCCACCTGTGTGAGCCCATGACAGCATCAGCGCACGGATGCCGCCTGCACGGGGGTGATGCGGAACGTGCATTGTCAAAGGCAACCAAGGGCAATGGATCAATATTTTTCATTCTGTGCAGATGAGTTTGGATGACTTGGCTCTGATCTTTCCAGGCTCAGAACGCAGAAGGTGTTGGACTTTTTTCATCAAACCTGCCCACCGAGCACAAGGCCTGCCCAGAGCCCCAGGGCAAGGCCATGTGTATCTGAAGCTTGTCCACCTGCTGTCTCCAGGGGGAGAACGGGCACCCCCAGCCCAGGAGGCAGGCTGCACCGAATCTGGGTTCCTGAGGACTCATTTCTTTCTTTAATTAGGCCTCACAGACACATCAACTCTTCCCTAACAAAACCACCTCTGGCTGCAGGCACAGCCCCCTGCAGGCACAGCCCCCTGCAGGCCACAGCAAGAAGGAGGCAGCCCCTCCCAGATCTTCTCCACCCCGGGGGAGACACAGCGGCCTCTTCTGTCCACCACAGAGTCCTTCAGCTGGGGCCCACGTTTCACTTAACCTCTGAACAGGAGCCGGCCGATTGTAAGGACGGCCGGCCGGACCTCAGCGTTGTTGTGGTTTTGTGCTGTGTTGGGTTACCGTGTTGTGTCGTCTAATGAATGAAGAGGACCTGGGGGCTCTCCTAGCAACGTAAAGGAGAAAGGCTAGTTCTGAAGATTTCTGTCCTTCCTCCCTGAGTTCTCTGCTGCAGAAGGAAACTGCCAACCAGGGTGCCAGGAGAACACAGGCAGAAAGTCTAAATTTGGTGATTCAAACAGATTCCCACAAAGATATGAAAAAAAAAAATTCATGGGCTGATTCCTGGCTGAATTTGGAATCATAAATCCAGCTAATCAGAACGGAGAACCAGCAGAAATGTCCCCTGACCAGATGCCCCAAGCTGTGAGCTGTGTCCCACTGGTACCCATGTGAAGTCAGGGGCACATGGATGTATGTCTTCCAAATAGTCTTTGAATTTAATGTATACGAAGAAAAGAAAAAGTCGATCAAACGCATGATTTTTCTGTCATGTAGTGAGGTTGAAGTTGATCTTCCTTCCTTCCTTCCTTCCTTTCCTTCCTTCCCTCCCTTCCTTCCTTTCCTTCCTTCCTCTTTCCCTTCCTTCCTTTTCTTCCTTCCTTTCTCTCTTTCTTTCTCTCTTTCCTGTGTTTAAAGTGTGTTTTTATTTCGCTCAGCCTGTTTTGCAGAAACCACGGTCAATACCTTGTCATTCAGAACATGTGAAACCTTCTAAGTTATTTGGCATCAGTTTTGTAACACACACCACATAAAGTTGATTTGTAAGTTGAAAAAAGTGAATCATGTAAAGAAAAACTATGCTGAGAAATAACATGTGACATGAGGCGTTGGCAAAAATTATGAAGGGCGTATGCGGAGGTGGGGGGTGGGGGGATGACTTCTGCTCGAGACTGAGGCGGGGTCCCCATCCCGGGGAGGGAAGCAGCGGCGAGCAGCCTCCTCTGATCCCCGGAGAGCCCCCCCCCACCACCACCACCACCGCGCACTCACTCCCCGGGGTCCTCCCGCCTCCGCCCCTCGGGCCCCGGGACGCCCGGAACACGCCCGGGACGGCGGAGGAAGGGGCAGGAGCGGCCCGGGCGCGGGGGTCTGGGCGTCCAGCCCGCGGTACCTTGACGACGTCTTCGTCCGCGGACCTGCACTCCACAGCCTCCGACACGTCCACCACGGCGCCGTCCTCCTGCACCGCCACCACCTTCACGGGCACCGAGACCGCTTTTCCGGTGAGGATGGCCGTGTTCAGCAGCTCCGCGTCCTGCGCGGGGGAGAAGGGGGCGCGCGTGAGCCCCGGGCCGGCCGGAGCCCCGGGGGCCTCGCCATCGGGCGCCTCCCACGTGCTGGCCCGCGGAGGTCGTCCTCCTCGTGACCCTGTGACCTCTTCCCGCACAACCCGTTCAATTGCATGTCTGTTTCTGGGCATGTCAGGAAGTTACTCCTTTTCCCCGCCCTGCGTTTCCCGCCCAGTTTTCCTCCCAGCTATGTTAAGCCAACTCGGTATCCATCCTCCTTCTTTGAATAACAACCTTCCATTGTTCGTTCGTCCCACGTATGTCCAGATCTTCCTGCGCTTTTGATGGGGGACGGGGAGGGGGGTGCGAGGGGGTCCCAAACCAATAAACCCATCCTAAGTTGAAAATACCATCAAATTGAAAATGCATGTCATGCTCTGCCTTTCTCTGCCACAGGGACAGTGACGCTGTACCAGCCCGGGTCCCGGCGTGAGGACAACACAGAGTGAGGGCCCAGCTGGCAGGGGCGTGGGGACTGAGAACCCGGCTACCTACCTCTGCTGTTTTAACGATGAAAACTCAGGGATCACGGGTAACATTTGCACTTGGACTTGGTCATCTCAGTTTAAAGACAGGAAAAAACAAAACAAAACAAAACCTTGCAACAAATACTACACATATTTAGTTAGGCTTTTAAAAAAAAACTTTTCCCCAGAGATAGGGGTTGGCTATTCCAAAATCATTTCGCGCATTGCAGGATTGGGAAACCCATCTATCGTGACTCGTAAGAGCGCCGTCTCTCGCTGACGGAGAACGAGTTACAAAGCACCTGACGCTGTGGCTGTATTGGAACTGGACGGAGAAAGACCGAACACACTCGCTTCTTCAGGGCAGGAGAGGCCAGACAGGGAGAGGGGGCCCGGGAGATGGTAAAGAAAACACACTTTTTTGCCTTTGTTTACATTCTATTTTTTAACAGCTTTATGGAGATGTAACTGCTAGACATGTTTTTAAACCAGTTAGACGGCTAAATAAAGAGACACAGGAAGAGAGACAGAAGGACGGTCGGGGGCGGGGAGGGTATACATGAGCTGAAACCCCGGCCCCTGCTCTGGGCATCCCGCGTGCCCCCGCTTCTGCTGACCCCATGCGCGCTGTTCCTTCATGCGTCTCAGCTCTGACAGCAGATGACAAGTAGAGAAGTATTTTGTCTAACCCTCTCCTGTACTGTACGTACTATTATCACTTCTCCAAAGCTCTGCTTCACTGCAGTGGTTCCTCTGTTGTCTGAAATACACCTCCTTACACATCTTGGGCCAAATGAAAACTGAATCAAGCTTCCGGTTGCCACAGAACCAGCAAACAGAGCACAGCTGCTCAATGAGAACCCGGACCTGATTAGCTGGCGTCGCCGAGAGACATGCCCCAAAGGAGAAGCAGAGAACTATGGAAACTCAAGTCCGCGGTCATGATTGCATTTGAATATGAATAAGCCCTTCTGTGCATGTTTGACTGTGAGCTGGCTGGTGCCGTGGTGACTTCACTGAGCGGCGAGGACCTTGGCTGGAGGCTCAGGGCTCATTCCCAACCTTATGGTCAGTCCTTAACCTTGGGGGGATGGAAAGAGGAGGGAGGGCAGAGCAGGGGTGAGAGGAAGATGAAGACAGAAAAGTACAGGGGGAGGGAAAGAGATGGAGAGAGAGAGGGAGATAATGTGAAGAAAAAGAGAGCATGGAGGGAGGGCATAGCTCAGTGGCAGAGTGCATGCCTAGCATGTGCAAGGTCCTGGGTTTGATCCCCAGTACCTCCACTTAAAACAGAAATAAATAAGCCTCATGACCTACCCCGCCAAAATTTTTGTTTAATTTTTTTTAAATTAAAAAAAAGTTTCAAAAATCTTTTAAATATTAAAAGAGCAAGAGAACACGTAAGTTTAAATGAAATCAGAAAGACTCAGAGACAGGCAGAGGGAACAAATGTGTGACAAACTGAGAACCGACATCAGAAACAAGGTGGTGAGACCCACATGGAAAGTCCTGGAGCTGACGGGGCAGAGGCAGGAAGTCCGCGAGGCCGGGAAGGGCAGATGGACAGACAGACAGAGGTACCAAAAAGACAGCACACGGAAAAAAACAGACAGGTCTTTCCACCTCACCAGGCAGGGGCTCTTGGTTCCCAACCAAGAGAAGAGCCGGCGTGGTGGCTTCCTGGTGGGCGTGTGGTGCAGTCAAGGTCTACTGACCACTGTGCTGTGTGACCGTCCAGCTCAGGCTGGACTAGCCCCGCCCCACCTCTGAGACGCACGTCCACGGTGCCAGGACCCTGGGGAGAGCACCCTTCAAAATGGGGAGCACGGGTCAGGGATTCTCCACCCGTAACATCTCCTGAGGCCTCCCGGTGGCCACAGACAACACAAGATTTGTGCAGCCGGCGCTGAGGCCTGTGGACAAGGGACACCAGGGAATACAAAAGTGTCCCCAAGTACTTAGGATGTGCAAGAACTGTTTGCACTTGGCGGGCCCTACGTATGTAATTCTCACACCGAGGACAACCTCTGCGTGGCCCCCCTGCACGAATGAAGCCATGAAGGCCGAGACAGTTTGCACCACATCCAGCTATGAGATGCTGGGCCTGGTTCTCGAACCCAGGTGGTCATGCTCTTAAACACTCTGCTAGTTGGCTTATCAACATCAAAATAGACGGGGGAAGGTACAGCTCAGTGGTAGAGCGCATGCTTAGCATGCATGAGGTCATGGGTTCAATCCCCAGTACCTCTGTTAAATAAAATAATAATAATAAATAAGTAAAAACCTAATTACCCCCCTCAAAAATAAAGTTTAAAAAAGTAAATAAAAACCATAATGATAGGACACTAATGCCTAAAACCCATTCACCACTTCCAACTGTGCATCATGGCGTAACGCACTTTGCACAAAATATGCCATTAATCCCCCGAGAGAGAGCCTTTCTTGAGCACTAGATCCCCTGCATTATTTACGCATCATCCACACTAATTTTTATAGCGATAACAACTCTCTTTATTCAATTTGCATATGATCTGTCTTGTCCATTAGATTAATTCCAGCCTTCTAGAAGAAGTGTGTGCTACCAGAATTTCCCTGTATGCCATCCATAGGGAAACAGACAAAACTTATACAAAATACCTGTATTAGGACCCGGCACGGTGGGTAACTCAAGCCTGTGCTGGCTGAGAGATGGACCAGCACCAGGGGAGCCCTCCAGCTGTCACAGCCGGGCGCCTGGTGGCCGTTCCCAGGCAGCAGCGCGCGGAGGAGGTAAGCGCACAGCAGTCGGGGGTCAGGCTCAGCGCAGGACGCGGAGAGTGAGGCTCAAGGTGGCTGAGGGATGCGGGCCGCAAGGGGGGTGCCCGCAGCGAGCACCTAACATCTTCAGAGACGGGCCCGTTCTTCTCCGCGGAGTGCTGGGTTATACTGTCTGCGTGTGCAGGAGCCTTCGTATCCCACTCTAGAAACAATAAACACAAACCTACGAGAGGAGTCCCCTTGACCAAACTGGGTTCTACTAAACGCAGGTGAGTTCAGTCGTGGCGTCACTTCATTACGGAGACGAGTCTGAATGTGAGGCCAGACCCGCCACACACCCGCTCCCCGCCCCCCAAAACTGGAACTCTTCGTACGACGACTTATCCGGTTCAGACTTTTTTAATGAAAAATGTACCAAGGGAAGATGTCATTTCGGGCAAATCTGACAGAACTGCAACATTTTTTTCAAAGTGTCTGAAATTTCTATCACTGGAAAACAAAAAAAAGTCTGAAAGAAAACAGCAAAAAGCAGAACTCAGCAAAAATGAACCCCAGCCTCCATGTCTCCTATGTTCACTTGTCAAGTGGAGCACTGTGATGTTCGGATCAAATCCAAGCTACTGTTATTAAAAAATACAAGTTATAGGACCTATTAGAACGTGTACTCTTTTTCTACATCATAAATTATTCACTATCTTTTTCTTAAAAGACAGAAGTCTATGAAAGTGACTGCTTTGCGTATTTATTATTATCTAAATTCTAATTCTAATTAATTCTAATGTGCTGCCCCAGCACTTACGAAGTGCATTTGAAGAATCAAATAACTGTTAGCTATAGATCTATTTTTGTCTTCACAGCTGTCTGCTGTTAAAGCCAACTTCGTTTCTTTTGCCTGAATCTTCAAGCATCTAAGTGGGCTGATTTCTCAGGAATGACCTATATTTTTCTAAAGAAACACACACACACACACACTCGCGCGCACGCGTGTGCAAACTCTTTGAACCTCTCTTAAATTTAAAGAAAAGAAAAATTCAGTCTTTCTCACGGACTATCAGTTCTCTGTGTCAGATAAATCAACATTCTTTGCCATTTGCAGAACAAACTCAAATTGCAAAATAATAGATCACCTGCTCTCTTAATTCCTTACTGAATCATAATATCCATTAACGTCTAATAAGAGCTCATCACACGAGAACTCTGGTTTGTCAAGACAATAGCTCCTAATCAGGCTGCCACCGTGAACTGGCTAAAATGTGGAGCCAGGCGGACAGCCCCGTCCGAAACCTCCGCACAGAGGTCCCCACTGCCATCTCTGCTGAGAAAAAAAAGTCCAGTGACCCCCCCAGGCATCCAGTAAAACTGCGTTAGCTCGGGAGACCCACACCACAAGTGGGGCTATTATTTCAATCTGCGTTTTCACCAGGAGGTCAGAGCCACTACAGATATGGTCAGGACATTATCTAATACTCTGGCATCACTTGAGAAGCAAAGTGTACAGGTTATTTTGTTAGACAGAGTTGGGGGTTTTGGAGGGTCATTTTTTTTTTCATTAGTATTTCTCTTGCTCAAAGGTGGTGCATCGTTTCACGTTTGGGTCATTTCTTCTTTTTATTTGGGGTTGGGCTTATTTATTTACTTAATTTATTTTTGGTGGAGGTGCTGGGGATGGAACCCAGGACCTCGTGCACGCTAAGCACGCGCTCTACCACTGACCTACACCCTCCCTGTCCTGGACAGTTTTAAATGAGCTTGAGTACTGATGTAGAACACAAAGTGACAGGAAATGTTTCTCCAAGGAAAGGAAGGGAAGATGGAGAGTTTCCTTCTTTTTCTCACAGAGACGATCAGACAAAAAAGGACCCGTTTAGCCTTTGGTTGAAATCATTCTCTTAGTTCAAGATGTCGATCTGACAGGTAAAATCGGACTCCAGTCACCTATTTAAAAAGTCATACATATATATATATAAAATAGATAAGCAAGTTTATACCATACAGCACAGGGAATAATATTCAATATAGCAGCTCACAGTGAAAAAGAATATGAAAATGAATATACGTATGTTCATGTGTGTGAAGCACTGTGCTGTGCACCAGAGACTGACACAACCTTGTAAACTGACTCTTCTCCAATAAACAAAAGTAGAAATAAAAAAAAAGTCACACATAGACATGTACGATTTGAATGTGAATTCTGTCTACAAAATGTATTATGCTCTCAAAAGTCCACACCTGACTTTAAGTTTTTGCACATAGAGTACATTTTGAATTTTATAAAAAACATTAATTTTTATTTTAAACAGTTCATATAGAACTGCATTCAGTGTTACAGACTGGGGGTCTTGCGGGATGCATAGTGAATATTTAAGGCTTGCAGGCCACGTGACTGTTGCAACTACTCCATTCTGCTGTTGCAGTTCAGCAGTGACAGGTAATACACAAACAGGCATGGATGTGTTCCAATAAAACTTTATTTACAAAACCAAGCAGCAGGCCAGACTTGGCCTGATGTTATAATTTGCCGACCTCTGCTGTCAATGATGGTCTTTCTAGATGCACCAAAACCACTTCTCCTTAAAGCTTTAGGGTCCCAGTTAGCTGTGACTCTCTCCTGTTTTTTGAGACATAAATCTTGGTGACATCACTTTCACATCCCACAAGAAATTCATCAAGGAATTGTCTCAGATCCCCCTTCGAATATCCAGACAGCGGCCCCTCCTGACCAGCTCCACCTCCGGAACGACATCCCTGACTTGAGCTACCATTTACTGCCACACAGTAAGTGCCACCGTCTTGGCTTTTGTCCTTAACTCCTGGTGGGTCTCGGTTCGATATGGCGGACAGAGCAATTCCATTAACATATCAATCTGATCTTGCTCTTCCCAAACCCTGTCTCACACAAAGAGGAAAGCTTTATACAAAGTCAAAAGCCCACCACGGGACCTACCAGGTCGGACATAATCTTTCCCCCTCTCCCTTCCTCACTAACTTACCGCCCTGGGTTTCCCTCATCCTCACTGGCCTGAATGCTTGCCCCGCACCCCCTTTGTCTAGCTGTCCAGTTTTCGTTTACTCATTCAACAGCCATCAACTCTCGTTTACGATTGTATGCTTGCTTAGATGATGATGTAATGAAGGCCCCTTCACACACACTGTCTGCGTCCACGTCCCTCATGTCTTGGCAGGGGCGGGTTCATCTTGCCCCTCTACCACCCACGGCTTGACCCAAAATGCACTGTTATAAAAAAGATGGGAGAGCAGTGAAAATAAAGAAGAAGACATAGGAGGGGAAAGTAAAAGAAAGAAGGGAAGGAAAAGAGTGGGATGACAGAGCAAAGGGGACAGGCAGAGGGGACACTCGTCAGAAGACGGTATCCATTTAGAAAGCCAACATGGCTGAAGTTGTTATTTCTGTCCTTTCTCAGCCTACTTCTTTCAACAAATATTTATTGAATGCCCACCAGACATCAAGTTGTCTGCCACGCAGTGTGGGTACAGAAACAGACAGACAAACTTGACCTTCCCTTAGGGACTTAACATGCTGGGCAGGAGAGAGATACAAGAACAAACAATGGAACAAGATGATTTGGGTGCTAGGAAGGAAACAGAAAAGGCAGGTGTACTGGGGCAGACGAGGGACTGGTCAGGGGGTCCTTACAGCCACCCTGTCAAGAGAGGATGTGGTTGGGCTCAGGTGTTGTCAGGCGAGATGGGATGCAGTGGTTGGATTCTGGGTAGATCTCTGAGGTCCCATAGGATGGTTAAATGTGGAGAATCATCATGGATGTCCCCTAGATTTTTCTTCTGAGCACCTGGGCGGATGGGGGACAGTTCTGCCTGTCAACACGAAGAATGGGACTGGAAGGACCTCCTGAGCCCTGGCATTACCAAAAGCTCAGAAAACCCTTCACAAATTAGATTTCCAAATCCAAATGCTGCTGAAAGGGCTGGTGAACAGGAATTTCGCTCTATTAGAGGCTTGTTCTCAGACTTACAAATGAAGCCCTTTGAACTGGAACTCACATCAGAATCACCGCGTAATCACTCACGGACCGGGAATAAAACACACAACCGATTGGCAGTGGAAAGAGAATGAGCTTTTGGTGAAACAGCAGTGGCCTCTGTCTAAATGGCTGCCCAACGGCTAATTACTTGGGATGCACGTGCTGGTCGGGTGCTGATGGAGGCCTGTGTGTCCTGCCTGGGACCCTGGCATCCGACAGCCGCATCGCGGAAATGAGTGAGACCGCCCAACCCAGCCACGGTTATCTTCACAGATGACTTTTCACACCGTTATTCCTCATCCCAGGAAAGAGGGCTGGGGCTGGGGGGACAGTTTGGGGGTCAGTGCAGCTTCTGCCTGGCCGGGTATCATAAATTTCTGAGTCTGGAGAAGAGCAAACACATGACCTGGCAAAGTCACCCCCATGCCTCGGTTTCCCTCGGAGGTTGAGCCTGATCTGATGCTGTCTCATGTCACCATCCAAATCAGATACCATCTGTCACCCCTCAGCTGTTGAAATACATCTGATTGAGACAGGGATTCAGATTCCAATGTCAACAGGAGCTGAGCTGGGGGGATGGTAGAGCTCAGTGGTAGAGCACATGCTTAGCATGCAGGAGGTCCTGGGGATCCCCAGTGCCTCCATTAAAAAAAAAAAAAGATTATGTTTCTAAAAAAAAAAAAACAAAAACAAGAGCTGAGTGTGGAAATGAGGGAAGCAGACCTGGGTGGGGGTGGACTGGGGCGTGGCGGGGGAGGGGTGGCAGGTGGCAGTGAACTGGGGTAGTGGTTGAAGGTGGATTCTGGAGCCCAACTGCCTCCGGCCCTCCCAGCGGCCTCTGACCCGCATTATTCGGCAGGTGGGCACATCAGGGCTCAGCGGTGTGCCGGGTCTCGCCCCAGCTCACACAGCCGGGGAAAGCGGCAAGGCAAGATCTCAACCCAAGCTGGCCTGACTCCAAATGCCCCCCGTGTCTGTAATTCGGTGCTTTGCCGTCTGCCGTCTCTCTGATCCACCACCTCTCTCTCCTCCGCTGCTCAAAGAACTTTACAAGTCAGTTTTCACCCGCAGGGCCAGGCAGCCCATTGACGAAGGCTGGGAAAGCACTGCCAGCCACCCCCGCGGGACAGCGACACGCGGTCCCAGCTGGTCCGTCACGCTGGGCTCCGGGGGTGGGGACACAGAATGAAAACGCGGACCCCCTCACTGAGGGCACCGTCCACTGTCAGCCACCTTCCTGAAAATGTTGCCAGTCGGCCACCCTGCGCGTTACTTCTTTTTACAAATTTGAGATAGCAATTGTATATTGGGGGGGAAAACCCACTTTTTAAAAATCTTTTTTTATCTTAAAAAAAAATCTTTTTGTTCTTTTTATCAGCCGTCCTGGGCTCCGCCTCTCCCGTGGAAGCTGCGCGGAGCTGCGCGGTGACGCCCCTTCGGCGGGAGCGAGCCCGCTCTCCCGTCTCCTTCCCCCGCCCGGCGCTCACCCCACCGCCTTCACGCTCCGCCTGCGAACCTGGTCCTGGCGAGCCGACGTTAAGCCCCGTGCCCTGCAGGCAGAGCGGCGTTTTACAAGCCTGTCCTCGGAGGCTTGTGACCCGAAAGACAGGAACCCGGTGGAGCGGGTGGCGGGGGGAGGGGGGCCCAGCCGCGCCTCCTGTTGTCTCCCTGTCCCTTTGCCCCTGGGAGAGGCAGACCGGTGGCCGCCTCCCTGCAGACTTCGCTTTGGCTCTGACCTCTAACCGCCTGAGAAGCGTCACCACCCAGAGGAGCACG
The DNA here is from genome assembly GCF_048773025.1 of Camelus bactrianus. Taxonomy (NCBI): domain Eukaryota; kingdom Metazoa; phylum Chordata; class Mammalia; order Artiodactyla; family Camelidae; genus Camelus; species Camelus bactrianus. Next base: position 3,365,135 of record NC_133570.1, on the reverse strand, counting down.
CGGGCGGGGTCGGCCCCACCTCTCAGGACCCGCGTCCTCCCTCCTCGGGGGTCAGAGGAAGAGAAGGTCAGGGCCAGCCCGCCACGCGGAGACCGGAGCGGGGCAGCTCGTCCCGCCCGGGCACCGCTCGGCTGCAGCGGGAGCCGGGCTCCGTGCGCGGCCTCTCCGGTGGGAGCCCCGGGCGGCCCTGGGGGAGCCTTAGGGAGCTCGGAGGTGGGCGCGCGTCCCTCCCCAACCTGGACCGCGCTCCCTCCAGTCCGATGTCTAGGGGCCCGACAGCCCCTCCTGCTAATTTATCCCTCCATCGCGAGCTCCCCTCCCGCAGAGGGGGCGGGCCCTGAGAGCCATCCCCAGCCAAGGCTGGACGTCTCCCAGGCGGCTCTGGGGACGTGGGAGAGGTGGCAGGTGGGCCCGAGGCCCGGAGCCCCTCCCTGGTCTCTTCTCAGCGCCCGGCCCTCTTCTCAGGGAGGAACCGGCAGCCCCTCCCGCCGGGCCCAGAGCAGTAAAGGGACAGTTACTCCAGGCGAGGACGTCAGGGTTTCTAGTGCGGTCTTTCATCGTGGGGTGGAACGTTTCATCCTTTGATAAAGAAATGAAAAAAAAAAAAAAAAAAAAGAATTCTCTTCCTGAGCAGAAAGCCCTCGCTGAAGTCACTGATGCCAAGGACTGTCCCTCACCCGTCCCGGCTCCCGCCCCGGGGCCTGACGCACAGGCCACCAGCAAGTGTGTCAAGAAGTGATTGACAGCCTACCCCCTAAATCCGAACAGCGCTCTACAGCCTCAAAAGAACGTTGGGATCCTGGTGGACGAACTATCGGGCTAATCTCATTCATCCTCTAAATCACATCAAAATGAGAGCAAAGGAGTAAAAACATCGTGATGGCACAACAACAAGGGGAAAAAAAGGGCCATCGGCAGATAAAAGACGCGCATCATCTCTGAGGACGGAGAGAAGCAGATGGCTGAGGGTAACTGGCGAAGCAAGACCTGAATAGTCAGCGAATTAACAATGAAGGGACGCGGGAACGGGGCTCCGCGACGGGTGATCATTACAGACGCTCACGGTGTAAAAACTACAAAACCAATAAACACCCAGGTGGGGGAAGTGGCAGGAAACCTCAGAGTGCCGTTTCCTGTACTTTCAAGGCAGGGAGTCGATCTGGCTGGCTAAAATTGCCTCAGGAAAGAAATAAGAGATGGTGTGACAACAACAACAACAACAACAACAACAACAACAACAACAACAACAACCATAAATTGTTCCAAACCTTGGTGGGTTTTATATACAGACTTTTCTTTCACAACCTTACTAGGATATTTTAAAAATCAAAATTTCTTCTTGCCAGCCGATTTTGCATGTGTTTGTTTTATGAAATACGACAACTCTGCTTTGGATTCTCTGTCTTCTTTTATCTATAAATAAAAAATGAATTTAACACGTTCACAATAATGTCAGCTTCTAAGATAGAGTAGGATTTCCTCGCTATAAAATATGATGTCAAACCACTATCCAAGCAGCCATCCAGCCATTCCTCTCGCTGTGTATTTGGAATGATGGTTCTCTAACATAAACCATGTCATATGGGGGGGGGGGTGCTGGGATTTGGGTTTTTTTTCCCTTATGTTTAACATTTTTATAATGACTATGTATTTTTAAAAATTAAAATGATAAAGTCTTTCGAGAAGAGAAGCCACACGCAGGCGTCCATCCAGCCGCAGGGCGGGCAGGGGTGCTGGCTGAGAGGCAACCCCTTTCCCAGCTGCCAGATGCGCGCGCCAGGTGCGGTCAGGTGCGCGGCAGGTGCTGTGCCGAGCGCCGGGTGGGGCTGCAGGAGGGACCGTCACGTCTCACACTTGAGGACATCTGGAGTCCCAAGTGAGCAAAGGGCTTGATGAAGCAGTTGACTGGGGAGAAGACTGGGCCCCGGAGGGCAGGTGCGTTCGGGAGCTAGCGTGGAACCAGCTGGTCGGTCTGTGAGCGCCATCTAGTGGGCACCTCGGGGACTGTCGCCCGTGATTCCCTCTCCTCGGGGAAATAGTTGGAGCCAATCAAAAACGCCATCTTGGCAATTTGCAAAAATAAAGCTACTTGGAAAAAAGTGTGCTGGGCTTTGCAATGAGCAATGCGGGAAAAAAAAGAGCGCTTTGAACATTTTCTTGCCGTTTCAGGCGGGGCTGATGTACAGCTGATTGCACTGGGGGGACGGCGTTGCAACAGTTACAAGCTGCAACTATTCCGCTGTGTCAGTGACCATGCCGCCCTGCTAGGAAATATCTTTAATTTCACTGCTATTCTTAGGTGGCCCCCGTTTGATCACGCTGGCATAATAATCAAAAGAAGTTGCTGGCATCCATTATGTTCTTACCTGGTAACAAGAACTGTGCACATAACGTTGCCTGATTTCATCCTGGAAGTAACCAGATGAGGTTGTCCTGGGAGGAATTACACTGTCCCCTTTACAGAGGAGGAAGCCAGGGCTCCAGAAGGCTCAGGAGTGTGTCTGAGACCACGTGGCTCAAGTTAATGTCCGCACTTAATCACACGGGCTTGCTTCCCTCCTTGCAGAAGATGAGGAATCCTTCCTCTACTGATCAGCGCAGAGGCAGAGAAACACTTGGTAGGCAGGGCCCAGGTTTAGCATTTCTAAGCAGAATCTCGAAATCAGAGGAGATGGAGGTGGATTCGACAGCGACCAGATGCCTCTCGGTGCTCATAAATGTTTGCATATTTATGATTCTGCCTTGTGATAAATAATTCAGTTCCCCCCTCAACAGGAAAGGTGATTCTTTTTTTTCCAAGAAGAAAATGATTTTCTCTGAATACAGCTTCTTGATGATTTTACCACCTTTAAGGGTGAGTCAAACAGACGCATAAAACCCGTCACATAATCACTCTCAATGTTGTCATTCGGGGCTCAGCACCCAACAAACAGAACAATTCCTGGGCAGGAGTCTTTGATGGATGTGTTGCTGACGGACCTTTTTTTGTGAGACGGGTCATAAATATTAATGGTATTGACAGAGTCTTAGAAATTTGTCATGTCACATGCCTGCAACAGAAGCACTCAGAATTCCACCACTTTGTTCCTCGGACTGACGCCCCCAGTTTCTTTCACGAACTCGCTCCCTGGTCCCTTTCTTCCCGAGCACCCTCAGAAGCTCTCCGCCAGCAAAGGTTTCCCCGAGCAGGCACAGGTCGGCTCCATTCAGCGTCTCCGTAGGCTTTCCCTTTTTCTTTCCTACTTAGCTGACGTTCGCCTGCATTCAGCCCTCAAGCCCTTTGTTTTCCTATTTTTTAAAATTATTTTTAAACCCTTTATTGAAGTAGAGTTGATTTACAATGTTGTGTTAGTTTCTGGTGTACAGCATAGTGATGCGGTCACACATATATATTCTTTTTCATTATAGGTTATTACAAGCTACTGAATAGAGTTCCCTGTGCTCTACAGCAGGACCTTGTTACTTACATGTTTTATATACAGTAGTGTGTATCTGCTAATCCCAAACTCCCGATCCATCCCTCCTCACTCCTGCATCCTTATATTTTCGATTGCGAACTAAAAGATGGCATAACATCACCCCCACCCTCCCATTAAGCGAATGTTGCAGAGATAAAAAAAAAAAAAAAATTCCGCTGTGCAGCACAAGGAACTCTACTTAGTATCTCGCAGTAACCCGTAATGAAAAAGAAAATGAAAAGGAACATATGTATGTGACCTTTTTAGACTGGCATTTGTTCTTCACTAAGCAGGACGTCCTTTGCATCCACCCGGACATTCCTGTGTCTCCGGTCATTCCTTTGCCTTGCAAATCGCGATTCTGTTGTATGGGCACAGCAGCCAGTGTTGAACCGTTCACCCCCTGAAGGGCACTTGGGTTATTTCCCTGTATTTTTCTCCCTACAGATAAAAGCTACGTGTAAACATTTATACTCAGGTTTTTGCGTAAAGCTGGGTTTTCATTTCTATGGCATAAACGCCAAAGAGGGTGATCATTATTGGGTTCTATATGGTTAACTATAACTCTGGAAAAACTCTTTTCCAGAGCAGCCACACCATTCTACATCCCCTCCAGCAAGGGAGACCCGTTTCTCCGCATCCTCACATTTTATCTTCCGGTAGGTGTGAAGGCTGCTTCACTGTGGTCTTCATTTGCATTTCCCTCAGGGCTAATGATGGCAAACACCTCTTCCTGAACGCATCTCCCCTCCTTAGCGCCTCCACAGCGAAACAGCTCTATTTTTCACCCATTTTCTAATAGGATTGATGGTCTTGGTTGTCTTTCCGCTGAGTTTTGTGAGTTCATTCCATATCAGGTCCCCTTGGCCCAGAATGCTCTGCTTGACTGATTTTGTGTGTGTGTGTATATCTCTTTTTGCCTTAATCAGGTCCTCCCTTTCTCGCTCACTTGTGATCACCGCTCGTAGGTCACACGGCTGTCTGTAATTCGAGCTAATCTCGAATTTCCCAACTGGATCCCAACACTTTGTTTCGTTACCAGGTGTCTCCCCGGCACCTCGCATGGTGCCGAGTATCCAGTCGGTGCTCAGTGAACGACGTGTCTACAATCAGAGCCCTCACTCACTGGCTGGATGGTGCTTGCTTGCCTGGGGCAGGGTCCCAACCGTCCCATTTGACCTTCTTCAGGCTACACAGTGGTACTCTGCTTCCCCTTCCCCTCGTGACCTGCCGGGGCCTCCCCAGGCGCTGGCCTGAACCAGCTCACAGCTTTCTGCATCCTCCTCCTGTGGCTGGAGATGCCCTTTGGACCTTGCTGTCATCCCCAGTCACCCACCACCTCTGACAGCGCCAGGCCTCTGGGGACATCATCCTCCCGTCCTCAGGAAGCACCTTGTCTGCACTCTGTTCTTCCAGAAGGTCCCACAGCAGAGCTGCTGGGCTCAAGGAGCTGTCCCATAAAGAAATAGGACAGGAACCCCGGACACCACTGACTGGGGAACACTGGTCACAGCAGGGAGACAGGCAGAGACAACCAGCATCTTGACTTTGTACTGCCCTCCGTTCAGCTGGGATCCAATCTGTGGGCTCTTTGCTCTTCCAATCCCTCCCCAGACACCTCCCTCTCCAGGTCTGTTCTCTCTCCTCCGTGCCGTGTCCTGCCATGGCCCGCACCTCAGTCAGCACCCTGGTTCCTGGGGGCTCCCCCCAGGGCGCCATGCTGGGCCTTGAGGCAGCATCACGAGGTAAGACTTCTCACCACAGAGAGAAACTGACTATTGGTGGCAGACTTTTCTGCAGGAGAGACTTCCCCAGACAAGAAGACCGAAATCTCCGATTCTGGGAACAACCACCAAAGTCTGGCTCCCACGCACCAGCACTGCTGTCCCTGGGGCTCCACATGCACACCAGATGCCGACCTCGAGGTCCTGGCCAGACGCCAACATGCCATCGTGTATTTTAAAAGAGGCTCTAAACCACGAGCAAACTTCACAAGGAAGGTCCTTGAAATTGCACACCCGACTCACGTTCATGTCACGGTCAAAAAAAGAGGAATGACGGCTGGAAAGGGAGGGGAGGACTAATGAAAAGGACGGTGTTCTGAGACATGGCCCCCGAGCCCGGTCATAAGCGGAGCTTCACCCAAGTTCCCAGCAGAGACGTGGTCACCTCCAGGCCAGAAACAGAAACATAAGTGGTTTGACGGACTCTGGGATCCTATCCAGGTTCAGCTGGTCATTTCCCAACAAGGCTCTTTTGGTCCATCTGCATTTTAAAGTCGGCCAGTCCCCAAGCTACCTGCAAACTGTCAGGGCAAAGCTGCTTGGCCAGGGGCCGGTCACTCAGCACACAGAGCGGCTGTCCCCACCACCCACCCCGGATGCATTTCAACGCGTCCGTCTTCACCCAGCCCAGCACTTGGTCCTGAGATGGACACAGGCTGATACAATTTTAAAACAAAAATGAAAACACACACACACAGGCTCCCCGGGAACCAGTTCAGCCACATCCACAAAGGAAAAGAGGATTTACACAGCAGACCCTGAATAGTTTCCAAGGAGGCGGTGTGGAAAGCAGGTAAACAAGATGTAATCAAAGTGCATTTCCCTTGTTCAAACACCTTCATCAGGTGCACAGAAAACAGCAGATTATAAAGTGCTCGTTTGTCTCTGGATATTAAAGTACTCTAAAAAAAAAGTCTTCGCGACTCCGATTTCTGAACCTGGACTTCTCACCATGGCGAGAGGCACGATGCCCACGAAGGAGGTCTGGCTGACGAAGATCTCGGAGACGACCAGCTCGCTCACGGAGTCCTCCACCGGGTACTCCACCTGCCAGGTGATCTGCTGGGCCCCGGCCAGGCCACTGCTGTTGTCAACTCCGAAGTCCACTTGCAAGATCTCGTAGAAGGAGCCGTTTGCTCTGGAAAACAAACACACGGTAAAGTGCAGTTTAAAACGGGAGACTCAGCAGAATGTCAAGAACGCGGTCAATGTGCCGTATTCCTCTCTGTCAACCCAAGAGTGATGGCCAAGTTCAGCAAGTCGTACGGCGGCACTGGGAGGGCCTAATTCACAGGCTGCCCGTCGGTGACCCACTCCCCAGCGTGGACGGACCATCCGTCTCCAGGGCTCTGTGGAAGCAGGCTGTCCTTCCCTGAGTGAGCAGCTCGGACAGCACCTCATCTCTGAGCACCGCCACAGCTCTGTCCTCCCCAAGCCCACGCGCGCGAACGCCACGACCCAGGGCCACACACGGGACCTGGCCCCGGACCTGCATCTGGTGTCACCAGTACTCCTGGCACGAGGCGCGTGGATTCTGGCTGTTTCTAACTCTGCCTTCTACTTCGACCCCTGTGTCTACGGCCCGTGGTTCAGACTCTGAGCTTCAGGGTTTGGGGAGAATATGGGTGATCCCACGGGCTTGTGGGGGCGTCGTGAGATCAAGAACGGGAAAGGGCCCCATCAAGTGCATGGTTCATGGCATAAACCATGAGCCACATAATAAGGTGCTGTAGTGGATTCTTTATTTCATCAGCTTCCAATGACATCTCTATGTGCAAAATTTTCCTTTAAAATATTGGAGGACACATGCCCACAGATGAGAGCAATTTCAGGTATTGGGTACATAGATTATTTTCTAGACCTTTCTGAAATCTGGCATGTTCTTTTAATTGACAGCGCGCATCCCCAGGTCTCTGGTTTGGTGGACCCTGCTGTTGTCAGTTTCATCTCGAACACGTTTTCCCAGCCAGCGTGTCCTGAGCAGCATCCCACCTGACTCTTCCATTTTCCCTGAACAAGTCATCCAGCCCCTTGCCCCACTTTCTAATCCCAAGAGAATAACCTTTTTCCTCTCTCTCTCTTTTTTTGGAAAGTAAAATTTACCCTGCAGACGAGTTTGAGTGAACTTGTTTTTGCTTTACCAACAACTTCCCAGAGCTGAAGGAAAACAATACATCTTGATAATGAACAAACACTTAGCTTTCTTCTGCTTTCTCAGCTGCCAAACCTGCAACCATTTCTCAGGTTAACAACTCCCACTCTCTTCCAGCTTAGCTGATTTTATCAGCATCATCGAGACCAACTCCAAACATAGCTAAGGAAATGGCTGTATTTTTTTTTTCTTTGCCTCTATTTTTCCTGACAAATCCCAGACCGTCCCAGAAAACAATGGCTCAGACTCATTTAAAACTAACTCCCTAAATACAATTTTTAGAAGTTGTCTTTTTAGTTTCCTCTTGTTATTTGATCTTGATAAAAACACTTACTTTGCAGAAGGACTTATGGAATCCATTTCTGTACAGCTCTGTGTAGCTCTCCCTCCTGAGGTAGAAAGACATCTTAATCTGGGTGATTTAAGAAGTGATGCAATGGTACAGCACAGGGAGCTACGCTCACTTTCTTGGAAGAACATATAATGTTAAAAGAATCTGAAAAGAAAATAGATGTTTGTGTGTATGTATATGTATAACTGAACCACTTGGCTGTACACTCGAAACTAACATTGGTTTTTGTTTTTGTTTCTGTTTTTTGATGAGAATTTTTTTCTGTTTTTCAAATTGAGTTATAGTCAGTTTACAATGTTGTGTCAATTTCTGGTGTACAGCACAGTGCTTCAGTCATACATGAACATACACATATTTGTTTTCATATTCTTTTTCACCGTGAGCTACTATAAGATCTTGTACATATTTCCCTGTGCTCTACAGTATAATCTTGTTTATCTATTCTATATATACCTGTCAGTATCTACAAATCTTGAACTCCCAGTCTGTCCCTTCCCACCCCCCCCTTCCCCCTGGCAATCACAAGTTTGTATTCTATGTCTGTGAGTCTGTTTCTGTTTTATATTTAAGTTTATTTGTCTTCATTTTTTTTTAGATTCCACATATGAGTGATATCATATGGTATTTTTCTTTTTCTGGCTTACTTCACTTAGAATGACATTCTCCAGGGACATCCATGTTGCTGCAAATGGCATTATGTTGTCATTTTTATGGCTGAGTAGTATTCCATTGTATATATATTCCACAACTTCTTTATCCAGTCTTCTGTCGATGGACATTTAGGTTGTTCCCATGTCTTAGCTGTTGTAAATCGTGCTGCTATGAACATTGGGGCATGAAACTAACATTGTAAATCAACTACACTTCAATAAAAATTTTTTAAAAAGAAAGAAATGATGTGATCTAAGCTGGTGACATGCTCAGTGGAAGGGTTTTGGGGCATTGATTGTTTTCAGCTTGAAATAATTAGCAGGCCAAAGAGACATGTTCGGGTGGCAAATTTTGCTCCCCTGCAGAACTAGTGTGCAGTCTGGGTGGGAATGTAAAATGGTACAGCCTTTGTGGAAAACATTATAGTCATTCCTCAAAAAATTACAAAAAGAATTAGCATCTGACCCGGCAGTCCACTTCTGGTTACATGCCCCAAAGAACTGAAACAAGGTCTCAAAGAGATACACATGTCCTCGTATTCATGGCTGCATTATTCACAACAGTTAAAAGGTAGACAAAACCCAAGGGTCCTCTGAGACGGATGAATAGATCAGCAAAATGTGATGTCTACCTACAATGGAATACTGTCAGCCTTAAAAAGGAAGGGAATCGTGGCATATGCTACACCATGTATGAAACTTGAGGCCATAATGCGGAATGAAATAAGCCAGTCACAAAAAGATAGAAACTGTATGATTCCATTTACAGGAGATACTGAGAGTGGTGGCTGCCAGAGGCTGGAGGGAAGGGGTGGGGATGGAGACATGGATTCAGAGTTTTAGTCTCACAAAATGAAAAGAATTAGGAAGATGGATGGTGATAACGGTTGCACATTATAAATATATTTAATACCACCGAAGGGTTCACTTAAAATGGTTAAGATGATACATTTATTATATTTTTATTTGATCCAATAAATATAAATTTTAAAAACAGAGAGAAAAAGCCAGAGGCAGGCACGTTTATGGGCTGAATGTCATCAGTAAGAAATCAGAAGTTATCCTTGTGACTTTCAATTTATCTGGTTTTCAATACTTCTCAGTAGGGCAGAAATTCAATGGAAGAAATTTTTATAGGCTCCTGAAATCCCAAAGGGTATAAATCTGCCTGAGTGAAGAGCTCTCCTTTGGGAAACGTACATTTCCCCAGAATCTAATTCATTAAAACCCAATGATTCCATCACAGCCACTACCTGTCCCCACTGTATTCATTGCGAAGACATCAAAATCTCTCTTATAGGCCAATCACTCCAAAGTATTTAGGTCTTAAGTCCACCATCCTTATAAGGATTGTGTGCATGTGATTTCTCCGACTTCTTCACTAATTACACCTATGCAAGTACTCCTGAACTTCTTTTGATGGAAATGTGCTCTTATCTGTAATGCACTGATTATGATATCATTTTGTCTGGCAAATCAAGTATCAGCTAGAATCAGGAAGGAGGATATGGTAAACTCTATTAAAGAGAAGTGTTTCTTGAGGGGAGGGAAACAGATCAGAGGTAGAGTGCATGCTTAGCACGCATGAGGTCCTGGGCTTCAATCCCCAGTAACTCCATTAAAAAAAAAAAAAGTGTTTCTCTTTTGCCTTGCAAAAGCTGCTCAGATCCAGGGAGAGAAAGCAAAAGAAAAGATGGCCCAAGATAGAGAAATGGCTACTATGTTTCTCACTGGAGCGGTTGTTTCTCTAGACTCTAGGGAAGGGAAGCTGAGTTCATGGAGGGTTCAGATGCCCCTGCTGGTGCACCGGCCCCGATGCTCAGCTCACATCAGCAGAACTGGGAAACCTCATCTGGGGAAACAGATTTATTAATGCTTATTTCCAAATCAAAACTTGGGTCTGCTCGCCAGCCTGCAGTTAAAGCCAATCTACCAACACCGGGGTTGTGAGGATGGAAAGTGCAGCGTTTATTACAGGGTGCCAAGGAAGAGCAGGCTTTTTGAGCCACTGATTCTGAAGAGTTTCAGGATCCGCCTGAATCACGCCGTCTGAGTCTCTCCACACAGGATCAGACGGGTGGGTTTGAAAACACAGACAAGACGTGGCCTATCAATCACGTCTTTTTCTACAATAGCAACCATCTCTTCCAGAATGTCATAGATTGCACTTCTAATGCATGCTGATAAGCCCATTCGCAGCAAGATGAACTGTTTCCAGCCAAAAATGAGCCTTATGCTGAACAGACTCCTGAGCACATGAAGGACGTTGCTTACCACACTCTGGGTTAATTGGATGCCTTTCAACGACATTGGCTGGTTTATTGCTTTATTTTCCCAGTGTAAATGGTTTACTGCACACAAGCAGGGCAACTTCCAAGCAATAATTCTTACAGAGAAATGCCAAGCTTTCAACTCTTAATATCCCCATGCAGATTGGATCATCCTTTACTGTTCTTCCTATTATTCTAATTGTTACTGTTATTCTAACGATACTAATTGTTTTTCTGATTATTCTCCAGCCTTGTGACAAAGACACTTTTCCGACCTGCTGGTTGAACCTTCATCTTGCCGGTAAGCCCTGAGTTTAAAATGAACGCACTTTTAAGATGTTAAAATCACGAGTAACAGAAGCAGACAATGGACTTCCTGATAAAGCACTGCAATTATTTTTTCCTCAAAAAAATAACATCATGAAAAAATAGTTGAGGGGCTGCCCAAAGGCCTTTTAGGTCATATTTAAAATAATAATAATAATAATAATAATAATAATAATAATAATAATAATAATAATAATAATAATAGACAATTGTGCTCTAAATGGCCAGCATAACTGACAACAATTTCTCTTGCCAAGGCGTTCTGACGGATCCACTGGGAAGTCTTTCCCAGAAATCCTCACTTCAGTGAGCTGCGTGACGGTCCCGCGGGACCCCCCAGAGTCAGATGCATTTACACTCAGTGGATGGACCCTGAGACCCTACTGCGTGGCTGTCTGGCACCGCTACTCTGTCCTTGGATGCATATCCACTTGCAACTGTCCAGTGAGGTACCTGCATTCCTGTTCTGACTGTGGATTTCAAGCCAGAGTTTAACAAAAGGGGGGAAGAGAGAGGGGACCTCTGTTCCCAGGGCCGGTGTCCAAGAATGGCATGGATGCTCCAGTGGAGGGTGGGGGGGATGCATGAATTTGCCCTGGGACCCCCCCTACCCACCCCAAACCACTGTTTCTATGTCATATCTCTCCAGCTTCCCTTCTTTCTCTACACAGTCCAGCCTCACCTTCCACAAAAGTCTCCAAGGTCAACCGAAGCAGAGGTTTACGTTTCATAAAGTCGACGAAACCATCACCATTTCCCCTGGTTGGATGACCACCCCAGTTTGCACGTATGTGCTCGGCAACTTCTGATCACTGGAAGGTAAGAAACGGAACTCCACAAGAGGGTTCCAGCAGAAGGATTTTCTTGTTCCTCTCCTGTGTTCATTCCACCTGACCAGTAACAGCAAGAGCCTGGTAGGACCAGGACAGGATGATTCCCAAATTCATCCTTTCAAACATCTGGGGTCCTGACATTTGGGATTCTTGATTCTGGGGATAACCCAGATGCTGAGGATTTGGAGACGCAGAAAGATGGCAAAGATAATCTATTTGATATAAGCAAATATTGAAACCCAGGGAGAGATCAACACGGAGACTTTCAGAAGCACAGATATGAGACCTCCAGGAGGCTGTTTGAAAATATTCCTTTTTTGCCGGTTACATTAGTAAATCCAAAAAGGATTTCAATATTGTCATCCAGCACGGATGGACCTAGAGGTGATCAGACTGAGGAAGTGAGCCAGACAAAGACAAATACAATATGATATCACTTATATATGGAATCTAAAAATAATAATAATACAAATGAACTTATTTACAAAACAGAAACAGACTCACAGACAAAGAAAACAAACGTATGGTCACCAAAGCAGAAAGAGGTGGGGAGGGATAAATTAGGAGCATGGGACTAACAGATAGAAACTACTGTATATAACACAGAGACAACAAGGATTTACTGTACAGCACGGGCAACTATGTTCAATATTTTGTAAAACCCCGCAATGAAAAAGCATTGGAAAAAAAAATACATATAATTGAATCACTTTGCTGTATACCTGAAAGTAACACAATATTGCAAATCAACTACACTTCAAATTAAAAAAAAGATTTAAAAAATATACACCCTCGAACATTAAAAAAAAAAAGCTTTCAACCCAAAGGGCATTACCTACTTTTGTCAGTAAAATTTATCAAATCTCGTTCAAGAGATACACCCATCGCTCTTCCCAGCAAAACTACTGTAATTAAGCCACAGCAGGTCTGCGTTCTTTAGCAAAAGAAATGATTACCTGTGCCCCTAAGGCTGATTGCTAATCTCAGTCTTGGCTGCTACTCCCGCCTCTGGTCTGGAAATTGATTCAACATTTGCTTACTAATGGAGAGAAGCCTTTCATTGCAATACAGACCAGGAAGACTAAAACCATATAAAGATTGACAACTCAGGCAGGGGCATTCATTAGGATGCTTTGCTTTTCAGGTAAGATAATACAAGCATAGTATTCTAAATAATGAAGAAAGGTATTGTTATTCATAACAAGAAGTCTAGAGATAGCGTTCTGGGGACTGAAGTGTGTCATAAATGCACGGAGGGAAGACCTTAAATGGGAGAAGAGAAAAATATTCGTAGTGGTTCTTTATACTTCGTACTTTCCAATTTTTTTAACTGTGACCTATATCGGGTTTTCTTTTTAACCGTTATTTAAAATTTCTGAGACTATTATGGATTCTTACACAGTTGTAAGAGATGAAGCAGAGAGAGTCCATGTCCTGCCCATTAACTTCTCTCCTGTGGTAGCCTCTTGCGTAAATAGAGCACAGTATCACAACTGGGACGTGGACACTGATACAATCCACTGACATTGTTCAAACTTGGCTAGTTCTGCACACACCCAATTGTGTCTCCCGTATTTAGTTCTGTGCAATTTGTGTAATCACCACCACAGCCAAGAACAGTGTCATCACTACCGGGGACGTATTCCTTTTATAGAAATGCCCACCTTCTTCCCAACTTCCGCCCTCAGTGGTCCCTAATCCTGGCTACCATGAATCTGTTCTCCTCCCCTAAACTTCTGTCCATGCAAGGATGGTCTATAAATGGAGTCATTCAGTATGGAACAATTTGGGATTGGTTTTTTTCACCCAGCATAATTCCATGGAGATTCATCTAAATTGTAGAGTATATCAATAGCTTGCTCCTTTTTCATCGCTAAGTAGTATTCCGTGACCTGGCTGTTACCCTGCTTATTTAACCATTGCCTCACCGAAGGACAATTGTTGTTTCCAGTTGTTGGCTATTACAAAGACAGCTGCTATGAGTATTCATATACAAGGTTTCGTGTGCTCCTAAGCCTTCATCTCCCTGGAATAAATGACCCAGAATGCCACATTGGGTCACATTGTGCCTTGTATTACTTTTAAAAGTAAAATAAAGGGGAGGAATCCAAATACAAAGCATGTATAAAAGTGAGATATTCCAATACTTGGGATTCCTTGATCTACTTACAGGCCCCCCAATTTTACAGGCAGATGAGGGTAATTACTTAACTTCATCTTTAAAGGAAAGGGTTGAGAGGATTTATAGCGAAGGAAAGATATTTCTCCAAACCAACAAACTCCATAAATAGAGGAAACTTTTCTCAACTCATAGAAAGACAGGTCAATAAATTTCCACAGAAAGAAGAACGCTTTTCATGAATCCCACTTTTCCACTATCCAGCTCAATCTCACAGTGCACAACTGTCTTCTTTTTTATTGTCACTGAGGCTCCAGAGAAAACAAATGGAATAAAGACAACCATTATTAACAGGTAATAGGTATGTTTCTTGCAGTTTCGCCGGTATATTTAACTTCAGTGGCACCTGTTCAAAATGAAAAATGTGACTATCTTAGTGACAAATACGCCCAAACTGCAAATGTTTAATTATAACCTATTTCTGTTTCAATTTTAAATAACTTCACTTTCCATCTTCAGAAAAACATGTTCCCAGAAAAACAGACTGGAAAAAAATATGTAGCTCAGTGGTTGTCCCCCAGGTCCCTGGAACTTCCCAGCAGGGACCCCAGAAGTGCCACTTCCAGGCAGTTTTGGTCTTTCACGGACTGACAGGTAATCGCAGAGGAGAAGCCATCAGCGCCCCCTGCCCAGTTCTCAGGAAGTTCTCCGGCTCTGCCGGAGTTCACAGAGAAAGAGGTGGTCCTAATGCCCTCCCTGCACCAAATAAAGCAAGTTTGCAACAGCGGACACCTCATGAACGCTTCTCCCGCAGGCGTGAGCATTACCAGCAGCCCCTCCTCCCCAGTGCAGCTGGACATGGCAGATTCCTCTAGAACCCCAAGAGGCAATTTCCACTGCACACCTGGTCCCCTGCTATGGATCGGGGAAAGGAAAACCAACGGAAACCCACTGTCTTCCTTGGAGAAGAAAAACAACAGAAGCGCCTCAAGCAGCATCACCCAGAAATGCCGCTCAGAGACTCCCCGGTCTCAACACGATCTCTCAGCAAGAAAGGGCCACAGCAACCTGAGGTGCTGAGCAGCATGTAAGGGAATCGTAATCATAAGTGAAAACCTGAATGTATCTGTCAACTGAAGGAAAACACACAACCCAAAAGTCGCAGGTTAAGTTTTGTTGGGGGAACCTTACTGAGGACTAGAGCCCAGGAGACAGCTTCTCGGATAGCTCTGAGGAACGGCTCCGGACAGATGAGGAAGGAGCCAGGACGTATGGGAGGTTTTTGATTGGGGGGATAAAAAAACAACACATAGTCAGACATCAAAAAATTACCACTAATCACAGAGAACAGACATAGCAAGTTAATGAATTAAGCACTTTTCTATATATGGGGAGATGCAAGGATCTGGGTTGATTGAAATGATCCCTTAGATATGCACCAACTATCTGGGACCAGTATCCAAAGCACAGAACGCTTCCTGCTTTTCTGCATCCTGAATTTCTGGTTAGAACTGTTTTTACCTTTTCAACACCGTTTTTACCAAGGGCTGATTCCACTGTGGTCTGGGCTCCGACAAAGCAGTTATTTTATTTGTTGTTGCCCTTGAAGCACATAAAATGAGAACCCAAAGGGGTTTCTGGGAAAAAACACAAAATACAGCATGAAATTATCTTTGAGGATCTGCTTTCATTTACCTAACTGTGTGTTGCCATTTAAAAAATAAATCAGTTTTGTCTTCACGGTTGAGGAAGAATTTAAAAAAAAAAACAAACTGCATTTGGATTAAATTCTTTAGGGTAGATTTTTACTGAGAGAAAAAAATCTTTAATGTTTTGAAGCCTGGGCTGTTCTTCCTGTTTTAATTCATTTAATCCCACGGTGAGACTGCAAAGGAAATTCCCACTTTACAGAAGAGGTTCAGAGAGAGCATGTCATCTGATGAAATTCACACGGCGGATCACAGATGGAAATGCCACCATGGAACCCAGCTCTCTGCCTCCAAACCCCAGGCTACCCCTGTTCTAAAAAGTCCCCTTTTCCCTGGATCTGAGTGACTCTTTCCAGGTGACAGCGGGGGCTGTTTCTGTCACAGCTCGAGGGTAGGCGGTGGGCAGGGGTCTCGATGCCTGAGGGGCTGGTAGACATGCTCAGTGGGCGAGACCACTGCAGGTGCAACACACAACACCTGGAAAGCAACACTCAGCTTATTTGCATGTAGAAAGGAGCCCTGCTGAAATCTCAGCCTTTTTATAAGTTCATTATATTTTTCATCATCTGTCTTTTCTGTGAATTTATCACAGTGGTCCAAAGGTTTATATCTAATGGATGTTGTAAATGAATCCTTTGAATGTGTTTTTCTGACATTTGCAGGGTAATCATAAAAGAATATTTTCTTTGGTACAAAAAGGGTGCTTTCTCATTTATCTTGAAATCCGTTGCTCTCCTCCTGTCTGTCCTCCCCCCACTTCTGATACAGCGTGAATAACAAAAATATTAATTTAATCAATACTTAGTGCCAGACACTGCAGCAAGCACTTTACATAGATAATATACATAAATAGTTTAACCCCACAGCGCCCCCGTGGGGTGGTGGGACGGGCTGGTAATGTCTCCCAAGAGTCATGTCCATTCCCTAATCCCAAGAACCTGTGAATGGGACCTTCCTTGGAAACAGGGTCTTTGCAGATGCAGTCCAATTCAGGATCTTGAGATGCAGCGATAACCCTGGATTATCCAGATGGGTCCTGTAGCGGCTTGGAGGGTTCTTTTAAGAGATATGTCCACTTATATACATGTGACCAGATTTGGGAAAAGAGTCTTTGTAGATTTTTGGCTAAGTGACCGAGTTTGCCACACACTCATGGATTAGCCAGGTGGGCGCTAAATCCAGTAACTCGTGTCCTCGTAAGAAGAAGAGAAAACACAGAGAAGAGGGTAGGACCACGTAGAGATGAAGGCAGAGATTGGAGCAATGCTTCCACATTCACGGACAGCCAGGAGCCAGCAGAAACTGGAAAAGACAAGAAAGATTCCTTTCGGCACTGCTTTTGCTTCTTGGCTTCTCCCCGTGCCTTCACATGGTCTCCCCTCGGTGTGTACCTGGGTCCTAAACTGCTCCTCCTTTAGAGACGTCAATCAGATGGAATCAGGGCCCATTCATATGGTCTCATTTTACCTGAATCATCTCTGTAAAGCCCCTATCTCCAAATACAGACACATTCTGAGGTCCTGGGAATCAGGATGTCACCATGTGAATCTGGACAGAACACAGGTCCACCCACAACAGTTCAGGAGGCCCGGCTTGCTATTGAAAGCAGTGCCTTTCCTCAGCCGTAACTTTTTATTCCCTCTATTAACTGGAAACTGACAATTGGCTGTAATTACTCACTCAGAGGCCAAGTACACCAAATCCATCACTCCTGTTCCTGTTTTTTTTGCAAACGATGAAATATTACTTTCGTTCCGTTCGTCGCGTAATCGGAGTGACAGCCGATCCGTCAGCGTGTCTGCTGTTGTTTAACGACAGCATTTTGCATTCATTATTCCCTACTTATCATTCTTTAAAAAAGAGGAATAACTTAATTCTGCCTCTTGACAGCAGGGAAATTAAACGGTGAGCCATAAAGATGAACATTACCCTGGAAAATAAAACACCAACTGCAGAACTATAAAACCAAGCCACATGTGCAGCGCCCCGAAATGAGATACCCAAGCCCTCGTTTCTGGAGAAATCCTCCCCTTTCAGGGACTGAGGTGACCTTCTAACCGCAAAGGCCACCTGCCAATTGGCACCACCATTTCGGGGAGCAACATGGCAACGTAGAAAGTTACAGATAAGTTTACCCAAGGATGCAAAGATGCTACGGCCGTGTGCAGACTCTAAAAGCGTGGCATCCCATTTCTTACTGTAACGCCCATTATTAAAGAGCTGTTGCGTACAACTCAGAACACACAGACGTGCACACACACACACACACACACACACACACACACAAATCTTTATGGGCACGTGGTTGGACCAAAATATTAGTTGACAGTGCTGCTCAGGACTAGATTAACACTCCCTACTTTCACAATAGAATCTACATAATCAGCAAGGTCCTACTGTAGAGTGCAGGGAACTACATTCAGTATCTTCCAATAGCTGATAATGAAAAAGAATATGAAAAGGAATATATATATATAACTGAACCACTATGCTGTACACCAGAAACTAACACAACATCATAAACCAACCCTACTTCGGTTAAAAAAAAAAAAAAAGGAAGAAAAAAAAACCAAACAAAATATACTCTACAGAGCTCTGGACTCCCTGGACATCCCACTGAAGATCGTGTTGGTCCACTGCATCAGTGACATCGTGCTGATTGGACAGAATGAGGAAGAGGTGGCTAGTGACTTTGACTGGAGGCCTTGGAAAGACACCTGTGCTCCAAAGTGAGAGGCAAATCGCTGCATCTGATACCACAGTGAGGAAGGCCCGGTGTCTGGCGGGTCTCTTTGGATTCCAGAGGAAACACGTTTTACACTTAGGAGGGGCACTGCTCCCGGGGGATGGCTATAGCTCAGTGGTAGAGCACGTGCCTAGCATGCACGAGGTCCTGGGTTCAATCCCCAGAACCTCCATGAAATATGAATGAATAAACTGAATTACCTTCCCCCTCACCCCAAAAAAGACAGAAAACTAACCACTTAGAAGTGCTCCTCCAGACCATCAACCAAGTGATGACACACATGGAGCCAACAATAGGAAAGGGGACTCTATTCAGAGCAGGGTTTGGTGCAATCAGTTCTAATGTTTGGGGCAAACCCTCAGGTCCATGATGCTGGAGGCACCCATGGGGAGGAAGGTGCAGCATGAAGCTTACAGAAGCCCCAGTAGGAGAATCACAACACAGGCTCTTGGTATTCTAAAGCAAGACCAGGCCACCCAAGGCCAGGCCACCCAAGGCCAGGCCACTCAAGACCAGGCCACACAAGGCCATGTCACCCAAGACCAGGCCACCCAAGGCCAGGCCACCCAAGACCAGGCCACCCAAGGCCAGGCCACCCAAGACCAGGCCACCCAAAGCAGCATGCTGTATACTTTTTAAGAAACAGCTCTCACTGGGCCCTCCTAGAGACAGGACATTGGATCACAGGGGAACAGGAGCCCTGTGTCTGGAAATTCCCAAAGGCGGGATTCTGTCCAAGTTTTAAAGTGATGAGCGCAGAGATGCAGCCCTTTTTAAGAAGAGTCTTCCTTACCCAGTCTGGGTCCAGGATCCCAGCCCCAGGGAGCTGGCAGAGGCCATAGGTGCCAGGGTTGAGGGCTTTAAATCCACCCCTCCCCCCAGGCTTGGCTCCTGTTTCTCTAGGAGGACTAGTATTGGGGGAAAGAGATGGATTTGTGTTTCTTTTCTTGTTTGGTTTTTGAAAATATTTGTTATCAGGATGCTAGATGGTCTCTCATAACCAGGGAAGAGGGTGGCACGTGAAAAAGACAGGCTTCCTTACCGCCTTTCTGATGCTCCCCTGAGCCAAGTTAGGGGGAGCAGGGCCCCTCCTAGCCCCGTGGGTGGGAAGCTCGGACCCCCAGGCGAGGGCCAGGTGTTGCGGCTTGGGGAGGTGCAGCCTGCCGGGAGTCCAGGCCTCTCCCTGCAGGTTTCTGACTTCTCATTTGTTCCTCTACCTGTGACATCCAGAGAAGTGTCACAATCCTGCCCTACTGAGGCTCGGCGTCTTCCAGGGCCCATAAGGCGTGAGTGGCACTCCTCGTGGGGGGCAGCAGGGACTAGGTCCTCAGAGGGCGCAGCACGGGGGGTGCGGGCGGGTGGAAACAGAGGGAAAACGTGCTGAGGGTGGAGCGTGGATCTCCCAGCCTCACTACGCAGAAGCCGCTACTGGGCAGCCCGGGCTCCTAGTTGTTTCATCTGTTTTTTTGTTTTTTAAATTTGTTTGCTTATTTTCTTGAACAGACAATACAAGCATATTAAGAAAATAAACCAAACAGTACAGAAAGAGCACGAATTAATCAGCTAGTTTTTCCCCTGTCCCCTTCTGCAGGGTACCACGGTTTCCGGTGTGAAAATATGGACGTATATAGTCCCGAATTTTCCACCTTGTTTTTTCCTGTTTACAAATACAACCTGAAACTAACATTGTAAATCAACTACAATAAAAAAAAATAAAGTTAAAAAAAACGGCAACTATAAGAGAGTAAATCTTAAAAGTTCTCATCACACACACACAATTATAACTAGGTATGGTGACAGGTGTCAACAGGAAAAAAATGCAACTATGAACCTGTCCATGTTAAACCGCAGGGGGCGTTTTTAACCCCACAGCTTCCCCGCGCCAGGGCGTGACCCGAAAGTCGCGAGCTGCGGCCGGCGTGCTGAGTGCCCCGCCCCGCAGGGTCTCGGGAGGGTGAAGGGCCATCTCCAGGTCAGAGTCCCGGGGACCCGGGCCGAACTCTGCAGGGCTGCGACCCAGAGCGCGAAGGCAGCGGGCGGCCACAGCGGAGCGCTTCCGTCGGAGGAGCGCCTTCTCCCGGCGCCGCGTCCTCCCCTCCGCGTCTCCCTTCTCAGCACCTGTACCTGGGATTCTGGAAGGGTGCTCCTGCCCGCGCGCGGACCCCCCGGAGCTCTGGCCTCACCCCCCGACCGGGTGAGCGCGGCTGGCGGGGCGGCGGGGCCGGGCGGGAGGTCGAGGACCGGGGCTGGGGGAGCGGGGAAGGGGCGGTTCCGAGAGGTGGGGAGTGGGGTGTGGGGTGCGGGGTGCGGTCCGGGGCGGTGAGGAGGGGGAGTCCAAGCTGGGGCGGAACTGAAGGCAGGACCGACCTGGAGGCGGGGGCGGAGCCTAGGCGGCTGGTGGGCGTGGCCGGGGCGGTCCTGCCTGGAGCGCGCGAACCCCAGCCCCGGGGAAGCGGTGGCCCTGTAGCTGCGCGACCGGCGGCGCCGCGGCGTCTTCCGAGGGGAGGGACGGCGCGGGGTGGGCGCGGGCCGCCGAGGCGCAGCCGGGCGGGTGACTGCGCTGCGGGTGGCGCCCCGGAGCCCGAGGAGGCGGCGGCGGACGCAGGACGCGCTCCGAGGGCGCGGTCCCAGGCTGGGCGGGCGCCCCGGGCCGAGGTAAGGCGGGGGCGGGCGCTGTCGCGGGGGCGCTCGGGGCTCGGGAATCCCCGGGGGCTCCCAGGCGGAGGGAGCCTGAACCAGGAGTTGCGCGGCGCACCTGGCCAGACGGCTGGTCGCTGCATTTTGGGGGCCCTTCTGGGACCCACAGCTGAACCTAATCCTGTTTGGTAAACCAAGCAAAAAAGTTCAAATTTTATTTCAGCCTAGAGGAAGTGTTCGGAGGCTTTTAAGCCAAGGAGTGACATGACTTGTGTCAGGTTTTTAAACGCTCACTCTGCCTGTTAAGATCAAGCAGTGAGGCTCCAAGATTAGAAGGAGGGCAGTCGGTTGAGGGCCCTTATAGTTACTGGTAGAAGGTACTAGTTGGATTAGATGATGGTGGAAGTTCTGGAAATGCATTTGTGTGCTGTGTATGTTTTGGTTATCAAATGTGTGGCTTTTTTAAAAAATTAGCTTTATGGAGATTTAATTTATAATTTAATTATTTTCAACGTAAAGACTGATGCGTTTTGATAAACATGTTTATATTTGATAATAAAATATATATTTACATATAAATATGCATATCTGTGTGTGTGTGTGTGTATATGTGTGTATATATATATATATACACACAACTACCATCACAGTCAAGGTCTAGAACATTTTCATCACCCCCCACAACTTTCTTGGTTTTCCTTCTTGATCAATGCACCCATGAACTCTAGAACCAGAAGTTGTTCTTTCGGTCACTATAAATCATATAAGTACAATTGTGAAGCGTGTTGTATCTAGCTCCTTTCAGTCAGCGAATGCTTACAAGATTCACGCATCCTGTTTTACAAGTGTGTGGTTTACTCATTTTTAGTGCTGAGAAGTAGATACACCACCATTTGTTTATCTTCTCTTCGTTTGTTGACTGACGTTTGGATCGTTCAGATAATTTACAGGTTCCTACTCTTCTGAGCAAAGCTGCTACAGACATTCACAGGCAAGCCTTCATTTGCTACGAGTGGAATTGTTGGCCCGTACGATTCTAGGTTTAAGCTTTTAAGGGACTGCCCCGCCTTTTTTTTTTTGCAAGTGGTGGTACTGTTTTGCGTTCCCACTAATGATCTGTGGGAGTTCAGGTTGCTCTTCATTCTCACCAACGCTTTGTATTGTCAGTGTTAAAAACTCTATCCTTTGCTTACAGAATCCTGGTCTTGTTCCCACTGCTGATGTGCCTAGGCAAAAAGAAAAAAAAATCATTTCCCAGCAGACAGCGCGGCCACACGACAAAGACTAAGTTGCAAGCAGGGGTTCCTGGGTTGGGCTACGGAGTGGGGGGGTCTCTAAGCTGGACACAATCCCCTCTGTCCTAGGTGGTGGCACTGGGAGAGGCCTCCCCCCAGCTACGCGGCGTGTGATCAGGGCTCAGGCTCTGAGATGCTCTTTTTACCATCCTGGTGGTTTCTGGTCCTGTGTAGACAGCTTGGGGGGCTCCTGCCTGGGTCCTTATTCTCCGCAGCCGAATGAATAATTCTCAGAGCAAGTTTTCATTCCTTGAAGCTCCCTGTTGGGGTCTGGGATTAATCCCTTTGGGAGAGGTAGCCAGTCTGGCTACACCTTCCTCTACTTGGGTGTTGGTGGTTCCTGTGTCTACAGCCCAAGGACTGAGAGGCCCGAGTTGGGCAGAGATTCCACTTTCTTGGGTGATTTATCCAACCTTGGTGAAAAGACAACTTGTGAATTTTAAAAAGAGACATAGGAGCCTCCAGTCTTAGCTGCTCAAAGAAAATAGACTCTGAGTGAGAGAGGAGGAAATGGAAGCTCATTTAAATCCAGGCAGACCTCGCAGGTACCGCAGGTTCCGTTCCAGACCCCAGCAGTAAAGCAAGCATCACGGTAATGGGACCCCCACACGTATTTTTGGTTTTTTCCCTTGCCTGTAAAAGTTATGTTTACACTATACTGCCATCTGTCAAATTCACTGTGTCTAAAGAAAACAGTACATACCTTAATTAAAAAATGCTTCATTGCTTAAAATGCTAACCATCGTCTTGACAACTCGGGGCGGCCGCAGACCTTCCGTTTGTAAACAACACGGTATCTGCAAAGCGCAGTAAAGCGAGGTCTGCCTGTCCACCACACGTAATCAGGCAAGCAAGTAACACCTTAAACTCATTCGTCACTTGCCAACTTTCCACGGTGATAATATTTCTGGATCTTGTAGAATCCTTTGTGGGGCAGTTCCCACAAGGAGTATGGCATTTCCAACCAAATGGAATTCAGGATTTCTAGTGCCCATTTGTAAACTACTCGTTGACCTAACTCAGCTTCCAAGAATCCCATTCATAACTCTGTGGGTTTTTTTCCTCCTTTCCACTGTAGTGACAGAAGGTCCAAGAGTCCATCCATATACAGACTTTTCTCATCACAGCCTTGTCTGTCTGGCAGCCTTCCTGTAAGAAGTGCAGAAACTTCCTTTTTCTTAGGTCAGAGGTCAGAAAGCTACAGGGCGGGGCCAAGAGGTCCAGCCCATCATCTGTTTTGTAAATAACATTTTAGAGCTCAGCCACACATTTTCGTTTATTTATCTTCTCTGGCTGCTTTCAGAGC
The DNA here is from genome assembly GCF_048773025.1 of Camelus bactrianus. Taxonomy (NCBI): domain Eukaryota; kingdom Metazoa; phylum Chordata; class Mammalia; order Artiodactyla; family Camelidae; genus Camelus; species Camelus bactrianus. Next base: position 3,341,497 of record NC_133570.1, on the reverse strand, counting down.
TGTGTGGGTCTGACAGAGCCTTGAAGTTCTCTTTTTCTTCTTCAGTCCTTAAACTACTTGAGTTGTACAGCGTAAAGCACAAAGAAGACCTGGCGAGTACTTGTCTAATGAAAGAATTTGTGAGTGCTGAGTGAACGAGGGTGTGCAGGATTGGCTGGAACTTCTTTTTCTGGTGGAATTATACAGTGAGGGCTCTGTCCTTGGGGACCCCAACAAACCTTGTCTGGGACAGTTTTTCCCTCTGTTTTAGAGGATCTCTTTCAAAGACTAAGAAGTGACTGAGGCTGAGTAGTCAAAACCTTCTAAGTAGGTAGCAGTTGTTCAAGATTCTTAGGAACCCAGGTGATTCCAAACTCAACACTCTCATTCTCATACTCAATACTCCGTGCTATCCACTGAGAAAGCATTTCATGGTGCAACTTTGTGATGCCACGGGGCTTTTGGAAACCTACACACATCTGATGAACATTCCCCAAGTCTCAGTTGCAAATTCATGGAGAGGGCATGAGATCTGTGTGTTCCTTAGGATGAGGTCAGCTGCAGTTAGTATAATACCACCCCAAAGTGGCTGAAATGATAGGAGTTTATGATATTTCATAATAAGAAGCATGGAAGTGGTTGATTCTATGGTTTATTAATCCAGCAGCACACCAGTGTCATCCAGATGTTTTGTTTTTCCACTCCAAGATCCAGTGCCCTAGCTGTCATTCTCCAGCTTTTTTCCTCATGATCGCAAAATAGCTGCAGCTCTTCCGGACATCACACCCTCACCCAGCTGTATCCAAAGGCAGTGAGAGGGATGTTTCTCTTCCAGTATATCTCTTTACCAGGAAAGAAAACCCTTCCACAAACCCTGCCACTAGTCTTCCGATCCCACTGGTCCACAGTGGGTCTTGGATTCAAAGGAGTTTAGTAAGGTGAAGACTGGACATTTTTAGGATCTGTAGTTGGGAGCAGGCCCTGTGGTCAAAGATGAGAGGAGGGACTGCTAGATAGGTAGCCAGTAATCGTCCTCACTCTCCAAAGGCCATATCTGTTTGATTCTCTGTTTTTCACAAAGGCCCTGGGTGTATGTGTCCCTGCTTCCTTTGATTGCTGAGGGTGTTTATCCAGTGGGCTTTGTCTGATTAATGCCCTTAGCTACTGCATGAATGAAGCCCCAGCAGAAAGGGCTCCTAGGCTCCTGGTGCATATGGAGACTTTGGGGAGGAAGGGGCAGTACCAGGGCTGTCTGGGTGCTGTATCCTTAGCAGCCCGTCTCCTTTTCTTCGTCTGGGTTGGCATCATCTTCAGCAAGTTGACCTCCAGCAGCTCCGAGTGTCCCCCCTGCTGGCTTGGTCGCTTCAGGGAGATCACTGCTCTTCCCCATCGGGTCCAGCACAAGTCCTGGGGCTGCAGGTTCCCGGCTCTGTTGGGAGTAACTTGGATTATGGACACACCCAGAACCAGTCTCTGTAGCCAGCCCCAGGAGCAGGGTTGCGGGAGTGGTGAATAGATGGACCCCACCTGGGCTTTGAAAGCAGCAGACGGGTTCTAGTTGGGAAGATGCTGGGGGCGGAGAAACCGGAGGTGGCCAGGCCATCACTGTAGTCATACTGATCCAGGTACTGGGCCTGAGAAGTCCAAATGTGATACTCCAACTTTCTGCCCTCTGAAAACACTGTCTGTCTGGAAACTAGTGCTATCTATGGATTTTGTCTCGTAGGGCATATATTTTCTTAAACTATTTGATCAAGTAGTGATGTTTTCAAACTCAGAGAACAACACAGATGGTGTTTATGACTTCTGTGAGAATGAATTTTGCATTCCTTTCCGAAGAGAGGGGAAAGATTGCCTGAGAAGAAGTAAATACATAACCGGAGTTGCATCACTGGGAGGCATCCTCCCATTTCCAGCTTCTTCCCCTTTTCCTCTTTGCCCTTGTGAGACGCGCAGGACTGTCTGCTTTGGGAAGACAGGGTGTGCCTGTCTAGCAGACCTGAAAAGCCCATCCCATGATATTAATAAATACTGCTTATTTTAGCCTTTTTGTTGAATTATGCTATCAGATGAGATGTTAAATGCAGGCTCATGGCATGTGTCTGGCAGAGTCAGTATATGAATATATTCCTAGCAAAACAGCCTGCAGAAGCTGTAATCTTCCGAATTGTGACAACCTGGGGTGGAATCGTTTTTTAATAGAATATAACATAAAACTGCCTGAAATACTGTGATAAGCAGTTCAAAAGCTGTTAAATGTGAAGTCCCAACGCTTTGGGTGAGAAAGGCAGCTAAGGTCCTGATTTAAAATTGTATTGTAATGAACACTCACGGTGAGGCGATGTGAGTAAATGAATTTGAAAACCACATGATTATAAAGGAGGACAGAAGAGAACAGAAAGACAAGTAAATGTGAAAGTGTTCTTACAGCTCAGGCCAAACCAGAGGAAGTGGGAGACAGCTAACAGACTCCTTGCATGGAGACTAAATACATCCAGATGGCTTGGCAATGGGGTTGTTCCTTCAATAAACATTGCTGTCCCTGTTTCCTTGTGTACACCTGTGGATTCCTAGCAATGAAAGTACTGGGTCAAAGTATATGTACAGCTGACCCACAGAGGCACAGACTTGCAGTCTGAAGAGCTGCCCCAGCTAACGTGATAACTGATGCTTATTATTTATGCTAACCTGTTGGGGGCTGATTTGTTATGCAGCAGCAGCTAACTGATACACCCACATTGATTTCTTTTTTCTCTTCAATCCTTTGACCCTTTACTATGTATACAGCATGTTTTAGAAACAGTTTATCTATTTCCCCCTAATAGTCTCTAGCTCCATTAACATATTATTTTAGACTGAAACTGATAGAGACTTAATGAAAACTAGCTTCATGCACGGGGGCAGTTCGTTCACTCACATGGTGAGAAATCCACATGGATCAAGGTGGTGAAATCATATTATTAGGATCTCCTTTTGCTCAGCTCAGTGCGGCTTTATCACTTTCCCTTGTGGTAGGAAGTTGAGCCCCCAGAGGCTCCAAGCTTTCGTTCAATCAGTTTAGGAGACTCAGAAACAGAAAGGAAAAAAAAAAGGGGCTTTTCTTTTCCAATAATTACTTAAAGGATCAGGTTCAAATTTACAGATCTAGGGGAGCCCCATGTCTCTCTCTAAACTGTGCTGATGGGGTGGGATGCCCTGATTGGCTTATCAGTGGCTGGCATCCAATTAGCAGTATGTTAAGCCTCCCCCTGAAGCTGGCGGTGGCCTTGCCCCGTTTTCATTTCCTGGGCTGAGAACGGGGAAGAGGCGGTTTGCGTGGGAATGTTAGCGTGCTGACGTCAGAAGAAAGTAAAGGGGATGGTGGGTGGGCTGAAGCCATAGACGTCTGTCCCCTGGAGTTGTCACCTGAATTAGTAATGCTCAGTTGGAGTCTATAAACTGGTATATGTAATCACTCATTTAAAATTCCCTAACAGATATGCAATCATTTATTCTCTTTTTCATTATTTATTCAATCTGTCTGTTTGTTTTTTCTCAGAGTGGGGAGTTAATTAGATTTTTTTAACGGCAGTACTGGGGATTGAACCCAGGACCTCGTGTGTGCTAAGCACCCATTCCACCGCTGTGCTAAACCCTCCACCTCCATTATTTATTCACTTTTAAGAAAACTGAGTACCTTCGGTGTGCCAGGCCCTCCACTGTTATCATGTGTGGTGCTGAACCACCCGGGCACGGTTTCTGTATTCAGGATGTTACAATTCTAGCCGTAGAAGTAATTCTTAAAGACATAAATAATGAGTTACAACTATGATCAGAATTTTAATAAAAATTGTATCTATTCAAGGTGTGCAGTGTGATGACTGTCTGTCTACCTATTGACAGACACAGGTGTATCATAAAATGATTATAGTCAAGCCCAGTCACATGCCATCTCTTCGTGTAGTTACCTTTTTGTGTGTCTGTGTGATGAGAGCGTCTGGAGTCTACTGGGAGCAAGTTTCCAGGGCTAAACGCGGGGTTAGTAACCATGGTCAGCGTGCTGTGTACTGGATCTCAAGACGGTTAACCTGCTGGCCTTGTGCAAACATATCTGCCTTGAATACTGGAGCGCAAGTCTTTTTCTAGACCCTCCGATGCCATATTTTGTGACGCTGCTCCATCTTTGAGCTGATCTGGGGAATTCTTGATAATCCCCTCATGTAGCCGCTCCGCAGTGTGGCTGGAGTCTCCTCCCGGGCCTGGAACACGGAAGTTAAGTTAACACCCTTGTGTCTTTCATTATCAAAAAAGACAGTGTGAGCGTCTGTCAGTTTGCTGTGTGACCTGCCCCTCGCCGGGCGGTGTTGCTCAGGCACTAATGAATCTTCTGTGTGAGGCAGTCCCCTGCCCCGAGCAGCGTCCTGCACATCGGATCATCCGATTCCGTTTCAGACAAGAGTGCCCTCAAGGCGCCCAATTAGCAGTGTGTCTCAAGGGCGTCGTGTAATTGCTTATTTTCCTAAATAACACAGACACACTGCGACTTAATTACCATTGTTTCACCGTGAAATAGAATTGTGGTAATTTCCAAATTAGTGTAGCTTAACATTAATGAGATTTGCTCAGTCTTATTGGCCATACTGTGACATGCCTCTACATTTGAAATTATTTTGTAAATTGCTAATGTCGTCTGTAGAAGAAAAACATTTCCAGATCTCTTTCTGGAGGTGAAATGGGGGTGCTTCAGGAAAAGTCTCTGTGCTAAACTTTCCTGGGTGATAAGGCTTGACTGCAAACAAAGGAAAACAAAAGACAGCTATAGTCTTTCCAGTCTTTGTGTATCTCCAACATACCAGTGTTTGCTTTAATATCCACCGCTGAACACCCAAGTATGAGGAAATTTTTTTTTTCACTAGGAGTCTGGAAAGCTGAATCCACCAAGAGTCAAGGGTCTTATATTTGAGACCTATCTCTGCCTGTGGGGTGTCCCCATGACCTTAGACAGATTAGGTAACATTTTTTTTTTTCTCCAACAGGCTTATTTTATAAGTGAGCCACTCATTCCTAAGTAGCTCCTGTGTGTAAGCACTTTTCTAGGCATTCAAGGAAGGAACAGCACAGGGGGTGAGACTAGATTCTTAATTTCTCAGAGTTTACATTCTAGTCTAGCAGCCTAGACAGAAAAATAAATAAATAAATAAACACAGAGATGAATAAATAAAGCATCATTAAGCAAAGGCTAATGCGAGGATGCAAATACAACCAGGTAATATAATTGAGGTGGGAGCTGCGGCTTTGGCAGGAGGACCGGGAAAGCTGCTCTGAGCATGGTAACATTCGAGAGGCTGTGTGATTAATAGGGAATCAGCTGTAGAAAACTCCGAGCAAGAACAATCCAGGCAGACAATGGCACAGAGACCCTTGAGGTGGGAACTTACTGATTTCTTAAGATGCCTTCAGTTGCACATTTCAGTGGTTTCTGCTCTGCAGAAGTTGCCAAGCAGTGTCCCACACGCCGCATCCTGGGGTCCCCCGTTGTCACGGGCTGGGATTGAACCGACTGAGCTTTCATTCAGATGGTCTCACCATGAGTTGGAGGCGTCTAGTGAATGAAATGTGCGTGATCCCTGGAATGTGTGTCCACCCCTCCCAGCCTAGCACGAGCCCCCTTTCCTGCCAGTTTTCCAGGGTCATTAGCCAGCCAGTACAAAGGCAGAGAGGGACAAGACAGACTTGGCTGCTCAGACCTTACAGAGCGCTGTATCCCAGTTCCTTCCCGTTCCCCAGCAACTGCCCAAGAAGGTGTATCCAGTTTAAGTTGCTCATTTACAGCAGGGTATGATGATGAAACGCCCCAGCACCTCTAGGTAGGAGCGGCAAAACCGACATTGATAGAGGTGGTTAAAATCAGGCAGCTGGTATGTGTCTGACACGTTGATGAGGTAAGGCGTTGACTCTGCGAGGGAATGCGTGATGCTCTGATGGGTCCACCTGCTGCCTAGAAATATACCAGTCAGCAACGGTCGATGCCCAGTTCAACTCAGCCCACTGCCAGAACAGTCAACAGCCAAGAGTCAAAAGTTCTGTTGCCATCACTCCGTGCCCTGACGCAGTAATGTGCTGCTCTTTTTAATCCGTGATTCAAAAAAAAACCTTCTCGGGGAGGGAAGAGAGAAATGATTAGGAGTTTGGGATTTGCAGATACTAACTACTATATATAAAATAGATAAACAACAAGGACCTACTGTAGAGCTCAGGGAACTCTATTCAATGCTATGTAATAACCTATAATGGAAAAGAATGTGAAGAGGGATATATATACATGTGTATAACTGAATCACTGTGCTGTGCACCGGAAACTAACACAGCATTGTACATCAACTGTATGTCAATAAAAAAGAAAATGCTTCAGCAGTACGACAGCCAGCTACTAGTGGGGTGACCTTATGAAAAAGGTAATTCAACTTTTGCATTCCCCTTAAAATCAGAGGTAGGAACAGAATCTCCTTTGCAGGATTGCATGAGGTAGCTGACGCATGCCAAGTGGTGAACAGGATACCGGCCAAGGGGACCGATGGTTGTCACCAGTTCTCTCCCTCGTCCTCGTCCTCGGTTGTCAGCTTCAGCGGTAGCTTCTCAGTAAAGCTCTCCTCGAATGCCCTATTTAAAATAACCACGTTTGTCTTCAGTCTCTTCCTTTATCCTGCTTTATTTGGCGTCTTTGCATTTATTAGCATCTGACATGTTGTATGTGTCTTTGATCGGGGTCTGTTACACTCTTAAAAAACAACAACTTCATGATCATCGAAGCTTAGTTCTCCTCCTGGCAGGATTATCAGTGTCTAGAGAAGAGCTTGGCATGTAGTCGGTGCTCCGTAAATGCTTGTGGATTAAACCAGCCAATGTGATCCCAGTCTGTTGTGCCCTGCTGGGGTGTTACTGAGGTGAGCTCTGTGGACTGGTCAATGGCTGAGTTAGAGACGATGTTTGTCTCCTCTCAGCACATTCGCAGTCGGAGAATGAGCTGGAAAAGAATTTGGATCACTAGTTCAGGCTGCCAACTCAAGGACTTTAACTTTGGGGGGGGGGGCGGGGAACGTCCTTCTGATACGCCAAGCATCACAGATCGACCGTATCACATGGTGACCGTCAGGGAGTTCTCCCATCTCCCTGCACTCCGCTGAGCTCAGATCCCTGCAGGAGAGATCTGGGGTCTACGGGATTATGAACCTCCCCTCTTCCACAAGAAGGAGGATGTTAGGAAGCACCTCGAATGTTCTATCCCACTCAAGGGCTGATGGGGGAGGAAGAGGCAGTGGTGGATGGAAGCATCATTGAATGGCTTTGGAAGACATGGCATGTGAATCGCTAATCTGGATCCTAAATCCATGGGATGAGTTGAAATCCCATGCAATTAAAAAAATAATAAAATGCTGGACCTCATAACAATTCACTGAATTTCTTGCCTGGCTGTGGATTCTAATTTGGAAGCCTTTTGTTTTCCTCATTGCAATCCATGAAATATACTGTCCTCTTAAGTTAATTTTCTTACAAAATGCACTTATTAAAATGCCACAAAAATTAAATCTGCTTAATTAACTTAAGCAAATGTAATTTTTTTTATGGAGTCCCTGAATATGACCTCGCATATCCACACTTACTTATTTCTGTTACGTGCGTCGGAAGTATGAAGAGACTAGTTTAACGGTCCCTCTGCAGACTAATACTTTTGTTTTAATGGAAAACAGAGTTCATCTTACAACAGCTTCCTCTAGCAGCACAGAATGAGTAAGTCACGGGAGACGGTCCTTCTAGATAATTAAAGTTCAGATTTAGCGTCTTCTTTCAGAAATGTCTGACTTGATCATTTGTAATTGACAGTAAATACAGACTATCTGGAAGCCGAATTTCCCTCTTTTTTCCTAGCCTGTCGGCACGGGGCTCCATGAGCCTGTGGTTTTCCTGGATGGCCGGAGGAACGTTAGGGACAATGATGCTGGCAATTATACAGGACACAGACATGTTCCACGTAACATGCACCGTCACGGGATGTCTATGGTGGGTTGGGGACCTCACTAAGGGCTTCATGTGGCCATTCAGTTCTTCCTGCACCCATTCTTATGGATGAGTAAACCGAGGCACTGAAAGGTTCATTGCTACCTCGTAGGCTGACTGGGGTTTGAATCCATAATGTCACGTTACGGCAAACACTGGTAAATAAATAAGTCAGATGGATTAGGTAAGGGCAGTGAGAGAATGGCCGTGTCATAGAACCCCAGGCGGTAAACGTCCGGCTCCCTGAATGGAGTGGGAGAAACATCTGTCTTCCCAGGTGCGTCCCGCAGGGAGCCGGCCTGGGATTCACGGGAGGAACTGCTCTCTCGTCGGGTGCCCGGTGGCCGCTGGCTCCAGCTCCTCCGGGTGTCTTTGGGTCCGGATGCTCAGGGAACGTCGTCAGGACCCTACTTCCCTTTTTTCCACATCTGAGCTCTGCTGCCGCCTGTGCGGTTCTTCCCCACCGGGTTTCCCCCGCGTGTTGACGGGCAGGACCACCAGCGTCCATGCCTTTCCCTTCCGGCTTAACGACTCTGGGAGGAAGGACATTTAGAAGGTCCCTGTCAGCAGCGCATCATGCAGACTTGGGTCCTTTGCTGTGAAGGGCAGACGTGGGACATTTGGTGGAAGTCGCATGAGATTTGATTACTAAAGTGTGAGTCATGTACCGAGGTGAAAGTCTCGATTTCTGTGGCTGTGCTGAAGGTTTGTCGGTTTCGGTCGTGTGGTGTGACATACACACTCCGGTCACTTCAGAGTGCTCAGGCAGGAGACGGGCAGTTTGCTCTCAGGGGGGAAAATATTTAGTTCCTTCTACTGTACTTACAACTGTTATAAACTTTGAATATTTCAAACTGAAGAAATATTAAAGTTGTTAACTTATTATCTCTCAAACAGCTGTGCTCTGTTTGGGCCCCAGGGGTGTGGCTGCGCTCTTGCTAGAGGTGGCTCTCCTCCGGGTGTGTCCCATGTGTGTCCCACCGGCGCCAGCAGACCAGCCCCGCCGTGCTCTTTTCAAGAAGACCGCAGAGGCTTGGGGAGCGGTTAGAACACCCACGACCTTTGAAATCCGAGGCTCAGACATGGAACCTCTTTCTGTTGGCCGGATCAGAGCTTTGGTTGAACTCCCAGTCCAAAGGGCCTTGTGGTGGGGTGGATTTGCATCGTCCTGTGGCAACAGGGCTGAGCACTGAGGCCAAGGACACAGCCCTGCCGCCGTATTGTAGGTGAAAGGCTGGGGGGGGGTGGTGTGGGGGTGCTGCAGGGGTGTCTTCCCCACCTGTCCAGTATGCCAGGGTGAAAAGCTCATGGAACAAGAATAGAGAACACCCAGCACCATGTTTGATCCATAACTAGCAATTAATAAAAGTTAGTTCTTTTTTTTAAATTGAAGAATGGTTGACTTATAACACTGTGTTTGTTTCTAGTGTGCAGTGTAGTGATTCTGTTCCACATATATACATATGTATTCTTTTTCATATTCTTTTTCATCATAGGTGATTACAGGATATTGAATATAGTTCCCTGTGCTGTACAGTAGGGCCTTGCTGTTTATCTGTTTTATAGGCAGTAGTGTGTCTGCTAACCCAAACTCCTAATGTGTCCCTCCCCCTCCCCCTTTTGGTAGCATATGTTTGTTTTCTATGTCTGTTAAATGTTAGTTCTTTTTATTTTAATTAGGTCCAATCGCCAAAAGTGCCTATTTTTAAAACAGGTGTTGGACCAAGAAGAAAGACTGAAGAAACATCTTAATCCTCCCTGTACCTGCCTTTATGAGGATGAAAAGAAATTAATTTTTTTTTCTGGTTCCAAGCAGATGGTTGGAGTTAAATGTCTCCAGAGCATTAGGGTATCATTTGCATCATTAATTAAACTTTATACAATATTGCCTTCATAAATCTCGAGTATAAAAATAGCTGAAAAAAAGGTAGCTGCAAATGGACGTGGCTCTGGTTTCTAGACTGGTGATGTAAAAATGCCATCTACCTGCCTATCTTGTATTTCAACCACAGTGTGTTCGTGTTAAGATTTGGAGAGCGTGGTAATAAAAATGGAGTTAAACATTTGATAGTATGAGCCAATTTCGGGTTTTTTTTAAAATGAAAGAAAATAAAGGAATAATGTTTGAAAACAGTTATAAAAATGGAAAGCTTAATGTGCAGGCCTGGATGCCAGCGGAAACACTTACTTTTTAGGACCCCCTGCTGTTTGAAGCTTGATTTTTCTCACAAACACAGCCCCTGCTGATTAGAAAGTATCCGAGAATTCAATCTAATTACATGCACCATTTTAGGACTTGGAAGTGATTCTTTTTTCAATTTTTTATTTTATTTTTCAAATTCTATTTTTTATCGAAGTGTAGTTGGTTTGCAATGTTAGTTCCAGGTGTACAGCAAAGTGATTGTTAAACGTATACATACATATGCACGTACATACATATTTTTTTTTCAGATTCTTTTCCATTATAGGTTAGCACAAGAAATTGAATACAGTTCCCTGTGCTCTACACAGTGGAGGACTTGGAAATGATTTGTCTGAAACATAATACAATTTAATCTCCCTCTTCACCCAAATTTATGCTTGCTGGTGGATGGGAACTTAGCGGATGTGGAGGACTGGGTCTATTTCAGAAGGAAATGCCTGCTTCCGGTCAGACTCAAGAAGCCACCAGTCTAATTCAGATGTACCACCAGCTCTGCCAGGACCAGTCCCTCTTCAACCCCAGGCAGATAAGAATTTATGTCTGGATGATCTGAACTGCTGACAGCCCACGGAGATTTGAATCAAGCCTGAATGCCCAGCCTTCTCTGTAGAATGATATATATTTTACTATCCTTTAGAAGAGGTTGAGTGTGTTATAAAAGATTTCAAATGCAAAGAAGGATCTCCTCTGAGTTTAAAAATTTTGACAGGAGAAAATTGAGCCAACCAGATAGTGAAATAACTCAATCATTCTGATGTGCGGTACATAATCTGTCTTTCTCACTTAATCCACCCCTGTGCCTTCCAGGAGAGAATTCTGGAAAAGTATTTAGCTAAAATGGGGAACTCTGTCCTTTGCCTGATTTATCTTTCTCAGTAAAATCCATTAATTTTTTTTTCTACTAGAAACTGAATTTATTGTTCACTTTTTGAGGCAAAATTCATTGTTGGGGCAGGAGGGGAAGGTCTTAAATTTCCTCAACTTGAGATACTCTTGACCAGCTACTGAGCATCATGTGAAAATTCAAACCTAATCATCTGGGCATTCTGGATTTGGAATTTGTCTCCGTTTCAAGTGAATCTAACAGACTTTGGTCTCATGGATTTCTGTGGACTGGAAAGTCTGGGTGTAGACCGGGGCTGAATCCTTGAAGAACTGAAAATGCTTCATGATTGCCCAAAAGTGGAGGAATGGGTTTTTCCTGAGCCCACCTTGGATGTAACAGCACAACAGCTCAAACTGAGCCCATGAAAGGAGCAGAAATGAAAAGAGAAGGATCTTTTTCTGCAGAACAGGGTCAGACTCGAAAAAGGACTCTACAGACAGCTGTCAGAGTGGAAATCGATCCAAGTTAAAAAAAAAAAAAAGAAAAAAGGAAAAACGGAGCGGCAGAAAGTGACAAGGAAGGGCAGCGGGTAATCAGGGAGCAGCAGTCATCCTGCCGATGGAAAGTGGCCCGTCGTGGCCGGGATCGCGCATCCGTGGTTTAGGAGGTCATCCTCCTCACCCCCCACACAAGACCAGAGCCCTGAATAGTGGTGGGTTGTTTTTTTTTTTCCCAGCACATTTGTCAGAATTGTGATCTGCCAGTTACGACTGGTGATGACAGCTCCGTCTTTTATCTGTTCCCCGACACCGCCTCCAAAGGCGTCTGTTTCAATGTGCATCAGCGAGCCCCCCGCAGCATCCCCCCAAACAGCGCCTCCCGGCTCGGAGGCGGCTCATTACACACGTCTGGTGTCTGGCAGCGTGTGCGCGAGTCCCTCTACCCAGACCTGCCGACTGCCTGTGACACAGGCCAGGGCTTGTCTGCAGACTTGGGTGAGGCTCCATGTGTGTGTTGTGTGGACTGGCTGCTGGTCTGCGTGCTTCAGCAAGCCGTGGATAACTCCCAAGTCAGCGGGGTAGTTCTTCCTCATAGGTTCGTGGACCTCCCTCCCCTGATGGGATAGTAGGAGTGTCAGTGTCAAGTGAAGATGACGTGAATGTCTGCTTGCAGACATCTTTGGTCAATGCAATCTGCCATAGGTTTTACCCTGCAGCAGGTGTAAAACTCCAGTGGCCTTGAGGGAAGTGCCCTATTCAAGATGAGGTAAAAGATGCTATAGTTTTTTAATTGGGAACAGAAAGGGAGCAGGAGACTTTGGGAAAGATCCAGAAAGGGGCGGCAGAGATTCGCAGGGCAGACTTGGCCACCTTTTCTCATCTCCCTAGAATCATCTTGCTTCTAGAAAATATTTATCATTGGCTGACGAGGCGGCTCATTCATGGAGGATCTGATTACGAAGCCCCGATCTCTGTCCAGGGGAGCACAGTTTGCGGACGGGAACAGTTACTCAGCACAGCGAGCTGGCCAGGCCGTCGGAAACCTAATGGGACAAAAACAAGGTCGAGTTTTCTGGGAGAGCCAGGCCGCCGCCCTGTGATTTTACATCCAGTCGGAGTCCCTGTGGGCTGTTCGAAGTTCCCATTTAAGAGGCAGCTTTGTAGACCTGGGGCAGGGGGCGAGGGCTGCACCTAACCCTGGGTTTGTAAGGCTGCCCTCGCGATCCACCTGTTAGATACCCGGTTTGCCTGCCTCTGCACCCCTCTGACCTGCCAAGGCACCGGGGGCCCAGAGCAGAGTCGCACCAGTCTGTGCACATCTCTGCTAAACAAGGTCAGGCCCACGGCTCCGGAGAGGAGTGGGGTGTCCACCTTAAATACATGCACACTCACAAACAAGCCCACGTGGAAATCACAGCTCAAGAAATGAAGTGTTACCAGGGGGAGAAGGATTTCTTTCCAGACACTCTGCCTTGTGAGTGCTCTTTGCTTGTTTATTGTATCATCTGCCTCTATTATTAGTACATGGTTCGAAGATGGGAAAAAAAAATGCCCAAGAAGGGACAACATTATAATAGAATAAATCCTTCCAAGCCAAAATAAATCAACAAACCCAACAACAATACGGAAGTTTTTCCAAGAGGATGCCATGACTGAAACGTGATTTGAATTCCAGAACCGAGGCCAGCTTGGCCTCCACGGCCCCCCAACTGCATCTGCGTTGAAACCAAATGCTTTCTTGTTGGGCAGTGAAATCCCAAACATCCTAGGGCGGGCATCCTGCCACTGAAATGCCCCCCCCCCCGCCCTGGGACTGGACATCATCGTAGACCAAGATGCTCATCTCTGTGGCCATCCAAGACATTTGTCGACCAACCACTGTTTCCATCCCATCTGGTCCAGTCCTTGGCCCCGAGTCCAGTGACGAGAGAGAGAGGGAGAGAGAGAGAGATTGCACAAAGTCATCTCTCAGAACGCCATGCATCCCCGGACAGGATGAGCAGACTCTGATGTGGTCAGTGCCTACTTGGGAGTTTGCAGCAAGAATGCTGACAAAGATGGAAAATTGTATCCTTACGGCCCTTGGAAATATCTTCAGCCAGGCTGCAACACTGAAACTGAACGGCATTTCTACACATAGCACGTGGGTGTACACAAACCAAAGCTGCCCGCGTCTGTAGGAGAAACAGCAGCCTCTGCTTGGTGACGTTTAAGCAAGATCACGGCCGGAACGAGCTGCCCCAGACGCAGACCCGCATCATCTCGGGCCGTGTCCATACACTCGAGGGGCCCAGGTGTGAAGCAGACCCTTATTCCCCGGGGTGACGTCTGTAGAGCCCACGCCAGGCTGTTCAGTCCTCAGTGGAGATCTCGGCTCCAGTGTTAAGTTAGTTTAGCCATCATCTGTCCCCAGGCAGAGGTGGGCTGAAGAGGTAGGTTTTCCAGAATAAGACTGGGGGGAGGGGTGCTGGGGCAGAGTGCATACCGCCCCGCTCCTGCGATGGGCAGATTCGGCTCCCCGCTCGCTGTCCACTTCCGGGCTGTGTGACCTCAGGCAAATCCTCCCACCCTCTCCGAGTATCTTTTTCCCCATCTGCCAAGGGGAGGTGATACAGCTGAGAGAATACAGAGGGTGTGGTGAGCAGAGCGCCCTGCATTTTAGCAAATGCATGAGAAATAAATCATAGCGCAGAAGGGGCCGGAATTGTGGTGACCAAAAGAGTATTAAAATTGCACGCTTGCCTCATTTCACAGAACGTGCATAACTGTAGTTTACTGTAGGCTGGACAGATAAAATATTTTGGCCCACAGAATATATTTTCTTCCATTTTTGGACATTAAAAGACTTGAATTTAGCAGGGGGAGGGTATAGCTCAGTGGGAGAGCATGTGCTTTGCATGCATGAGGTCCTGGGTTCAATCACCAGTACCTCCATTAAAAATAATAATAAATAAATAAATGCGTATATAAGTAAGTAAATAAATAAACAAACCTAATTAACTTCTCCCTAAAAAAAGAAATTAAAAAAAATTGTTTTAAAAAGGGCAATCCCACTTTAAAAAAAAGATTTGAATTTAGGAATGTTACTTGAAGTCAAGATTTCTGGCTTATCGTGGAAAAAAAAAATGAAGATATGGCAAAAATGAATTCACCTCCCCACTCTGGAAACAAGGAACTGAAAGCTGGGAGTTGCAGCCCCATGCGGACAGGACAGTGCCCTCCAGTGGTCATAATGATAATCACACTTCATGAGCAGGTGCTTTGGTTGCCCATTTTACAGATGTGGCCATTGAGGCATAGAGTTGAAAGAACTGGCCAGGTGGCCAAGTATGCAGAAGTCTGCCCTAGCGTCCATGTGTCCATCAGCACACCACCGGACAAACAGCGCCGTGCCTCTCCAGACCTGCTTCATCCGCTTGTCCACCTGCCTCTCCCACACGGCAGAATGTTTGCCCTGCCTCCCTCAGTTCCGGTCCAGAGGCGGCGCGTTCACAGGCTGTATCTGATTTGGGCAGAGACCTTGCAGATTACCTCCAAGTTCCAGGTCGTCATCCTGCTCCTCCCAGGACGTGCGCCCTGTCTTCTGGGCAGACCCTTCCTCTCGCCTGCCTTGCCGGTAGGCGTCACTTGGACGGAGGCCACTTGCATTTCTCACCGGAAGGCTCACCCTCATTTCACTGCCCTTCCACTCCGCTTTCTCCTCCCAGGCGGGGGCCGACCGCTCAGTCTTTTCCCTGTGAGTTTCGGTTCAAAAGGCAACGTTTGTGATGCTGACAACAGTGGAACACCTGATGTCACGAAATGGGTGGATGGCAAGTGAATGGGCGAACATAGAAAGACGCTGGACGCCATTAGTCATTAGGAAAAGGTAAATTGAGACGACAGTGAGGTATCGCCACACAGCTGTCAGCGTGGCTCCAATTTAAGAAAAGACTGACCATTTCAAGTGTTGGTGAGGGTGTGTGTTGGGGGTGCTGGAACTTTCTGCCGGGGGCGGGGGGAGTAAAATGGTACCACTGCTTTGGAAAACAGCCCGGCAGTGTTTTTTGAAAGTTAAATATATACCTTCCCTGGGATTCAGCCATTCTACTGAAATTTATCAGGTATGTATAGATACCTAAGAATGGCATACAATTTCTCTAAGATATTTAGATATTTATCTAAGAGAAATGATGTATGTCCGCACAAAGACTGGCTCATGCGTCTTGATAGCAGTCTTGTTTGCACTTGCCAAAACCCGGGAATAACACACATCAACAGGGGACTGGGCAACCAGCGGTGCGTTCCTACAGAGAAATGCATCTAAACAACGAAAAAGGAATTTACTCCTGATACACGCGACAACGTGGACGGATCTGACGAGAGCGATGCAGATTGAAAGGGGTCCTGCAGGAGACGTGTGAGTCCGTCTTTCTGGAAGTACAGACTGTGACCCAAGTCGACAGCTTCAGAAATCAGAGCAGAGGTTGTGTGCCGAGCTGGCTGAGTCCCAGGGAGTGGTGGCGTGGAGGGATGAAAGCGGGAGAGGTAAATTGTTTTCAACCTTGTCTTGATTTTAGTCCTGATTTCCCAGGTATATACAGAGGTTGAAACTTACAAAATATTAGGTATTTAAAGCACATGCCTTCTGTGGGGAGGGTCTAGTTCAGTGGTAGAGCACATGCTTAGCATGCACAAGGTCCTGGGTTCAATCCCCAGTGCCTCCTCTAAAAAAAAAATAAACCTAATTACCTCCCCCCTGCCAAAATAAAAAAATAATAAATACATGAAATATTTTTAAAAATAAGTAAGATACATGCATTCCATCTTAGATCCTGTACACCTCAACACAGTTCTTTAAGATGGTGTTTGACACACGGTAGATATTTGAAAAGTACATTTGGTGAGGTCATCACACTAAATTGTGGCACAGAGAACAGTCTTTCTCTGTGTGTCCCTCTTTTTCTACCTTCTGCTCTCAAAGATCTGAGTACTTGGGGGTGCCATAGCCCGCCGGGACGCGGGTCGGGGTGGCGTGGGCTCTGGGTGTCCTTCTCCCGGGAAGGGAGGGAGGTTCTGGTGCTGCGTCTCTGCAGACCTCTTCCTCCTCGAGACCCACCGCGTGGACAAAGAGGAAATACCTGTATTCGTGGACTGCAGTCGACAGTTTGAAACAATCTACTTACTCTGTGTGCACACGGTTTTAAGCTACAGCCTGCAAAGCTGAGCGGTGGTGGGGGAAAAGCTCACTGCTGTGGGGAGCCTGTGGGCGGAGGCTGGAGGCAGGAGGGAGCCTGTTATTTCGGGAACGGGGACAAGGCAGCAGGGCGGGCGCGCAGTGAGCGCTGGGGGGCGGGCAGAGCGAGATGAGGGATGCACTCAGATGCCCAGTCGTGCACAGACTCCCAGGATCATGGAACGAGGGTGGTTGTTTTTTTCTTTTTTCTCTTTTCCCCTGAGAACACTGGGAAGTCACTGAGGGTTTTAAGCAGTGTCTTACTTCTGGATGCTTGCAACAGTTGGATCTGCAACAAGTCTGGCTCTGCGTGGGGAGGCGATTGGAGGACGGTGAGGCTGGGAGGGAGGATTCTGCTGTGCAGGCTGCTGTCCTCGTCGAGGTCGGGGGCGCCGGTGGCAGGGAAATGGCTCGGACCCATCTTGAAGGGCAGCCCTGAGATCATTCCTCCCCCTGAGTGGAGTTGAATGGGGGGATTCTGGACTGGACCGAAGGATCCTTGGTCAGGGACATTTATTATGACTAATGATCTCTTTTATTTACTCATTTTGCTTTTTTTAATGGAAGTTCTGGGGATCGGGGACCTCATGTATGCTAAGCACGTGCTTTACCACCGAGCTATTTCTCACCCCCTGCCCCGTGACCCCTTTTAAAGTTGCTTTTGGCTAGCAGGAAACTCAGCCCTTAGACAGTTTCCAGGAATAAATCATCTTCTAGAAACTATAAATGGAAGCACCACTGCGGAAGACAGACCTGGCAGCCTGTTGTGACACGAGGCTATCAAAGCGGTGACCAGAAGCTGCGGGTTGACTCAGCTGCCAGGTGGTTTCAAGGTTGACCTCCTTTATTTTGGGGGGCATCCATCTGAGTAGCTCGGTGCCTCTCTGGTTGAGGGGCTGCAGAGGCTTGCACCCACCCATCCTCTGCCCGCTCACGTCCTGCGGTGCGAGGCACGGGTCACATTGTGACTTGTTATTCACTGCATCACCCGCAGGAGGAATACGGGTTTATTCCTTTTCTATTGTGGCAAGAAGATGGAAAAAACATGCCAGCCATCCTCTCCTGGGAGCTGGCTCTCAGCTCTCCCTGCACCGTGGGACATGGCATGCAGCCCTCTAGATTGTCCAGACACACTGGGTCCTTCTGTAATCTTTACCTAAAGGTAAACAGAGAAACAGTGAGGAACCGGAAACACTGATGGGAGCCGGGGCTGGGGAAGGGCGGGGAGGGGAAAGAAAGTGAAACGGACACATCGATTTAGGGTTCCTCGGTGTTCAGTTAGTTTGGGAAATCAGGCCTGAACTGGCTTAAAGTATCAAGGAAGTCTCCCCCCCCCTTCTTCTTTTATTGCAAAGCAGAAGCAAATCACGTTTGGAAGACCACATGGGTGTAGTAAAATGTGTGCCCACAGATGAGGGCATCTGGGCAACGGTGGCCGTGGGTCCTCCGTGCCGCCTTCAGACCCAAGGTCCCGCCACATCCCACACCTGCGCGAACGTGTGTCAGCCGCCCGCAGAGTCCCGGAGGCCCATCCACGGGCGACACTGCACAGTCACACCCACAGCCCCTGAGAAGTGCACGCCTGTCTTAAGGAGTGGGGGGCAGGGTGCGTTAAGGCTGCTGTCCTCTGTCCCCCAGGCAATTCCAGTTCCGACCGGGGAGCCGGACTCCTCTTGGGTCACCCCTCGAGGCACACATCCTTTCTTTGTCATCAACATTAAGTGCCCTTCAACTCCCCCGGGACATCCCCGCTGGTGACTTGAGAGAGCAGGTGCAGCGGCACCTCGGTTGAAGGTGAGAAGACCATTGCAGAAGGACCTGCGTCCCCCCTCCCTGCAGGTTCTTGGGACTCGCAGAGTTAACAGCAGAAGGAAAGTGCACCTGTTTCGTGGAGACTGTTTCAGTGTTAGCAAAAAGGAGGCAGAAAAGCAATTAGCACAGCCCTTTGAAGAATTAAGCAGCGGGGGTGATGGTGGCTGAGATAGAGAGCCAAGAACGGTTTGATGAATTCAAGCTGAGAAATCTATCAAGGTTGCATAACGTGATAACTTTTCAAGCAGAAAGGCTATTCTCTTCCGAGCCTCTGTCTTTTAACTTGGGACTGCCTGGACCAATTCAGATAAAAGAGAGGAGGACTCAGACGTGAGATAAGGCGCCACACAATTCGGAAGGTTGGGAAGACTTAGGGCAATCCATCAAACAACGGCCCCGTGCGGCTGTGATTTTTGGCTCTCAAAAGGGCACGTGGATTTGGCGGAGGAAGGTGTAAAAACTTAACTTAAATACATGAAAGTCCATTTCACCTCCCAGCGAAGAGGCTGTCCCCTCCAGTGTTGTATTACCTTAGAGATTCTCTGTGTCTCACAAGAAATGTTTTCCAATCCCATGTTCCCAACAGATAGGATCACAAGGTGATCAACTGGTCAACTAATTTTTTTTCCCACCTTCCCTCTTCCCTCTCTCTCTCCTCTGCCCCTTTCCACAGGATGCTAGTGTCCCATCTGTCTTTTTTTTTTGTTTCTTTCTCCTGTCCTGGGCTTTACTAAGTCACTGGGAGGAATGGCTCATGTTACTTTTTATTCTTGTCTGTGGCCAGCCTGTGCCAATTAGAAATGCTTTTGTCTGTGAGTAACACAACAGCTAAACCACAGGAGCTAAAACACACAGCTCTGTATTTGTCTTCGGGGCAGGAGGTCTGGAGGCAGGCAGTCTTTGCTTTGGCTCTGTGGTTCTATGCTGTCAGGACTGGAATCTCTGAGATTCTTTTGGTCTGCATACTTGTCGCCTCATGGTGCCAAAAGAACTGCTAATCCACCTGCCATCACGTGCGTATGTCCAGATACAGACACATACATGAGGAGCTGAGATGGTGCTGGAGGAGGTCCGGGAGAGGATGTGACCACTGTTGGTTGAGCCACGAGCTGGTCCCTCACCTGCTCTGTCCTTGGGATGTCTGCTCCGCCCACTGTGCCCACCCTGGGAGCTGTTTCAAGGACCCACCTCTACAGAGCAGGTGTGGTGGAGACCTTGGGACTATGTGGGTGTCTGAACCCCAGGAAGGGGTTCTATAAACTCTGAGATGCAATGGGTGGGTGGGCTGAGATCTCCTGGTCCTTTGGAAACCAAGACAAGCCCCCGAGGAAAGTTCCCTGCCTGTTAAACCACCACTTACCCGTCTGGAGTGGTTGCCTCCTCTTTTTGTCTGTCCCTATCCTCCAGGAATGGAACTGCTTTCTGATACCACCTGGGTAGCTCCTGAGGCTTCAAACCCACAGATGGTGACACAAGTCATAAAGAACCCAGTACAACACAGGGAAGGGGATCAGGGAGGCCGGAGGAGAGGACAGCTGCTCAGGGAGATCCCCCCAAGGAGGGATGGTTCCAGGCAGGGGAACAGCAAACACGACAGCTCAGAGGAGGACCGTGTTTTGTGTGTTTAGATGATTTTGATAGTTTTACATTCAGTAGTCACGGTAGCAGAATGAAGGAACCAGAATTAGTCCCCCTGGTAAAAAAAAAAAAAAAAAAAAGTAAAAAGAACTTTAGGAAAATCATTTAGTGCTAGGTTAAACTTCATGCATGACCTTGGCCGAGCCAGTTGACCTTCAGGCCTCAGTTTCCCTGTCTATTTCCGTGGAATCATCATCTCTGCCTGCTCTCCTCCCGTGGTGGTTGTGAGACTCACAGGAGCAAAGGTGATCTCAGAGGCAGGACAAGCCGTGGAAAGAAGGTGCGATGACCATCACAGACCCATGCCAGACTTCCTTAGGTCAAGTCATTAATCATAGCTGCTGCGCGTGTGGCGTGGGTCCACCCCACTGCACACGATACCGGGTTATTTCTCGAAGTGAAGATTCCGTTTAAAAGGAAGCAGCAACTGAGCAGGACTTCACGTGATGACCATCAGCCAGTCTGATGGTTTCTAGGTGGAGCCAGCGTCCGTCCCGAGATCACAAGCTTCTCCTGCCCTCTGGGGTTTACAGGAGAGTTTCAGCATTTACAGCGTCACCATTGAGAGCCATTTAGAAATTCCATCATGACACGTCAGCGTGGAAATTAGGTGACCTCTGGGTGTCGGCGAGCCCCTTGGCCGTCACCCCATGTAAATCTGTAAATTCCTGGGTTCAGTCGCTGTCTCTAACCCCCTGCCACGCTCCACCTGCTTTCCTGATAAAAAGAACTGCTCCTCAAATTGATCTATTAAATTCAGGGTTATTTCTTCCCTGTCTCATAACAGGATCAGCGCAAATCAAATACCCAAAACCACTACCCCAGCGCCCCTCTTCCAAATTGGATTTAGAGAAGTTTATTTTCGGGATCAGCAAACCAAAGGAAATCACTGAGCTGCCTTCGGTTTCCTGCCCCCCACCACCGTGCAACCGTAAACATTCTCATTTTCCTTCCCTGGAAGAGGTGGGCAGTGGGACTGTCCCCCCCCACCCCATTGACCCTGTTTGGTCACCGCCGACCCATGCAGGGCTAGGCAGGGTGTTATAAAAGCCTCTCCTCGGACCTGCGATCCCTTTAGACCAGGACACATTTTAGAGAAGAGGGTGTCGTGGAGAGCATCGGAGAGGAGAGCGTTAACTGCGTTTCTTTTTCCCTCGGGAACATAAATAAGGGTCATTTTCTGGCGTAGAACCTTTGGAGGCAAAAATGAGACCTTTCTGATGATCTTGATAATAATAAGCCGATGTGAGTTTTTTCTGTTAATCGGGGAGCCAAGAAGATGGTTGTTTTTTCTGTTTTCTTTCTTTTTTTCTTTCCTTTTTTTTTTTTAAATGGAGGTACTGGGGATTGAACCCAGTGCATGCTAAGCATGCGCTAGACCACTGAGCGATACCCACCCGCCTCCCCCATTATTTTTCTCTTGTTTTCTTTCTTTTTCTTTTTTTTTTCTTTCTTTTTTTTTTTTTTCTTTCTTTCTTTTTTTCTTGGAGTACAGTCAATTACAATGTGTCCATCTCTGGTGCACAGCACAATGTCCCAGTCAGGCATATACATACATATATTCGTTTTCATATTTTTTCCACTAAAGGTTATTACAAGATATTGAACATAGTCCCCTGTGCTGTACAAAAGGAACTTTATTTTAAAGTCTATTTTTATATATAGTGGCTAACATTTGCAAATCTCCCCCGTTGTTTTTCCATTGAAGAGAAGTTGGCGATTTTTAAAAAATGGGACGCCAAATCATTTCCCCAAACCACTGAGGTGTTTGTCGGAGGATGAGAGAGATTTTCTGTCCGTGAAGACGAGGGCCATCAGACTTTGTGTTTTTCTAGCCGGGTGCATGCCAGGGACTGAGGAGATCGTGTCTCGCTGCATGAAGCCGTGAGAAACGGGCCCACCTGCACGCTCCGAGACGGGCAAGGACACGATGGAGCTGGCTCTGCTGTAACTAGGAACCAAAAGCTAGCCTTGCGGACGTGACTGCAGGCGTCCCGCGCCAGAGGCCCCTTTGCCTCTCGGTCCGCACCTCTCTCTGACTCTCTGCGACTCTTGATCTGTCTCGCCATCTCGCTGCTCTGCGGGCCTTCGTTTCTCTTGCCGTCTCTCCTGGGGCATCTCTCTTTTAAGCCAGTCTGTCGTCCTCATTCTCTGTCTCTCTGCTGTCTTCCTCCCCGGTGTCTTCCCGTCTGCCTTCCTGCTTCTCCGTCTTTGACTCCCTCAGGCACTCGCTCCTCGGTCTGTATCTGTTTATCACTGTCTCCCGCGCTGGCTTCCTCCCCCGGCCCATCCCCGTCCAGAGAGCCAGAAACGGGGTGTGTCCACGGTGTCCCCGAGGGTTGGGAAGCAGCCGAGACCCAGCACGTCTCCCCTGTGAGCGGACCTACCAGGGACCCGTGAGCAGGTGCGCGCGGGCCCTCAGTGAGGTCTGTGCTGCCCGCAGCCGCGCCGTCTCACCAGGTTTAGGTGTTGATTAAATGACTGATGTTTGCACGATCGTTCGGGGGCAACTTGGCGTCACATTGAAGTTTTAATTTGGCCTAAGCTGCATAAGCAGATTCCCTTGGTCAACAAAGACGGCTGCATTAGCAGGTTACAGATGTAATTAGATAGGGCTCGGCCGAGCTGCTAATAGATTCAGGTGCCCGGAAGGAATTAAGAGAGAAACACTGAGACACTCATTATTCGGTGTTGGCGCTGGGGGTGTGTGAATGATGGAGGAGCGGGGCGTATATATGCAGAATCCATCCCTGTTCAAACTCAGGCGTTCTCGACGTCTTCCCCCAGCCTCTCTTTTATTCCTGGGTCTCTCTAACTGTCTCTCCCCACCTCTCAGCCGTCTCGTGCGCTTCGCTTGTGTGTTTACAGTCTCCTCTCTCTTTCTTGATGGGCCATTTTTTTCCTGGGGTTGCTGTGACAAATCACCCCAAAGAGGGTGACTCAAAAGCAGCGGAAAGGTGTCCTCTCACAATCACAAGGTGAGCAGGGCCAGGCTCCCCCCACCCCAGAGGCTGCAGGGGAGACCCTGGTCCTGGCCCCTCCGGCTCCTTGGCTTGTGGCCGCATCACCGCCGTCTCCACTCCCCAGGCCACCTTGCCTCGCCTCTCCTCTGTGTCACATTGTCCTCTGCGCCCCCTCCTGTGAGGACACGCAGCTGTGTTCAGGGTGCACCTGGGTATTCCGGGACGGTCTCCCCATCTCAGGCTCCTGGGCTGAGTCGTGTCCGTACGTCCCTTTTCTGCCATTAAGGTGACGTGGGAGATGCCAGGGTTTAGGAGGGAGGTGCCGGTGCTCAGTCCCGCTCGTGTCTCTCCTGTTTCTTCTCCCCCTCACCACGCAGAGCAGGGCCCCCCTAAGGAACCCTCAGCTGCTCCCTTTTGGCCCGGGGCCACAAATGAAGTGATTTTTTTTTAACCGGTGAGACAGGCAGGAACATCTGTCTTGAGCTGTATCCCCTCCTCAGAGCCCTGCCGGGGGAGGCCAGGGCTGCAGAGCCGGAGACTCCTGACTCCCTCTGACCCTTCATGCAGTAGGACGGGGAGTGGGCAGGGCTGCGCGGGGCGTCCTGTTCGCCTTTTACCCACACAGACAAAGCCACCACATCTGTCCTGCGGCCTCTGGGACAGTAGAAGTCCCTCCCTCTCACAAAATCCATCTCCATCAAGCGGTCTGGGGCATTCGCTGAGAGCTGGGTCTTTGGAGCTGGGCGCCTGCTGCTTGCCCCCCACCCTGCTGCTTATTCCATGTTGCCCTTGGGCACATCAGTGATCACGTCTGAGCCTCGGTTTTCCCTCCGATAAAATGGGCTTGATCACGGCACCTCCTGTGGGGGTTACTGTGCACTGAGCGTGGTGGTCTGTGCACAGGCAGGTCCACCTGGACTGGCAGAAGCACAGGGCACAGGGAGCAAAAAGTGCAAAGGTTTCGTTTAAATTTTTAAAAAATTGCAAAGTATGGTTGATTTCCAGTGTTGTGTTAGTTTCTGGTGTACAGCATAGTGATTCAGTTTTACATATATGTGTGTATATATATTCTTTTTCATTATAGCCTATTACAAGATGCTGAATATAGTTCTCTGGGCTGTACAGTAGGTCCCTGTTGTTTACCTATTTTATATACAGTAGTTTGTGTCTGCAAATCCCAGACTCCTAATTTATCCCTTCCCACTCCCCCCCCAACCCCATTAACCATAAGTTTGTCTTCTATGTCGGCGAGTCTGTCTTTGTTTCTGGCGACCCAGCGTGGCCGCCAAGGTCCCTCTTGCCGTTACCAGGGGGATGGACATCAGAAAAGAGAAATTCCAAACGAGTGTCAAGCAGAGCACCGGTGCCTGGCTTCACATCCATTCAGCACTCCTGAGATGGCCACTCGCCATATGCCGGACGTGAACGTTGGACTTTCCAGTCCCCCCCCGCCCCACCGTTTTCTACAGGAGGAACATTTATATTTGTTACTGCTTCCCCAGCTTCGGGCTTTCCATGGAGGGGTTTCAGCTCATCTGTTTTATATTCTGCCGTGCAAGTCGTGAAGAAGTATTTACTCAACTAAGAAAACTTGCTGAACCATACGTGAAGCCCGCCAGCCCACCATCTTCCTTGCAGGGACCCCCCGAGGGGGTTGGATGGGTGGACGTTACCGTCTAGGTCATCTTGACCACTGATGGACGTTCTCTGTCCACGGGCAGAGTGACCATGGAAGCTTCCTCCTGTTTTTCCCTCTTTGACCCAAGAGCTGTGCTCTGAGCCTGCCTGAATTTTTATGGCATTTCCTCTAAGTACTGTCTTATTAGAAATATCTCTCTTCATTTTCTTCGGGACCGGTAGCTAGCTGGATTTTAAAAACATATGCTAGCGGGCGAGCCTGTGATCAAAGACTCTGAAGACGGAGTTTAAATGGTGGGCTAGGCAAGCTTCAGAGGTAGCGGAGGCTTGGCACTAAAATTAAAAATCTATATTGAAGTTGTAACAAAACCCCTAGGTTTTCTCCAGTTGAAGTTTACAGCTGCCTTGAAGTTTTATAAATCATAAGTCAATCATAACATCTGAGGCAAAGGGAGAAAAATGAAATAAAGTTATTGGGAGAATTCCCTTCGGAGGCTGGCCTGGGGAGGCCGGTGGAGAGAAGGTGAACGAAGCTGGTTATTTCTCCTGGGGCCTTCTGGCCACAGGGCGACCCAGTGTAGGAAACACCACAAGCCTTGTGCTCAGTATCCATGAGCTCTGGGACTCCTTGGTCATTTCTGCTACCAAGACAACTTCACATCGTGCAAAGCACAGTTAAGCAGCTTCTGTTGGTCATTCTTGCCGGTTTGTTTGTTTGAATCAAGGTTTTCGGAATTTGATTTTTACACTCAGATGTTCCTTCTGGGTTAGTTAAGAGAACATTTTAACTTCATTCATTGGGGCAGGTCGCTGGCTGCAACGATACCGTGGTGGCGCCAACAGTGGATGCTGACTTCGAAGTGTCTCTGTTGTGATGTTGGCTGTGCCACTGGGCCAGCCGTGGCTTCCACCTTTCCAGCCAGGTGGGAAGAAACAGAACCAGGAGTGCATGCATATGTTAAGTGAGTTGTTATAGGAGATCCCCCTGGGCACTGGTAGGGGCTGGCGAGACAAGCTGGAAACCCACAGGGTAAGGCTGTCAGGAAGCGGAGCTGGAAACTCAGATGGGAGCTGACCTTGCAAAAACACAGGCTGAAGGTCTTTTTTTTTCAGGGAAACCTCCGCTCTGCTCCTAAGGACTTATCTTCGCATCTATATTTTTGTCCAAACTTGAATGAATTCATTTTATCCCCAGTTCCTCAGATCTTCCCTTCCTTAATGGATGCCTTAAATATTTATTTATGGGTGTTGAATCTCCCTGGTGAGAATGGATTCTTCCAAATTCATCCCTGTACCATTTGATCGTTTGCTGCTTTATCATCTTCAAGCCCAGAATAGAAATTTGACAAGAGTATATGTTCAGGTAACATGTGGTTACAAATGAATGACTGCAATTTTATCTATGGGGGAAAAACAAAAAAACAAAAAAACACACATAAAACATGCCAATATTTCACCTTCCCTAGCTCCATGATCATGTTTTCAAATTTTTGCTCCACATTTTCTGACCCGTTGACAAGTAGCTATTAGTTCCAAATTTAATGTCCATGTAAAGCAAAACATTTCTATAGAAAAGAGAAGAAAAAGCGTATTTATCACATCGATCGTTGAGAAGGTCAAGTTTGCACTGTACTTACGTGCACCATTCCTCAGATTTGCTCGCCTCGTTTCCTAAAACCGTAGCTCAGAAGAATGTGACCTTTGCACCCTGGTCTCTGTCAGAAGTGAGCCATGAAAGGATAGAATGGTCAGGGCCAGAATTTCCAGAAAGATCTGAGTCGTGGGGGGGAAATCAAGAGTGTCCCTCAGTAACTCATCTTCAAAATTAACATTCGCCCTATCCAAAAGACCCATGCTGAGACTCCCTGGAGCAGAATGTTGAACCCTGAATGCTCTACCCTTGCTTTGGGCAATCTGGGAGTCCAACTTCATGTCCCTTGCCCCTTTGTACACGCTCTGTCATTCCAGGTCGTGTGGTGAAGTCTTGTGCCTCACAGGAATGTGTTCTCTCAGTGGTGTTCACGGTGGTGCCTAGGGCCCCAGAGACGGAACCACAGGAGAATAAATCAGAGAAAGTGTCGGTGTTTACCTGGTGCGGCGGGAAGAAGGCTCGTGGCTGTGAGGAAGGGGAAGGGCTGAGAACTCTTCTTAAGGGTTGGGAAGACTCATCATGTCAGTGGAGTTTTTTTTGTTTGTTTGTTTTAAGTGGATTCCAAAGTGGAACTTTAAAGGCAACCAATTTTGGCTCAAGATAAAGAACCACCATCACAACAAAAAAATCACATAGTCTGGGGATTAAACTTGCAAGTGCCAGCAGCTTGATCCAGCCCTGGCCTCCCCACTTGCTAACTCCTTGAACTTAAAACTTGAACTTGAACTTCCTTTGTCTGTAGAAGGATGGCATTAATCCTGATACAGAATATTAGTTCCAAGGTGACTGTGTAGGGGAAAACTGTCAACAGTCCAGGTGACCTTTGGGAAGTCCTTAGTATATTTCTCTTAGATCTCCAGGACCTGAATTCTTAGAAGCGCAAATGTCAAATTTTACCTTTTTCCGATTTCTCTCTGAACTTGCACGGTGGCCAAATTTCCTGGCACAACAGAGACCAAAATCTCATTTTAAAGAGGGTGCTGGGGAGTCAGAGAGTCAATTAGATTTTTCTCATTCCTCTTTTCTTTCTTTGTTTTCCTCCTTAGCCCCAGTAATGAAAGTACTCATTTGTGAAACATGTGGACAGTGTTATTTCTACTGTGAGGTTTGGGAAGGATAAAATAAAATGAACTTTATAAAAGAAGACATTGCACAATGCTTTCTTACTGACTGAATTTCAGGGAGACAGGTCAGCCCACGAGGCTGTCAAGAGATGCAGTGAGCGCCTGTAGGAGTGGTCCATAGTCTTTGCTGCAACATCCCCAGTGAACGTCCCGATGTTGGAAATCTTCATAGGAGGCGTGGCTTGGTATTCAGAACATCTTCATTCACGATTTGACTTGGGCTTGAGACCTGAGGGATTATGATCCAAGTATTCTTAGGTTTAATAAAATGCTTTTGTTCCGATACGGATAAAGATGACCTTCTCTGAGCAGAGCTACGTACAAGGAGCTTCGTGAGCCACCAAGTTGGGCTGCAGGTGCCTCCTGCCCTTAGAGGCGTAGAATCCGGCTGATGAAAAGAAATGGTTACTATTTCGGGAGCTGTCACTGTGCGCTGGGCACTGTCCTGAGCACGTTTGATGGACGGACTCATTGAAGCCGCGTAAGGTTTTGAGGTAGCTATTATACACACACACACAAATTACTATTTACCTTGTGACTTTATCATGTGGAGACAGAGGCATGGAGACCTTAAGTAACTCGCCTGAAATCACCCAGCTGCTTGGTGGTGGACCCGCAGGTGCTTGCTGGGGTCAGAGCTGTGCGCATCAGCTCTGGAATTCTCAGTGTGTTGTGCAGATACAGGACATTCTTAAAACTATTAGGAAAAGTACCCCGGATACTGCTTTTCCACGAAGGGTTCCGTTAGTTACGATAAGCTTCATTTATTTTTTTTTTATTTTCAGAACACGTGTGTTTCCATCCACATCTATAAAGCCTGTTTTCTTCATTTCACTAAGTTTCTTTGAAGGTCTTCTGGGGACGGAAGAGAAATGTGATTTTTCAGGGTGTGATTGTGTCGTAACCTTTGAGAGTCTACCTTTCAGGCTGAAAGTTGGGCTCATGTTTTCGTGTTATTTGGAACTGAATTGTTTGCCAGTGAACCTTGGCTTCCAGAACGCCAGGAACCAGTCAGGAGTCAGCAGCCTGGGACCGGATTTTTTTTTTTTTTTTTTCACTCTTGGCGAGAAATAAATAAAACATGATTGCTGCTCTGGAAGGTAGCGCCTGCCAACTTACTGAGCAATAATTAAGTCTTCAGGCTTCGGTGTCAGCTGGACAAGACACTAATGAGATGCTAAAGTGCTCAAAGGAGTTGCATTAACATGTTTAAAGCCTCCCCTGCCCCAGGAAAGCATCTTGTTTTCCACCTCGGTCTGTGATGGGTGAGGTAAGGCAGAGGAAGTCTCCTGTGACTTGCTGCTGGCTCAGAAACGTCAAGGACGTTGGTCACTAAATAGAACCCAGTGTCACCTCTGGGGAGCGTCAGCCGCTTCAATACGGCAGCTGCAGTTCCTGGGTTAACTGCGCAGTGACTGCAAAGAAGCTCTCCCACCGAGGTTTCCTTAACAGGCTGACTCTGCAGGCAGGGAGAATGGCCGGTGACGTGCGCCTTGAACAGAGTCCTATAGAGGGGCATGCTTGAGTCTCAGTAACTGAGGTCAGCACCTCACAGAAGGTTCTGGCTGGAGGAACCGGCACCAGGCTGGTGGGCAGTGGCGACTGACAAGTCCACCGTCAATTTTTAAAATAATTGTGATGTTTTGGTGGCATGTAGTAGAAACCCACATCAAACTGGCTTAAGCGCTCTCTCCGCACAAAGACAACGCCTTGACTCGTGGAACTAAAGGTGCCATGATGGTTTTATGACAAGTTGGATCCTGAGGGTCTTCTCTGGTTAAAAGCACACAGTCAGACTTTTTCCCTCAGATTTTCCATTCCCGATAGAGGCCCTCCGGACTCTGATATCCTGGACCACATTAGGTCCCCACACCTGCCGTCACGTGCCTGTCTTTCTCCTGAATACACATCTCTCTGGGGCGTCCTCTTTTCTTCCACTCCCTGCGCCTGAAAAACTGCAAGTCGTTCCCCAGGGCCAGCTCAGGTCTGTCTTCTCTGCAAAGCCTCCTCCTCCTCGCCTCTCCCACCCCAAGGGTTCTCTGTGCTGTGCTGAGACCGCCCCGTGCAAACACCTCTCTTAGCAGCCTGGTACGAACATGTTCACGGAAGGGGTTTGCCTCTTCCCTGGGATTTCACTTTCTTTTTTGTATTTATATTGCATTTATTTTTATCTCATTCTTTGACTTTTTAAACATTTTTTAATTGAGTTATAGTCATTTTACAATGTTGTGTCAAATTCCAGTGTAGAGCACAGTCTTTCATTTATACATGAACATACTTATATTCATTGTCACATTTTTTTCGCTGTGAGCTACCACAAGGTCTTGTATATACTTCCAAAATTTCACCTTCTTGAAAGCAGAGACCATGTCTTATTTATCTCTGTATTATCCAGGACTGTCTTGCTCTGAAGACTACTATCGACAAAAATAATTATAATAACATTATTGTTATTACTAGACGTTAGTACTATACAGAGGGCACTTTGATATGCACGCTGACATTCTCATTCACACATACGTAATGCGCATATAAATTCATTTGATATTACAGCAACCACGGGAGCTCGGTACTATTTTTAGCTTTGTTTTAGCTATGGGAACAGAGGCACAGAAATTTTAAATACGTGATTTTTAGGGTTTTGACTAAGTGTGAGTTTATATAAAATTGATAGAACAAGTAATGAATGCAGTCCTTCCTCCTTCCAGTCCCTCTTCAAGTCCAATTAAATACAGTATTTCTAAAGTGTAAGGAGGAATTAAGCATTCTCCTGCAGGGCTGGCCATATTCATGGCCAATGGAGATTCGTCTGGTCATATAATTGGGTGTAGGGGGCCAGGTGGAGAATATGGGAAACCATAGGAATATTTTTTTCACTGCCTGTGCTCCAGCTAAAATCCATAGCCCCATCTCAGCTAATTCAGTCTCTTCCAAACAGGAATGCAAGCCCAGTGTTGGCAGAACTCCTTCTCCTTAAGGAAAGTTGAAGTCCAGTTTTAAAAGAAAACCTCTGGATTTGTTAAAACAGCTTTATTGAGATATACTTCATGTATCATAAAATTTGTGCTTCTCATGTGTAGAGTTGGCTGGATTTTGGTACATTCGCAGAGTGGTGGAACCATCACCACCATCAGATTTTAGAATATGTTCATCACGCCCAAAAGCAGCACCAGACTCACTCAACAGTCACTCCTTATCACCTCCCACACCCACATCCTCTGTAAGTACCAACCTACCTTCCGTCCCTATGAATTTGCTAAATCCTGGCTGTGTCATGGAATTGGAATCATGCAACGTGACTGGCTTCTTTCGGGTAACATAACGTAACATAGCATCGCGTAGGCTAGCTTAGCACAGTGTCTTAAAAGTTCATCCTATTGTGGCATTTACCAATACATCTTTCTTTTTAGAGCTAAATAATATTCATTATATGGACAGACCACATTTTGTTTATCTACCCATAAGCTGGTGGACACTTAGTTTGTTTCCATTGTTGGCTATGATGAAAAATATCTGTACAAGCTTTAATGTAGACATATATTTTCAATTCTTTTGGGTAGACGGCTAGGAGCAGAGTGGTTGGGCCATTAGTAACTCCGTGTTTAACGTCTTGAGGAACTCCCAAACTGTTTTCCAAAGGTGAGACCTTTTAAAGTCCCACCAGCAACGTATAAAGTTTCTAGTGTCTCCACACCCTTGTCAACGCTTGTTACTGTCTGGTTTTTTTTTTTTTTTTTTTCGTTTCTAACCATCAAAATACGTGTGAAGTGGTATCTCACTGTTGATTTGATTCATGCTTCCCCAGTGACAACGAGGAACATCTTTTTATGTGCTTATTGGCTATTTGTATAACATATTTAGAGAAATGTCAATGGAAGTAATTTGCCCATTTTTATATTTGGTTGTTCTTCTTCTAATTGTGACTTGTACAAATTCTTCTAGATTCAAGTTTCTTATCGGTTATGTGATTTGCAAATATTTTCTACGGTTCTGTGGACAGTCCTTTCATTTTCTTGATGGAGTTTCTGGAAGCAAAAAAATTGTAATTCTTGATGAAGTCCGCTTTATCCATTTATTTTCTTTTGTGACATGTGCTTCGGTGTTATGTTTAAGAAAGTGAGAGTGTGTGGTTTAAGATCCACACACATGAATTTCCTAAATTATGTTTTACTATTGACTTCAAAATTCATCTATTGTGATCTGAAGAAATAATTTGCCTAGTTTCAATCCTTTTAAACTTATTGGGGCTTGTTTGATGGCTAATATACAGTTTATCCTGGAGAATGTTCTATGTGCGCTGGAACAAAATGCACATTCTGTTGTTGAGTGGAGTATTCTGTATTTATATGTTAGGTGTAGTTTTTTTAATAGTCACGCATAGATCTTCCGTTTCCTAGCTGATAATCTGTCTAGCTATTTTGAAAATATTAAAAGTGGAATATTGGAGTCTTCAAAGATTATTTTTGAATTTCCTGCTTATTTATTTATGCCTCTAGATTGAGCCACATGTGTCTCCATCACTTTTTTCTTCCTAATGTATTGAACGCTTTACCATTGTCACATATCTTCCTTTGTCGTTGCTAAGTTTCCGTTTTGTTTGATGTTAGTATGGTCACTCCTGTTCTCTCTGGGATCCTGTTTGTGTGATATTTTCCCTGTCCTTTTTTGTTTTCTTTTGCGGGGGGAGGGTAATAGGTTTACTTAGTTATTTTTTAAAAGGAGGGACTGGGCATCGAACCCAGGACCTCGTGCATGCTAAGCACACGCTCTACCACTGAGCTACACCCTCCCCACCCCATCCTTCAACTGTCAACTTACTTACCTCTCGGAATCTCAAGTGTAGCTCCTATTGACAGCATGCAATTGGATAACGTTTTTAAATCCATTTTGCAAAAGTCTACCTTTTCGTTGTCAGGGATTTCCTTTACTAATAATATGGGATGCGTCTACTGACAATGAATTCTCTGTGTTTGTTGACCTGGAGATCTCTTAATTTCTCCTTTATTTCTGAAACACAGTCTTGCTGGATTTAGATCTAGTTGCTTGGCAAATGGGCCATACTTTCTTCTTTTTTTTCATGTCGCCTACAGTTTTGTTGAAAATTGGTATCTTAAATACTGTCATGGGGAAATTCTAGAAAAATTGACCCTCTTCACTCCCTGGGTGTTTTGTTGTTGAAAAAGTTGGTTTTGGCCATTTCGCCAGGGTTCTCGTTTCTTTACGAGAGGAGCAGATGTTGGGAGGCCGCCGTTTTAGAAGTGGTTCTCCAACATCTTGATTTTCAAATGTTGCTGATTTAACAATTACAATAATAAAGCAGTGCACCCACCTCCTTAAAGAGGGCTACAAGCAAATTTTGCTTGGTGACTGATAAGTTTATTTTACTCTTTGGGGACAATTTTTTTTTTTTTTTTTGTAAAGTAGAAGATGGATCCACAGAAGTGGGTAAGGATGAAAAATATTTCTGAGAGCCCTGGATTCTCCTGGTGACTCGTGAAAAGTATGTGAAATTGAAAGTAAGTCCGCGACACCTTTTGTACATTGCTCTTTCTGGAAGGTGCCCTGTCTGCTGTGGTTAAGAGGGGTGTTCTGAAGAGAAAGGCAGAATGCTGCTAACCTGGACTCTCACAGCCCAGTATGCAAATAATTACGTATCTATCTTAAAAGTAAATCAATTAAAAACATAATACAAGCTTGAGATTTCCCCATTTCTCCCTCCCCTTCGTAAAATCAACGCTCCTCCAGCATTTAATACCTGAGTGTAGAGTAAACACAATAAACAACATAATGGCAAAAAAAAAAAAAAAAAGAATGATGCTAACTTGATTTAGAAGGAGACACACAGAATATTCAGTGATGCTCCAGGCTGTGTCTCCTCCTCGGCCATCAATGCTAAATAACATTGCCTACAAATTACTTGCATGGATTTCTTTTCCTTTGTCACCAGGAGCCAGGAATTTAAGTATAAAATGTCAGGCCATTTGGATGTTATGGCCTAATTCTGTCTTTCTTTATATCAGTAATTTAGACATTTATTATTCCTTCCTAATTGGAGATACACGATATATTTCCTGTTGGCTGGACTGTAGGTGTTTCGTTCTTAACCTTCTGTTCCTGCTGTGTAGAGTGTGATTTCAGTATTAATTAGACAGTTTTTTTCACTGCTGTTTTGGCTACCTCAGTTAAGAAATAACATTCTTTTTTTCTTTAATTCTTTTTTTTTTTTAATTTTTTTTTTTTTTTTGGCGGGGGGTGGTGATTAGGTTTATTTAGTTATTTTTAACGGAGGCACAGGGGATCGAAACCCAGGACCTCGTGCATGCCAAGCACACACTCTGTCCCTGAGCTCTACCTTCCTCCCATGAACTAACGTTCTTAATTGAAATCCTTTAAAGTGGCTCTTAAAGCCGCAAGCTTCCCACCTTCCCTCCTCAGCCAGAAACGTCACCGAGGACTTCCTCCTCCTCCTCATCTCCGCCAGCCGAAGCTCCTTTCTCAGGACGGCGAAGCTCCCGGAGCGTGGGGTCTGGGCAGCTGCCTCAGATCACACACGTGGTCTAACCCTTGCTCTTAGGGTCTTCGTTCTTTTGGAGATGTGTTAATTTTGTGCTCATGCAGGGAAAAGACCTTCGCTTCTGTTTCGGTGCTGTACTCAGAGTATAAATTCCTGCCACGTGCAGTCAGTCAGCTTCCTGTTCCTTCTGCTGGGTTCCTGCAGAAGCTACCAGGGGTATTAACCGGGATTCCTTCTGTCTCATGGGACAGAAATTCCACTCCAGTGGGATGAAGAGAAGTGGCGGGGTGTTGGCTCATGTCCCTAAATGGTCCAGACCGAGGGACCTTGGCTCACCAGCCAGGCGTGTTCCCCGATGTTCCACTCTCTTCTCCTCTCAGTTACAATCACCTGCGGGAAAGGTCACCCCGATGGGTCCCCGACAATCCTGCGCTTACAGCTTCTCCACCCGGCAAGCCCAGCATTAAGGGAAGTTCTCTTTCCTAAGAATTTTGGCAAACGCCCTGGAACTGGCTCTGACTGAAGCATTTCAGGCCACATCCCACGTCCAACATGATGGCTTTGGTCAAGGGCATGACCGTGTCTGTCCAGGTCTGGGTCACCTGTCCGCTCCTGGGTCCAGCCTTGCCCAGTCGGCCTGGACTGAGAAGTGAGGAGTGGGGGTTCCTCAAAGGAAAATCAGAGTATTGTCCTAAAAGAAGCAAGAGTGATTATTGGGCAGTCAAAAATAGTAATAAATTCCCAACTCAACGTACCTGCTCTCTTTCAAAAATGCCTCCCAGGATAGGAGAAATAGCATTAGAATTAGACAACAGGTAATATTTCTGGAACGGTCATTACAGACTAGTTACCCTGCTAAGGAATTCATGGATCTTAGTGAATTCAGGGCCTGATAGTTCTGAAGGAGGTAATGCTACTCTCTCCATTTTACAGATGAGGAAACTGAGGGACAGAGGAGCCAAGTAACTGGGGCAAAATGTCACACACGGTAAGTGGCCAGGCTGGAATTTGAACCCAGGCACTTGGTGTCCTGCTCTTTGTGCTCATAACCACACCCTGTTTTGCCTCAGATACAGAAAAGTGAGGTTCCTCTCTGGATCACTGCCTCCATGACCTTCAGCAAGTCAATTCAATGCTAAGAATCTCAGCTTTTTCCTCTTCACAGAAAAGGTAAGCCTGGGCCACTTCCCAAGCCCTGTCAGTCTATGAAAATAACACAGTATCATTATTGATCAATCAGTCAACCAGCGTCCATGTTTCCAGGTGCCTCTTGAGGCAAAATGGGCGACATCAGCGAGTAAGGCATTTCGTTACGTAACTGGCAATTTGTAAAAGGCAAATCATGTAGCAAATTTAAGGTTTATTACGATCATGATTATGGTCGATTATTACTATTGCTGTTGCTGCTTTTCTTAAGGATGCTTTGAGCCACAGGTAACAGAGGCTTAAACAATAAATGCATTTAATGTCTTACGTAACAAGATTCAGCCTTCTCATTGAGGTCTCAGATGCCTTCTGTGTTTCTTTCCCTCTATCCTTACACATATTAAGGAGAAGCCTTTCCTCATGGGCACAAAGTGGCTGCCACAGTTCCAGGCATCACATCCCTTCACACAAACCCCTTTCCCAAACAGGAAAGGAGTCATGGCAAAAAAAAAAAAAAAAAAGGGACTTTCTAGCCATGTGACTCTCTGCTTTATGAGAGAGGGAACTCTTTCCTAGAAGCTGCATTGCTGCTTCTAAGACTAATTCAGGGGGCTTCTGGCTGTGTCTCTGGAAGGTTAAAAACCTAAACAGGAGAGAATTGTCCAGGTGTGTTGAGGACAGTGCGGGGCATAGCTTACCTATTTCAGCCCTTATTGGGCTCCTTTTACCAAACTTTATAAGGTGCTAACAGCCACAGCACGAAAGCTGTCAGATTCTCCCTTTGTAACCATTGTTCTAACACAAAGTGACACTTAGAAGCTCTGGGGCAAGACTGTCCTCCCGTCGCCTTCACCTCGCAGCCTCGCCTCAGCCCTGGCAGAGGAAGCCGGCCAGCCCCGGAGGGCACCTTCTTCATGGAGCTTGGTTTTTACCACTTGCCTCCATCTCCGAAAGCTGATCTTTCTGTAAAAAACTCCCCTGGTGAAGCTGCTTCCCCTTACGAAGGAGAGACCCAGGTGCTTCTAAAGATGTGTGTCGGAAACTGAAGTTTCCCCACCAGTTGACATGGAACAAGATAGTGGCCTGGCCTTTTGCCGAGTGTGGCAGAGACGAGGGGGCAGCTCCGGGCAGGTGGCCCGAGCACCACGGGGCGTATCTGCGCTCTCTCCCAGTTCCAGGAGGGCCCGGTTCCCTCCCTCCCTCTGAGTGCCACCCGGAGTCCAGGAGCCTTTTATATTTACTCCCTCCTGCCCTGAACGTCCTCATGATTAAATCAGGTTCTGTAAACAGTCGTCGTCTTCCCCCCACCGTCTGTTCACTTCTGCTCTCCCGGGTTCTCTGTTCCTTTACTTCTGTGCCCACATTTCAATCTCTCCATCAGCCTGAGGTACTCTGTTCCCTTCTCTTCCATATTGGTGACGACGCATTTCAGTCTTCAGCGCTGTGATTGTATGTGGGTAGATAGCTGCATAGACGTCCCTACAGCAGAGTCTGGAGTCACATGGCGTGGATTCAGATCCTGGTTCTACTACACTGCCCGTTACCTCGGGCTGGTCGTTTCCTCTGTCCAAGGCTTGGTTTCTTAATCTTTCCAAAATACTTACTCTGTGCAACTGAAGGGTCCTTTAGGACCAATATTGTCGCAAGAAAAATTGGGCGGGAGAAGAGGGTCACGTCCCAGGTCCCAGGCGAGTCCCTGGGACACGCCCTGCCAAGTGAGGGTCCTCGGCTTCGTGCAGGAAAGAATTCAAGAGCGAGCCATCGCAGAGTGAAAGCTAATTTATTTAGTGAGACACACATTCCAGAGGCGGAGTGGGGGCTGCCTCGGAAGGCAAGAGAGCGGGGCCTCAAGGTGTGGGGGTGTTTAGCTTAAAGTAAAAGTAGATGCACACCTGGGCAGGGTGTGGGCCGTCTCACCCAGGAGGGGGCGCGGCCCCGAGGGCGGGGCTGTTAGTTTTTATGGGCAGGAGATTTCATATGCTAATTAGTGGAAGGACTATTCCCACTATGTTGGGTAAGGGCTGAGGGTTCCCAGGATTTGGCCCACTTTTTGGCCACTTTTGGTCAGCCTGGGAACTGGCACGGCGCCTCTGGGTGTGCCACGAGGGCAGGGTCTACTACTGGACGCTGACTCTTCCGCCATCTCGGTTTTATCCGGGTACCCTGTCCTCCGTGGCTGTGTCATGGTTTTAATGCCCTGCCCCCTTTCCCTTCCTGTCTCAATAAGAGATTTTCCCACGTCCCCAAGTTTTTCAGATCGTCCTTTCTGTACAGCAGCCCGGAAGGCAGAGAGTGGAGAACCGAGTTTGCTGAATGATTCTCAGGCGCCTGCCCCTCTCCTTGGGCCCTTTTCATTGGTTATTTAAAGTGCTGGATACAGCAGTCCTTTAGGATATAAGTGATGTCATGTCCGTTTCGCAGGAAGAGACTGAGGCTCTGGAAGTTCACGTGGCAAGATCACTCACATATTCAACCAGTAAAACGAGCTTTGAGCCCCATTCACCCCACCCCAGAGTCTGTGCTGTGTCAGCCGTGCGCTACCACCCAAGATGATGCAAATGATAGGAGCACTGAAGGAACCTGCCGGCTGTTGTAACTTGGGGGTGTGTTAGTGGCAGGGCCCCACGCATCATGACCGAACACCAGTTTCCTGATGAATGCTGAAGGGTTCAGGTGAGCGTCCTAAGGTCAGTCAGAGTCTTTGACCCTCTGGGGACGCACGTGGGAGCAAACAAGTCCGTGCGGAGCCAGGTGGGTGTGAAGCATCTCGTGCCGGTGTGGGCTGAGGAGGAGGTGAACAGCGGAGCAAAAATCACAAAGACAAAACGAGATGGGAAACGCTTAGAGGGAGCTTCCTGTGCAAAGAAGGCACCCCCTGAGGTCGGATCGATGCAAGGCCACTCAGATTCTGCATTGCACGTGGGTTCATTAAAAAGTCAGTGCCCTCACTGATCGATAGAGCCTCAGGGACCGGGCTCTGTCTGACAGCACGGAGGCTGCAAATTGCAGAAAAGTTGACGTCTGCTCTCCAGGAAGGAGCTCTTTAAGTCAAATCAATCGGCCCACATCGCCAGCCTGCATAAACCATGGAAGGTGGATGGAGATGTTTCAAAAAAAAAAAAAAGCAAGGCTAATAAGCTCTGTTGTTACTTGATTTAACTTCAAAGCTGGTGGTGTAACCTCGCCAGAAGAGAGCAAAATTAAGGAAGGAGGAAAAGTGCTTTTCACATGCATCGCAGGGAAGACGCTGTAAATAGAAATCCATTCTTTTAGCAGGGAGACTCCCTCCGCTGGGGGATGAATGTTTGGGGGATTGACTTGCAGATGCAACCTGCCAGTTAGCCTCCCGGGGTGGAGGGTAGCCTTTAGCCTCAGGGCATGGCTTTTACAAGTCCCAGGCATGCATGTACTAGCTAGACTCCTTGTCGTAAGTGATGAGTCTGAACTGATTCGGTTTCTCAAGCCTGACATTTGAGGTCTGATCATCCTTCGTTGGGAGGGTCTGTTCTGCGCATTCTAGGGCGTTTATCAGCATCCCTCGCCACCATCTGCCAGATGCCAGTGGCAACCACGTGCTTGAAACTACCAAAAATGTCTCCCAAACTCGGTAAATGTCCCCTGGAAAGTCTTTACCTCCAGGGTGAAACTTGCTGGGTGAGAATCTGAGAATGGAATTCTGCTTCCAGAAAGAAAAGGTGGAAAGGAAGGTTGGGCCTCATAAACTCATCTTTAGAAGGCTGGGGACTTGGGGATGGTTGGAACCAGAGATGAAGCTATAACTGGACCCTTTCTTCTTGTTTCTCATTTCTGTGCATTAGTTTTATTTCTCCAGACAAGCGTCTTGGGAAAATAGGGACCATGGCCAAAAGCAGCTCAAAGCTCATTATCTGTGCAACAACTCTGTAATGAGGAAGGAAAAGAATCGTTTCCAACCAGGTTCAGTCCAAAAGCTCCTAAGAAAAGCTCTAGTCCAGCTTAGGTAAAAGGTTTATGGCAAGTCACTTCTGGAGCTGTCTGCGTTTGGGGGTGCTGACGGACTCCGGTTGGCTCACATACTCTCCCACTGGGTAGGGGTTTCGTGCTAAGGAGAAAGGAAGAAGCTTTGCTCATCCATCCATCCATCCATCCATCCACCCATCCATCCACCCATCCATCAGTCAGATACTTTATGTCATTCACTATCTTGAGCGTTGAGAATAGAAAGATGAAAAACTCACTGGTGTCTTGCCTCTGGAAAGTCTTCAGTGCGTTTTATTGGATGTGCAGCTCAGCTGGGACCCAGTGCCACGTCATCTCAGCAGCTGGTGATAAACACTCTATTTTAGCGACTCGGGCAGTGATTGAAAAGGGTCTAGAAGGGGATATGGGAGTTAGGAGGGAGTAGAGAGAATCTGATGAAGAAGACAGTGAGAAACAAGGCATTCTCATAATAGAAAAGGCTTCGGCTATTTTTTTAAAAAATAAATTCCCAATGTGCTTGAAAAATAGAGGCGATGTCAGTTGTCCCCACTTGTAGGGGACGTGCTGGAGAAGATACTGGAGGACAAGCATGAAGGGTGTGTGAGCTGAGCTAAGGAGTGTGGAAAACATGATGAGAGAAGGGTCATTGGACAGTAGCCGTTGGGTGAGAATTTTTGAAAATTAGCTGTGAAAATAATGAAATTGAGGCAACAATGGAGGAAGATTATTTCTAAAGTTCTCTTCCAAAGATCAGAACAATATTCTGGAATCCTTGTTTCCTTTATAGCTTTTACCACGAGCTGGAATTTTCCTTTAGTGTGTTTATTTGCTTGGTTCTACCTTTTACCCACACTAGACAGTGATCTCTGTAAGTTCTCACGAGTCTCGGGGGGTTGACTCCTGGCTCCACGTCCAACACAGCATCTGGTATCTCCAGGGTGTTCCGTAAATATTCACTGAGCTTGTTCGTTCATCCATGTAGTATTCATTTATTCAGTCATCATTCAGTCTTGCATATACCTAGTCATGTGCTCAGCGCAGCATTTAATGAAGATCTGGTTCGTTAAAAAGCGCATTCTTGGTTGATATGTGGGTATTTGAAAGGAAGTCAAGTCCAGATTGATAAACAGAAGCTGACAGATGTTTCCACTGGTGCGTCCATGTCTCAGTGTAGATTCGGCAAGTGGTACCTTATGTACAGGGCATCCTTCTCAATGGAGAATTTTTCCTTTTGACAGGCAACCCAAGGAAAGAAGGTCTTCCCAAAATGTTTGCTGCTGGATGGGTAGAGAAGTTGATTTGTAATGTTGTGTTAATTTCTGGTGCACAGCATACTGATATATGTATGTAGATATACATATACACATATGCATATATATATATATGTTCCTTTTCATATTATCTTTCATGAGAGGCCATTACAAGCTATTGAATATAGTTCCTTGGCTCCCCCAGACATTTTGTCCTTATTAATGTGTTTTTAACTAAGAGGGAGACTAAACTGTCTTTTCAGTAGCCTCTGCTAATGTTCTTAAGGATCTACAATTACATAGCTATAAAATTCAAACAAACAACAAATACATGTTTTCTTCCCTTTTTCAGTTTTATTATGAAGAATTATTACAGTTCGACTGCATATACACATTATATTGCATGTAAATACGTATATACAGAATACTGCACTTTTTTTAGTTTTCGTATATGTACTAATTATTATTTCTAAGAACAGATTAGACCCCTAGCTTTTTAAACTTACATAGTTATCAAAGGAATAAAACCATTCTTATTTTGTAGTTGGCTTTATTCCAAATACGTGTATTTTTAAAATTTTAAATGTCTGGAGATTACTATTTAAATACCAAGTCCTTTTTAAAGGATGTGATTATGGCTTGTGGAATATTCAATAGGAAAATAAACAAGTCAACACTTTAGAAGCCGATATGAGTTACTTTGCTATGGGGGAATCCTGCAAATTATATTATTTCCAACAATTTAACTGTTGCCTCTCAGGAACCAGAATGAGCCAGGATTAGCATTACTGCTGCATGCACTAACCTGGATTATTAACATGTACGTTTTGTAAATCTGGGAAGTGGTATTTCCATCATGTTTGACTGGCATGTTTTCAAAGAGGAATGAGATTAGGTATCTTTCAGTGTGATTGAAAGTATTTGGTATGTTTCTCTTTACTAAATGTTCCTGTACTGTTTTTTGTCTATCCTCATATTATCTGAGTAGATCTGCGTCTCAAAGGAGATAAAGGAGATGCTGAGTAAATAAGGAGAAAGTGAGGGATGGGAGCGTCCTAGTCTCTGATCTTGGCGGAGCGAACAACGGTGTAGGGCTCACAGACAGGTGCTGCGGTGGTTAGATGCCTTCATGCACCATCACGAGGTCTTGGTTCCATAGTAACATTCGAACACCTGGGGTTGGTGCTGAAATATGCAAACAGAGGGAAACACAAAGGGAGCATTTGAATGGACGACCGACTATTTCTGTTTTCTCACCGGTGTTCTTCTGGTCCATCCTCCAGCAGTCATTTTCTTATCTTACTATCCTTAAAACTTATTATTCAGTAGACATTTGTGAAGCGCCTACTATGTGTCAGGTGATGCGTTTGCATCCGTGGGCTACACCAGTGACCCAGGCAGAGAAAACCCCTAGTCTATTGACTATACCGGACCTGACAGAGTAAGAAACAAAACTAACCAGCTGGCTTCCCTGATGCTAAAACTTTGCAGATTCATTCTGAGAAATACTGCAGGTTGCTTTTTCCCCCTTACTGCCTTTGTGTTGAATAACCCCCAGACTTTTCCATCATGCTCTCCCCTCCCTATATATTCTTTACCAAGAATAGCTTTAACCTGGAGGCTATGCTCCAGGAAGGAGGTAACAGGCTGATCATCTCAGAAGAATGGGCAGACCCTCCGGGGTTCCTCCGTGACACCAGGAGGATTCACGGAGGTTGAGAGGAATGTAGCGCCCTGTGCAACACCCTGATGGTCACCACCTTTTCTGTTCCATCCAGCGTCTCTGTAAAACCTCAAGACCCAACCCCAAGGTGAATTCACAGTCCCTAAGGCATGAGCCCATGGTGTCTCCCCTTTGTTTGGCAAAGCAATAATGCTGTTCTTTTCTGATTCTCCCAAAACTGCCTCCGAGTCTCAACCTGGCTGTCGGGGTGCAGAGGCCAGTGTTGCAGCAGCAGACCTTATTTTTTTGCTCAAGGTTTTGAGAGATTTCTAGAGAGATGCGAGACAGCTCTAGGTTAGTGGCATCGGGGACCCGGATGAACAGCCAGAACTAATGTCATCTCCAAAGGTGGTCGGTGTCTTGGTCCAGTCTAGTCCCTTTGCTGGGCCTCAGTGTCAGCCTCTGAAAAATGAGGTGGGGGTACTTGTGATTCTGGGGAGAACCTTTCTTGGATCTCACATCTTTCTCATAAGAAGTTATAATTACCCGTGCCTCTTCTCCATCCGTGGACGCATATGCTGCTTCCTGAGCACCCAAGAAAGAACGTCACAAAGTGCGGTATTTGTTCAGCAGGGAGGCGTGAGGTAAAACGGGGCCGACTTACCTCGTTCTTAACCTGCTAATGCGACGGCTCTCCCAGAAGGTTGAAGACAAAGGTCAGAATGCAAATGTTATCCATCACTTTCATTCTGCAAAATTACAGTCTAAAGGAGTTAAAAATACACTCTTTTTTTTCAAAGCCTCTGTTGAGCGCTTTGCCCAGTAGAGTTTCAATCTGTCACAAAACTCTCCTGTTTAAATTTTTTAAAGGATCCTGTTTATGGTTGGCATGAAACTATTTCTTAGTTCCATATGGCCAAGACTTATGAGTTGTCAAAAATGGCCCAAGCATAAAATTTGATGCCCCCGAGGCTTGATTTATGGAGAACTGAGTGCATCTGGTAAGGAATACACACACGCACACACACAGCATGCACACATGTGCACACACATGCATGCACACACACGTGTGTGCACACATGCACACATTGCACACACGTGCATGCCCACATGTGCACAAGCACACATGTGCACACGCACATATGCGCACACACAGAGGCAAAAGAGATTATGCACTTCTGTTGAGCAAGGCTTACAATTTTGCTAATCGTGATTGACGAGGACAAAATGCTTTTTCTGGGACTGACTGGTCATCATTTGTCACTAACTAGTGCATAAAACCACGTTTGATACAAGTCCTCTTCTTCTGGTTCTTTCGATGCCCAGTAAATCAGAGCTGTTGTAGTTTCATGAACCTTCACTGCTGTAGATTTTTGCCTGCCCCAAGTCCCTTTCACATCATCACAAAACGAATTCCAGCTCCATCGATTTGCTTTTATAATATCTCTTGCATAAGGGGTGTTGCAGTCTCTAAAGAGACGTGGGGGATAAACACCCTGGCTGTGGGGCAGGGGAGAAGAAGAAACGCAAACTCCCAAATACCATCCTAAGTAAGTGACTTCTGTTGTGACTGTTCTGCACTGACTTGCCGAATAGTTACCAGCCCCGAGAGTCAAGCATTTTGGACTGAGTGAACCCCCCAACATTGGGGTGTAATGAGAGAACGGATCACTGCCTGGGGCTGGAGATCAGATTTTTCCAGGGCAGAAGTAGGGCTGAAAGGAGAAGATACAGTGCCCATCCTGCCGTGTAAACAGAAAACGAACTAGAGAGGAAAGCAGTTATGTCCGTGGAGTGTAACAGCCTCTTCACGGGACGCTGTTGTTGGAGAAGAAGGGCTTCCTGCTAACGGCCCCTCTGCTCATCTCCTTGTCTGGCAGCTGCACAGATTGAAAAAGAGAGATGAGAACTGAGTTCTGCTCAGTGGCAGAGGGTTGTTAAGGCTGTGGGTGCCAGTGGGGGTCCCGATGCCCTTCTCCGGGAGAC
The DNA here is from genome assembly GCF_048773025.1 of Camelus bactrianus. NCBI lineage: Eukaryota > Metazoa > Chordata > Mammalia > Artiodactyla > Camelidae > Camelus > Camelus bactrianus. The sequence goes on along the minus strand of NC_133570.1, from coordinate 3,297,395 downwards.
AGAGGGCAACTGGAACGAGCCCCATGGTTAGAAATCGGGTCTACGCAGGAAATACTCACAATGATGATGGCAGTGAATGTTCCCCCGAGAGCTGATGTCACGTTACGGACTGCTTGGGGCATCGCAAGAAGTCTATATTTAAGACATCATCCGTTGTTCTGGCTAAAGTCTCCCCAATTTAGAATTTAAGTGGTAGGAACCACAGAGCATCTTTTGTTATAATCTTTGGTCTTTTATCTTCTGTTCAGAACCATGAAGGTGGCATGAGTGTTTTGTTATTCCTAACAAGCCCCTTTTCCCCACAACTGCTTCCCTAAGGTCCAGGGAGTCATGCTTCCTCTGTGTCTTGCAAAGCCTGTGCTAAACCCCGTGAAACATCTCTTTGCATCATTAACAGCCATCACTCTTACATTATATTGAGCACATTGTGCCAGCCTCCAGCCAAATGCATTGCATGTGTCATTTCCCCCAGTGCTTCAAAAGTCACATGAAAGGTGGGCGGGGCAGGTGTGATTTTAATCATGCAGAGGGGTGAGTCGCCCAGGGCAACGCGGGACAGCCAGCATCACTCTGGCCTTGGCCCTGGAACCAGGGTCCCGCTTGCTTGAGAAACACAGAGTTCACATGGATGGCAAAGTCGTATTCATTCAGAAAGCTCCTTTCTGAAATCCTGCCCTGGAGTTGGAAATCAGACTTGCTTTTCTGTGTCAAAGTGACCTAGACCCTCCAGGCAAGAGAAGGTGGTTCCTGCCTCCTGATAGGGTTTCAAAGAGCCGGGATTTCCACAGCCTTTGAGTTTAGAGAACGGTGTTGCTCAGTGAGCTGAAAGGCAGCAGCCACCCGCTGCAGGCTTTGCTGTGAGCCGAAGCTGTGGCGCGTCCTGGGGAGGACTGTTGTTTGCAGCGAACTTGGCAGGTGACTTCTGGACCTAATGATCCAGGGAAGCCGGAGGAAGGGAAGGGCAGGTATTTGCTTTCTTGATCTGAGCTTATGTTTGCTTTTCCAAGACATCCCATGAGCAGAAACCTGAGAGCCCAGTTGAGAGTTTAAAATGATTGTGCCAACGTTATGTTTGAAAAGAAAACAGCCACCTGACTGTAAAGCTCCACTTATCTTGTAGGCATCCTTGTATTCACCTTTACGCCCTCTGCTTTTTGAACAGGGGAGCCATGACTTTGATCAGCAACAGAGGATGATCTAACAGAGCTTCATTTGTGGAGGTCTGGGGAGATTAGAGAGAGCAGTGGCAGCTGGGTGTCAAGCCAGGATGTGCCCTGAGATGAGCCACAAGGAGATACCAGGAACCTCACAGTGCCGCAGAAAAAATGTGTGACAGCTCAGTGCTACAGCTCAGTTGCAGCAACCTGGATCCGGGCGAGAGACCAAGCAGCACTCGGAGAGTTGGACAACTCAGGTTAATTACACCAGCAAGCCCAGAGGAGTTAACACTCCAAATTCTGGACCCTGTCTGTAGGTTTACACAGGCTTTTATTGGCTGCTAGTTTACACTTTGCAGCATCATAGGCAAGTGAGGTATAACCAAAATTAACTAATCAGGAACAAGCTTTGTAGAAATGGACCAATCAGGAGGGAGAGAAATAACCAATCAGAGTGAGGGAAATGGACCAATCAGGAGTGAGAGAAATAACCAATCAGGAGTGAGCTCCATGCAAATGAAGTACTACAAATGGTCCAATCAGAAGTTAGAGAAATGAACCAATCAGGAGTGAAGGAAATAACCAATCAGGAGTGAGCTCAGGGAACCAATAGAATTTTAGGGGTAAGTAAGCCTTTTCAGAGGCAAAAAGCGAGATAGAGCCTCTGGACCAGGGAACCGGATGGTGCTGGCAGGAGAGTAGTGGCCTTGTCTGGGGTCTTGCCAGTCTTTTTATGGGGCTTCCCGCCTCAACAGGACATTTAATACACTTCCCAGGATCAGCTCAGTGCCGATCCAGTGAACGTGGAACTAACTCATGGATGTTACTCATTATCTCGGGGTGAACAGTCAGTTGGAATTAGAAAGGACTGGGGAGCTGATTTTCTATTCTTCGCCCTTTGTAAAAAGCACAGTGGTCATTACTTGTGTGTGGCCTGAGAGTAGCCATACTGGGAAGATAATTGAAAGTAGCACCCTTGTTAACAGTGAACTGTGCTCACACTTTGATGCACCTATGTACAGGGCAGGGATGGAGGTGTGGCTGGGTAACCAGGACGTGCACTGCACAACACTTGAGATTTGGGCCTTGTTCAATTTTGTCCCCCTGCTCGTCTTTCTGCACCACCAGCCTCTGCCCTGCCTGACCATCAAAAACTAGTTTTCTTTGGCTTCTAGAAACAGGAATTGGGCACGGCGGCGGGGGGATCAGTCTTTTCTTCAAGGTCTGTTTGATTGGTATCGAAGTTTTATTCTCTGGGACTTGTCACTCATGTCCTTTACTGGGTACCCAGGCTGGATGTTGGTTCTCTCTGCTTCCCTCCCTTCAGGGTTCAGGGGCAGCACCCAAGTTCTCCTCTCTGCTTTCTCTCGCCTCGTTTTCCTTATTGAAATATCTTGTATCTGAATTGGACAAGAGATTTTATTTAGTAAATGAGTATCCGTGAAAGAGTGCTGTCTGGCCAATAAGCTTTACATGCAGCCTTTTTTTTAACATGAATTTTGGGGAAATGCTGAGAACCATAAACATGTTTATTTTTTCCCCTCTGGTACCTCCAACTTCATGGGAAAGAGATGGGGTTCGTGTCTGTGGGCACAGTCGCTCTGTTAGACGACTTTTAGATCTATTTATGCGAGCATTGTGTGAGCCTCATTTTTTACCTCCACTCTGACATCTAAAAATGGTATTGCTGTGCACAGAAAGGAGATTGCCTAAGAAACCATCTCAGATGAGGCTTGCCGTTTGCCTGGATAAAAGTAAGAAGAAGGGGCAGGGTATAGCTCCGTGGCTGAGCGCGTGCTTAGCATGCACGAGGTCCTGGGCTCAATCCCCAGTACCTCCATTGAAAAAATAAATAAATACAAAAATTTTAAAGTAAAAAGGAATAGAATGATATTGCAATCTAACAGTACTTAGACACCCATCTATATGATGGCCAGTGAAATATTCACAATTGCTTCTCTGGCGGGGACAAAGCAGTGACAGGATGCACACGGAGAGAGAAAAATGACAGGTGTGCGCATCACGCACACACGCACACACGCACACATGCACCAGAGAAGGAAGCGGCTACTCTAAGATCAGGAAACCGTTATCAGGAAAAACACAGGGACTGTAAATCGGTGGCAAAGAAGAAATTGCATTCTGCATGATGCTTGCATAACTTAGAAAAAATAAAGTGCTACCTGGTGAACTCTGGGGACAGTGTGAAGCAAAGCAAGAATTCAAGAGTCGGAAGATTTAATACAATTTTAATTTATTAAAGATGGCATAGCTGCTGAGACGGACATTGGGTTAGAGCGGCCCATGACGGTCTCTGATGAGCCATTTCATCTCTAAGAAATAAAATGTTATGAGAGTATAATAAAAAATTTTAGCCTTCTTATTCTTAGTTGGTCTAACAGATAACAATCTGCTCAAAACAGCAGTTGCAGCAACGTATTCAATTATGTGTGCTTCCGCATCAGTTGAATGAATGACAGCAACGATATAAGGGACAGGAGAGGGGAAGCAAGATTTTTATTGTTTAATTTTTAAGCTGAATCTGTAACGTTTTCTTTATTTAAAGGAGACCTTAAGCAAAGACGACAAAGCTCGCCCCTTAAATTTCTGTGGTCTGTACCTTGGCCTCTCATTATTCTATAATTTCAAATTATTTTATATTACAAATTTTTTTTATTAAAGTAGAGTTGATTTACAGCGTCGTGTTAGTTCCTGGTGTACAGCAGAGTGGTTCAGTTATACATGGAAATATATACATATATATTCTTTTTCAGATTCTTTTTCATTATCGGTTATTAGAAGTTATTGAATCTAGTTCCTGGTGCTCTATAGTAGGACCTTGTTGTTTATCTGTAGTGTATACAGGAGTCTGTGTCTGCTGATCCCAAATTCCCAATTTAGCCCTCCCCCCTTTTCCGTAGAAATGATCACACTAAGTGAAGTAAGTCAGAGAAAGGCAAATGCCATGTGGTATCACTTATACGTGGACTCTAAAATCAGACGCGAACTTATTTCCAAAACAGAAAGAGGCTCACAGACATAGAAAACAAAGTTATGGTTATGGTTACAGATTTGAATGTGAACGGTCGAGCTTAGGGCGGCACCCAGGATGCCGTGACTGCTCAAGAAACGCTGACTGCTGCTGCTCCGACCCTGCCTTTTGCACGCAGCCGTCTCATCTGAACAATGATTCTCCCTCCTGACTTTGTCCACTTCCAAGCCAGGTTTGTGTGGGGGCGGGGCGGGGATGTCTTACTCTCTGTGACTCAGTTTATGGAACCTTCTGTCCCAGCTGTGCTCACCGCTCACGGGCGTAACAGCCTGGGTAGAGCTTGCACATCTGATGACCAAGGCTAGGAAGTGGAATTTTAAGGAGCAGGAGTTGGAAGGAAGGAAGGTCCTACAGTAGTCATCAGAGGTGGCTCCAGGTCTCCAGATGGGTGATGGAGGACCCAGGTACCCACACCAGGGCACAGCCATCCTCTTTGCATCATTGTCCATGGGTGGGAACTTCCAAGCCCGCTTCCACTACGTTCTTCCTGAATCTCATCCACGTGTGTGTGTGTGTGAGCGTGTTGCCAAATCCTGGCCTCTGTGCCTTGACACCGAATTGCAATCTGGAGACAGAGTTTTGGGCGAAGTGGGGAAGAATAGCTTTATTTCTTTGCCAGGTAAAAGGGCGACTTACACCTTAGAGACTGTGAGCCCCATTCGGGGAGGGGTAGCAGGGAGCTTTATAGCGATCGTCCAAGGAACAGAGCTTCTGAGCAACACCTCTGCACGTGCAGAGGGTGCATTTTTCCCTCCGTGACATGGAGGCAGTGATGTCAGGAAAACCTGGTGACGGGCCTCCTGTTTCTGTGGTTGTCAGACCGTGTCCTCTTCCTCCAGTGGTCCCTGTGCTGGTGTTTGTCTTCTTTGCCAGGAGTTAACGCGTCATGACTCTGGACGTTTCTGTGCCTGGAACAGAGGGTGCTGAAGGGGGACAGTGGGTCCTCTAAAGAGGAGAGAAATGTGTGCAATTTAGAGTCAGGCTAGAATGTGCTTTAGCATGAGGGAAGCCATGTTTTGGTCACTGTGACCTGGGTACTTCAGCGAGGAGCTACAGCAGAGGACACCGGGGAGGGGTCTGACCCTGGAAGGCCCCGAGGGTCCTGCTCAGTTGTATGTGTGTGTGGGAACAGGGTGCAAGTCATAAATCACGGGTGATGAGGGCCTATCCCCAGGAGCTGGTGTTCCGAGTCCTGTAGGTGTCACACCTGGGGTTGAAAAGTGCAACTGGTAAAGACTGTTTTTTTAAAGAAGAATTTAACTGGAAAATGAAACCACAAGACCCAAGTCATTGACGCAAAAAAATGAAAGCCAGTGTAGTGGAGGCAGAGAATCATGGTGTCCTGTAAGAGCCTCTGAGACATTGCCCTGAATGTGTGAGCACAGTGACCTAGGGGAAAAAACCAGACTCACTTATCCCTGAATTTTCTCTGCTAGAAAAGAGAAGGAAATTTACATTATCTTTGTAAAACCCCTGCCTCTCGTCCCTGCTGCACTTGGCCCAGTGGTTCCCCGTGAGAAAGGAGGGAGCATCTTACTTTACTGGAGGCGTCACCAGTCGTGGTGCAAAGCCCCTCTGGAAACAGCAGCTCTAATACGTGTGTGTTGTGAGCAGGTCCACGTGTGGGTGCTTTCAGGACGCTCAGCCATCCAGACCTGGACCCAGATTACGGTTCGTTCCGAAGTCCTGGATTCTGTGCAGTCTCCATCTGTCTTAGCTGATTACTTTCGCGATAATAAAGGGAATAAGCATTTATCATAAAGTATCTAGAAAATGCAGGCACATGTATGAAACAAATGAAGATGGCCAGCAATGACCACTAACAACAGCAAAGATGATTTTAAAAGATGGCCAGTGCTTGTGGGAGGAGCTCTTGTGTTAGCCGGTGTGGGGTAATTCCTCGGGTCTCCACAGTGACCAGTGGAGAGGAGGTCCCTCGTTGCAGAGAGAGAAACACATGCTAATTCAATGTAATTATTCAAATGAAGCCCGCCCCTCCTCGGAGTTACGTTCAGCGTTACCTCCGTTTGGATACTTGACATTTGTCCCAGGCGTCATGGGAATTCGTTTCTGAAATAGAAGCATCTAAATTCAATTGCAGGAAAAGTCATCACAGTCAGCCAGCCATCTCCCTCTGGAAAGGGAGACTCTGTAGAGTTTAGGGGATGGGGAAGGGGGGCGTGCATGGGGAATGGGGAAGCAAGGACTGTCCCCTTAGGGATGAGCCCGGAGCCTACTGAAAGCAGCAAACTACAGATATCCTTATGGCAAGAGAGCTTGGCTTCCTGCACGAGGCAAACTCAGGGAATAAAAACATGACAGAGGCTCCCATCAGAGCTGAAAATGCACCACCTCCCTCCAGAGGGCTTTGCAAGGAGGGAGGACAGAGTTGCTCAGCAAGATGCAGACAGCCCTGTGCAGGCACATCGTGGTTTTGATTTGCATTTCCCTGATGACGTGTGATGTGTTGAGCACCTGGCTGTGTGTTTACTGGCCATCTGTATGCCTTCTTTGGAGAAATGTCTATTTAGGTCTTCTGCCCATTTTTGCCCATTGAATTGTTTGTTTTCTTGATATTGAGTTGTATGATTTTGTTAATCATTTGGATTATTCTTCTGACGATTTGGACATTAACCCTTTATCAGATACATTATTTGCAAATACGTTCTCCCATTCCCTTTGTGTTTTGTCGATGGTTTCCTTCGCTGTGCAGAAGCTTTTTAGTTTAATGTCGTCGTCCCATTTGCTTGTTTTGTGTTTTTGTTTCCCTGGCCTGAGGCGATACACACAAAGACAACATTGCTAAGACCAATATCAAAGAGCATACTGCCCGTGTTCTCTTCTAGGAGTTTAAACTCTTTAATTCATTTTGAGCTGATTTTTGTGTATGATGTGAGAAAATAGTCCAGATTCATTCTTTTGCATGTAGCTGTCCAGTGTCCCCAAAGACATTTATCAAAGAGACTGTTTCTTCCCCGTTGTATACACTTGCCTCTTTTGTCATTGGTTAATTGACCGTTTGAGTGTGGGTTTATTTCAGGGCGCCCTATTTTGTTCCATTGATCTATGTGTCTGTTTTTGTGCCAGAACCATACTGTTTTGAATACCATAGCTTTGTAGTATAGTTTGAAATCAAGATTCTATTTCATTTATTTCTTCTCTGATCTTTCTTATTTCCTTTCTTCTACTAACTTTGGGTTTTGTTTGTTCTTTCTAGTTCCTTTAAGTGTAAAGTCAGGTTGTTTATTTGAGATTTTTCTTATTTCCTGAGGTGAGCTTGTATCACTATAAACTTCCCTCTTAGAACTGTTTTATCTGAATCGTATAGGTTTTGGATCATTATGTTTTCATTTTCATTTGTCTCCAAGTATGTTTTTGGATTTCTCCTTTGATTTCTATGGTAATCCATTGTTGTTTAGTAGTGTATTTGTTTTGCCTTCACGTGTTTGTGGGGGTTTTTGATAGTTTTTTTTTTTCTTGCAGTTGATTTCCAGTCTCAGAGGATTGTGGCTGGAAAAGATGCTTGAGCTCCGTCCAAGCATCCGTATTTCCAAAGTCTGTGTTTCCAAGTTCATTCTTCCCCATCAGCATTATCTCATAAATATTATAAATATATATATTTTCCACTAATAGCATCACCTAGGTGTTTTTTGAATGGAAGACAGAAGGACGGAGCCATTTCAGTCAGTAAGAACATTTTCTGAGACTTGCTTTGTGACCTAGCATGTGATCTATCCTGGAGAACGCTCCATGTGCATTTGAAAATAATGTGTATGCTATTGATTGGGGTGGAATGTCTGTGTGTGTGCATGTACACACCTCTGTGTATCTGTGTCTGCGTGTGTACACATGCATGTGTTTGTATGTGTCTACGTGCATGTACGCATCTGTGTGTGTTCCTATGTATGTGCATTTGTGTTGGGGGCAGAAGCTTACATAAGTCCAAGATCACCAGGGTCTTGATGCTGTGGACCAGGTAAAGCTTTAGAGACAAAAGAAAAATCCAAAACCACTGGGAATTCTAGTTGGATCTCTGAAGATTTCTGCAGATGTTTCAGCTGCAAAACAGGTGGGTGTATCTGCCAAGTGCCCTACGGATTCTCTGTTAGATGTGTGTGCACTTTTGAAACTAACAGCGTGACTGTGGCCATTTTGGCAAATGCCACATTTTGCTTTCAGGATGGAACGCAAAATCTCCCTGGGACTCCAGGGTTTGAATAGCTTGATACGTCTTAATAATCCCCTCTACGCCAAGCCTTCTCTTTGTTCTAGCCCCACAGGAGCCTGTGAGTAAACGGGCTTAGGTGGAGGGGGTCTTTGTGAAGCTGAATGTGGGAAACAGCAGTGTGATTTCCTGCTTCAAAAGAGTTGGCAGAATATGAATTGAAATGCTCACCCGTATTTCCAAGTCCATTTTTCCCCATCAGCATTATTTCAGAAATATTAAAAAAAAATATATATTTTTTTCACTAATAGCTTCGCCTCATTGTTTTTCGAATGGAAGACGGAAGGACTGAGCCCCCAGACACTGAGCATTCCTCCCGGAGCTCAGCGTGTATGTATAAACTTTCAGTATAATTGGATTCAAAAATAGAAGGAACAGAGAAAGTTTGAAATGAGGTTCATAAAAGAACAAACACTTTTTATTTAGAAGTTTCTGTGCAAAGTGCAGAGACTGCACTCAAGATTTCTTTTTTGTCTTGACATTCTTTAGTACCTTCTGAAGACGTCTTCTTGAATGTATACAGTTTATATGCACTACGGTGCGGGGTGTTGCTTATTTTTAGAAGACTTAAAATATATAGGAAAGTACAGAGAAGAGTTTAATATAAATTCTTCCCTAGCTGGAGATCGGTGCAGCACAATTACTTTGTAGATGGAAAAATAACATTCAAGGGCATTAAAATCGACCAGGGAAAATTTCCTCTTACTCCGAGAGGAAGCCTGAAACGTTATCAGTAGATAAAACCAACTAATCTTTGTGTTTTAGGAGAATCGTGAAAATGAGCCTGGCTTTAATTGTTGGTCTGGGTCTATGGCTTAGATGGAATTTTTTATTTTATTTTACGTTCAGGATGGTCTCTTAAGATACTGCAGAGGCTGTGGGCAGAGGCCACCTTTTTATTCGCTGGGATAAAGCACATTAGAGTGAGATGGCTGTTGTTCTGAAATCTGGGGTCTGTGTGGGGCCGACTTTTCTACCCATTCGAAACTATTTTATGTGGTTAAATGGCTGAGGTCGTGATTGACCTGTCACTGTTCCCTTTATTTCTTTGGCCTGAAATTATGTAAAAAAGAAAAAAATTAGAGTCGTTCACAACTTTGATGTTTTATTGCAAGTTTAGAATTATTCCATTAAGTTGATGATGAAATCTGACCCAATGAATGGAAAGACCAGAAAATGACAGGTGTGTAGACACCACCCGTAAAATGTACTTAATTCACATCCTTCTTGCTTCCTTCCTGATGAGGCTGTCATTCCCTTTGCAGTCCCATTTTAGGATATCTGAACTATCCAGGGATGTCTAACATCCATTTAGAATATCCAGGTTCCCTGGATGCTCCTGCAGAATGCAGGCATTTCCCAAAAGTATAAGCCATTTCGTTGGACTGGGTCAAACACAGCTGGCATCGGTGACTCACACCTGCCATCACTCAGCCCTTTCGTTTCCATCTTCTGGTCCGAGGAGTCCACTTGTGCATTTGTCCTGTCGTGGAGGACCCACCACTTCACAGTCGCCCTCAGGCACTAGATTGTGCAAGATCTCAACAGCCACATGATGTGCAGGGAGGTCCCAGGATTTACACAGGGCAGCACGGGGGTGCTCCTCCTCACCACGGGACACGGGCTCAGTGTGGCAGTACTGGTTTCTCTCAAATCCACAGCCTTTTCGTATGTATGTACAGGGTATGGACGTAACCCGCTGCCTAAAAGGGTCCAGTTAGAACCAGTCAAAGGAAGGGATGCTTGGGGAGGGGTCCAACTGACCTCTCCCTGTGGAGCGCTGGGCAACACCGCTTCCTCCCAGTGATGACGTGTGACAGTGTGCACAAAGGCAGCTCACCGGGGCTGCTTTATTGGAGCCTCATGGCGGAGGTATGAGTGACTGAACCGTGCCCACGTGGTTGCACTCAATTTCCAGCCCCCTCCCCTCCCTGGAGGTTGCGTTGGCATCACCTGACTCAAAGCCCCAAACCTCCAAGCAGCTGGTTGGTCATTCCAGTCTGGTCGACACCCCCCCCCCCACGGATTCACCCCATTAGCATAAACCATCCGGGGTGGTCTGAGCGGCTACAGCAAAGATGTAGTCATCACTCGGGGGGTTGCAAATCTTACTTTGAATACAGTGAAGTCGCTCCTAGCCAATGGTTTGCTGTTTAAGCATGAGCAGAAACACAGGTCTCCCCTGAATAAATCTGAAAGGGGCAGTGGGAGATGAAATAAAATTTTGTGTTATGGTCCCGAGTCACAGGCAAGGCATTCTTTTCAGCCACGCACGGACGTGGGGGAGATTGGAGTCGACACTGTGCTGTGGACTGTGTCACAGTCCTGACAGCGTGATCTGGGTTTTCTACTCCCATCCCTTGCGACCCCAGGGAGGTCAAAGCACGATGCAGGGTCTGGCATCTGTCTTCCCGGCGCGACATCCCAGTCCCCGGGGGCGGCAGTCACAAGGAAGAGAGCCTGGTTGGAGGCAGAGTTTGACTTAAACTTACAGGTACTTCGTATCCTGAGAAAAGCCTTCCCACAGTCTCCTTACTTTATCTGTTCAAAAGCCTTGGAGGCAGGCAGGTCAGGACATTGGTATTTCATGCTTCGGATGAGCTTGCCCACCAGCCCGCTGAATTGGTGCACAAACTGGGACTAAGGTCCAAGCCTTCCTCCCAAGCCATGGCTCATTCCGACAACCCCAAGCTGAAAGTCCACTGCGGGCCCTGGGACGTGGAGCATGAGGCTGCTCCCACTCTAACATGTGGCACAGGAGGCCATTCAGCATCTTTCTGTGCACCGTCCATCCAGCGCTCTGGCTGAAGTAAGAGCTGGGCTCACTTCCCCAAGGTGTTGAGAAAAGAAAATTGCACGATCTCTTAAGGTACGTGGACGAAGAATGCCATGCGCTGTATCAGTAAACAAAGGGTGCTGTGACCATCAGGCCATCAGCCATTGCGGCCGGCCACCAGCGGTGCCCCTGAGGAGTCAGGATGCGAAAGCACAGGACACTGGCCCTGGAGCGCCAAGGTGCAGATCACAGGAGTGATTTCAATGAGCCCAGACTCCTGCATCTTCCCATTCACAGGAAAGCGCTCAGTTCCTTAACTTGAGATACCCGGCTTTCTCTAATTAACAGTGATCGCTTGATGTTCCGACTACCTGCTGTTTGTTGCAAAAGCTCCTGTATATCCTGGCTCCTCCCTTACGTCTTCCGAGCAGTCCCTCAGAGCTCCTGGAGAGGCTGCCTTTGGGGCTCGGAGTCCTCAGCAAGTTCATTGAGTAAACTACAACTCTTAACTTTTAGGTTGTGCATTTAGCTTTCGATTGACATAAGAAACTATCAATGCAGCACCAGAAGCTTATGCCAGCACCATGCTTTTTACCCCCACAAAGACGGATGAAGGTGGGTCAGGAATTGCGTGATGCTAGCGGATCCCGAGACTCGGAATCAAAGCACCGTGCGGCACTGATAAATATTCATCCAGCGGCACGTCCAGTTGCAGTCCATTTAGCATGAAGTGGTGAGCTGGAAGACAAAAGCCCGAGAGCTCGTTATCATGAGCCGACTTGGAAAAGTTTGGAGCAAGTTCTGAAGCAATTAAGGTTGCATTGGAATAATGTGATGAACATGCTCATTTATTTATTGTTGGGCGGCTCCGAGATGCCCAGCTACATCCCGCCGGCGGATGCCTGGCAGCCGCGGGACGGCTGATCATCACGTGGAAAAAGAATTATTTTTAACTCCCCATTATGAGAGGAAGCACACATCTGGAGCCTTGCAAGGAGGGATTATCAGCTGTTCAGCTGAGAAAAAGCCGGGTGTCTACAATGCATCGTTTTCCAATTATTTTGATATTTTTCAATGCCTTAAATGCTAGAGGCATATAAAATTCAGCTCATTTAATCCCTCTAAATTACAGTTTCTCCATCTGTCATGGTTTTACAGTTTAATAAAATCATTACTTTTTATAAACCCAGTAAAATCATGGAAACTATTGGAGTTAGCACAGCTTCAGCTCAACTTTCTTTCTTTTTTTTTTTTTTTTTTAGGAAGAATAAATATATCTGAACTGGAAAATAAATTTCATATTTTCAGTCTGCTAAGAGAGTTTGGGGATTTTTACTGGGTCACTTATTCAAGCTGACAAAAAGCAATGTACTTTCTTATTTTTCTTATGTGATATTCCCAAAGACTGTAGCATCGGAAAGTTGTGCTTTTTTTGCTGAAATAAAAAGAAATAAGCCAGACTCCCTGACCCCCATAAGTCAATTCCACATCCCTATGGCTTTGACTGCATTTAGCAATCTTTCTTTATTGAAACTCACACATCCAGGTCAGAGCTCTGAAATGTGGAACAGAGCGATGGGGTGGGTCTGTGTACTTGGCTGAATGTGTGTCATGAAATAAGTCAACACGAACATATGCATGAAAAAGTGTTTGAAATTTGCACTGGCAAAGAGAGGGCAGTTGTGTTAAGGTCAATTTCATGCTGAAACAATAAGAAATGTTTTGCATTTTTTTAGAACCTCTGGGAAAACTGCATGGGAGCCCAGAATACATTCCTAAACTATGTATTACAGTTTTCAGAATTTCACCATTAGAAACTCAGTTTCTTTGGGAAGCCTCCAACCAACTTGTCTCCATGCCCACTAGCAAATACTCAGGTAGATGGATTTATAAAATAGGGATTCATTATTTCATACAATACAGGTCTAAAGCTGAATGACCACATGGTTGGTTCAAAAACTTACAGATACCTTCAAATGCCCAGAATTTTTCCATCTTTCTGCTCCAGTTTCTTCAGTGTGTTAGCTTGGTCCTTATGTTTCTTGCTTCTTGCCCCAAAATAGCTGCCAGTGCTCCCAGCATCACATCCTCATCCAATCACAGTTAAAAGCAGGACAAAGTCAGGTGTCTCTTTAATGAAAAATGCCTATCTTTCTCCCAAACCTCTTCTCCTGCTCTCTAAACAGCATTTTCCAATTTCAGATTTTTGCCAAACATGCTCACAATTTTTCCCATAATTACAATATTTGTACTATTATTTCTGTGATATTTACTTTAAAAGTCTTATTTTACTTAAAGAAATATATTTGAGAAGAAAACTTTTAAAACAGGAAACTGTCTACATACTATGAATGGAAAAAACCATTATTCTGTGTCAAAAATAGGTAATTATGGAAATAAATAAAATAAATACGGGGCATCATGACCTTGATGCTGCTACTTGCCTTAGGCTTTGAGCCTGAGTTCTGCACCCTTTATGTCAGAAAGGAAGCTTCCAGAGCATCAGAAAGGGGATATAAATGCATCAAATGGACAGCAACCTTAGTGCAACCAGAAGAGCCTGAAGACTTTTGTACAGTTGTGACTATCAGTTAGTCACAGTGAGATGAAATGCAGTTCAGCTCTACCTGTCTATACTGCAGAATCATGCCTGACCCCCTGGAGAAGAGATCCCACCTTGTGGCTGACCAGGTTGGGAACCCACAGTGGCCAGCAACATTAGCCCCTCCCCCATCCCGGGGATGAACCATGGTTGGTCTAATCCAATCCAGATAATCCCACTGCCCTGGCCGTGACTGGGCCAGACATGGGGCATGTGACCCTGTTACGGCCAATCAGACATTAGGAGATGTCTTCTAGGACCTTCTGGAAAATATCTTCCTCTTTGATAATAATTATAGTCCAAGAACGCTCCTGTGAGCCCCTGTTCTTACTGGCCGAGTCCTCTGTGCCCTGTACCTGCTCACATTTAGGGTGTATGCATGTGTCTCTTGGGTATGGCTTATGCCTCGGTTATTTACAGTGTCTGACCTTGTGTGTCCTGTGCTCTGCACCAGCATAATCCTCCTCTCATTAACCTACACAGATCCCAAGCATCTTTTTACCTTCAAAAAGCAGGTGCAAGGAAGACTTCTATGAGTTAATATATTTGGGGAGGAGATGCTAACGAGACAAAAATATTACACAGCAAATGCAAAAATTAAAATACAAAAAAATTCTTCTGCAAAAAAAGCAAAAAGTCTGGGGAGTGTATCTGTATCAAGTATTGGAGGTTTAATAGGTTTAATAGGTTTAATGTTGGAGTTAGAGTATGGCTGGACCTGGGGAGGGAAGGTCTGGAGGCTGCAGCTGGACAGCCAGAGGAAAAGTCACTGGCGACTTCAGCCCGAAGCAACGGCGCTCAGTCTGATAAGCTGCTCTGAGCTTGTACAGAAGCCGCCACATCCATCTGCCATGGCCTCACGGTGATAACGGCTTTTGCTTCCTTTTTGCCTTCCAGATCTCATTTGATTTCCTCTCATTAGAAGAGATTTCTGGGAAGTAGTCCCCAGGCTCGGAAGGGAGTAGTGATGGGGTTAAACTGGCAAAAAAAAAAAAAAAAATACAGATCTGTATGTACCAAAGGAAGATGAAAGACAAATTTGGAAACTTCCTTCTTTCACAAAATATTGGATAATCGTCGACTAGACACTGGTCCTGGCCTATCCTGGGGGGCGACCGTTGCTGGGGAGTGAATGTCTTATCCCCTCAGAATTCAGATGCTGAAGTTCATGTCCCCAGATTTGATGGTATTGAGAGATGGTACCTTTGGAAAGTAGCTGGGTTCAGATGAGCTCATGAGGCTAGTGCCCTTACAAGAGCAGGTTCCCGGGAGCTGGCGCCCTCTCCCTCCCCCTGCTGTGTGAGGACTCAGCAAGCAGTCACCAGGCAGCAGGAGAACGCTCCCCTAGACCCGAGCTGGCTGCAGCCTTGAGCTTGGACCACTCACCTCCAGAGCTGTGAGAAGTATATTTCTGCTGCTTATGCCACCCAGCCTACGGCATTTTTTCTTTAACGGCAGCCTGAGCTGAGGAAGGTGACAGTGAATAAAGGAGATGTAATCCTTGTCCATGATTTTTCCTGCAACTAGATGATGACTATGTCCCATTACAGTCCTTGCACCTGGTAGAGGCTTACAGGCTCCTTTTATTTCCCTGGGGAATAAATGATATGACCCTTTTATAGGGGCCCGCTGTTCAGAAAGCCCATTTTGGACCATTTAAATGCAAAACTCTGTCTGACCCCAAACTAGGTGGGGGTTTGGAATAGTTGAGATGGTTAAAAAAAAAAAAACTAACTAAAATAAAAGAAACAAAACAACTTATATCCCTTTTTATTTTTCCCTTCTTATTTTTTTCCTCTAGAAATTAGATTTTTGTGGCATCTGCTTCTCCCTAAATTCTGGGAAGCCTCGTCCAGACGGTAAGAGGCACACTTTAATCTTTTCTGATTAAAGGGATGGACTTTGGAGATACCACGTAATTTGAATTTTTCTCCTTGACGGATGATTTTCCATTCCTGTTGAGATAACCCAGGATGCAGGCTTGGATGATTATGAGACGAGAGGAAATGCGTAGTCCTTTCAGGAAGAAAGGCCATCACCAGACTCAGGCGTTCCTTCCAGCCCTGCAGGAGAGGGGAACCAAACACAGCTCCCAGGCAGGTTCCCGAGTTTGCTCTGACAAGTTTCCATGTTCCCATGAGTGAGTCCAGCAGCAACTACCACTGTTTGGGTTCAGAGACGTCCACGGAGGAGAAAGGAGGACAGCTCGCCGTTCCTGCGCTGGAACGAAGGACGTGGTCTCATGAATTTCAGGCTCTTGAAGGTTTTTTTTAACCTTAGTGGATCCATGACACCAACAATTGGGGAAGAAGCATATTAGAGGAGAAACACATCCCATGAGAGTTGCTGAGGATAGGAGGCTCCTGTCCTTTATTGGACTGGTTATAAAACTTGACACAAGCCTGTACTATTTGTTTTGCCACTGCGGTGCCGCTGGTGAGATGAAGAGCTACGTCGTGGGAGTGCTCAGCAGAGACCCCTCCCACCGTTTTATGAGGCTGGGGGCACCCTGCCCCCCAGAGTCAGAAATTAATATCACCCTCACACAGCAGGGCGAAAGGAAGGAAGATATGGGGTGGAGACGTTTTGGCCTCAGAACAATAACTCTGTCGACTGAGTTAAATGTGTTCGACTCGGGCAGAGGGACACCCGCCTGTGTGAAGTCGTCCTGGCTCCCGGCAGCCGCGCGGAGCCTGTGGAGCAGCTCAGCTGGAGGGGAGGAGGCTGGTAGCCCAGCTGTCCCGAGCTCCCGCGTCTGTGTGTTTCGAATGTCCTGGAATTATCCGTGGGGACTGACAGATTGAGATTCATAGATGTCTCGAGCGCAGAGCTGTTGTGGGAGATTTCCAAATTCCCCACGTTCATTTATAACTGAATGTAGGATTTCAGTCGCTTCCTCTGTATGGTTGGAAAGCCAGCTTAGTGGGTCCATATGTGCTCCTGGGGGTGCATTTTGAGGACGTTTGCTGAGAACTATAAATGCGTCCAGTAATGTTTCTCTCGGCATCTAGAACAGTGCTAAGAGGAGGCATCTGGGAATCGAACCATCTCACACCTGTCGCACAACACTCGCACAAGTCCGATGGGCCCCCGGCCTTCAGACATGGTCCTATAACTCCGGGTTGTATGACTCTGGCTCTGGGTTGCCTCTCACCCTGCAGGCTGTAGACCCGTCCTCTGCGTTCCTGGATTCTGGGCTTGACTCCTCCAGCCCTGAGGGGACCAGCCATTTGCCACAGTCCTCGATCTCTAGTTTCCTGTGACCTGAGCTCTTAGGACGCCTCTGTACCTAGTTCTCATATAATGTTACCTCCTTTGACCCATGGAGCACAGATTCTGCTCGACTGAGGGGACCCCACTCAACGTTTCCACGGACGGGGATGCGAAGTTCGCTCTGAACAGGAGCAGCTGCTATGAAAACAAACGCTGAATGGCTCATTCCACTTCCCACCCAGCGCACACTTTTTGATCTTTCACTTTATGTCAGCCCAGGGGGACAGAGATGGGTAAGACTCTGTCCCAGGCCTGCAGACGCTTGCAGCCAGATGGCAGATGCCACCGTGGATGTGATAAATGAATAAAGTGCATCGATGTCTAACAGTCAATGATACGAGCAAAGGATAAGAGGGGACAGAGGGAATGACCATTCATCTGCAAGGGGGAGGGTGAGAGGAGAAAGTTAAAAAGAAAGCTTTGGAGTTCGAGATTTGCAGATACTAGTAAATAAAATAGATAAACAACAAGTTCGCACTGTGCAGCACAGGGAACTATATTCAATATCTTATAGTAACTTATGGTGAAAAGAATATGAAAATGCATATCCGTATGTTCCTCTGTGACTGAAGCATTGTGCTGTGCACCGGAAACTGGTGCAACATTGTGAACAGACTACACTTGAACAAAAATTAAAAAAAAAAAAAAGCTTAACTGGGGAGGTGATATGTGAGCCTTGAGCCCATGGTCATAAATCTGCTTCCAGGAGCAAGAGGTGAAGGCTTCTTGGCTCCAGGAGACTGAGCTTTAGTTTTGGATCCACTGCCGATGACCTGTGTACACCTGAGACGCTGCTTACATTTTTTTCTCTTCTGATGTTTGGCGTTGCTATAGTGTGAGCCAACATTCACAAATAAAAATTCAAAACACTACCAGGGCTCCAGAAAACCGTCTCCTGTCCCCTCCCAGCCCCCACTTTCCCCCGAGAGTAACAACGACCCACCCTTCTGACACTCTAAACTCAGTAGAGCAAAATGAGCCTCTGGCTTGGACAGGCACCTCCCCAGAGAGGCCAAGGGGCCAAGAGGCTCCGGAAGGGGCCTCAGCCTTCCCCGGGGAAACACGGCGCCGTCCCGCTGCGTACCCACCAGCATGGCTCAAGTGAAGGCGCAGTTTGCGAAGTGTGGGCAAGAATGTGGGGTGGCCAGATCTCTGATGTTCTGCTGAAGGAGAGTCCGTTGGTACCAGTCCTTTGACAGATTCTTTGGAAACACCCATCAAGGCCGTACGGGCATGACAGCCGAGTGGCTCCTGACTTTCTCTCCACCAAGGATGGCTTTGGTACTTTCCCTCCATCTTACGCGGGACTTAGGAGGTCCTGATGATAACGGTGCTCTCAAGAGGAGTAGCACTCTTTCGTGAGCAGCACCTACCCTGTGCCCGGAACTCTGCTCCGGGCTTTGCATTTATTAACTCATTGAAACTTCACACCCCTGGAAGCGGGTCCTGTCATTATCACCTGTATGCTGATGAGGAAGAAGAGGAAGGAAGGGAATTCCCACATCACCGGGCCAGCAGGCAGCAGAGGCGGCCTCTCGGGTCCTGTTTATGGGGCTGCAGACACAGCCTTACCCACTCTCCTCTGTATTACAGGGAAGACGGAGGGACACTGCATCGGAGCTTGGACGCTGGGGTCAGACTGGCTGGGTCAGTGCCTGACTTTTAGCTTCTTGCCCCGTGTGACCCAGGTAAGTTTTTTTTTAAACTAATTTTTAATAGTTGATTTACAATTTTGTGTTAGTTTCTTGTGAACAGCAAAGTGATCTAGTCTCTTTTCCAGATTCTTTTCCATTATAGGTCACTACAAGATACTGAATATAGTTCCCTGTGCTCTATAGTAGGACCTTGTTGTTTATCTGTTTTATATACAATAGTGTGTATCTGTTAATCTCAAACTCCTAATTTATGCCTCCCCACTCCTTTCCCCTTTGGTAACCATAAGCTTGTTTTCTATGTCTGTGCATCTGTTTCTGTTTGTGGTTTGTTTGTTTTTTTTTGTAGATATACATTTTTATTGAAGTATAGTCAGTTTACAGTGTTGTCAATTTCTGGTGCACAGTATAATGATACTTCTGTTTTGTAAATAAGCTCATTTGTATCATTTTTTAGCTTCCACATGTAAGTGACTTACTTCGGTTAATATGATCATCTCTAGGTCCATCCACATTGCTGTAAATGGTATTACTTCGTTCTTTTTGATGGCCAAGTAGTATTCCATTGTGTGTATGTGTGTGTGTGTATATTATCTCGTATCTTTATCCATTCATCTGTTGATGGATGTTTAGACTGCTTCCATGTCCCAGATGCTATAAACAGTGCGGGCAAGCGTTTTAACTCTTATTCCTCAGTTACCTTACCTGTAAAATGAGGAACCAAGTGAGGTCATCTGGGCGGACAGTACTGGCGCCCAGTGAGGGCTTTATAACTGTCGTTCATCCTCACTGTCACTCTGTTACTCTGCCGTTGCGTCGCTACGCCGAGTTGTTCCAATGGGATCACCTTCTCAGTGAGGAATTCCCAACCATTTCCTAAAATGGTACCCCGCCCACCAATCCCACTCTCTCCACCTCCTCCCAGCCGCACTCCTAGTGGCCTCCGAGGCACTGAACCTTTCACTAAGACACCTGCTTAGTGTCTGCCTTCCCCACTGGAACCTAAGTCCCCTCAGAGAGGGGCTTTTCATCTGCCTTTTTCCCATGTTTTACACCCAGACCCCAGGCAGTACTGGACACACAGCAGCTGCTCCGTGAAGCACTGTCGTCTTCTTAATTAAGATCATTGTCAAGTTCAAGCCAAACAGTCCTGCAGCGCTAAGAGGGGAGGTGGGTTTTGACGGAGCCTCGCTCCTCCTGAGAAGCCCATCCTCCCTCCTAGACAAAGCCCCTGGTCAGCCGTTGCACGTCCTTTGTTACATCCAGCCACCTGCACAATGACCACTTTATTACCCCGATTCATCGTGTTGTCTGCATTTTGAGGCAGCTGGTCCTAAGTTTCACCCACGTGCTCACCCACTGCAGGGTCTGTCTGCGTCCGGTAACTCCAGGGGGAGGGCCAGTGCAACCGGCAGCTGTGAAATGCGTGCCTGGGGTGACGTTCCTCCAGTTTCTGGACGGCCGCTTGGTGACCCGAGTATCCTGGGGGGAGAACCTGTGTGTCCGCTGAAGACTCGAGGGCGGAGGCTCCCCAGACGTGGCGAGCGTGACTGTCACACGTGCCTGACGGTCAGCTGCGGAGTGGGGACGTCTGCCTGGGAGTCACCTGATGGTGACGGGGTCAGGGAAGGCGTGGGACTCCTCTTCCTAACAGGGTGGGAACCCATCATCCCACCGGGACCACCTGTGGGTGTCCAGGTGTACCTGCTCCTACTCCAGACTTTATCCTCCTGCAGATCGGCTCTCAAACCCTGTCCCTGGAGCTGAATGCAACCTTTCTGCTCCATTTTCAGAGAGTCTCAGTTTCCTCACTTGTAAAGTAGGGGTAATGAGAGCTTCTGTTATTATCAGCATCACTGTTAAATGTCCCGATCCCTCGTGCTTAGATCAGGGCTTGGCTCACGGCTAAGTGTCTTAAATCTAGGCTGTGATTTTCTTCTAGCCTCCCCCTCTGTGGGCCTTTTTCCTCCACCTGCTCTGGTTTCTCTCCTTGCCATGGCTTTGAGGTCTCACGCAGGATCTCAGACCCCCTGTCCACCTGATTTTGGACCTCAGCTCCCTACAGCGGGCCCACCTGGGGATTCCAAAGGGGAAGAAATGTGCATGTCCAGCCTGAGGTCCCTCTTGAGACAGAAATGAGATTTATCCGAGTAGTCAGCTGTGTTTGTTTTGGATAAAAAGCCGGCCCGGCAGCTGCAACACCGCCCATCTGCAGTAACGCAGCCTCCTCAGCACCAGGAAGACAGGCTGGTTGTGCGTGTCGAATGCAAGGTCACTAGTGGCTCGAGAGACCGGGTGTGGAGCTGGCCTTGGCACACCCGTAGCGCCCTGTGGTGACTGAATTCGCAGCCCCGTGCTTCGCCGTGGAGCCCCGGCTAGCGGCCTGACTGCCCACCAGAGTGCGCGCTCTCCCTGGCACAGGGCTGGTGAAGATCGCAGCCCTGCGAATATCTGTCCAACGAATGAAGGGATCCGGGAATGATCAAGAAAGCAGAGTGCGGGTTTAGTAATAGATGGGACGCCTTCAAGGGGAGAGCGGGCAGACTCAGGCGCGCAGCTGCCCTGAGTTTCTTTGACAAGTTGGTTACATAGGGTGTGAAAATGAATGGGTGGAATATTCAATGGGGAGGAAGGAGTGCGGGGTCGCATTCCCTGATTTCCACCCGGCTCCACCTTCCTGAGGGGAGGAGGGTTTTTGTCCTTGTTTAGTCTGGATCAGAAGTGTCCTGGCGTCGGTGCACGATGGGCGCTTCTAATCTGCAAGGCTAATTTTATTGAAATGAGGGCACAATGAGCAAAAGGTTACATTCAGATGCTGGAGATGCCTGCCTCTCCCCGTCTTTCTTTGTCGGCCCCCAGGACACTTGTCACCCCAAAATGTGTGATTTCTTACCAATCCAGAGGTTCCTGCTTTTCTTTTTCTGCCCAAGGACCCCTGTTGTTCACAAGATGTGTGTTTCCTGCCACTTGGCTGGTGCCCCCCTTTCTCTGCTCATGTCTAGCTGCCTGCCTGCGCTGACAAGGCTAATTCTGTCCAGGGTGGGACTCGTCTAGGGGGCAGCCTCTGCTCCGGGCCTCCCCACTGTGTTGGCTGCAACTTGAGCAGATCCGTTTCTCGAATCCTCTGTGCACAATCATGCTTTCTTCTCTTTCGTCTTCCACAAGCATCACCCCGCAAACTGCATGTGCTCCCAACTCTGTCTCAACACCTGTATTCCAGAGATTCAAACGAACAGCATGGTCTTGCCCATTGATACGTCAGGGACTCCAGACTATTCAAGAAGTTTCGAAAAATTGAAACATATGACCACAGATAAAAATTGGAAACTAAAAAAACTGCGGCTTCCTGGGAGCCAGCAGTGTGCTCGGCCATGCGCTCTGGCCACATGCCCACCGCTGCCTGCGGCCCCCAGAGTGCAGCCCCCATGCCCTGCTGGCCCTGGTGATGCATGAAATAAAGCTGGGAACAGGTCGGAGTTTTGCTTAATTTGTGCCTTCGGTGACGAGGAGATGCACAGGGTCTGGAGAAGACGCCCACAGCGAGCGCTGGGTGCAGCCTGGCTTCTAAGACGAGCTTCACGATTCTTGACTTCAAGATGGGGGCCTCCCTGGGCTGGGGAACCCGATACCTTTGCTGAAGACCTCATCCAGAGAGCGGCCCAGAGTGTGGTCGGAGCACCCCCGGGGCGCTCCTGGAGAACCCGGTTAAGACACCCAGCAGAAACCTCTTCGCTTTGGACACCGATCTGTATCGTGAGCGAAGAAGGCTGGCAGTTAGATTCCAAATATCCCATCCCACTTCTGAACACTGTTCCCAAACCAGGCGGCACAAAATGGCAAAAAGTCTACGCGCTCCTCTTGCACATGGTGGCTCCTCCATCGACCACGTCGCTCGTCCGGGTGAGGGCGGCCTCTCCACGGTGACTCCTGTCGGGAAAAGGGATTGATGATTTCAAAACCAGAGCCAGAGGAAGCGAGTTCCCTGTCGGGGAATTTCATGATGATGAAAAAGAAATTTGAAAAGAGAGGGAGGAGGGAGGTGGGAATCAGAGAAGACGTGTTGAGGGAAGCAGAGGTCCCAAGACCTGACAGGATGAGGACCAGGGGATGCTGGGCCCTCGCAGCTGGAAAAGGCACGGAAAGGGGGTCCCCAGCAGAGCCTGCACTAGGAACCTGCCCCTGCCGGTGCTGTGGCTTTAGGACTTGGAATCTCCAGGAATACGAGATAATAGATGTGTGGGTTTTTGTTTTTAAGCTGCTGAGTGTATGGTGGGTCCTTACAGCAGCAAGAGGAAACAAACACAGTGCCCAAGTCGCTCGCTCCCTGATGCTAGAGAGCGGAACTCAGCATTAACAGAGCTCACTGGCAGAAGGACCAGAAGTGAAACCAGGAACGGCACATTTGTGTCACAAGATGATGACAACAATAAAGCTGGTCTTCAGCCGGTGAAGGGAGGCACAGCCAGAGTGCTTTTGCTTTTGCGGCTCATTGAGTCCCAACAGCAGATGTGACACAGGCATTCTCATCATCTCCACTTCACAGATGGACAAACGGAGGCCCAGAGACGCCAAGTACGTGACTCAGAGTCACACAGCCGGCAGGGCAGAGAGGCCAAGCTGACTCGGGCTGTGAGGCTCCAGACCCCATGGTCTTAACCACTGCTCTGAATTGCCTCTTCTAGGAGGCTGGGTTTGGAATAGAAAACTTAGAGTAAGAGAATCAAAAAGCCCATTCGAATGAATCAAAAATCTGAATGGTAGGAATCTGTGCATGTTAGATGTCTGTTCTGAACTTGCGTGAAGATTTAACAGTGATATCCAAGGGGGGGACTTGCCGATGCCTTTTTGGGAGAAAGATCAGCTGGCTTTTGTAGTCACTATTATTACTGTTACTGTCTCTTATATGCAAATATTATGCCATTTTAAAAAGCACTTCCATCTTAATTTAAGTAGCCACATTCCTCTTCACTTCCCGGCTCACCAAACCCTTTCATCTTCTTCGAAAGGTTATGCTGATCCCAAATTCAATTAATTGCTTCCCAGACTCTGCCTTAAATAATGGAATCCAGATTAATGGGGCTTCATTGACGTTGAAGACGAGTTACTGATGATGGTGGGCTTGCCGTTTGGCGGGTAGACCCATGGACGGTTTGCACCGCCTGTGAGGGACTTTGTAAATAGTTTTCAAACATTTGGCTGCTCTGGGCTATAAATAGCCCTTTTGCTATTATGTTAAAATCTATTTAAATTAATGTTTAATTACACTGGAACTGCCTGCACGATTTAACGTAAAATTAAACTTTTAATATGTGAGTAAATCTCTTTAAGATCCTAGCCTTCATCTTACCTCCTCTCCGCTAACAATTTCAGCACCTAATTCAGAGGGAGGCGGAGGCTGGTCCGGGGGGTGCTCATCCCTTACCTTCACTGGGCATTTTTCTCCATAACAGACGTAACTGGGTGTGCTGTCTGGCTGGTCTCCATAATACATCAGAATGCCTTTTGTGTGTTGCCTTCTGCCCGACTCAGACATTTAGTCAAGGACGGAATCAACATCCTCATCAAAGGCTTATTATCCTCCATCATCAGTTACCTCTCCCAGCTCTGCCCTTTTTTTTGGGAACCTGGTGTCAGGTTGTGACTACCTTACACACCCCCCTTCTTTATCCCAGGATGGGGAGAAGGGGGTCTCTGGAAGGTAAGGGAGGACATAGCTTCTGCAAAGCTCCTTCCAGCCACTCAGCTTCTGCCTGGAGGCCCCCCCACCCCCGTCTCCTTAATCATTTACTCATCTGCCTCCTCTTCTGACGGGGCTGCGGCCCCCCCCCCAAGTCTGAGTGACGCCCTGGATTAAATTTCCAGAGTCTAAATGCAATCCCCTCCCATTGCTCAGAAGGCTGCCGTTTGGCTCAAACGGTTGAAATGGGCCTTTCAGGGAATTTCACCCAATAACTCACGTGGTGCCGAGTGTCACCTCTGAATTTATCTTCAGTAAAAGCTTGTCTGGGTTCAAGGAATAGAGGGAACTTCCCGGGCTCTGGGGTGGCCTGAGGAGGGAGGGGAAACGCCACCTTCCCTGGTCACCTCTCCGTGTATCTAACAAATCACTAAGCAGATTTGCTGGAAGCCCTTCTTTGAGTTTTACAAGGAAGGTAACATCCTATCTGACAGATCTTCGTTCTGTGCTTCAAAAACCAACGAAGAACAATCCTTTCCCATTCGTGCTCCCCGCATTCTGGGCAAGTGTGAAGTCTGGGAAGTTCGATTTTTCAGGCCGTCTGTGCGCTGGGTACCACTCACCCTCTCATCCCTCCTTCTCATCAAAGCATTTGGTCCAGATAAGTGTGCGCCAACCAGCTGGGAATTTGGGACGGTTTCTTTCCTCTCAGGATTTAGGGATATTAGCCTCTTTTATTTTTCCTGCACTTTGACTATATTCTGGTTTTCTCAGCTGAATTCGAATCATTACTTAAAAATGACTCATTCGCACCGGCCCCATGCCTGGCTGTGCGTCTGGTGTCAGGGACGCAGGGAGGAGACCCCGGCCCCACCATCCAGGCGAAGAGACGGCCAGGTGGAGAGGGAAGTCCCTCAGACTTGCGGAAACCACCCTGCGTGGGGTTGTCGCTGGCTTCCCACTTCACTGGCATGGATTTCCCCAAAGCTGTTCTGCATTTCTAGTAATTTCTCTTTGGAGGCTCCTCGAGGAAGACTGAATGTCTAATAAATTATCCAGCCTTAATGAGACAAGGTGTCCTAAAATCACGGCCGACTGTCAACCACTAGGACTGTTGCCACTGGCTTTTCTTGACCGTTTGTGATGGTTTATAATTAATTACAGCTCTTAAAACCCAGGCATCCATTATAGAGATAACACAGAACAGAGCCTTTTGTATTGGATTCTCTGTCTTTTTGTGACTTCCCTTCCCTTCCACCAGAAAGCTCCTGCAGTGGGTCTTTGTGTGCAAATCCTATTTATCCTTCTTAGGGCTTGCAAGCCACCTTTTCCTCCAGCATTGGGGGGGGGGGATTTTATTTCTTGATGATTGTCTATTGTTTCAACACAAAAGGAGACAATCAAGTGAACATTAACCTTGGCTTGGGCAGAACATTAATTATTATTGGGATAAAGGCCACAGTGCCTTCAGGTACCATCAAAGAAACAAATGTTTGATTTGCAAGTGCGAAGTTAGGCGTGAAAAGTGAGGGGAAGGAAGAAGGTCCCCACCGCTCAGTCGTGGAGCTGGAGTAGGGCCAGTTCTGGGCGATGTCTTCCTTCGGGTGTTCTGCTAAGGACAGAGTAAGAGCCTGGTGCTCCTTTGTTATGAATTGTAGTTTCTGTTTTATTTGTTTGTGTTTTGCTTTTGTTGTTGTTGGGGCAAGGAATAGTGACTTTAGTCGGAAAGCCAATAGACCGAGAAGAGGGTGGACCAGTGTCCCAAAGATCCATCTTCCCTGAGTTGGAATTCAGCCCTCTTCTAGATTGAAAGGGAGCTGAACTGTAGTTCTGAAGCGCTGGCAAACTTTCATGAAGGTGTTTGCTCTGGAAAAGTCAGTTTTTGATCCTCAAAGGGAATCACCAAGACTACTAAATTGAAAAGCAAGCAAACTAACAAAAAAACAAGAATTGACTTGAGTAAATGTAGTTCTCACTGCCACAGACATGAAACTCTGTGGGGAGGGGGTAGCTCAGTGGTAGAGCGTGTGCTTAGCATGCGCGAGGTCCTGGGTTCGATCCTCAGTGCAGCCTTAAAAAAATTAAATAAATCTAATTACCTCCCCTCTCCCCAGGAAAAAAAAAAAAAAAAAAGCTTAAAAAAAGATGAAAATCTAAGCATGTTGCTTTTCTTCTCTCAAACTCATTTCCCCTCATCTGTAAAATGAGGGCTCTGAGTAAGGCCCAGGCAGGTCTCCCAGGAGTATAGTGGGAAATCCATGTGACACGTGTGCTGGTCACATCAAAGCCCTTCCACAGTGAATGCTGGGAGGCCACGCAAACCGTATCCCTGCCTCGGAGTGTCAGGAGGGGCAACGACATAGCAATGATTGTGAAAAGTCCTGCAGTAAAGAAGCCTGTTTAAATGTGCTGGCATCTTCCATCCATTCATCCGCTTCCTTCTCAACTGTTTGCCAGGATGTCTCATATGAAAAAGGAGGGAGATGAGTGGAACTCATGCCTAAAATACACTTATTCAAATAAGTCAGACACATGAGTTTCTCACCTTTAGCCGAGCGGAAGTGTCACAGCTTTGAGCAGCCGCCGTCACCCGGGCCAACGCCAACACCTGGTCTTGTCGGTAGATGGTGGTTTCGTGTTGCCGAGTGGCCGGGGCTGAACACGGACATAACACAGCTTTCTGCAGAAACAATCAGAAGGCGCTTAATCCCTGAATAACTCAACCACCTGAAACAGGCTGGAAGAGTCACTCTTGTCTGTAGAAGAAATCATAAGGCAGTTTATTCTAGTAATTACCGTTCACGTAGGTGGATAAAATTTGAGGGAAAAAATTATGGCCACAAAAACTTGGAGCCCAAACTGATAAATTAAAACTCTTGAAACAGTTTCTTTCTCTGGTAATTGCCTTTCAATCATTTTGTCCGTCTTTGGGATCTGAAACAAACCAAAAACATGTCTTTATCCCATTCTGGGCTTTGAACGGCAGATTGAACCCGGGGCCTTGTACATGCTAAGCATGTGCTCAGCCACTAAGCTGGCGATATGTACTGCCCGGCTGTGACGAAATTCTGGCCTTAGATGCCTCCGAAATAATGGGGGCATTCTGTTAACTCCAAAATTGCACTTGGAGTTGAATTCTCTCTTCTGTCTTCATGACTCTTCTCTGTCGTTCATCTCTTGGGAGCAGGTCTGTGTTAATCGCCCAGCAATGGTTTAGGGGTTTGTAGAATACGAAATACTTGGGCTCTGGGCTTTGTACTATTTCTTTTCCATGTGTCATAATGTCTAGGAAAAAAAAAAATACCAAAACTGTCCTTGGAAGACCAGGTTCTAGAGGAGCACACAGAGACTCTTGATGGAATGAGCAGAGATCCCGCCTCGCTGTCACTTCCCCAGAAGCGCGTAGGTCCTTTCTGTGCTTGGCTGTTGACGCCGAATTTATGTTGCTGAACATAAAGTCATAAAAAAAAAAACAGCCTCAGTCGCACTGTTTTATCCAAGAGGTGTTTCTTTATTGGCCTCTTATGAGTGATTTCGACTTCAAATTGGCATCAATTCATGGCGTAAGTGGGACGGGGCACTCAGTAACTGGAATGTAATCGTGTCATCTGCTCCATTAGATGGCATTATCTGAAATGATTTCCTGGATCCACCCAAGGCGTGCATCCAGAGCGGACCCTGCTGTCGTGCATGCGGGAAATGATTTAAACAACTCTAAACGTCTCCAGGTCTTGTCAGTTGAGAAATCAGTAAAATGGGGTTTGCAGTGAAGCATCTGTTTTTCCTCTTCCAGCCTCGGTACCTCACTTGCAAAGGGCGACTGTTCAAGTAGGATGCGAGAGTTTCTTCCATAAACCCCTCAGTGCTTGGGTTGGTTCATGCCCTTTTGGGCACCACACCAGTCTTCATATGGAAAAGGAAATTCCCCTGGGCGGACAAGGTTGACACTTCGACACAATTGTTTTACTCCCGGTTCTTGGTACGCAGCATACATTCAAAATAACATTTGTAGAAAAAGGGATAAAGAAGGGAAGTCTACGACAGGAAAGCGAACGTGCTCGAAAGAATGTTCTCCCACGCAGAGTCACAAAAATGGAGCTGTTTCAATGCACAGAGATCTCTGAAAGCCATTCATTGCCAGAAGAATGACAAAACTTCCACCATTAACCACGTGGGACGTTATGACACAATGACTGTCCCTCGTGCTTTGTGTGTTTCATCTCCCTGAGACCACCGGCAGCCCCGTGGAGGGAGGTAGCATTGTTAGCACTTTGTAGATGAGAAGATTCAGGCTTGGCGAGAGGAGGTGAGTTCCCCGAGGTCTCAGAGCACCCAAGTGGTGAAGTCAGGATGCATACCCACCCCGTCAACACCCAGAACTTGTTAAACCTGGATATTAGTGACCGTGAGCCCCAAACACCCCTTTTCTCCTCCCACCACCGGACACACAGGCTGAGGAAGGTTAAAGCCAGTCATGTCTAGTGGTTTCCTAGACTGGATTTGATCACATTTTAGAAAATGTTACTACCAACTGGATGGGCAATGTGTATATAGTTCTCCCAACTCCGGGTGATAATTCCCAGAGCATGAGAGGCAGTAAGTGATCAGTATTGGGAGAACCACAGAAATGACACTTTCAATTAGGAGGGAAGGTCGGTTATGAAGAACCGCAGGCCGCAGCGGGGACCCGTTCTGGCGTTGACACGTTCTGCGCTTCGCTCTTCACGGCTTAGCAGAGAGTAAAATAAATTACCCATGAAAGCAAAGAAAACGTTTTCTCTGATAAGGAGTGTATCAAATGTGCAAACATTGGACTATGCAATAGGGCCGATGATCAAATGAGCTTGGTACGTCCCCTTGACGGAGGGAGTACAAGGCTTCTATAGGAATTCCGGCAGGTGGGCGGCTCTGCAGGCTTTATCTTACAATTCTGTCACCTCTGTCTTTACCGGTTCGTATGACACACCGTTGACATCTTCGTAAATGGATGTCATGGTTGAGACAAACTTTGATGGTCAGAACTTGGGGGGTTGGTAGAGTCATCTTTTTAAATTTGTCTAGAGTTTTTTTTTTTTCTCTCCCTTCCTTCTTTCCCTCCTTCTTCCCTCCCTCCCTTCCTTCCTTTTTCTTTCTTCCTAGGTAAGAGCTTTAATTCACACTTGAAAGCATGTTTCTCACATCAGGACCACCCATCTCTTCTTCTTAGCTGCCTTCCAACTCCTAACATTAGCTGTTAAAACAGGTACATTTCAGCCAAGGCGGTCTGATTGTCTACATGGATGGCTTGACAGGCACCCGGAGCCCCAGGCTCCCTCCATTTCACGACCGCACTGTAACTGCAGAATCACCCAAAGTGGCCCTGCCCTGCTCCTAACAAGAGGCCGGGTTGTCTTTCAAAGACAACAGAGCAAACCTGCAAGTCATGCAGCTGAAGGATGCGTACAGCAGAGATTTTTGACCTCAGGTAACACCCAGAACCCGCGTTCCAGTCCCTTCTACTCAGGAACACAAAGACATACAAAGTCAACTGCGTCTGTTTATGATGACAAAGTCACCTTTTTTCCCCCCAAAGTTGCACACAGTTTGATTTTTGTGAAAAAATGATGAAAACATATTTTAAAAAGACCAAGCAAGCCAAGAGGGACCTCTTACGTCTTCTGTCCGCTTCGACTTGCTGCAGAAATGGTTGCCCAACCCTTCAATCTGCAAATAAACGCCTGCAGCTTGGTAACTGCTTCCCGTGGTGCCCTGGGACAGCAGCAAAGATCAGACCCCGTCATATGTCCCTTTCTGAATCTGCATTGATTGACTGGGATTCGGGGCCGATCTAATGATAATTAATTACTGGATCTCAGCCTGCTAGCATCCTGTGATGATTGACGAACCATGCAGGGAAAACGGGGAAAATCTGCATTTCTTACACAGAATCAACGCGACAGGTAAGTAAAAGGGATCGTTGGCTACCTGGTTTGGCAAACAAAAAACTTATCTTTCTATCTTGACATTTCAAATGATGACCGTAAACTGCCATTTCCTTGGCTTCCTTTCTATGTCTCACCATTTCTATTACCAGTTACGACTATATTCCTATTAGCTGTCGCTCAGTTCACGTAAAATGATACATTCCCTGCAAGACGGTAGATTTCTGGTATAATTTGAAAGCTGCAGGCTAAATGAATTGCTCCTGAGAGATCGTTTTATTTCTGCAGACACAATATCGAGAACATTGGGAAAATATTTGTTGCATTTTCAAAATACACACTTCAGTCGTTGACGTCTTTTACAAAGAGAGCAGGCGTGAGAAACGAAGACGATGAACCACCGGAGGGAAATTTTACTTTTTGATTAGATAATTCACCTTGGTGATGACAGACTCGACCTCTTTAATTTTATATTCAGTATTTGATTTTCCAAAAGTCACACATGGGTTCACTCCATCAACTTTACCCTTTCTCTCATGGCATGACCTTAACGTTTTTTGTTTTTTTTTTTTTCTAAGAATTACTTTTTTGTACTTGCTGGAGAGTCAAAGCGCTATCTTAGTTTTACAGCGATGGTGTGTTTAGAGTTAAAAGAACTGTCAGATGACCAAGAGGAGCTGATGAAATGGCACAGAAAGAAGGCAGGTTGCCACACATCAGGACTGCACGCACCAGGTCTGAGATGAGCAGTCCTCAGAATGCCCCGCCCATCGGCGTCCCCCGTGGCGGTGATGTGATGTCAGGCGTCCCCCCCACGCTGGGACTGGGAAGTGAGACCAGCCATCTGGTCCTTTGGATGAAATGTGCTCTATTCAAATGGTGCATATTTTAAGGGTGTCAGAGAGACCAACTTCAGCCCCACGCGCTTTATTGGATGTCAGGGCTCAGCAAGAAATGACCGAGAAAATTCGATGGTAGTTTTTAAATTGCCGTGCTGGGTCTTTCTTTGCACCGTGGTAGCTGAGCCCTTGTAATTCCACGATTCTTGTCTGAATCTCAGTTTGGGTATTTAAGCCGCCCTAGGCTGGCTGCCATTTTTTTTCTAAAGTTCTCATGCAGTAAACGAATAGCTCCATTTTTACGATCACACCTGGTGACTTCACGTTCTGCTTGGGTCTCTCTGTTCTGGAATTTTTCATAAAGCCCCACCTTCTCCTCCACTGGGAATCTGTTCCTAGAAATAACCCCTGCAGCTTCTGGACCGTGTTTTCTGTGTGTAAGTGTGCTCCGAAATGCCGTCGGATGTTCAGCCTTCAGGACCCTCCCAAACGCCTCTTCCTTTAGAGCCAAGAAAGGGAGGTGGGGAGCAATGGCTGACGGGCTCTGAGATAGAAAGGGTCCAATGATTCCACAACCAGAAATGCTGGTTTTAGCCTCTCCGAAACTCTGGTTTGTGGCTGGGCTGAGATCAGAGCTTTATCTCCTCAACCCAACTTGCAGAAACTCAACACCCTTTCCTTTTTAGTGACTCCATTAGCTCCCAGGCTGCACCTGGTTTCTGACTTTCCAGCCTGGCTCCCAACGTGAGTCCAGCTGGATATCTTTGCAGACCACAGCCATGGGCCAGGTTGGATGGGGAAGAAAGTCACTTCTGGGTTAAAAACAGAGCAGAAAAACAAAACAAAACAAAACAAAAACACAGCATAACCACATAACAAAACCATCATAACAGCAGACAACAGCCATCTGTAGAATGCTGTGGCAGCTGAACAAGCAAAAATGATTGTCTGTGACACCGGAAGAGTTGGGGACTTTGTAATTGCTGAGGTGGGTAATCCAGTCAGGTATCTAACCTGAATCACAACTTGATTTCAGCTGTTTTGTATACTGTTCTCCCCAAAGGTCTGAAACAGAACTCAGTGGAGAAATGCCGTGTGTGTGTGTGTGTGTGTGTGTGTGTGTGTGTGTGTGTGTGTGTACGCGCGCGCAAAGTGTCACGGGAAGCATTGATTATTTTATATATTTTTTTAAATTTTTATTTTATTTTTTGCATGCACAAGTATTGGTCTAGGAAGCCACTTTTTTTGAGGCGGGAGGTAATTAGGTTTGTTTGTTTATATTAATGGAGGGACTGGGGCTGGAACCCAGGACCTCGTGCGTGCTAAACGCATGCCCTGCCACTGAGCTACACCCTCCCTCTCCTAGGGAAATACTTTTAAACCTACTGGTTCTCTTTTTATATGACTTCCTTTTTTATACGACAAGCTTTTTAAAAAATCTTTTTCTTTTTATTTTAATCTTTTTCCAGTGCACGCTTTCTACCACGCACCAGCAACGTTCTCGGCTCGGTGCGCTCCTGGGGCGGGCCCCGCACCATTGAATTTGCTCCTGTGCAGCGCTTCCCTGGGAAAACAGATGACCTCTTATTTTAAGAGGGAAGGGGGCTTGTTGTCCTGGTCACCTTATGCCGAGCACGCGGCTGCATCGTAGCCAAGGCTCATCCACTGTTTGTGTCAGGAGTCACTGAAGAAGTCCCTGCCATCAGGGTACAGTAGGAAGGAACCGCTCGTAAAACCCAAAGGGCCTCCGTTTTCCTAAAGCACACGGGCATGAGGGCATAGACTCGGGTCTATTCCACCTTCGAAGAAGCTTTAAAAAGACCCTCCCCATCATTGGCAGTGTCATTTGTGGATGCACCGCTGCACAGCAGAGACATCCGTTCTGGGTGCCCAGGAATTCATGTCCATTCATTTGGGGAACTTCTCCAGCCGTCTCTTCTAGACGGGTCCTTGCTGATTAACCTTTGGGAAGTCTCCATCCCGCGGGCCACTTGGGCGTGGCCAGGCGGCCACGATGCTGAGAAACGCTGCAGGGGCATTCTGACCACGGTGGCTTCTCACATACTTGGGTCTGCAGCGCGTTCTTGGCCGTCTGTCTTTTCCAGAAACGCTCTTGAGTGTGCTCAGCCTTGCCTGCAGCCGTTTGCGCGCACTCACCTCTCCAGGTGAGCAGGTCCTCTCACTGGTCAGGGACTGACGCGGGTGTGAGGGCTGCGATGTGTTTCAGTGTCAGGCACTGGGGAGCTTTTCTCTGTTCCCTCATTTCTCTCACAAATAAAGGACTCGGGGTCCTGAGGACAAAGCTTGGCTCCCTCTTCTGATGTGTTGGGTAATAGACCCAGGGAATCCGCAGGTAGACTGCAGCGATAAAACCCCAGGGGGCAGCAACTCGCATTGCTAAACGGAGGGCTTTCCTTCAGATATTTTTGCCCAATGAAATTCTAATGATTTATTTTCCTCAATTTAATTGTGCAACCTTCAGAAATCTCAAAGTTACGAAATGACCCCTGCCCACCCAGAAGTCGTTGCCTTTGAAAATAAGAAACATTTTCATAGCTTTTATTCGAGAGTTCTGGTAATAAATGTGTCTGATGACTTCGTTCCCCCAAAGTATGCGACTTTATTTACATCCTAGAAGATATTCACTGGAGACTTTTGAAAACATAAAATCCTTCATAGGAATACCAGGCTTTTAATAGGACCTCCTTATAAATTCTAGTTTCCAAAGTTGGCATTTATTAGATGCCTCAAACATGATTTTATGCTGCAGCTTGGATTATGCATAAGCTTCATGTTTGATTTCTTTTTCTTTGAGATTAAAGGTGACAGATGACAGTTAGGAGAGGGTGTTGTTAAAATATCTTCTCTTTGCAGCTCACTCACAGTAGATTGACAGCCCAAAGAACTAAGAAAAATATACAGTAAAAAGGGACTGATTATGCAGATGTTGTAAACACACTTCCCGGAATATCAGGCAGGTGAAGCTCACGGTTACGGGGGAAGGTGTTTGGGAAGAGGATGCTGGCAAAGGAAGAAACGAGATGAAATACTGGGCAAATACAGGGAATTTCAGGTCTGCCAGGACTGTATGAGAAAGGAAAATAATGATTTTTGTTTAAGGTAGGGGACAAAGAAGATAAATAAAATTAATATTTAATGCTTCTATTTTATTAGTGAGTTGCTCTGGTTGCACATTTTCAGCGTGGCTTTCGGCTCACGCCGTCCTGTCTGAGTGTATGATGTCTGGCCGGGCTGAACCAGTTCCGAGATGCAGCAGGAGAGGGAGGGAGGACCAGGATCCCTGCAGGTGGTCCAGCCCCGGCCACTGCTGGCTATGTGACCGCGGGCAAGTAGCGGGGGCTGCGACTTCCCAAGTGGGATTAGCGATCCCAGCCTCGAGAGCCTTGCGGGAGGGCAGGGACACGGCGAGGGAAGAGGTACAGGTACAAATAGTGACTAGGAAAAGTTCACTGTAAAAGTGACTTAAAATATTAAAGCGTTGTATCCATGGAAGGTCAGATCTGACTTTCCCCAAAGCTCATCTGTCTTCTCCACTGCCCCCAGCAGGTACGCAGTACGTATTTGCTGTGTAAATAAATATAAATACGTATTTATTTGCATGTGTGTGGACAGATGGACGGATCCATCATCAGAGCCGGCACACCCATATTTAAGGCCCTCGACACACCTCCCTCATGGTCACACTACATGGCCGAGAGCAAGACACATGGCAGTTTGGTCCCTCCCTGGTGGCTGCTTCCAGTGATGTCATTCTATAAACGGACCAGCAGTGGTATCTGGGCGACAGCCCGCCATCTTGGCCACCACGTGGTGTGTTTGTTGAACCCTGAGTCAGGTCCAGTACTCTGCTTCCGTACTGTGCTGTCTGTGTTAATCTGTGTGTGTGTGTGTGTGTGTGTAATGAAATCGGATCCCTGTTTTCACAAAGCTTGAAAATACATAGTCACCCCAGTAATTTCCTTTCTAGTTTGTATAATTACTCCCTCTTTCTCTTCTTCACTAAAACGTTCACCATCCGTGTCTGGTCTCCGACAGACAGAACGTTCACATTCAGTAGTTGTTACATTTATTCCATTAAGGTTTTAAAATTTAAATGCATTGGGTGGGATTAGTTATGCGGGATGGACACAAGGGATTCGCAGAACTGGAATAAAGAGGGTACGCTGGGCGAGGCAGGTGCATAGCCGCCCCAGAAACTGAAACCTTGGCAGAAATCCCATTCCAGGAATTAGCTAGAAAAGGAAAGATCTTGTCCATGGAATGGACCGGAAGAGTGTTCAGCTGCTTGGTTCCTGCCCTAAAGGAGCATCCTGTCCTAAAGGGACATCGGCATAGATGAATGTTGGCGTCATGAGAGTTTCACGGCACCCATTGTACCCATAGTTCATTCATTCGAATGTGAGAAATTGAGGGGCCGTCAGAAAAGAGACCACGCACCAGGAAGCCACAAGGGAAACAAAGCCGGAGATGACGCAGGGCGTGACCTTTTTCTACCCTCAACTCAAAGCACAGCGTCCCCTTTGGGGATCAGCACCATTTGCATAACAAGACTCTTAGCATCCATCAGTGTATGAAGCGCCTTTAAAGGAGTCCGGCCTCTCTTGGCTCATTTGCCATTTAACATCTGCCTCACCCATCATTATGTAAACAAATTCCAACCTGGCAAAGTTGGTTCAAAGGAGGCAAACCGCTAATTTGCCAATAGTATGGATTTGCAATTTGTCATTATGTTTCATAAATTCAAGCAGAAGTCCATCAGATTACAGCAATTACTAGTAAGAATGAAAGGCATTGGTTTCAATTATGAAAAATAAAATTTAACCTAATAAAAAAACGCCCAATACTGGAGTTAAGACTCTGCTTTTCACTCTTTTTAGAAATTACAGTATCAGCATAAATATTCACTACAAACAAGACCCTTGAGACACAGGGGGAGTTTTCCAGGCTTAAATCTACCCGTGTTTCTTTGGCACATTTAGCTGAGAATGTGAGCCGGGGAAATGCATGTGATTTTATTCCGTGGGCTTTGATTATGTAATAAAGGGCAAAGGCCTGGGAAATGTTCACACTCTGCTTCTCCGTGTTGGAATCACTTTAACTCTGCCTGCCTCCGTTTTCCTACACAGATATGAAAGAAAATTCCCAACTGCTCACTTAAAAAATACGTGTGCACACGTTCGTTTTTATTGCAGGCTTAGCCACCAGTTTGTTTTGAGCTCATCATCATTCCCCAGGGGTCTCCTCTCCCTTCACCTGCCCCCGAGGGGTATAATATTTCTCCTTCATTGATCTAGCTCCAGAATCTAACATGGCCTGTCCCGCCCTTCCTTCTGTGATGCGTGACCTCTTCCTGGAACTTGGGGAGTTATGACGTCTCCTCACTGCTCTCCCAACCCTTACTATCCCTCTGCCCTAAGTCAGCCCCAACCTTAACCCCAAAGTAACCCCCCCTTCATATTGTAGACACTTTTGGGGATGCCTCCTTGCCATTTAATTGCATAAAATCATTAGCTAGTGTGCAAATATGGAGAAGAAGTGTCAAAAGAACCAGAGAGGTCATTTCTTTGAAAACCAAGTTGAAAGTATTGGAAAAACTATATAAAGATAAACTACTAAAAAATCATTTTACCAAATTAAGTATACAGAGATGAACTTGATATATTTTTTAAGTCGTAAAAATGCAGAGATTCTCGACTCAGATTGCTTCACAACATTCTCTTATTTCTTGCCACTTTAAAGAAATAGAGGAGGGAAGGGCTAAGTTAGGAGTTTGGGATTAACAGATACACACTACTATACATAAAAGAGATAAACAACGAAGACCTGGCATATAGCAGGGAACTACATTCAATACCTTGTAATAACCTATAATGGAAAAGAATACTTATATATATGTATGATTGAATCCCTCTGCTGTACACCTAAAACACACAACATTGTAAATCAACTACACTTCAATTGAAAAAAAGAAAAAAGAAATAGAAGCTGGGAATTATGGGTGGTTTACGTTGAATATGGCACAGGACTTCCAGTCGGCACATGTGCTGATGTGAAGAGACAAGGCCTTCCCTCCTGCAGGGCCGAAGTTCCCTGGAAGGCAGGTCGGAGGAAGGACTTGGGTGCAGGTGGTCCTTCGTGGAAGTCTGGTTGGGAGAGGGAGGTTGTCAGTTTCCTGAGAACATCTCTGCTTTGCTGTGTTTCTTCCTCTTTGTTATCTTTTGTCTCCATCTTTACAAGGCCTGTCTCTGTCGTGGTGACAATAGTCATTTCAAAATCAATGACTGAGCACAGCCGTCTGCAAATCTGAGTCAGCACTTGGCATGGGTCAAGGAGAGATGCTTGAAAAAATAGCTATGAAGCGCTGGTGTGGCTTTTATGTTTTTCAAAAGGGACGTTATTTCCTAGGTCTGCATTATTATGGTAGAGTAGCCAATTGTTTCCGAATATAAAAGAGCATTTTAAAAAGTTGGACGTCGTTTGATTCAAGTGTGGCCGAGAGAAAACATTTTCTGTCTCTTGATCACCAAAAGATGGTATTTCTTCCAAGGAAATATCCAAGCAGTCCACATTTTGTTTTCTAAAGAAGAATATTGGCTTTCGCCTCAAGTGTTTTCCAAAGGAGATGCTGCGAACGTTCTCTGAGAATTGAGTGTTTTTCTCTGAGCTATGACGGCCAAATGTTTTAAAGATAGTTATATGAAACTTCAAAGCAGTGCAGTGCCCCCTGGTGGGGTAACTAGTACCAAGTCCACCCGTGATGTGAGCACCTCCCTTTTGCAGATGGCTCGAGAAAGCTCTCACCGCCCATTAACCCCAAAGATGCACCAACAAACTTCGACAATAATAACCAAATAGCCAGAGTTTCCAAATCACTTTCCCGGATAGGCAATAAAGTTAAAATGTTTGCCAAAACGTTGTTACCACGTAAGACTCATGCCACCCGAAATCAGACTCATGTATTTTCTGCCGAATTAAGAAATGTGAATTCCGCTTGCAGCTTTCTGTGACTCAGATAGGCATTTATCGATTCCTCTGAACTCTGCTCATTTCTCTGTAATATCTTTACTTCGTCTATCATAGTAAAAGTGTTTCTGGCAATGGTCTGTCTCTGGGGAACAGTAAATGGGGTTAAGATGATCAAAACCAGTAATTAGAAGCAGATTCATTTTTATGTGTTTGGCAAACCTTGCCTTTTGATAGAATTAGACATCTTGTCACATCTGAAATCAATGATAATTAGAAATGATGGATTATTTGCAAGAAAGCACAGCAAAGGCAGCCACTAGGCCTGCTTCCAAATTTAGAATAAATGCGTGAACAATTTAATAGTGACCAGTTATCTGTGAAATCTCTTCAATGTGTCAGGACTGCTGGTGGCATGGGATTTATTAGAGTAAGTCATGTAAAGTAGAATGAAATAGATTAAGTCCTTTTTATGAAATTAATGGTACCCATTAGACTGGGAGCTCCCAAGTCAAGGTTGGAGTTACCCTCTTTACAGATCCTCCCACTCTGAGTTGTCATTGGGGTCTTTAAGCTCTCATGCTGCAGACAAGCCTGTGGCTCAAATTAAAACAGCCACCAAGAATGATAAAGATTTAGAGAAGTGGTGATCAAGGGTCCTTAGATGTCTGCAGCTGTATTGTAAGATCCAGCGTTGGTGTGTTAGCCTGGGTCTTCAGAGAGCAGAGACCAAGATGGAATGTGATAAGAGATTGATTAGGGGAAATACTTTTTGGGAAAGTTGGCAGGAAGCTGGGGAAGGTGGGAAAAGTCTTCAAATCAGCAAGTCCAACTGTGAACAAAAGAGGGAAGGACGGGTGAGTGGAGGCATCTAGAACTCCAGGAAGTCTGGAACATTTGTAAATGTCCACTGGGAACCCTCAAGCCAAAGTCACCATCAAAGAAGCCCGGGTCTTCAGGGCAGCCTGTCTTCGTGTCTGGCCGGGTGGCCCCTGGGGGGCGGGGCGGTCCTCGGGGGGCGGGGCGGCCCTTGGGAGGAGGGGCGGCCCCGGGAGGCGGGGCGGCCCCTGGGGGGCGGGGCGGTCCCGGGAGGCGTGGTCTCAGCGCAGACCTGGTGGGGCCTCCAGGGGGCAGCAGCAGGGCCTTGGTCTGTCACACGCTCTTCGGGGCCACCACTGTCGGCCCTTTGCAGCCCACAGACCTCCTGCTCTGTGCACGTGTGGGGCGAGTCTCCCACCCGGTCCCCGTGGGACTCTCCGGGGCCGGGAGGGAGGCAGGGAGAGGGCTGCGTGGTGTTCAGTGGCTTTTACCAGATGTTCCATGTAATTAATTTCACATCAGCTGATCGTGGCAGTTTTTCTTGTGTTTCCCAATATTTATCCTTCTGCACCCTGTCGTTCCTTGTTTTCGCTTTGTTTACTTGTCGCGTTGGTTAGGAACGCTTGCAAAACGTGGAATGTTATTAGTGACGGAGAAGTTGCCTGACGCTTCTTTCTAAGCTTCGAGCGGGTACTGGCGTGGAGTGAAGAAATTGGCATTATTTCTAGACCATTGAGGGTATGGGACTTTTTAATGTTTTATTTTCAGTTTCCTTTGTTTTGGGGGAATTTAAACCAACGCATTTTAGCAGTCTACTGACGTGATTGTAAGCTCTGTCTGCTTTTCATCAATTTTACATCAGTAGATTTTACTGGGGTTTTACATCCCTGAGAGAAGTCACCTTCGGTCACAGGGAATAACTTGTAATACACTAAAAGGATCTGATCTTCTGATAGGATTTAACCCTGGTTACCTGTTTTATAGATAAAAAGGATTACTCCCTCAGATTCTTCTAAACCATTGATTTTCCTCACTTTGTTGAGCGTGCTTTGTGGTCTGTGCTGACCCAGGAGACCCCTCGCTGCTTTCCTGTCTGAGATAATCCCTTCTCCTGTTGACACTGACGTTCCTCGGGGGGCTCCTTCCCCCCCCCCGAGGACACAGGTTTCTCTGAAGCCTTTAGGTCATGGCTGGCTTGTGTCCTACATCTGTCCGCTCATCAGTTGGCCGGTGACAAGCGAGGTGGCATTCTGCTTCTCCTCAGCACTTTTTCCAGAACGAGGCGTCCATCTCCCCTAATATGCTCCAGCTTTGAAACTGCTTGTATGTCACCCCTCCCGTTCTTTGCTGCAGGCACCTGGTTCATCCCTCCCCGGTTCTGGAAGTTTCTTACATTGCTGCTATTCTCCATGCTATCGAATATCAAATTTTCATACATGTCTGGGAAGTTAAATTTCTGTTGGTCACTCAGCCATTAAAAAAAAAAAAAATGAAATAATGTATTTGCAGCAACATGGATGGACCTAGAGATGATCATGCTAAGTGAAGTAAGTCAGACAGAGAAAGACAACTATATGATATCATTTTATATGTGGAATCTAGAAAAAGTACAAATGAACTTATTTACAAAACAGAGACTCACAGACATAGAAAGCAAACTACCAAAGGGGGAAGAAGGGGAGGGTAAGTTGGGAGTTTGGGATAAGCAAATACAAAGTACTATGTATGAAAGAGATAAACGAGGTCCTACTGTAGAGCACAGGGAACTATGTTCAATAGCTTGTACTAACCTACAGAGAAAAAGAATATGAAAAAGAATGTGTATGTGTGTGTATAACTGAGTCACTGTGCTGTACACCTGAAACTAACACAACATTGTAAATCCACTCTACTTCAATTAAAAAAAAAAGAAAAAAATACCCATTGGTCGTTGTGACCACCCTTGTCCCCATCCCCCACTCCTAATTACTACAAAGAAAGAATGCAAGAAATCCCCCCCCCCATTTTTTTTGTTTTCATTGTAATAATCATTTCAGTTATTCTGGGCTTGGCAGAGTTGATCCTGGGGATCCATCTTCATTGCAAGAGAACATTATTTAAGCGAATTTGCACGAGTGCTGGAATGTATGAAAAGCGTGACCGCCTCTCCGGCAGAGGCACGCCGTGTGCTTGGGCACAAGCCAGGGCTGCAGGGTCCGGAGGAGAGTGCTGATGCTGTGGAAGTGGCGGTGATCCTAGGACCTACCCCATCTGTTGCTGTCAAGCATAACGTAGGATCTGTTGAAGTGTGCAGCCCGCTCCACGGAACACGGGAGACATTTACTAAGTGATGGCGGACTTTATGATGATTTATGAAATTCTGGCAATCTGAGTGGTATCACCCAGGGATGTTAATTAAGATTAAAGCACCTAATATAGAGAAAGAGAGGAAGACTCAGTATAAAGCAATGGCTGTCCCACACCACCTTTAGGTAACTCAGGTTACTCTCCGCTGGTTCTCTGCCTTTCTGATGCTTCCTTTCTCTTTGCAAATCCATGTCATATACCTCAGGTGGGATTTGGGGAACAAAAATATTTTAAAAAGGAATATATGCTGCTCTTTGAGCAAAAAAAAAATTGGGGGGCTGGCAGTGATTGTCCCCAACCTTTAATTGGTCAAATTCTTGGGAGTAAAGCTATTGCAAATAGTGTTGGCAGTTAGCAATGCCCAGCTGATTTCTGTGGAAGTTTTAAAAAGTCAGCGTGTGACATTATTCTGATAGAGAAGACAGACACACACAAAACCCCGAACTACTCTTCAGAGAAAAAAAAAACCAATAAATGACTTTGTGACTTCTCTCCGGTAATGTTTCCTGGTCTTTCTTTCTAGTAAACCTTGAAAGAAAGCAAGAAAAAAAAAAAAG
Organism: Camelus bactrianus; assembly: GCF_048773025.1. Lineage (NCBI taxonomy): Eukaryota > Metazoa > Chordata > Mammalia > Artiodactyla > Camelidae > Camelus > Camelus bactrianus. Next base: position 3,255,515 of record NC_133570.1, on the reverse strand, counting down.
AAAAAAAGGACACCTCTCCTTGAATTAGCATCTACCAGGTAATATGACAACCAGTTCAAATCAACATTACTAAAAAAAAATTTTTTTTAAGTTAAAATGCCACAAATAGGAACAGATCAATACTGTAAAATGTCCTCGTTTCTCTCTGTAATTGATACACCCATTTTAGAATTTCAAAAATATCACAAGCATTGAATAAAGCTTTGAGAGGGAAAAAATGGATCAATGGGAACAACACGCCTGGCTTATTTTATAAGGAAGCTAGAGGCGCTACAAATTGGTTGCGTGGTGCCCTGCCGGAGCCAGCAGGCAAATCAGCAGGTCCTGATGGCGCGGCTGAGAGACTGAGAAAGAAAGAGACAAGACAAAGAGTGGGGTCGAGAGGGACGCACTTCAAGCCTGCAAGACGCTAGGCTAAAAGTCGCCGCCCGCTTTATTTTTCAAGTTACTTATATACTATTTCTACTTTTATTGATTTACTACATGTCCAGTTGTAAAAGACAAATGTCTCAATCTTTAAGGTTTACATTTTCTAGCAAAACATTTTAACTATAGCTTTTAAGATCCTTATCACTCCGGCCATAAACTAGATCCTACTTACCTAAATTCCTTAACCTCTCTGAAGCAGAGCATCTTAAAGAAAAACATTTGGTGGCTATATATCTTTATTAACTCTCGGGGTGGCGGGACAGGGAATGTCTCTTTGATCATTCCCAGAGCCCTGCTTCCAGCACTTTAAGGTTTTTAGGCCTTTTGTCTTTGCTTTCAGCCCTCAGGTTATGAGGTGGCTCCCCGCAGTGCCCCACATGTTGAAAAATCCTTGTCAATATCGCTGTCTCTATAAAATCATAGAACAGGATGGGGAGTGCTTGGGAAACATCAGTGTTGCCACAGGGCTATGCAAATGTTTCACATCGATACACATAGATCACCTGTGTTGCATACAGCACGTGCACGTGCACATGCTACGGAGATTGTACACGGTTATACTCCCGCACCCAGAGGATCGCTTTACCAAAAGAACGAATGCAGCGGGTGTGAAACCAGTCTGGGGAAAGCTCAGTCTCCGGCTGAGCCCCAGGAGCCTTCCCTAATATCTGTGAGGTTGCTTTCATGTACCGATGATATTCGGGGTTGGACCGGTTGCCCGGAAAGTTAACCACGGCTACGTTTGATGGGCATGTACTGTGAGTCATGAATGTGGGGTCCTCGGCACGTGCCCCGGTGATTTCTAGAACCTGCTTTGACTTTGTGTCCTTCATCCCCGGAAATGTATTTTTTAAAAAAGATTTAAAGGGGGAGGGTACAGCTCAGTGGTAGAATGCATGCCTACCATGCACAAGGTCCTGGGTTCAGTCCCCAGTACCTCCACTTAAAGAAATAAAACCTAATTACCTCCCCCTCAAAAAAAGGAAGAGACAAGTAAGCAAATAATAAATAAATAAATAAAATAAAACAATGTTTAAAAGCAATGGCAAAAAAATAGATTTAATTTTTTTTATTGAGATTCATTTTGATTTTATTTTTATTAATAGAGTAAAAAGAACTCCTACTCCTGGCCATAATGAAATAATAGGACCAAAACCTTCCTGGTTTAGAGAACTTAAATAAATGGGAAAAGTATATATATGAAACAAGACTGTTATTTTTTAACACTGTTATTACGTTATGATTCCTGTACAGTAAACTACACATGTGTCAGATGTACGATTTGATGAATTTTGATAGAGGTACACAGCCATGAACCCACCACCACAATCAGGACAGCGAACAGCTCCATCACTCCCCAAGAGGTCCAAATTTTGAATTCCCCATTTATCCCTTCCCAACCCCTACGCATCCTGGTAACCATAAGTTTACTCTCTATGTCTGCGAGTCTGAAATGAGAATTTTAGACATTGGGCATCAGATATCAGGGCAGTGACCACTGAGAGATGAGGAATAAGTGAGGAGAGCCCTGGAGTGAGTAACTGTTTTAACTTGCTGCCTGGAGAGGCTTTCCGGGCTGGAAGGTGGAAAAGGAAACTCAGGCAGAACCCAGGTAGCTCCCAGTTGAGGAGCCAGAGTTAGGAGCCCAGAGAGACAAAATCCCCGAGACAAGAGAGAGCGACAGGAATTCAGCATCCATCTGCCAGACACACCGGCCGCGTCTGCACTGTGCAGCACACGCAGGCGTGAACACAGCCTCCATCACAGACCTGTATCGCTCCTAGAGGAGAATTCAGGAGAAAACTTTGTGACCTGAAGGAAAGCATAGTTTTCTTTACTACACTATTGAAAGAATGATTCACTGTAGATTAAAAAAAGGATACTGCACTTGACTTAATAAAAATTAAGGTCTGCTATTCAAAAAACACTGTTAGGAGAATGAAGCAGGGGACAAGGTAGCTCCATGGTAGAGTGTGTGCTTAGCGAGCACGAGGTCCTGGGTTCAATCCCCAGTACCTTCAAAAGAGAGAGAGAGAGAGAAGGAACAGAGAAGAGTTCAGCTGGGGTAAATGTCTGTGAATTGTACGTCTCTGATGAAGGACTTGGATCCAGAATATATAAAAACTACCCCCCTCAGTAATATAAAGTCACATAGGCTAATAAAAAATGAAAAGGATGCGAAATAAAGCTGTAAAGACACTAAACATTATTACCCACAAGGGAAATGCAAATTAACACCGCGATGAGATACACTACGCTCCTGTTAGAATAGCTGAAGTTAAAAAGGTTGACTGGACAAAATATTGGAGAGGCTACAGAGCAACTGAAACACTCCTAGTGGGGATATAAAAATGTGATTTCTTTGGAATACTTTGGAAACAGTTTGGCAGTTTCTTTAAAAAGTTAAATAAACACCTCCCTATGACTTAGCTCTCCTTGCCCCAAAGTATTTACCCAAGAGAAATTAAAGCACATGTCCATACTTCTGCTTTCATTTTATGTGGATGATTACAGCATAAATTTACTTGCAACAGCCGAAAACTTGAGCCATCTTAAATGTCCATCAACAAACAGATACACTGTAGTATATCCATACGATGGAGTACTACTCAGCAGTAAAAAAGGAATGAGCAGTTGCCACATCCAGTAGCATAAATGGATAACCAAATACTCTGAATGAAAGAAAGCGTTTTTTTGAAATGACTACATAGTGGGATTCCAGTTATGTAAAATTATGCAAATATAAACTAATCTATAGTGACAGACAGCCAATCAGTGGTTGCCTGGAGTAGGAGGGAAGAATTACAAAGGGACATAAAGTAACTTTTGGAACTAAGGGGGATGCTCAATATCTTGACTGTGGTAGTGTTTTTTTTTTTTAAACATTTTTTATTGATTTATAATCATTTTACAATGTTGTGTCAAATTCCAGTGTTCAGCACAATTTTTCAGTTATTCATGGACATATACACACTCATTGTCACATTTTTTTCTCTGTGAGTTATCATAACATTTTGTGTATATTTCCCTGTGCTATACAGTGTAGTCTATTCTACAATTTTGAAATCCCAATCTATCCCTTCCCACCCTCCACCCCCCTGGTAACCACAAGTCTGTATTCTCTGTCTGTGAGTCTATTTCTGTCCTTTATTTACGCTTTGTTTTTGTTTGTTTGTTTGTTTTTGTTTTTGTTTTTTAGATTCCACATATGAGTGATCTCATATGGTATTTTTCTTTCTCTTTCTGGCTTCCTTCACTTAGAATGACATTCTCCAGGAGCATCCATGTTGCTGCAAATGGCATTATGTTGTCAGTTTTTATGGCTGAGTAGTATTCCATTGTATAAATATACCACCTCTTCTTTATCCAGTCACCTGTTGATGGACATTTAGGCTGTTTCCATGTTTTGGCTATTGTAAATAGTGCTGCTATGAACATTGCGGTGCAGGTGTCATCCTGAAGTAGATTTCCTTCTGGATACAAGCCCAGGAGTGGGATTCCTGGGTCATATGGTAAGTCTATTCCTAGTCTTTTGAGGAATCTCCACACTGTTTTCCATAGTGGCTGCACCAAACTGCATTCCCACCAGCAGTGTAGGAGGGTTCCCCTTTCTCCACAGCCTCTCCAGCGTTTGTCATTTGTGGATTTTTGAATGACGGCCATTCTGACTGGTGTGAGGTGATACCTCATTGTAGTTTTGATTTGCATTTCTCTGATAATTAGTGATATTGAGCATTTTTTCATGTGCTTTTTGATCATTTGTATGTCTTCCTTGGAGAATTGCTTGTTTAGGTCTTCTGCCCATTTTTGGATTGGGTTGTTTATTTTTTTCTTATTGAGTCGTATGAGCTGCTTATATATTCTGGAGATCAAGCCTTTGTCGGTTTCACTTGCAAAAATTTTCTCCCATTCCGTAGGTTGTCTTCTTGTTTTATTTCTGGTTTCCTTTGCTGTGCAGAAGCTTGTAAGTTTCATTAGGTCCCATTTGTTTATTCTTGCTTTTACTTCTTCTAGGAGAAAATTTTTGAGATGTATGTCAGATAATGTTTTGCCTATGTTTTCCTCTAGGAGGTTTATTGTATCTTGTCTCATGTTTAAGTCTTTAATCCATTTTGAGTTGATTTTTGTATATGGTGTAAGGGAGTGTTCTAGCTTCATTGTTTTACATGCTGCTGTCCAGTTTTCCCAACACCATTTGCTGAAGAGACTGTCTTTATTCCAATGTATATTCTTGCCTCCTTTGTCAAAGATGAGTTGACCAAAAGTTTGTGGGTTCATTTCTGGGCTCTCTATTCTGTTCCATTGGTCTGTATGTCTGTTTTGGTACCAATACCATGCTGTCTTGATGACTGTAGCTCTACAGTATTGCCTGAAGTCTGGGAGAGTTATTCCTCCAGCCTCTTTCTTTCTCTTCAGTAATGCTTTGGCAATTCTAGGTCTTTGATGGTTCCATATGAATTTTATTATGATTTGTTCTAGTTCTGTGAAATATGTCCTGGGTAATTGGATAGGGATTGCATTAAATCTGTAGATTGCCTTGGGCAGTGTGACCATTTTAACAATATTGATTCTTCCAATCCAAGAGCATGGGATATCTTTCCATTTTTTAAAGTCTTCTTTAATTTCCTTCATCAATGGTTTATAGTTTTCTGTGTATAATTCTTTCACCTCCTTGGTTAGATTTATTCCCAGATATTTTATTACTTTGGGTGCTATTTTAAAGGGGATTGTTTCTTTACTTTCTTCTTCTGTTGATTTATCGTTAGTGTAAAGAAATGCAACTGATTTTTGAACGTTAATTTTGTAACCTGCTACCTTGCTGAATTCTTCAATCAGCTCTAGTAGCTTTTGTGTGGACCTTTTAGGGTTTTCTATATATAGTAACATGTCATCAGCATATAATGACACTTTTACCTCTTCTTTTCCAATTTGGATCCCTTTTATTTCTTTCTCTTGCCTGACTGCTGTGGCTAGGACTTCCAGGACTATGTTGAATAGGAGTGGTGATAGTAGGCATCCTTGTCTTGTCCCAGATTTTAGTGGGAAGCTTTTGAGTTTTTCACCGTTGAGTACTATGCTGGCTGTAGGTTTGTCATATATAGCTTTTATGATGTTGAGATATGTTCCCTCTATACTCACTTTGGCGAGAGTTTTTATCATAAATGGGTGTTGAATTTTATCAAATGCTTTTTCTGCATCGATGGAGATGATCATGTGGTTTTTGTCCTTTCTCTTGTTGATGTGATGTATTACACTGATTGATTTGCGTATGTTGAACCAGCCTTGTGTCCCTGGGATGAACCCCACTTGGTCATGATGTATAATCTTTTTTATGTGTTGTTGGATTCTATTTGCTAAAATGTTGGTGAGGATTTTGGCGTCTATGTTCATCAGTGATATTGGCCTATAATTCTCTTTTTTTGTAGTGTCTTTGCCTGGTTTTGGTATCAGGGTGATGGTGGCTTCATAGAATGAGTTTGGGAGTATTCCCTCCTTTTCAATCATCTGGAAGAGTTTGAGAAGGACTGGTATGAGTTCTTCTTTGTATGTTTGGTAGAATTCCCCAGTGAAGCCGTCCGGTCCTGGACATTTATTTGTAGGGAGGTTTTTAATTGCTATTTCTATTTCCTTTCTAATGATCGGATTGTTCAAGTGTTCAGATTCTTCTTGATTCAGTTTTGGTGGACAGTATGTTTCCAGAAACTTGTCCATCTCCTCTAGGTTATCCAGTTTGGTTCCATATAGTTTTTCATAATATTCTCGTATGATATTCTGTATTTCTATTTTGTTTGTTGTAATTTCTCCATTTTCCTTTGTTATTTTGCTAATTTGTGCTCTCTCTTTTTTCTTCTTTGTGAGTTTGGCCAGAGGTTTGTCGATTTTATTTACTTTTTCAAAAAACCAGCTTTTGGTTTGGTTGATTTTTTCTATGGTCTTGTTAATCTCTATTGTATTAATTCCTCTCTGATCTTTATTATTTCCTTCCTTCTGCTGCTTTTTGGGGCTTTTTGTTCTTCTTTTTCTAATTCATTCAGGTTAAATTGTTTATTTGAGATTGTTCTTCTTTTTTGAGGAAGGCCTGTATCGCTATAAACTTCCCTCTTAGCACTGCCTTTGCTGTGTCCCATAGGTTTTGAGTGGTTGTGCTTTCATTATCATTTGTCTCAAGGTATTTTTTAATTTCAGCTTTGATTTCCTCATTGATCCATTGTTTTTTCAATAACATATTGTTTAATCTCCATGCTTTCCTTTTTTTCTCCTTTGTTTCTCTGTTGTTGATTCCCAGTTTCATGGCATTGTGGTCAGTAAAGATGCTTGAGATAATTTCTATCTTCTTAAAATTGTTGAGGTTTCTTTTGTGCCCAAGTACATGATCGATCCTGGAAAATGTTCCATGTGCACTTGAAAAGAATGTATATCCTATTTTGGGGGGGTGTAATGCTCTGAAAATATCCACCAAATCTAGTTTTTCTATTGTAGTATTTAATTTCTCTGTTGCCTTGTTTATTTTCTGTCTGGAAGATCTGTCTAGTGACGTTAATGCAGTGTTAAAATCTCCAACTATGATTGTATTCCCATCAATATCCCCCTTTATCTTTGTTAGTAATTCTTGTATGTACTTAGGTGCTCCTATATTGGGTGCATATATATTAACGAGTGTAATATCCTCATCATGTATCACTCCTTTAATCATTATAAAATGTCCTTCTTTATTTTTCTTTATGGCCTTTGTTTTAAAGTCTATTTTGTCTGAAATCAGTACTGCAACACCTGCTTTTTTGGCTTTTCCATTTGCATGGAATATCCTTTTCCATCCTTTCACTCTCTATCTATATGTGTCCTTGTCCCTAAAGTGGGTCTCTTGTATGCAGCATATTGAAGGTTCTTGCTTTATTATCCAGTCTGCCACTCTGTGTCTTTTGACTGGAGCATTTAGTCCATTAACATTTACAGTAATTAATGATAGATGTGTGTTTATTGCCATTTTGAACTTATCTTTGCAGTTGAATTGGTATATCCTCTTTGTTCCTTTCTTCTTCCTTTTGTGGTTTGGTAATTTTCCTTTGTATTATCATGGATTTTATTTAATTTTTGTGACTCCTTTGTAAATTTTTGGCTTGTGGTTACCCTTTTTTGTAAATCTATCAACCCATTACTGTAACTGTTTTTATTAAACTGATAGTAACATGATCTCAAACCCATCCTACTGTTAAAAAAATTTAAAAATGAAAGAAAAAAAATTCTATATTTCCCTGCCTCCCTCTCCCACTCTCAGTGATTTGTATGTCTTCTTTTATAATTTCATGTTTACTTTATTTGTAATTCATGAGTTATCACCTTTCCAGTTGTGTGTTTCTCATTTCTATAGCATCCTGCTGCTTTTCTATTTAGAATAGCCCTTTCAATATTTCTTTTAGCATGGGTTTAGTGTTGCTAAACTCCTGCAGCTTTTTTTTGTCTATGAAACTCTTTATTTCTCCTTCTATCCTCAAGGATAGCCTTGCTGGATAAAGGATCCTAGGCTGCATCTTTTTTTCATTCAGGGCTTTGAATATATCTTGCCACTCCCTTCTGGCCTGTAGTGTTTGTGTAGAGAAATCAGCTGAGAGCCTTATGGGGGTTCCCTTGTAACTTACTCTTTGCTTTTCTCTTGCTGCCTTTAGAATCATTTCTTTATCCTTGACTCTGGCCATCTTGATTATGATGTGTCTTGGTGTGGGTCTATTTGGGTTCTTCCTGTTTGGGACCCTCTGAGCTTCCTGTACTTGGATATCTGATTCCTTCTTTAAGTTTGGGAAGTTTTCAGTCATGATTTCTTCAAAAACCTTTTCAATCCCCTTTGATCTTTCTTCTCCTTCTGGGACCCCTATTATGCGAAGATTGGGACGCTTTATATTATCCCATAGGTCCCTTATGCTATTTTCATTATTTTTTATTTGCTTATCTTGTAGTTCTTCTGAATGGGTGCTTTCTATTGCCCTTTCTTCTAGATCTCTAATTCGTTCCTCTGCATTATCTAGTTGGCTTTGCACAGCTATTAAATCATTCCTCATCTCTGTCAATGAGTTTACCCATTCTACTTGGCTCTTCTTTATAGCTTCAATTTCACTTTTGACATATTTTATATCTGTAAACACTATCTCTTTTAATTCCTTCAGCAATTCGATCACTCCTTTTTTGAAATCTTGATCTAGTAGGCTATCGATGTCTATTTCGTTGATCTTTCTTTCAGGGGATTTCTCTTGTTCTTTTAATTGGGAAAGGTTTTTCTGCTTCTTCATCTTGCTCATACCTCTCTGGCACTGTGGTTTATGGAGTGTCAGTTGTTTATTTTGGTCCTTAAGGAGTTTATCTATCTAATGCCTATTTAGGAATAGAACTTAGGAAAAAAAGAAAAAAAAATGAGAGAGAAAGAATTTTAAAAGAAGGGAGAAAGAGGGTTTGAAAACAGTGTATAATGAATAATAGAAGAGTGAGTTGAAGCAGAGTATTAATCGGGTTGAGACGTCCTTTTAAAACCTTTACAAAAAAAAGGGGGGGGGGATGAATAGATGTATTTGAAACCTGTGTCTAATCAATAGAAGGACATCAAAACCCAAGAGAAATAGAAATGAATTAAGAAGTAAAGATTAAGAGAGTAATAGAAAATAGAACAGGTAAAAACAGATTTTAAAAAAAGGGGGGGGGTTGTCGGTGTTCTCCTGGAGCCTGTGTGCTTTTAATGTGAAGTCTTTCTGTCTTCGTCCTGTTTTGGAAGCTCAGCTTGCTGTTTTCAGAGGCCCTCCGTTGGCGCCCTCTTCTGTGCTGCTCCCAGCACCTGTCGGCAAGCAGAGCGCGCCTCCTCCTAACACTGGGTCAGGTGCAGCTCTCTGCTGTGGGCGGGCGGGTCGCTGCCCCTCCGGATGCCGCAGTCAGATGTTGCAGACTGGCCGGGTAGGAGGGCGGGTCGTGCCCCCTCCCAGCACCTCGGTCAGGGGCTGTGTTCCTGCCCGAAAGGCGGGGGGCCGCTCTCGCTCTACCTGCGTCGCCGCCGGTAGCTCCGCTGCTCTGTGCGGCTGCGCGCTCCGCCCTGGTCGGCGCTCCGCGGGTGGGCTCGGGGAAGACCGAGGGACAGCCCTGTCCCTGCTCCGAGCCAGAACCCAGCTCCTTGTTTGTCTTTGTGGAGCAAGTTCTCTGAGGGACCAGGATGGAAGGATCCTGTCTGCCCCGGGCTGCAGGCCAGTCTCAGTCTGGCCTTTGAGGCTGCTGAGCCCTTCGGTGCGGATGCAGGTTTCGCCCCCGCCCCCGCCCCCGCCCCCGCCCGAGTGCTCAGCGCGGAGGATATGGCGGCTGTGCCTGAGCCCCGCCTCTCTTCCCCCGAAAACTTTCCGCGGGTTTTCAGAGATGGGGGTGCGCACCCTTCCCCCGAGAGCACATCAACCTTGCTGTTTTATGGAGGGCCCAGGTTGTTCTGCCCTGTGCACCCACAGCCACGGCGCGCAGCCCCTTGTAGTCCCCCAGGGTTGCCTCCGTGCAGCCGCCCCCGTCCTCCGCCCGGCTTGGGCAGCCTGGCCCTGCCCGCCGCTGCCGGCCCGCGTCTCAGGCTGGGTGTCGGGGGGACGCTCTGTGCCCGTTTAACATAGTTCTGTCAGACAAGGGCTGCTCTGTACAGATCCGAGCCTCGGAGGCTCCCCCTCTGTCCCGCTGGCCTCTCAGTTGGAGAGGGGAGACCCAGCGAGCGAGCGCCAGTCCTCCTTTGCTGCTCCCTCCCCGCGGGACCCGTCCCGCGCTGCTTTGCCTTTTGTGCTTTCTTTTTTCTTTTTCTCCTACCAGATTTTTGGCGTCTTTATCTTTTGAAGAGGGCGATGTTCTGTCGGAGTTCCACAGGTGCTCTGGTCGGCTGAGTGGGTCTGTAGATGTGGGTCTTGGTGTATTTGTGGGAGAGGGTGACCTGCGAGCGTCCTTCTACTCCGCCATCTTCTCCCGGAAGCCCCTGTGGTAGTGTTTAATGGATACAAACATGTCAAAGTTTTTCAAACTGCATGCTGTCGATATATAGAGTTTATTATATGTGAATTACAAATCAATAATGCTGTAAAAAAGGCAATTTCGAAGGATAATATAGCATCATTTAAATAGGAGGAAATAAATTAGTCTATGTGAAATCACATGTAATTAGGTAACCAAATTGCTTCTCTGCCATGCGAAAGTGACAAAATTAAAAGTATTGCTTTCCTTAAGCAATTCACTTAGAACCCTACCAGAGTCAAATTTTTGAGTCTGCACTTTGCTTAAAGGAAAACAAAATAAGGATTAATCATGCAATTTTTAGCTTAAGGTTGAGCCGATGAGTTTAATTTCCCAATTTATTTTTTTGGGAAACATGATTTGCATATATAAATACATATGCGGTTGTATTTTTAATATTGCCTTTAGTGTTATTTATACAGAGATAACAAGAGATGCGTTATTCACTTCTAACGCACCCGGCAGTCCCTGGGTGGCACCAGCTCTGGTGTCTGGTGGTACCCGTGTTAGACTCGGGGTGGGGAGGATTTATGGTAGGAAAGTCTCATTACTGGCTTTGTGTGGATTCTGTTAATCTGGAGTTTTTCTGTGAAACAAAAATGATTTAGGTTTACTTTGACAACATCAGTACAGACGTTTAATCACTATTATCTTACCACGATGTTGTAAATTGGGGGCAGTACATACATAGAGGCAAACCACGTTTACCCGACTTATATTCATAGCAGACATCACTAGTCGATCATGACTCTCTGACCCGGCTCTGCTCTCTGAATCCCTCTCATCACGTGAAAACAAACACCACCTACAGGGGAGTGTGCATGGCAGCCGAGACCAGTTTGCTATTTCACCTCTAGAGAATTCTGCAGGCGTCAACTGCTCTGCTCTTGTGCAGCCTGGGGTAAGATGTGTAACAGCTGCCAAATATTAGGACACTTGTTAAGTGTGACAATGGCGATGCATTTCCCATTACGTAAATGCCTATTTTCATACAAACGTTCATTAGAGAAAATTGGGAAGACAGCCCACAATTACAGAGTAAAGTCATTATTGTACAGAATCCCTCCACCAAGATAAAAACATCAGTGTTATCTTTAAGTGATCTTTTTGAGATTGTATATATGATGTAATATCATATATTATATAATATCATATATTATATCATATATCATAGCATATATCATATATATTATATCAGATATCATATATCATATATAATATAATATCATATATATTATATCATATATTATATCATATATTATATCATATATTATATCATATATATCATGTATTTATATCATATATATATAATTTCTGGAGATCTCCTTTGGGTTTTTCTCTCCATATCTCTACTGAAACTCACACTTTCCACACAGAAGCTCAGGAGGACAGGAGACTTTCAGTGCGTGGATGTTGGGGAAAGGCAACAGAACCAGTTTGCACTGGCTGCTGCTTCTGCTTGGATCAAATCAGACTCCCCGTGTGTGCAGAGATGGGGGACAGACAGTGGCGTGAGTTTTGGAGTCAGGGCAGGACTTACATCCTAGCTCTGGCAGAAAGAGCGTCTGCTGTCTCAGACGACTCGAGGGCCAGGTGTCTCAGCCAGCTCTCCGATCCTTAGACACAGACTCAGAGAAGGAATGAAGGCGACCCTGGGCGGGCTGGGGTGGATTTCCTGCCGTCCTGGATGACTCGGGGCTCAGGAGAGGAATGAAGGTGAAACGTAGAACAAAAATGATGATTTGGGGGGAAATTCTCCCAAACCTGAATTTGTAAACTAAGATCCAAACCCACCATCCAAGTGGGATCCTGAAATAGCATCCATGACCTTGAAAAGAAACAAACAAACAAAAAAACCCATAAAACCAACAAAAATAAAACTGAAGTATCATTGACTTAATGTGGTTTATTTCTTGATTTTTTGTTTTTAAATTAATTTTTATGCTTTTATTCTTTTTAATTTTACTGATGTGCTTTTATGGTCCTTCTTTTCTTGAGTATCTGAAATAAGCCCCACCCACCCACTGCTGGGTTACTGGCACCTCGAGCTCTGGGAGAAATGGGAGAGCTGATTATTTGTTAGCAGGAGGTAAAATGTGACTGTCAACAAAATAAAAAAGAACCTCCACGTGGAACCAAATCCTTCCTTTCATGGCCGCCTTTCTTTATGTCTCCTGGGTCATTTCGTAGGAACCTCGTTGATTGCCTTCAGCCCCAAGGCTCCCAACACCTTCCTGTAAAACATACTCCAAGGCAGGGGTTAAGTGAAGGCGGTATGACTGCGTTTTTTTTATTATTGCTATGATTGTTGCTTCCATAAAGGCAGCCTAAGTACCCCGTTTGTTACAATTATAGTCTAGTAATAAAGGAGCATCCTAAGTGAAGCAAACACTATCGCCTGTCTAAGCTCAGATGGAATTTTATGTTAGAAATTAGCATCACCAGCCTTTATCCCGAATTGAGCTGTAAAAGAGCCAGACATTCAAGGACCAAATCCCGGCATTTATCACTGCACACTACTTTGTTCTTTTTTCTGAAAAAACAAACAAACAAATGTTTCTAACGCCTGTAATAAGGCTCCAAATTCCCAGTTTTATACAAATGGTCCTCTCAAAAGTTATTGCAGGTGAGAACTTACCAGCCAAATTCAGTGGTTCAGTGTCTCTACAATAATCAAAGTTTTCTAGACACGATTACTCGCGTCTTCGCACGCCAGCATGACGGGGATTCGAGTGTGCAAGCCTGTGGCTGTGAACGGAGAGAACCAAGAATAGAATATATTCCTTTGACTCTAAACTGCCCCCTGTTTTCATAGTAATTTAGTGACACCTTTTCAGGAATAGATACATACCCTCCTGTAATGAAAACAGTATTAACCTTCTATCCAGTAGCATATCTCCATCCCTGAAAAGCTGCTGCTGCTTCAGTGACGTGTTAATTTTCTGACACCTTTTCTGCACCTGAGAATCCTGCAGGTGACCCCAGATTGAGTTTCAAAGATGGACCAGACACCGGTGATTGGACTCAACCATCCGCCCACCCCTGGATGCTCCATTTCGTCTGCATTTCAAAGAGGACGATTCAGAGGCCGGGACACATTAATTAACTTTTTCAAAATCAAACATCTGGTGGACCGTGGAGACAAAGGCATCGAGGAGCTTGGAGAACGACACCTGGTCTAATTTCTGTGACTCGTCATTTTACACCTGAGATCCACGTGCGACCTTTGTCCCTGGCCCTCGTGTCCTGAGAAAACTCTTACAGGTGCAGAACCAGCAAGCCCCCGAAGTCTGGGACTCTGCGGAAGTGACCCCCGTGTGATGCACAGTCTACGTTCCCCACCCCCCCAACCAGGGTCTTTTCTATAATTCGCCATGTAACTAATTATTTGAAAACCAGCAAGTGCTCCTCAAAGCCTCGAGGGAAGTAAACAAACCGTAATAATGGATTTATTAGTTTAATGAGTTAATTCTCTCGCACGTTCCATCGGGCAGCTAGGAAGCCAAATGAAGCTAATTATGTGGGGTTGACAAATAAAAGGTCAAGATGGTCAATTAATTAAAAGGCCCCGAGGACGAGCAACTGGGGGTTTCCTTCATCTCGGAGGAGGAGGGAACAGGTGGGAGGCTCAGCCTCTTTCGCAGCCTGGCACCAGGGAGCTGCTGTGGGTGTTTTTTTTTAGCATTTTATATGTGTGTGTGTGTGTATATATATATATATATATGTAGAGAGAGAGGGAGATTGATATATATTGGTTGCGTGATTGATTGATTGAAGTAGAGTCGGTTCACGATGTTGTGCTCATTTGTGGTGCACACATAGCGGTTCAGTTATACATAAATACATATTGGGGTTAGCAGATAATACACTGCTGTATGTAAAACAGATAAACAGCAAGCCCTACTCTACAGCACAGGGAGCTAGATTCAATACCTCGGAGTATCCTATAATGGAAAAGAATACGAAAAGGAATGTATATACGGATCAGTGTTTTAAGGAAAATGCTCTTCCTGTGTTCTGTCTACTCACAGAATCCTCTGTTCTGTTTCTAAGACTTCTGATCACCAAATGTTGACACTGAGCAGGACCCTGCGGGGCCTTTCCGAGGAACAGACCCCACCCCAGGTCCCCGGAAGGCCCCAGAAGGTCCTGCTCGGTTGCAGAATGGTTCAGTCACGCGGAGTCCTTTGCTCCGTTGCCCTCAATCAGTCGCTTAGTCACTAAGCTTCACTAACTTCGACAGACTAAGGCCCTTTCCTTCCCGGCATGTCTAAAGGGATCACACAGTGCTTCGGAATAGGGAAGCCAACAGTATGTGTGTGCGTGTTACTTAAAGGAACAAATTAAATGGCTGGAATTCATCAGTGAGCAATGTTGTTAGTATCCATTGGGAGAAAAAAATCTTACCCACGCTGAGCAAAACTCCTCTTTCCTTAATACACATCGCTGCGTGTTTCAAACTGGTGACATCAATTAAACCCAGGGTTCTCTCTGAACTAATGCTGGGGTGTCTTCATCCTTTCGGTTTCCATCCAGATCGAAAGTCTCAGCCTCCCTTGATTAGTGGCAGTGGGTCAGCTGACTTGCACAAAACTCACGGTCCCTTCTAATGAGCTGCTCCAAACGTATTCTGCTTGGGTTTTTCAACCCGGTCACAGGAAGGAAGATGAGAATTGCTTTCAAGCAGCCACTTTAGAAAGGCCAGGACTTAAACAAAGTGACGCCTTGATACCCTCCTTTGTTCCGTGCTGGAGGTGGGAATGGTCGGTTCGTGGAGACTGTCCGATTTTACTAACACTTCTCTTCTCTCTGATGCTTCAGAGATTCTGGGGCAGGGCCGGTGGGGAGGGGACTGGAGAGGAGGTTCTCCCAATGTCTCTCTCTCCTTCTTTCTTTCTGCAGGGGAGCAAAATTTACCACCCCCAAAATGTCTCTTTGGCTTGTGGATTATTTTGAGCTGAAAACTATCAAAACCCAAAAGACTCAGGAAGACCTTTGACCTTCCCCCTAGCTGCCTAAAAGAGTGCAGACAGGGACCTACTCTAAACAGGGAGATATCTTAATAGATAATTACAGTATGAACTCAGTGTGTAGATGGGAGGGAACCTGCAAAACCTGTTTATGAAAGTTCCTCTCTGTGTCCCATGTGAGTTATAATGCTGCGCTTGCTGTAAGTCATTAAAATGTGGGTGCGGGGCGATTTGTTGTACAGCAAAACCTCGCTTGTCCTGACTAACAGAATGGATGAACATGCAGAAGAATGGCTGTCATTCTGCCACGGCTAACACTTCGTCCTGTGTGTTTATAGAGCTGTTTCCTCTCCTCTAACTGTGCATTCCGTGGATGAAGAATGTCTCAGCTGTATCAGGAAACAAAGGATGCTGTGGCCACTGCAGCCCTCTCCCCCTTCTCCGACTAAGCACCCCGAGGGGATTCAGGATGGAGGAAACAGAATACTGGCCGTAGATAGTTAAGGTGCAGATCAAAGGAATGATTTGAACAAGTCCAGAGTCTTGCATCTTCCCATACATAGGAAGCCCTAAATTCATTGACGTTAACTTGAGATGTCTTTCTTCTTTCATAAACAGTAATCTTTAGATAATCTGACTACTTGGGGGTTTTGTTTTGTTTTTGTTTATGTTTTTCAAAATGTCCTACATCTCCTGGCTCCTCCCTTACCTCTTCAGAGCCGTCCCTCAGAGTCATCTGAGAGGCTGCCTCTCAAGCTCAAGTTCTCTGCAAGGCCACTGAATAAAACGTAATTCTCAGCCTTTAGGTTGTGCATTTTTTTTCAGTCCACGACTTTATATACATACGTACATGTTCCACATCTATGCATATACACGTATGTCCATGAACGTGTATACGTGTGTATTTGTGTATTTACGTGTCTCGGATACACACATGCTGAGAGGGAGTTATGGATGTAACTGTAGGCGCAGCTGGACCACAGGTAGGAGGGCAGATGTGCAGACAGTTATGTAGGCAGATGTAGATGTCTTGTTCAATCCAGGTCCATCCACACACCTCACACCTACTGGCCCTCAACAAGTTCTTATAAAACAAACGCACGAGCGCTAGACTTCTAAGTTTGGAGAGCTGCTTATGTATTCATGAGTGTGAGCCCACTCCAGGGAAGGGAAAATATCTCTGTCTTTCTTTCCTGGCACATGGCCTGCTGACCCTGGAAACTTATTTGTGTTTGATGAATATTTATGAAAACTGCCACTTTAATTAAAATATAAAAGCCGCCAGCTAAATTAATTGGGCTGAAGCAAAAAAAAACCCACTTGCACTCTAGAAGATAACAAGTGAGGGGCAGCGGTTGACTTTGCTCAGAGCCACGGAAAAGAATTCAGGAGTTAAGAGCTGGGGAAGGGACACAGCGCAGAAGCATCTCTGAAGCAGCGGACTTGGAAAGTCTGCATAGGGACTCGCTGGCCTGAGTCTCCAGGGAATAGGGCTGGGTTCAAGCGGACATCCTGACAGGTCCCCTCTAAGTAGGCCACTATGTCGCCCAAAGGCCAGCGGCCACATCCTGAGGGCACACAGAGCACCTCCTCTGTTTTCACTCGATTCCCCACAAACCTGCAGGACACATGACCAGACCCCACAGTATTCAGTCATTGTGATCTCAGCACAGACCACATTTACCACCAACTGACCTCTCCAAACACCTGCTGCTGACGGGGAACAGGCGCAAGTATTCAGTAAGGACTGATGAGAAGGCGATGTGAGGGGCGGGGCACCGTTTTTCTCCAACCCCTTATGGTCGCTATGTTGATTTTCTTAAACTGTATTTTCTCACCAGGTTGCTTGGCCAGATCTCCTTCCATAAAGTTGCACGAAGCCCCTTGGTCCTGGGTGCTTAGGAGAGGACACCTGTCGCACAGAGCGTCCTGGATTTTCCCTCCTGGATCACAGCGCTGAGAAGGTAAAGTGACTTCGGGGTCCGCCTGATTTTCTGTCCAAATTTGCATCTCAAGATGGCGCGTTGGGTCAGTCCGCACCCTGCTGACCCGGGGAAAGCAAATCCATCCTCATTCCAGCCACCCCTCCGGGCCCCCCTTCCTGCGGCATTTCAGCAGGTGGGGGCGCTGGGCGGGGATGGGGCACTGAGACCTGTGTCAAGGACACCCTGGGTTTGCTCGCGGGGGCAGCACCATTGGAAAGGTCTCGTCTCTCATTTCAGTGAAGAAGAGCCTTTTGTAATGTGGCTCAGTTCTACTTTATTGAGTTTGAGGCTGCGTGTTCATAGAAAATTCATCCTTTTGTTGTAGTCTCTGAGGAGAATTAGAAGGCACGAAACCAAACGAGTGAATCATCACAATATTTTTAATTAAATATTACCAGGTGAAGACACTTGAGAAGATTTCCATTATTTAGAGACACAGACAGGCAAAGATTTCAATTATGTCTGACCGTATCTACTACTTTCAACATTGAAAAAGTGCCACGGAATAAAAAATGGAATGCACCCTACTGATGCGATTTTGAGAATAATTCATTCGCTTTTCATTCACTTGACTGTAATTGGTAGAAATTTAATGTGGGCAGTCAATTAGAAGCTTTTAAAGACTAAAACTTACGGGTAAGAAATCCTACCCGTGGTGGGTAAGTGTAGTTATTTCAGTCATCAGAGGAGAAAAGTAGTCTAAAGAAAATTAACGTTCAAAAATCAGTTGCATTTCTTTACACTAACGATAAATCAACAGAAGAAAGTAAAGAAACAATCCCCTTTAAAATAGCACCCAAAGTAATAAAATATCTGGGAATAAATCTAACCAAGGAGGTGAAAGAATTATACACAGAAAACTATAAACCATGGATGAAGGAAATTAAAGAAGACTTTAAAAAATGGAAAGATATCCCATGCTCTTGGATTGGAAGAATCAATATTGTTAAAATGGTCACACTGCCCAAGGCAATCTACAGATTTAATGCAATCCCTATCCAATTACCCAGGACATATTTCACAGAACTAGAACAAATCATAATAAAATTCATATGGAACCATCAAAGACCTAGAATTGCCAAAGCATTACTGAAGAGAAAGAAAGAGGCTGGAGGAATAACTCTCCCAGACTTCAGGCAATACTGTAGAGCTACAGTCATCAAGACAGCATGGTATTGGTACCAAAACAGACATACAGACCAATGGAACAGAATAGAGAGCCCAGAAATGAACCCACAAACTTTTGGTCAACTCATCTTTGACAAAGGAGGCAAGAATATACATTGGAATAAAGACAGTCTCTTCAGCAAATGGTGTTGGGAAAACTGGACAGCAGCATGTAAAACAATGAAGCTAGAACACTCCCTTACACCATATACAAAAATCAACTCAAAATGGATTAAAGACTTAAACATGAGACAAGATACAATAAACCTCCTAGAGGAAAACATAGGCAAAACATTATCTGACATACATCTCAAAAATTTTCTCCTAGAAGAAGTAAAAGCAAGAATAAACAAATGGGACCTAATGAAACTTACAAGCTTCTGCACAGCAAAGGAAACCAGAAATAAAACAAGAAGACAACCTACGGAATGGGAGAAAATTTTTGCAAGTGAAACCGACAAAGGCTTGATCTCCAGAATATATAAGCAGCTCATACGACTCAATAAGAAAAAAATAAACAACCCAATCCAAAAATGGGCAGAAGACCTAAACAAGCAATTCTCCAAGGAAGACATACAAATGATCAAAAAGCACATGAAAAAATGCTCAATATCACTAATTATCAGAGAAATGCAAATCAAAACTACAATGAGGTATCACCTCACACCAGTCAGAATGGCCGTCATTCAAAAATCCACAAATGACAAACGCTGGAGAGGCTGTGGAGAAAGGGGAACCCTCCTACACTGCTGGTGGGAATGCAGTTTGGTGCAGCCACTATGGAAAACAGTGTGGAGATTCCTCAAAAGACTAGGAATAGACTTACCATATGACCCAGGAATCCCACTCCTGGGCTTGTATCCAGATGGATCTACTTCAGGATGACACCTGCACCCCAATGTTCATAGCAGCACTATTTACAATAGCCAAAACATGGAAACAGCCTAAATGTCCATCAACAGGTGACTGGATAAAGAAGAAGTGGTATATTTATACAATGGAATAGTACTCAGCCATAAAAACTGACAACATAATGCCATTTGCAGCAACATGGATGCTCCTGGAGAATGTCATTCTAAGTGAAGGAAGCCAGAAAGAGAAAGAAAAATACCATATGAGATCGCTCATATGTGGAATCTAAAAAACAAAAACAAACAAACAAAAACAAAGCGTAAATAAAGGACAGAAATAGACTCACAGACAGAGAATACAGACTTGTGGTTACCAGGGGGGTGGAGGGTGGGAAGGGATAGACTGGGATTTCAAAATTGTAGAATAGACTACACTGTATAGCACAGGGAAATATACACAAAATGTTATGATAACTCACAGAGAAAAAAATGTGACAATGAGTGTGTATATGTCCATGAATAACTGAAAAATTGTGCTGAACACTGGAATTTGACACAACATTGTAAAATGATTATAAATCAATAAAAAATGTTAAAAAAAAAAAAAAAGACAACAAGACAGATGAGAAGGGACAACCACACCCACACCACGCCCTATTCAGACTCGCCAAAAAGTGGAAACAGCCCCAATGTCCATCAAGCGATGAATGGATAAGCAAAATGTCAGATGTCCCTCCAGGGGAATGTTATCTGGTGCTAAAAAGAAGTGTGGTACTGACCCCTGCAACAGCATAGAAGGACCTTACAACATCCCGGGACGTGAAAGAAGCCAGTCACGAAAGACCGCAGCCTGTATTATCCTGTTTACACAAAATGTCGAGGTTAGGCAGATCGCTAGCGGTAGAAAGTCGATTTATGTTTGCAGGGAACCAGAGGGACTCAGGGGGGACTCAGGAGGGACTGACAATGGGTATGAGATTTTCATTGGGGGGCTGAATATATTCTAAAAGTAGATTGTGGTCTTGGTTGCACAACTTCAAAAATATACTAAGAAACACTGAATTGTGTCCTTTAATTGGGTGAGTTGCATGGTGTATGCAGTCCGTCTCAATAAATCCGTTTACTTAAAAATGAAATGGAAGGTCATGGAATCACCACCCCCCAAAACACCACATGTAAATTTAGAAAAACTCATTTACCCTATTTTTTTTTTAGTAAAAAACAAATCAATTATATCTCTCTATTCATCTTCCAAAAGTAAAGCCTTGCTTGCTAGTGTATTTGGTTCTATGTGTATTTAAGTTTCTCCCTCTCTGTATATATATGTGGAAATATTTTATATATTTAATTTTTTAAGTTTAAAAACATATATTATATATATACATATATAGTATATGTAAATTGTATGGGTTTTTTTTCCTCTTGGCAAGGATGCCCTTAATGAAAAACTATCAGGAAATAGATGTCAGTGGGGTCCTTCTGGACCAACAGACTAGAGGGTGCTATGTCTTGCCTTTTGTTGTCAGCATTGCAATGGACACCTTATTCAGGGATTGGAAATACAGATGTCTACAGATATGAATGCCACCGCGTCTCTAAACGATCTGTTTCTCGGAGCTCCTGAAAATAACCCGACCATTTAAAAGCCCTTCAAGGGTTAAGAGCAAATGGATTCTGAACTTACAACCAAATTAAAATAATTTATTAATAATAGTGATAACAGCGTACTTACACAGCACTTAACATAAACCATAAGCAGTGGTATAAATACCTATTGCATTCTCAAAATAAACTCTATTAGCTTGATTCTATTATTATGTCTACTTAAGTGGAGATAATTTGCTTTAAATTAATTTTTGAAAATTAGAAGTATTAAATGTAATTGCCCTATTAGCTTAACAGAAAGATGTAAAAATATAATCCATTGTTTCTTTTAACTCAGTTAATTTGGGATTATATCAGTTGGGGTTTTTTCCATCACATTTTCTTTTAGGGCACATCTGATAAATACAGGCTTGAGCACACAGATGTTGGTTTTTTTAAAATCATTTAAAACCAACGGCTTATCTGCTCATTCAGTCTAATCAGAATGTGTGTTTGCATCTCCAGTTGGAATTTTCCATCGCCTACTCTTTGCTCTTAAGATCATTTATCTACTGTGTCTAGTAAACAGACTAATAAAAACCTTTAATTCTTTTTCTCTCTACTGATCTTAGCTGCCCTTTCCTCCATCAGTATTCATTCTGTGTGCACTCTGAGCCTGATGTCCCAGGTACATGACACTGGAGGGTCACATTACTTCTCAAAGGATTATTGAGATGATGATGGTGGTGATGATGGTGATGATGATGGTGTGATGGTGATGATGATGGTGGTGATGATGGTGATGATGATGGAGGTGATGATGATGGTGGTGATGGTGGTGGTGATGATGGTGGTGATGGTGGTGGTGGTGATGGTGGTGATGATGATAGTGGTGATGGTGGTGGTGATGTTGGTGGTGATGGTGATGATGGTGATTATAGTGACATCCTTGCACTCCATGCATGACACAAGTGCTCACAAATGCTCAGTTTCTCTCCTCAGTCTGTTTTTGCCTATAACATCTATTGCTGGGCACCAGGACGATGACTGTGCAATTTTAGGTCAACTTAAACTCTCACGACAACCCTATGAGCTAACTTCTAATCTTACCCTATTTCACAGGTGTAGACACTGAGGCACAGGGTAATTTTCCCAAGGTCATAAGGATACTGGATTGAGAAATCAGAATTTAAAACTGGCAGGGACTGTCTCCAAAGCCCAAGCTTTTAACCACTAAGTTTTTTTCCTTCCCTGTAACTCACACGAGTGATGCTGTGGCTGAGCTTCTCGGCTGCAAGTTCCCTTCGACCTTCCTGGAAGAGCACTTCTCGCGCTGCAGAGATGGGAAACATTAGTGAGTGTGCGATTTCCCAGCTTCCCTCGGGGTTGGCGTCGGCATATAACCCAACATGGTTCCTGGCTGTCAGCCCCTCAGCCCCTTGGAATTTCCTGAGTAGTAAGAGCAATGGGAGCATCTCTTGTTATAATATTTGGTTTTTCTCCTCGGTTCCTGAAATCCCTTCCGTGCCGTAAATGTGAACTGGCTCTTATTATTCATAATAAGCCCCTTTCAGTATCTACGGGGTTTATGTCACTGAGGTGACTTTCGAAATCCCTTGAAGATGGGGGCTGGTTGCCAAGGAAACCAAACACGAAGAGAGGGTTGGCACTTTCAGTCCCACCCCCTGACGTCCTGGGAAGGGGGCGGGGCTGGAGGTTGACTCAATCACCAATGCCCAATGATTTATTCACTCATACCTGCGTAATGAACCCTCTGTAAGAACCCAAAGGCATAGGGTTTGAAGAGCTTCCAGGTTGGGGAACCAGAATTTGTCCGCATACCACCATGCCGGGTCCCAAAACTCCACAAGGACAGAAGCTCCTTTGTTTTGGACCTCGCCCTGCGTATCTCTGTCTCTGGCTGTTGACTCCTAGCCTTTAATATCCTTTGTAATAAACCAGGAATCCAGTGAGCAGACTGAGTTCTGTGAGCCGTCCTGGCAGATGAGTTGCACCCAAGGGGTAGGGGTAGGATCCCCTGCCTTATAGACAGGTGACCTGGACTTGCAATGGTGCCTGAGGTGCGCTGGGGGTGTCTTGTAGGACTGAGCCCTTCCTGTGGCGCCATCTCCGGGTCAACAGCGTCAGAACTGAGCTGAACTGTGAGACACCCAGCTGGCGCGTAAGCATTGGGTTGGGTGTGTGGGGAAGGCCTCCGCGCACTGGAGCTGGTCGTCAGTGATGCTCTCTGCATAATCCTCCTGTCCTCTCCTCTGTCCAGTCCTGAAGCCCCTCACGCTTAACAGTCCAGGGGTCTAGTCCTAACCCTGACGGTCCCTCTACGCCCTGTGAGCACCGTATCATGTTTTTATCAACCCATCTTCAAATTTTCAAAATTTGTACCAGAGATTTCTTGCTTGGGGTGTCAGTTTTCTGCTCACCTCTCTTTGACCACAACAGGGACATAGATGTTCAACTGCAAACCACAGCAACACTCCTGTGAAAGTCAAGTGCAAGTTCTTTCCACCCTGTGCTAAGTGCTCTAAAGCCTTTGTTACGTATCAGTCAGCTCTATAAAGGTGTGAGATTTGCATCTGAATCCTTTCAGAGCTCTGAATCAAAGCAATGTGCATTTTACAATCTTTTAAATCACCCTGGACGTTGGCAAAAATCATGATTGTTCCAGCTCTAAACGGCTTCTCTGTAAATGGTTGGAACAAAACATAGTCGTACCACAGAATAAAATCAAAGTGCACATAATCCGGGGCGTTTGAGGCCATTTCTGTGGCAAGATGCAGGGAACAGCGTCAAATATCTCCTCTCGCAAGTCTGCACCGAAAACCTTGTTTGACTGAAAGCACGATTTCGTCTCCTCGCGTGCTCAGTCTTTTTTTTTCCGGTTGCTGAATTCGGCCATGTTTCCTATATGAATCCTCGCCCTAAATATTATGTGATCTGCAGACAAATCATTGATTTTTAATTATGTAAATGATCGCTAACACTTTCTGCACATTTCTTCCTCCATCTGCTCCCAAACTGGGTTCTTACCCCTTTGGAGTGGCCGCCCCTCTCTCCCCCCTCTTCTTCTCCAAGTCTGTGGAATCACACCTTTTGTCCTTTGCGTTAGCCCTTAAACGCGTTGGTCTTACCTTCTTGCGGTTTAGGGGGAGCTCTCACTTTGGGTGGAGCTGGATGAGTGGTACCACGAAAAAGGTCACGGGCCCCCATCCCTTCCCCGCCACGCACAGGCGGTGCGACCCGGTGCCGATGGTCCCGCTGCTGTGGGGCTTGGTGTCCGCATGTATAAAATGGGGCGTGGTGACTCATTGGTAGGGCTGTTGTGAAGATCAGTTAAAACAAATTCCAGTTGTACGTGGAAGACACACACATTTATTCCGCTGGAGGAAGGGAGGCATGGACAGAGAGTGGACGTATCAACACGGTTCTATCAGAGGAAGGAAGGCAGAGGGATGCCTGGGGTGTGGGCGCAGGGAGGAAATCGGTGCGTGCAGAGGGCAGCCAGCTAGAGCTCGTCTGCTCTAGACTCTCAGGAAAGGTCTGGAAGGAGAGGTGCCGGCCCCTTGAGAGGAAGCGTGGAGCTAATGAGGAAGTGGGTTGGACGGTGAGGACCCGCATCCCTTCTGCTGTCCTCGTTACCTGGGAGCCTGCCCTCTGCCCCGGGGGAGGTGATGGGAGACGGACAGGGGAGCCTGGCTCGGGTGAGCTGGTCCCTGCCGCACGGGCTGGAGGGGCTTGGATGAAACAAGACATGAGCAAGCCTCCCGCAGATGGACTGGGAGGGTGAGAGGGCCTCTCTGCTCAAGACTGGCAGATGGGGCGGGATGTCCCTCCTTCGCCCACGAGCGCAGCTGTGTTGAGAGGCAGCTGGACTTGGAGACGAGCTGCCAGCGGAGGGCCTGGACTTGAATCTGCACTTCGCGGCTGCGAGACCCCAGGCCAGCCATTCAGCGTGTCTGCACCTCAGCTTCCTGGTCTGTAAACTGGCAGAACCCTCGTGCCAACTGCACAGGACTGTGGCGAGGGTGACAGGAGGCGATGGAGGGCGGAGGGCTTTAGAGCAGGGCTGCACAGAGGAGGTCCTGCTGAAGTGTCTGCAGCAAATCATCATGTTGTTTTCCAGGACACACACCGACACACACACACACTCCTCTAGAAATGTGTTTTCCATTTATATTTTCCTGATCATGACCTAAATTTTCTTGGCATTTCCCACGATGCCCCTAAATGGTCCTTAGATATTTTTCTGAGACTCCCCAAATCATTTCCTGATTTAAGTGGAAACAATGTGCACGTATGAATCGTAAGATTCCGCTTCTGTTCCTCCCATTCAGACTGTGAACGCTCCTCAGCTCAGCGCTCCCCCTTGACATTTGCAACTCGGAAGATTTAAGCATCGTCTGCAGACTTAAACGTTTCATTAAAAAAAAAAAAGATCTCTCTCCTCCAGACAATTTTAAATATTAAGTAATGCTAATCCAGAAGCAGATCGGACAGTGATTCATTACCCAGAGGTATTCTTTTTGCTTCCTGCTAAAAAAAAAAAACAATAATTATTTCCTGCTGACAAAATACTGTTTCTGATCCCAAGATCTCGAATGCGATGAGCATGTCTGGGTGTCAAACGTTGTCAGAGTGTTCTTGAATAAAAGCTAAATTAATGAGCTCATTTAACTCTATATTTTCTACCTGCTCTTGTCTGGAATAAATGGGCAATTTGCATGTGATATTTAATAAAAGCCAGTGTCCCCTTGTTGGTGTCTTGTCGTGAGTGGTACCATCTCAGCGTAACGAGTAGGGGCAGCTGGGTACATAGTTCATGGGCTCTCGCTGGGTTGAGGCGATCGGTAACCAGGGGGCAGAGGCACCCGAGACCCCCTTGATCAGTGTTTCTCTGGGGATGGAATCTCTTTGGAGGACGCATTTCTGCCTGGCTGTAATTTCAGCCCTGCTTCCCCTGATGTCCAGAAGCTGTAAATCATTCCAAGCCGCTGTACATCTATTTACAGGAACTGAGTGTCAACAGTGTGTAAGATGCTATTAGAGACTTTAAATGACCTCATTAAATCATGGAGGAAGCCTTAATCAGCGGCCCTCCTCCCCAGTTTACAGTTGAGGGTGTGATGATTCAGGACACCGAGGCTGGTTTTAGAGTCACACGTTAAGCCTCAGAGCTGGGATTGGAACCCAAGTCGATCTCATGATGAGGTCTTCACTCTCCCTCCACATCACTGTCATCACCTGATTCCTGCAGAAGTCGTGGGTCTCAGTGACGCTGTAAAATCCGCAAGATGCATCCACCTGCCAGCGGACTTCAGAGTTATTTCCATGTCTTGGCTACAGGCAAACACATGCAGTGGAATATTATTCAGCCTGGAAAAGGGAAATCTCACCATTTGTGACAACATGGATGGACCTGCGAGGCATTATGTTATGTGAAATAAGCTTTGTGGGGATTTTTTTCTAAATAAATGCCTTTGCCAAAATACAGTTTTATTTTGAAAGTCATTTGAAAGACAGTGGGTAAGGGAGGACACCTAAGATTGAACGGCTGTATAAATCAGACTCGTGGTCTTTCTAACCGATGGTCTTCATTGTGCCCCAAAGTTGCTTTCTTTAGCAATTCCTATTTGCAGATTCCTGGAGAAGGGATCTTTTCCCAGAAGCCATCTGCATTTTTATTTGTAGGGTAGAGCTTTATTTCCAAAAAAACAGTGTGCTACTTGGTGATGGGTAATTTTTTTTTAAATGTCAAGGGAGATCTAATTTGTTCATTCAAGTGAAGTGGGCTCCACCAGGGGCGAAGAGGAAAGGTTCTCTAGGATTTGCTTATCATTTGGCTGCAAACAGAAATCCACACGTGGAAACGGCCCCAGCACCTCCATCACAGCGCTCTCAAAGCCTCCTGGCTTCATTGGGCCAAACTGGGGCTGATTATTCACAAAGCAAAGTTGGCTTCCATGCTGGGGAGGAGCAAAGAAATTGCAGCTGCTGCCAGAGGAGGAGGCGTTGTCTGTGAGAAATCAGGACCCTTGGCTGCTCCCGTTCACAGCTAGGAAATCAGCCTCAGCGCTTGCCTTTGCTGATGTCCTGGCCGCGAGGCACGCCAGCGCGGAGCAGGGGAGCGGGCACACCTGCGGCCTCTCCCGGCCAGCGCACCCGGAGAGCGCCCGGCCAAGGGCATGGCGCGGACCTCCCTGAGGCGGGCAGCCCTTGGCTTGGCTTTCTCTGTAATTTTGGACGGTGTCCGCTTGTTTTACAGAATGATGGGGTTTGGCGTAATAAAGTCGGCTTGTATCAGTGACATGTGATTAAAAAGTGACAACTCTGAAACATACATCCCATAAACGGAATCCACCTACCCCTGGAGTTTGTCTGTTTTGTTTTTCCTGATCCCTGGTTCCAGCTCAGAGGTGTGAAGAAATACCAGTGCCTGGGACCCACCCCCGGAAGCACAGACTCAAGTTTTCCCGAACGAGACCCAGCCGTCCGGACCGTGAAACCACCACCGCCTAAGGCACAGAAGCCTTCCCGGGTGGGCCGAAGGCGCGGGCAGGGGTGAGACCCACAGGCCGGCTGCGGGGCCGCTTGCCCTGCGAGAGTCTTTGCGTGGATTAGCGTCTATGTCAGGGCAGTCTCAGGTCCCAGCGGGATGCGGAGGATTTCCCCCATGACAAAGTGTGCTGACAACGGCAGAAATCCTTAGGAAGGAAGGAAACAAACAAGCCTCCAGGTACTGGGTGCAGGTGTCGTCTGTCACTGACCAGCCAGCGTCCCACCTGGGCTGTGCTGCGTGGCCTCAGTTGTGCGTGCTCTCCTGTCCTTCACGCCTGGGAGCTGGGGGCTTGTGTACCGTCGGTGCTAAGGAATGGTTTCCAGGCACGGCCGCGGCCCGGGAGGGTGAGCTGTGACGCGGGGCTGAGTTTAACCAGGGGAAACATAAGATGCTTCGTGGGAAGGGCTGCCGTCCCCGTCGTGCACATGCCGCTGCCTCAGTCTGACGACCTCGCACAGGGATGCGGGGCAGAAATGGAGGTTGTGTTACCGTCTTTGAGATAAAATGATGAGTCATAGACTTTTAAATACCCACGTAGTGACGTTGGGGACTTGTCAAGTCTGCAAATGCCTCTAAGTTATGCATTTGGCTTCACGGCAGCTGGGTGCCTGAAGGCAAGAGTTCACCCTTTCTTTTTTTTTTAATTGAAGGATAGTTGGTTTACAAGATGATGTTAGTTTTAGGGTGTACAGCAAAGTGATTCAGTTACACGCGTGCGCGCGCGCGCGTGTGTGTGTATGTGTGTGTGTGTGTGTATGTTCTTTTTCAGATTCTTTTCCATTATGGGTTATATTGTACACAGTTCCCTGTGCTCTACAGAGGGACCTTGTAGTTTATTCATTTTTATAGACAGTAGTGTGTATCTGCTAATCCCAAACTCCTAGCTTTCCCTTCCCCACCACTTCTTTCCCCTTTGGAAACTGCAGTGTG
Source organism: Camelus bactrianus (assembly GCF_048773025.1). Taxonomy (NCBI): domain Eukaryota; kingdom Metazoa; phylum Chordata; class Mammalia; order Artiodactyla; family Camelidae; genus Camelus; species Camelus bactrianus. The sequence continues at coordinate 3,227,017 of NC_133570.1, read as the reverse complement.
TTTCTGGTTTGGAAATAAGTTCATTTGTGTCCTTTTTCTCTAGGTTCTACATATAAGAGGTATCATATGGTATTTTTTTCCGTCTGACGTACCTCACTTCACATGATCAGCTCTAGGTCCATCCATGTCGCTGCAAATGTCAGGATTTCATTCTGTCTAATGACTGAGTAGTGTTCCATCGTGTGTGTATGTATCACATCTGCTTTGTCCAGTCGTCTGTCAGTGGATGTTTAGGTGGCTTCCCTGTCTTGGCTCCTGCAAACAGCGCTGCTGTGAACATTGGGGTGCGTGAGTCCTTTCGAGCTACAGTTTTCTCCGGATACATGCCCAGGAGTGGGGTTGCTAGATCATAGGGTAAGCCTATTTTTAGTTTTTCAAGGAACCTCCATACTGTTCTCCACAGTGGCTGCACCCGTTTACATTCCCACCAGCAGTGCAGGAGGGCTCCCTGTTCTCCACAGCCTCTCCAGCATTTATTATTTGCAGACTTTTTAATGACGGCCATTCTGACAGGTGTGAGGTGATACCTCACTGTGGTTTTGACCTGCATTTCTCTGATGGTTAGCGATGTTGAGCATCTTTTCACGTGCCTGTTGGCCACCGGGATGTCTTCTTTGGAGAGATTCTATTTAGGTCTTCTGCCCACTCGTTTTTGTTTCTTTTTTATATTAAGCTGTATGAGTTATGTGTGTATTCTGGAAATTAATCCCTTGTCAGCCTCATCATTTGCGAATAAGAGTCCACTCTTCTTGCTCACTAAGCGTCTACTTAGAGTCGCTCGTGACTTTATAGAGTCCGAGTTGTTAGTGACCGACAATCCAGATTTACCTGGAAATGAAAGCTTTCCCAGGTTGCAGGCTTTCCAGTGCGAAGACCATGCCATTTACAGTCAAATCAGGATGGTTGGTGACCCTAACCCTGCAAATCATTTTCTTTAATAGGTAACCCCGCAAATGCACGTGAACCCTAAGTGTGTGCTCGCTGCCCCCGAACCTGTGAGTTGAAACTCTAAGACAGTTGTCTGTGGCAGCTTGCCCCCAAGCATTCTAGATTTGTCCAAATGATGCCAAAACACCTCGCTCCCTCTGCTCTGCACTTTTTCATGGTGGATCCTTTCATTTACTCTTTTAAGATCCTACTCAGAGCCAAAGAACCTATTCCATGTGTTTTAAAAACTGGCAAGAGGTGGGTGGTGTGGAGTCCATAGATGGCGTGCAGAGGCTGGCCCCAGAAAGTCTGGATGGACACCCTGCAGAAATATTCTCTGCAACTTCGCTAAGACCGATGAAGAGACACCTTTAGCTAGAAGTGTTAGCCTTTGGTTCCTTGTCCGGCACCTCTGAGCATCTGTGCATGAAGCAAACCTCATAAGAAAGCCATTAGGACTAAGTCGATCAACACTGCATCCATTATTCATCCATGATACCCACTGAAGTGAAGGATCTATCATTCTGACGGCTTAGTAGCGAGGGAGGGAGAACAACCAGGACCATTCTGGTGGGGTCTCGCGGCCGGGCTGGGCGACCTGCAGGTAGTCCTTACAAGGCGGGGAACGGGTCAGGGCTAGTTTGGGACGGGTGGGCACAGGAACGGCCAGGTCTTGCAGAGAGCCTTGACGGGAGAAAACGGTAAATCACGGAAAGCGGGCTGTTTTTGGTTTGTTTGCAGCTTTATTCCGACTCAGGTATTCCTTGGAGCGAGAAGACAAACCGTGTGTGCTTGCTTGCTCCGAGTAGAAAATGTGCCGAGCCTTGTTTAATGCACAAACAGGACGGTATCCTGGTTTTCGTTCTCAGATATTTTAATATTGATTTTGCGGGCTGTCATAGACCTCCTGTTTTGTTTTGTTTTTTTTTTTTTCCTCTGGCAGATTCTCTCTCTTGAGAAATATTAAGCCCCATCTTGGTGGGACCATTAACGTAGATAATGACGCCCGCCCCTGCAGGTGGGGAGGCTGATCTGGCTGAGCAAGTCAGACTCGGCCCGGAATTTGATTTGGAAGCAATATCCAAGGACGAAAAATGGCGGTGGGAGATTTTTCCAGTTGTTGAAGATTAACCGTTCATTCCTGCCACCTGCCTCCCCTGAAATGACCTTGTGCGTGGTGATTTTTGAGACTTTCCCTTCACACACTCTCCTATCATTTCAAATTTGTTCTTTTTTTTTTTTTTTTTTTGGAGTTGTCTCAGGGAGCCAGAATTTATCCCTGTTGGATTTAACGCCCCCCCCCAAAAAAAAGATGATTTGATGCATCTAACAATTATTTACAAAAATATTACTTTCTGCCCAGCCTGTACCTGGTCCCAATCCGTCACGCCAGTGAGTGAATGCCTCAGAAAACCAAGCTGGAGAATGATTTACCTAAACCATCTAAGCAACTTCCTTTCCCAGAGGCGGGAGAGAAGCTTCTTTTCATTCGGAAATATTTTTCTTTTCTGTTTTGTTTTCTTTGTTCAGCCCCCGGATTAAATGCCTGCCACGTGCCAGGCACTGCTTTAGGGACTGAGAATGCAGTCAACAGAACCCCTGCCGCCTTCATGGAGTGAGTGGTCCAGGGGCTGCAGACGGTGAACAGGGGGACATCGGACATGTCAAATAGCAATGGGAGGTAAAGAGAGAGAGAGAGAGTGGGATAAAGGTCGCCGGGCAGTGAGGCGGAGGGCCGCTGAGCTCCCAGCTTGGGCCAAGGATGACGTCGTGGAAGGGTGACTCTGAACAATGCTTTGGAGGTTGTGAAGGAGCCACCAGGCCCTCGGGGGTCAAGGCAGAGAGGACGGTGTGCCGAACAGCCCCGGGGCAAGGGCGTGACTGGCACGTTTGAGGGGCAGCAAGGCCAACGTGACTGGTAAGGGCTGAATTCAGAGAGGGGACACGCAGGTCTTCCAGCCCTGCCTGTCTGTGTAAGGACTTTGTCTTTTACTTGCAGCAAAATGCAGCCACTGCATGACATGGTGGATTTCCATTTAAAAAACCCCATTCATCTGGCTGCTGTATTATTAAAAGGCTGAAGCAGGGGCAAGGATTTTTAAAGAAAGGGAACTGCATACGAGACTGTATCATAAGCCAGGTGAGGGAGCGTGGTGGTGAGGACAGGAGGCGATAAGCGGCTGGAGGTGTCCAGAAGTTGTTAGGTTTGGAGTATGTTTTTGCAGAAAGACCCAGCAGGATTTGCTCCTGGGTTGGATGTGAAGTGGGAGAAACAGAGAGACGTCGAGGATGAGCCTGAGGTCTCTGCCCTGAGTCACAAGAAAGATGAAGACATTTGCTGGCATGGGGGGAATCAGTGTTGGGGTGGTTCAGTGCGGGGGGAAAGCTAGAACTCAGCTTGGACATGAAGTGCGAGACGTCTGCTCGCATCCAAGACCAAGATGTTCAGTAAACAGCTGGGTATGGAGTATGGAGTGCGCGGTCGAGACGTTAGCTGGGAATAAAAGAATCCGCTGGCAGCCAAAATAGGTGATTTGAAGCCCTGGTCCAAGGGTGGAGATCTGGGGCATCTCGATATGTCAGGGAACGTGAGATGCAGAAAACAAGACTAGGAAACTGAGAAGTGGGCAGTGAGTTAGAATCAAAGTGACTGATGCCCTTGAAACCACGCGATGGAGGTTTCTCAAGAAGGAGGAGCCACTGCCTGGGTTCAGTGTTGTTCAGAGGTCACGGCAATGCCATAGTAGCTTCTTCAGCCACGTGGCCACCCAAACAGACACCGTGGCCACCAGCGTGTGGAGAAAGTCTGATACGCGTGGGAAAACCAGTGGGGGGGGGGGGGGCGCACGTCCTTGGCTCCCCAACAACTAGCCAGGCCGCAGTGCTTATAACCGGCTCCCGGGACCTCAGTGGCATCAGCGCTGGGCTTTGCCTGGCTGAAACAGTGCTTTTCTTCTGAAACAAGTTCAGGAAAACACGGAGCTGAGCGTAGCCTTGAAGCTCTATGAGGTCCTCCGGGCAAGACCGGCAGCCTTCGTCAGGAAATGTCAGTGTGAGTCTCTGGCTCCTCCTGACAGTCCTCGGTTTACCAGATCGACCTCGGTCGTAATACCACTGTTCCAACAAAGTGCTCGTTTCCAAGAAAATAAAGAAATACGGCAGAATCCGGGGTGGCGGGGGGGGGGGGCAAACGAGGCTTCGGGCACCCAGCTCAGCCTTGGAAAACACTCCGCCCCTCAGGCGCTGTAATTTGTAAGCAAAACTGTGACCAAACAGGTTTTAAAACATGAGCAATAAAATTGCTTTAACTTTAGGAGAGGTTACAGTGTCATCATGACCGCTAACAACATTTACATTGCAAAAAAAAAAAAGTTTTTTTTTCCCCGGATGGAAACATTTCTAGCTAAGTATGCAGACGAAACACTAGAATTAGAAAATCAATCGTTCTGGGAGCCTTAATGGAGATGTGGATGGAGACTATGAGCAACAGGGCTGAGGACATTCAATGGGAGGCGGTTAACGCTGGTACCATTCGACCCCAGTGGCCAAAACCTAACTCCCTCCCTCCAGGTGCAACGCAGCAGCAAGTTCAAACACAGCCCCTGAAACATCGTTGCCGAAAGACATGAACTTGAACTGATCAAGCCTCCAAATTCTTCGGCGAATAGATGACAGGGAGGAAGGGGGGAAACTTACAGGTTACAAGACTCTTCCGAGACATGCCAACTAAATGCAAATGCAATGTGGTTCTTTTTGCTTTTGCTATTTTTTTGCATCCTGATTCAGACAAACCAGCTATAATAAAAGACATTTGGAGACAATCAGTAAATTTCAGAATACTGCCTGAATACTAGATAACATTAAAGAATTTCATTAATGTTAGAATCATAATAACATTGTAATTGTGCCCCCAAAAGTCATTATTTGTTAGCTTTTTATGCAAAGGCATTTGTTACTGAAAAACGATTGGTGTCTGTCATTTGTTTTGAAATACACCCGAAAAGAAAATGAGATTACTCACGAGCGGGTAATTGGTGCGATAATAAGCCTGTAGACATTCATCCCGTTTTCATCTCTACTTTTTATTATTTCCACCATAAAAAGTCTTAACATGCATAAAAAGAAAATCGTAAAATATTCTGTGTCCACGTCTAGTGCTCTCTAGCCTTACCTGGGTTTGTTTTTCTTCTAATCACTTTATTTCCCTCCTATAAAGTAAATTTTTTCCCCCTCCAGAACGTGAGCTCGTGGAGGTGGTCTTTATCTGATTTGTTGGTGGGTGGGTCGACCTCCGGTACCTAGAACAGGGTCCGGGGCATACTGGGAGCTTGATGAACGCCCTGATTGTTCAATGAGGTGATGATAAAATAAAACAAAATTAAATAAATCATAATAATAACAATGAAATAAAGTTAAAAAATAAGCGAGTGCTCTCGCTCGGTGGAACACGAGTCCGAGTCCGGGGGGGAGCAACGCTACACTTCACGCCTCCCTCGCAGACACTCACAAAGCGCGTGAACACGTCCGTGCCGCTTGGAAAGCTCGCCGTAAAGAATGTTGCTCATTTTTGAAGAATCCCCATATTTCATTATCACACGAACCCCTCCCAGGATTTGTCGCCACAGACGACCCTGCCGAGGACGCTGGCTGCCGGAGTGAAAGGGACACTGTGGGGAGTTACGCAGTGAGAACCAAGCTCGGAATGCACTTCAGTCTGGAAGGCGCAGGTGGAGAGGGGGCCAGGGACGGGGGACCACAGGAGCCCGAGCCTCGTTCTTTTCTCTCCACCCGCACATTTTGAGATGATTCAACCTCCACCTGCCTTCAGGAGCGAGGCGGAGGGGAGCTCAGGGCCGGAGCGGCGGCAAGGAGAATCCTCCCTGAAAAGCCACACTGACGCTTCGCGGGGAGGCTGGGGGGCAACCCACGTCGCCAAAGAGGCACCCTGACACCGCAGCCGCCCGCCGGGGCGTGGGTTCGCAGCACGCTTTCGGGTCGCCACCCGGGCCGGCAGCGTGTCTCCGAAGCTCACCCCAGGACGGTGCGATCAGAAGCCTCTCGCGTTTCTGCCTCACTTAGAAATACCTAAAAATGTTTCCAGAAATGGCTGATTTGGAATTTTTTCTGTTCCCCAGCCTCCAACTGTGTCGAAGCCACTTACCCTTCAGCGTGTAGAGAACTCAGCTGGCGGGGGGGGGGGGGGGAGCCAGAAGAGGAAAAACAAAAGTGTGTGTGTGTGTGTAAGCATATATAAAGAATATATATCTAATCTAATATATATTAGATATATAATATAATATATAATATACCATTATATAATCTAACATATATAATATTGTATATAATCTAATATATAATATATATTCTTCATATATATAATAATGTATATTAGAATATTGAAGACTTTTTATTTTTATTTTTTACTTTTTATTTTTTTAATAGAGGTATTGGGGATTGAACCCAGGACCGTGTGCGTGCTAAGCACGTGCTCTACCACTGAGCTCTACCCACCCCCGAAAAAAGTATATTTTTTAAAAAAATCCGAACCTGATAAGAGCAGAAAGCGAAGTCCTTCACAACTGGACTAGCCTAGTCCCGCTGAAAACACCGTGATTTGAACAAATTCAGTACATTCTCCACTGCTGCCTGTTTTAAAACAGGTCTGAAGGTGAACTGAGCTCAGTGAACCATAAAAATCTAAATCCCCACTGCTGAGGAAATTAAACAGAAGGGCCCTAAGGCACGAAGCGAAGGCGAGCGTTTTTACGGTGGGTGAGGAAGGACTGGGGAAAGCCACGCCAGCACCCATCGTCCCCGCCACGGAGCAGAGCGCACTTTCCGTTTGAAGGAGCTGGGGTGAGCGGTGCAACTTACAACGTGAGGGGGAGCTACCAGGCTCCCCTCAAACCATCTTCTCTCAGCTTGTAGGACGCCCGCCTTCCCAGAGGGCGCGCACCCCCCCTGAGCAAGGACATGTGGCGGTAAAGACAGGATGCCCTGCCCCCCCCCCCAGCCCCCCAGCATCGCTCGTCAAGCACCGGACGTCCTCGGGTCACCTTTACAGCCTAGACGACTTCCAGCCTGGACCATTCGTAGGAGCGCAATTTTTCTTCCCGGGAAGTAAACCTAATTGATCTATTTTCCAGTGTGTCACCTCAGTCCTGCAGGAACCCGTGAAACTAAATTAAAACCTATGTTTCGCATTTTGGAGGAGAAGGTAGTCGTGTCTGTAGTAAAATTAATGAGGGCCGAGGCCCCAGCCACCAGCTTCAATTTCTTCAAGGCAGCGGGAACGCCCTGTCCAAGGTGCCAAGGGAGAAGATGCTGTTTGAGCCCGCGACCGTGTGTTAAGCTTTAATAACATTTTGTTTGGAAACGAACAGCGCTGGTCCCGTCTGATTTGAATCTTCATGTTCATTACTTCCTTTCATTTCAAAGATGATTATCTTGTAATAGCAACCCTTGCATAACGCTTACTGTTTCCCGGGCACGGCTCTGACAGCCTTACACCTGCCCACTTACTCAATTCTCTGACCAGCCCTACGAGATAAATATTGCAGTGATCCCTTTTTTTTTTACAGACCAGGAAACTGAGGCTCAGAGACGCGAAACCACTTGCCCAGTTACACAGTCAGTAAGGGTCAGCTTCAGGATGTCATCTGAAGCACGTCAGCTGGGGGCTGTGTTTTTAACTCTGCGGCAATGACCTGGGGCACTTTAAACACATCCCGTGCCCAAGCTCAGTTCAGAACAAGTAGTTGAGAGAACCTGCCTGGGGGAGATTGTAGTGGAAGGACATGGAGACAAAGAAAGCTCTATCACTCTAACTGAGGTGAGGGCGGGCACTCAGGGAAATCAGTTAACTTCGGTAAGCCTCAGTAGTCCTCATCTGTACAACGGGACAGTCCTGGCGCTCACCCGGCGAGGCTGTTGTGAGCATTACAAGGTAGGGTGGCCACTGGTCCTGATTCACTCAGACTGAGCAGGGGGCCGGGACCTGGGACTTTATCTCTTAAACTGAACAGGCGAGGATTCGTGCGTGATCATAAAATAACCTAATGCCACCGCATCGATGCACATTTCCCCCCAAGCACTCGTGAGCAGGCAGGAAGCAGCAGTTATGAAGTTAATCTTTTCTATACACCTCTTTTGCTTGAAAGCCATCCCACATCGAAGGGCTTTTTACGGCAGGAATGAGCAGGCGTGTTTGAAGGTCAGTGGAAAGCCAAGGTGACTGGACCACATAAAGCAAGAGGTCGCTATGGGCAATTGCAGGGGTGAGGAAAGTAATGGACAGACAGAGAACAATACAGCGGGACAGAGATTCAATCTGGCCACAGTGAGTGATCCTCACCCCTGAGAGTTTCAGGTGGGAAGAGGGCCGGAGAAAGGCCCCCGTCTTTTGTGCGCTTGGAGGCTGTGGAGCTGGCCTCCTCTGACATAGTCTGGTGCCCTCCTCATCTGCAGGGCCAGCACATGGAGGTGAGGGAACAGAGGGGCCGGGTGGGCGGCAGTGGTCAGGGAAGGCTGCCTGGAGGAGGAGAAAATGGAGAGAGCACAGTGGGGCCCGGAGGGAGGGGAACAATCTCTTACAAGCCTCCTTTAGCAACAGGCGGTCCTATTCTCCCAACCAGTCACCACGCTGGAATTTTAACTCAGATGACTTTGTTGGGAACTGAAATTTCTATTGTTTAGAGTTTAGTTATTTTGCTCACTTATTTTTACATTGCAGCTCGTGTCGTAGGAAAACATTTCATAGTTAACTATATGTAGTATGCATGATGATTCTTTTCAAGTCAATTTGCTTTTTCCCTTTTCCCTGATTCCAAAGAACTGATTACACCGAAAAATGTCAATACAGTTATTTTTCGAGCTTATGCGTCCATTTTCAAATATCTGCCGAGTGCCAGACACAATGCTGCATCCCAGCAGCCTAAGGGCCCCCAGAAAACACCTGCATCTGAATGAGCTGCTCATTGTGGGGGACCCATGGGGCATCTCAGTGAGAGGGTGTCAGAAAAAGCCTGTTAGTGGGGTTTGGGTTGGTGCTGGGTGATTTGAGGAGAGTTCAAAGAAGCAGGAATTTGCTCCGGACAGGATGCTGCCAGCAAGTGGGGGTGATTCATGACTGGGCATTCTTCTCAGGCTTCTCTGGGAGGAGGGCAGAGCAGAGCCAGGCCACCCCTGACGTTGGTAAAGTGGCCGCAGTTACTGTTTCAGCCGCAGAGCGAGATGCCTGCGGCCTGTGGCGCGGTGAGGGTGTGCGTTTGTCCGTGTTTGGACAAGATTACGGAGTGGTCGTGGCAGGATCCGTCCTGGTGGCTGGGTGGGCTTCCCTGATGTCCATGTCCTGTGACCGTCTGTGTTTCACAGGAGGGCACCAGCGCCGAGCTGAGGTGCCAGGGGCCACTCTTCTGTTTTCTCGCTGGGATACTACAAAAAATGAAACGAAATGAAATGAAATGAGATGGAATGGAATGGAATGGGTTGAAATGAAATAGTAAAGTAAAAGAAAATAAAATCTGGGCTACTACAGAAAATAAAATTAAGTAAAATAATACAATATAAAATGAAATAAATTAAAAAAAATGATAACATAAGGTAAAATAAAATAAAATAATTAAATGAAATTTAAAATAAGCCCCTCATTGATTTTACAATCAGAAACCAAGGATTGGCATTAGGCAAACAGTTAGTCACATAACCAACTGATTCCTTAATCTTGTGATAAGTCCAGTGAAGAATAATTTAACAGCAGTCCATATGAAGGATGTCAAGTCTGTCTGGGGGGAGAGGGTGGAGTGGAGGAAGTGAACAGATCTCTCAGGGGTTGAGAAGAATCTAGGCCCATGTGTATTTTATTCCTGTTTGTATACTGAAAAATGAAGAAAGCAGAGACAGATTTTGTCGTGGTTTAAGGCTGACAAGTTACATTGATTCTGCACTCGGGTATGACGCCTGCCTTTGAGATCAGGACAAGCGCCCACACTGGAAGCCCTGTGTGGGCACGAGGCCTGGGTCAGGCGCCCCTTTAATCACACTCTTGGTTCCCAGGGAGCCCCGGGGACATGCTCGCGGCAGTGTCACCTGTCAGGGTGAGACGTTTTGAGCAAGCAGATGTCAGCTTCCAGTGAAAGCAGAATATAGAAGAAATAAGTCACTGTTAAGCTAACACTGTGGCATCTGCCTCATCTGGAAAATAGAGGGCGTTGCTCCTTTAAATATCCGTGTAGGATTGATTCCTGGACGAACTGAAAGGCGCTGGGGTCGCCTCTTCCTTGTAACCCGCCGAGGGTGAAGGGGAATGAATGTCCACGCCATTAGCACTTTCCTGCGGAGCATCGTTCCTTCCTGCCACCGGGCATGCCAGTTTCAGGAGTGACCCTGGAGTCAGTTAACAGCGAATTATTTATCCTAGAAAGGGCTGCAAAGGCTTTCCCAGCTGCTGTTTCACAGAAGACGTCTTGTTCTTTACAAATGTGGCTCCAGGCGTGAAGGTAAGTGACCAAATCCATCATCAGAATGAAAGGGGTTTTCTTTCCCTTTTCCAGGTACCAAGACCTGCTCACCCACAGGCTCCCTCAGCTCGCCCTTGGGAGGTTGAACTGTCAGTCATCGCTGAGCGATGTTAGGCTGTGGATCTGCTGGACGGGGACCCTTCGCTGCCGTGGGGCTGGACCTGGTTAAACGCAGACACACATGAGGAACGTTCTTTCATCACAAATGGAGCCGTTCTCAGAGTCGGCTGTGGGTTAGAAGTTACAGGGTCCCGCCCTTCAAGGACCCACCCCCTCCCCTTCCGCTCCAAAGTGCTGGTTAGAAACATTACCCACTTTTGCTGTAACCAAAACAAAAGCTCACCAGCAAGGCAGAATCACAACACCTTCCAAAGAACTTGGCTGAGGCTCTCCGGAGCTTTCCCTCTGTTGCCCTCCGCATCCAGACCAACCCGTGCAGGGTCCCAGTTCCTCTCCGAAGGTCTTCCCTTCCCCGGGAGCCACCAGCCAGTGGGTACATTAACTGGGGGAAGGACGTTCCGTAAATGCTACTGTGCTGGCTACGTTCAGAAGACAGGCGTTCACCTCTTGAGGAGTCTTCCGGGAATGTGAAGCGGGAGTCGGATCGGAGAATTCCTGGAGGAGCCAGGGAGACGCCCAGAATCGAAGTCTGGGTGGCATTTAGTTTGCTGACAGCCCCAGGGTGGGGTCTTTGTCAAGCATTACGTCCCATCTTTTCCAGGCACCGAGGGGCGGTGGCGGGTGAAGCCCCTCTGCGTCCCCCACGTATAACCCTGTTAAACAGGATGATCGAGGTTTTCTGCTGCTTCCTCTGCTGTGTCATTTTGGTGAGAGAGAGAGAAGGGAAGGAGAACTAAGCCACAGGTAATGCGTTCCCGGTGGGTGTGCGTGTTTTCAGGTCTGAGAACAAACGCGCACCTCTTTGGGAAAGTCACCACCGCACGGGCGCACACGCTCCCTTACGCACGTCCATGGGAAGAGCCACCCCGACGACAGCGTGCACCTCCGAAGGCGGCCGTGAGAAGCTCTGCCGGGCTGGGCCCTGGCTCATGGGTCGTCTTCCACCTGCGAGTTTCGAGCTGCGGCGAGGCGAGCGCGGGGTCAACAGCCTGCAGGTGAGTCGCACGCGGGCTTAGCGCGCCGCCCTCCTTGTCACATTGTTACAAGGGCTGCCTTCCCTTTTGCAGCACATTTCCTGGAAGCGCCGTGCTGTGGGCGCAGCCGTCCGCCTCGTCGTCCCCGAGGCATACATGCTCCACCCATCACTTCCCAGGCATGGGTGCCCGGTGGTGCGGTGTTCGTTCTCCACCTGCCCCAGCGTAGCTTTTGTCCGCTGGAGCCATTTCCCCCAGACGAGTCTGTCAGTGCCGCACCCGTGGGCCCGTCCGCACGGGTCCAGACGGTTACTGGGGGCTCCCCGGAGAGACGCACCTAGGAGAAGCACCCCTAAACCCAGAGGACTGGCCCACTTGTGTACAGCAGCGTGGACACACCCCAGAGGGGGTCAGGCTTCCTGGAGACCCTGCATCGGCAGGTCTGAAATGACGCTGCCCCCACCCCCCACCCGGAATGTTAGAATCCAGGTCGCGGCCAGGCGGAGGGCAGAACTTGGGAGCGGCTTTGCTTTCTTATTATCTGCTCGCTGTATTTATCTCTTGATTCTTGCCCTTAGTGAAACAAGACGGTTTATATATGCGTGATTGGAAACTCAAAGAATGCTGACTTCTGTTTGTTTGTTTGAGTTTTAGCCATAGAGCAGAAAAAAATCATAGGCTGAGAATAAGGAAATATCAAATGGTAGCTACTTACCATGTGATCTTTGTCAATAACAATAATAGTTGTAGTGGTAATAGATATAATATTACTGCTGCTAATAATGATTATTATTATGTACCTAAGGTCTACCACGTACCAGACAAGGTGCTAAGACATTTGCAATCATCGTCTCATTCAGCCATGGCAACAACCTTACGAGGAGTGCGCTATTGTCGCCCCATTGTGCAGATGAGGAAACTGAGGCTCAGCCAAAAGAAGCAGTGGGCTCAGAGCCGTGCACTGAGAAGGGAATAGAGCAGAGGTTTTAAATTCAGGTGTGTTCTCTGCTTCTCGACAGTAGGGCGTGTATATTCTGCCTGACCTGTGCCTGTCTTGTTAGTGTCTCTTGTATCAACCCCAGTTAAAACCATCAGAAATATTCCACTTGCCATATTCCCCCTAAGGGTTCAGTAAGACTCCTTATTAATTTTTATTTAACACAGTGGAGCATTTAGCCAACTTCCAGTCCTATGTTCCAGTTCTTTCAGCCTCAGAGAAATGATTACAAAGCTTAAACGCCTCCCTGTCTTCATTACCGTCTGGGAGTTCAGCCAAATAACGTCCTTGGGGCTGAGAAAGAAGGGGGGCTGGCAGTTCTTGTTTCTTTGTTTATTTCTGAGCGAGAACAATGCGGCCATTTCTTCAAGGAATATGTGCCTCCTCAGGGGAGAGGAAGGGAGGGAGGACCTAAGAAAGAGAGAGAGAGGAGGGATGGGGGGAGGGCCGGGGGAAGAAGGTGCCAGGGAGAGAGACCGGCAGGTGCAGAGGTGGAGGTGGGGATGGGATGGGATGGAGGAACAAGGTGTAATGGAGGAGCGTGGTGTCCGGTGTGGCTGGAGTCCAGGGGGTGGAGGACGAGCCATGGGAAATGGGTCCAAGGAGGCAGATGGGACCACATCACCTAGGGTCCTGTAGGTTACCGAAAGGATGTTGGATCTGCTGCTCAGGGTGATGAGAAGCCATTTGCGAGCTACTGAACAGAAAAGCAGCATCACCTGATTTGTATCTTAAAAAATGGCTCTAGCCACATCCCCCATCCCCCATCCCTCTCCCCTCGTGTCTGGGATTGAGAGACACAAACTAGTACGTATAAAATAGATACACAACAAGGATACACTGTGGGGCACAAGGAATTACAGCCATTTTCTTGAAATAACTTTTAATGGAGTGTAATCTGTAAAAATACTGAATCACTGTGCTGCGCACCTGCAATTAATGGAATATTGTAAATCAACTGTCCCTTCAATGAAAAAAAAATAAAATGGATTTTAAACATTGCTCGAGCTCTTCTGTTTGAGAAGAGGCACTAGAAGATGAAAATGAAATCCTGGAGGTCCCGGGACGGGATCGTGGCAAGGACCTTGACAGAAGGTGGTGCCTGTACCTGGGTGGCAGCAGTGAAGATGGTGAGACCATTTCAGAGTCAGGATATGTTTTGAAGGTAGACGTGATGACAGAAGAAGGGAGCTGTGATTCACTGAGATGGAAGCGCAGGGCCATTCGCTTCCAGAAGGAGATCTAGGTGACCCTCAGTTTGTGACAACTTTATAGATACAACCCCAAAGGAACTATCCCTGGAAGAAAGAATTAGTAAGCTGCACTTGATTAAAATTAAAAATTTCCATCCTGCAGAAGACACTCTCAAGAGGATGAAAAGACAAGCCACACACTTGGAGAAAATATTTGCAAAAGACGCATCTGATGAAGAACAGTTATCTTTAATACACAGAACATACTTAAAACTCGACAGCAAGAAAACAGACCACCCAATTTAAAAGGGGAACAAGGATATTAACAGGCATCTTTTCAAAGATAATACACAGATGGAAAATAAGCACATGAAAAGATGCTCCACGTTGTACGTCATCAGAGAAACGCAAATTAAAACAACAGCGAGATACTTCTACACAGAATTCGAATGGCCAGAATCTGGAGCACTGACGCCAGATGCTGGTGAGGCTGTGGAGCAACAGGAGCTCTCAGTCACCGACGGTGGGAAGGCAGAACGGTCCAGCCACCGTGCAAGACTGCGTGGCAGTTTCCTACAAAACTAAACGTCCTCTAACCGTGCAGCCGGGCACCTGTCCTCCTTCCTGCTTACCCAAAGGGATTGAAAACTTGACATCCGCACAAAAACCTGCACACAGCTGTTGACAGCAGCTTTATTCTGTCCAAACCCACAGAATGAACAACATTAAGAGGGAACCCTGGGGATAAACTGTGTGTTCGAGGCTTGCAGATACTGAACTACTAAATATAAAATAGATAAACAATGAGTTTCTGCTGCAGAGCACAGGGAACTGTGTTTAATATCTTCTAGCAACCTATAATGGAAAAGACTATGAAAAGGAATATACGTGTGTACACGGATGACTGAACTGTTAAACTGCACACTAGAAATTGACACATTGTAGACGGACTAGACGTCAATAAAAAAAAAAAAAAAGCGAACCCTAACATGAACCAGGGACGCTGGGTGGTACTGATGTGTCAGCGCTGGTCCTCACTTGTAACAAATGTACCGCCTGGTGGGGGAGGTGTAGGCGGGGAGGCTGTGCTTGGGTGGGAAATCTTCATATTTTCCTTGAAATTTTCCTGTGAACTTAAAGCTTCTCTTAAAAATAAAGTCTTGAAAAAGAGTCCCAAGAGTGGTTAGTGAGGTCCTGCATGACCCGGCCCCAGCTCACCTGCCCTCCTTCATCTGGGGTGCCCCCAGCCCCTTCCTCCCCAGGCACAGTCACTGGACTTAATTTATCCTACGGATGCAAAGCACAACTCGGCTTCCAGGAAAGGGGTCTGGTTTCCAGAAGCCTTTAAGCTCCTAACTGAGCACACAGACTTGACTGGCGCTGCTGACAGACTTGGAGAAGACGGTGAGGTTTGTGGAGAGAGCCTGTATCTGGCCGCTTCGGGAAGACGCATGTGGGTCACGGGCAGGGAGCTGGTGGCAGCTGACCGCGCACCGGGGACACGCTCCGAGGAGCCTGGACACTGCGAGCAATCCATCACCCCCGGCGGCGAGGCCTGGATGCTGATTCAGAAGCGAGCCTGGGGGGATGAGAGATGCTCCCGGCCTTCGTCTTGGCGCCGTCTTCTCTCCGGACGCCAGGGCAGGGGCACGTCCCCCCCGCAGGTGACACGGAGGCTGCTCCTGGCCCAGAGCTGGAGTAGAAACAGCTGGAAGGAGCGCACGGGTGGGGCCGCTCCCCGCCTCGCCCTCTGTCCCCGTGATGGGAAGTTCAGCGCGAGGAGCAGGAAGTGCCAAGCTGGTCACACGGGGCCGGAAAGAAGCCTTTGGACGACACCTGTCAGGGGACCCGGTCGTAACCCGGGAGCGCTGCGCCGGGGGCGGGGAGGGGCTCAGCAGGGTCCTGGGGGACCCCTGAGCCTCCACCCTGCCGTCCGGCCCGGGGCGCAGGGCGCGGGGCTGACCGGCGGGAGAGGACCTGGGCCCTGGGCACGGACAGCCTCGCCCGCCCGGCTTTTGGCTCCTGGTGCCCCTGCCAAGGCCAACGGCACAAGGCGTCTTCGGGTGCAGGCACACTGACGACTTGGCATCGGCTGGTCTCTGTCTGGAACGTCCCCCCTCAGAAGCCCAGGCTCCAGTCTCGGCTTCCTTTGCATCTCGTTTTCAGGAGTCAGCGTCTCAGAGCATCCAGCCAGCGGCATCACCCCTGTAATCTCCCTCTGCTCTGCGGGGCACGTTTCCTTGGCACTTACCGTTGTCGCATCCGAGTTACCCGCCCCGACACACACACACACACACACACACACACACACACCCTCCTTGGCCTCACACTGTCTTCACAGTTATCCTTAGTGAGTATCTGTTATCAGTCTGGCATGGAACCTTCCAAAATTTACGAACGTGTGAAAATGCCTGTGTAAAGCATATATAAGAACATGTGTGCCCATATGAGACACAAGCACTTGTGCCAAGTTATATGGTTTGAGTCTGTGCTTCTTAATATCATAGGTGGTATCAGTCTGTGGGTTCACTGACAATGCGTGTCTTCATCACTTAATACCGATGGCGTGAGTGTATGGAGACCAGCTTCGCTGTTTGGAACTTCTGGGAGGATTACTACAGAGCCGCTAAGATTAATGACTTAGTTGGTGGATATTTGATTGTTTCTAAAATTTCTCTCTAATCCCCAACGAGCATCTTTTTGTGAAAGTGTCTTGTGCGTGTTTCCTTAGACACCACTTACTGAGCATTTATTAGGTGCCAGGGGCAACTATGTTTTTACATATAATTTGTCATTTAATTTTCAAACCACCCGATGAGGACATGGAGACGTGGAATTCAGATCCAGGCCGTGGTTTCCGAGGAAGGGTGCTACCCTACCCTCAGGACGTCCCTGTTTATGACTGAGAAGGTCACAGGGCAGCACAATTTCCTTTTTTTTTTTTTTTTTTAGGTGTTTTTTTTTTTTTTTTTTTGGAGGTCGGGGTAAGTATGTTTATTTATTTATTCTTGGAGGAGGCACTGGGGACGGAACCCAGGACCTCGTGCGTGCTAAACCACGCTCTCCCACTGAGCTCTGCCCTCCCCCATCACAATTTCCTTTTTATCTTCAAGTTTTCCGAATTTTCTATACCGTGCACCTATGATTTTGCATCTATAAACAACACACACATCTACGGTGATGTGTGTGTGTGTAAGAACCTCTAAATCAACCGTGGTTAGAAGGACTGGGTGCAAGCCAGTTCAGAGGACAGAAAACAGAAGTGCCTCCAAGGAGCCGTCACCTAATTCTTAAAGCTCACACACTTTATCATCATTTTACCCCTTCTCAGGTGCTTGGAAAAGCCCTAATCAGCCTACTGTGCAGGCAAGCGAGTCTGGGGGAAAAAAAATTTCCATTTTTCTGAGACTTTTCTTTGCCTCTTTTTCGGCTCCTGCCATTGCCTCTAGATCTGAGAGACATTTTAATGACCCGTGACATGGTCTGTAAATGCAGACTTGCCTTTCTGTCAAATGTGGATCAGAAGGAGGATGAATTCAGAGTCATCATTTATTAACCAATGATAAGTCTAGACGCAGATTTCCTTGTTTGAATTTCAGGTTGATATACCGGCAGTTAAACACCATGTTTCACCCGGAACAAATAAACATTCCACTTCTGACACAATTATGATGTACGCTTCAATTTATCCACTTATGTAACCTCTTTTTACCAAGAGCACACTCTGCCAGACAGCGGCACAGACTACAGTTGGATTTTTATTTCTGCAAATGGTGCAGACATCCAAGCTCTGTGTCCTTAAATGCCTTATTTTATATTTCTGCTCCCCCTGCCGGGGTGGGGCTGACGCTGAACAGATCACGTCTCCCCTCACCAGGAATCCGGGGATTTCTACCCTCTCCAGGCCCTGCCTGTGTCTGGGCTGAAGACATCTCAACCATGTGGGTGCATTTCTATCTCATCCCATCCAAAGAGAAAGCCAAGCCTGATTCCTGGAGCTGAAATATGAGCCCCATGTATTTGTCTGGGTCCAACTGAAAACAGATTTGCATTTGAGAGCAAGGGCACCTTCCTGGTTCCAGGGGAATATGTGAGTCTCTCAAATGCCTGCAGGTCTCTCGAGGGCCAGGCCTCTTCGCTTGTCTGTAAATTAACATCGGACCCTGCACTTGCCAGGAGAGATAGTGAATTGTCTCAGTTGGCAAGAAAACACGGTGAACCCTCTGGAACATCACCTTCCTCTCACTCCAAGTTCAGTTACAGAAACTTCAGGGTGGTCAGATAACTCCTTCCCCAGCGGGTCCCGGCGACGGCCAGTCTTCACACGGCAAGATGCCATTCAAGTTGGGATGGTATTCTGTCCTCTGAATCCCTTAATCTGATCCTACCTCTCTAATTAAAGGTTCCCCCAAACTTCTGAAGATTATCCCTTGAGTCGAGGAAGATGCATTTTTAATTTCCTCCTGCAAATGAGACAGGGCTTTGCTTTTCTGGAAATACCAGATGAGGGAAGATCGCGCAGCTCTGGGGCCGAGTTGCCTCCCTTGGCCGCGCCGATGTGAGAGGAACGGTATTTGAAAGACAAGAACTCAGTGGGCTTTGTGAATCGTAAAGAGAATTACAGCCACGTCTTGGAGCTTGGATGGGGAGGAGGGCGGAGAGCTCGTGAGGAAACCCTGTTGCCCGTGGGGCCACTGGTCACTCCCTCTGGAGACGCGCTGGAAGGGAGTCTTGAGTCTTCGGTACCTCAACCAACTCTACCAAACCCATCAGCAGGTGAGCGCTGGGACCTGTTCCCTCTGATCACACGCCGGACACTGAGGGACCACAACAAACAGATGCGGCGGCACGCTGCCCTCCAGACACTCACAGTCTAATTGGGGAAATGATGGGTCAGAGGTTAGGATGCCTCCAACCGTGAATAACACACCGCCCACCAGACAGAGCAACCGGCAGGTAAGCACACGTCACAGTTCAGACTTAGAGTGTCTGGGACGCTCACCCTACACTCAGATACCCTCTTGCTACATCCATCAGTCACCGCAGACCTTTCATTCCAGATAAGCGGTTGTCAGAATCACTGCACATTAAAATGAGGTGAGAATCTTCGAAACACAGCCGTCCGGGCTCCACCCCAAACCCATCTCCGGTGGTGGAGAAGAGAAATCAGTATTTTTTTTTAATTAATAGAGAACTTGAGAGCAGTTTTGAGCTTCCAGAGGAACTGCAAAAAAGGCAGAGAGTTCTCATACAGCATCCCCAGCGCTACACAGCTCCCCTGCTGCTAACATCCTGCGTGAGCTTGGCGCATCTGTTACAGTGGGTGAGCTGACGCTGAGACAGTGCCGTTACCTCAAGTCCACGGCTTCCATCAGAGTTCACTGCTTGTGCTGTCAAGCTCTGCGGGGTTGCGCACACACGTCACATCCCACGCCCACCACTGCAGCATCGCTTGGTCCCCCTGCCCTCCCGTGAGTCCCCTGGAAACCACTGGCCTGTTTATGATCTCCGTGGCTTTGCCTTTTCCTAAACATTATTCAGCTGGGACCACGCAGTAGGCAGCTGCGGTTGGAATCGGCATGGTTCAGACGGTTGCCAGGTAATTCTACTGTGCAGCAGCACTGAGAACCACCAGATGATAGCATGTGAGACCTGCCTGCTAATTTATCTGGAAGAATCTTCAAGAGAATCCA
This sequence comes from Camelus bactrianus, assembly GCF_048773025.1. Classification (NCBI taxonomy): domain Eukaryota; kingdom Metazoa; phylum Chordata; class Mammalia; order Artiodactyla; family Camelidae; genus Camelus; species Camelus bactrianus. The sequence goes on along the minus strand of NC_133570.1, from coordinate 3,207,595 downwards.
ATACAGATGAGAAAATACGTCCTGGGAGGGACGTAACTTGGCCAAGATCACGTGGGAGGTTCAGGAATCTTCTAAGTGCATCTCATCATCTTTCTGAGACAAACTGTCCAATCCACCTGCAAGGGTTATCTTCCTCAAGGTGCTAAAATTCACGAATTTAACCGACATTTGTTGAGGATCAGTTCTGGGCCACGGCATCCCGGGTGCCATGGACGCAGCTGTAAACCCGAGACACCTGCTGAGCTGAGAGGCTTCTGATAAGGGGATACAGGCAAGTCAGCAGCTACTCATCCTCAGCAGGGCGAGGATGGCGACAGTCAGCACCTACGTACCTGCCCACTGTTCCAAGCACTTTATAGGGGCAGCTCACTGAATCCTCACAAGAGCCTCTTGAGGTAGGTTTCATTGTGGCCCCATTTTACAGATGAGGAACTAAGGCACAGAATGGCAAAGTGCTTCACCGAAGGTCACATTAAAAAAAAAAAAACAGATGGAAAGCCAAGATTCAGTCCCACCAGAGACGGCTCCACGCGCTAAGCCATCTACCCCGAGCGCACCGAGCCTCCTGTGCTCTGCAGTCTCTCGCGCTTTCGTTAGGGTGGACATGGGGCTCTGAATGGCCCCTCCTCATTGAACAACCCCGTGACAGCTTGATTCTGGAGGTCATTGTGGAAGCAGGACACATTCTACCATGCGTTTTATCTGAAAGCTGACTGCTTTCACTGGCAAATATTCAAATACCCTGGAACAAACCCTCTTCCTTACCACAAAGGGTTTGGACATCTTCACGTCCAAGCATCTCTCTTAAGAATGATCTCACTTCTGGCAGCTTGTCTGCTGCTCTGTGTGTGTTGTTCCGGAGCAGCTTTCCATCCGTGGAGGGAAATGGCTCGCCTAACTAGGTCATCCCTTGTTAGCACTTACGAGTTTCAAAGCTAAAGCCCACCTGTATGTTAATGCGTGCCAAGCAGCACCTAGAAAAATAGTCACTTAATGAAAACGGTATTTTTCCTTTGGCTCTGATGAATAATGTGAGGTGTTGGGCGAAAACATCGCTCAGTAGGAGCAATGGTATGCCGAGCACCCATAAAAATGATCGGGACCTGAGCGATTTGGAGCAGGGTCTGGAAGTGCCCCTGGTCCCAGACAATTAAAACTAAGGCAGTGTCACATATACCGGGAGCAGGTGCATTAAAGAGACTGATGGGCGTAACTTAAGAGCGATGCCGGCATCCGACGTACCCATGATTCGTCTCCCCACGGCCACTCAGGTGAAACCCCAGGGTTGAGTCTCGTTGGTCCGCCTTGGGTCACGTGACTACCCCAGGCCCACTCGTTCTGGGCAGGGCCAGAGGATGCGCTGATTGGCAGAACTTTGGCCTCACGGCCACGAGGTCAGGGGCCCTTTCTAACACCCAACAAAGACTCAAAGTAGAGAAGAGGCGGCTTCCTGGGAAGTCAGTGTCCCCTTGCTGGTGGGGTGGGGGCATGGGTGCTGATCTCACAGAAACATCACCCGCTGTCCCACCTTCTGGACCTGGCTAACCCTTGGCTTGTCAAATCAGGTTCCCTCTGGATGCAGGCGCCTTCCTTTTCCTTGTGGAACTCTGCTCAGTGCCTTGTCCAAGCGTCCCAGGGCAACAACGGGGAGAAGGGCATCGAGGGCGCAGTTCAAATAAAATAGGAGCCCCGATGGCACAGGGGCGAGCGTGAGCCACGCCGTGAACAGGAGAAAAAGCCTGACGCTGAGACAGCCTCCCGCACACCACGAGCAGGTGCGTTGAAGAGACCGCAGGGAACTCAGGGGCTGGCGTCGGGCTGGTAGCTGGGCAGAACGACGCATCAGGCTGGCACAGAGGGCCACTGGCTCCGGAAGCCGAGTTCACGTATAAGGATCTCCTTTGAGATGCTCGTTGTACTTGGGCCCCTGAGAGCGCCCCGCTGAGCTAGAAGCTTGGCACTGCCAGCGCGGCTGGTTCTGTTGCCTGTAACAGCGTCCTTTCTGGGTGATGGGGATGGTGAACACAAAATTGCTACCGTTTACGGGGTGCTTGTTAAATTCCAGGAACGGCGCCTACCGCTTTGCACTGGCCACTCAGCTTAGCTATGACCATGGCTATTACTGTCATCCCAAATTTACCGATGAGGGAATGAAGCCCGTGTCTCAGGCCGGCGTCTGTGTTCTTAGCCGCTACCCCCCCTTCCTCAGCCTCACAGTGAGCGCCTGTTGCTGGTCGATCCTGATTTCTGACTCTGCTTGACTGTGACACAATTCATGCAAGTAGATATTAAAGGAGAGAAAAAAATAACTGAGAGGTGAAACTTCGAAGGCCAAGTGAAAACCTTTCCTGCCAAGAAGACAACCCAGTTCTTGCCGCAGGGTCTTGGTAGATTCACAAGGGGAAAAAAAAGAGAGAGAGAGAGAGAGAAATGCAGAAGATCTTTTAAAGCCAAAAAACCCCCCAAAAAACAACTCTCCCCTGTTAGGGGTACAGAGTCGCTGCGTGGGGTCGCTTGCCTGGCTCCGGCTATGTCTCACCTTTGTGTAAGTATGTAATTTTATAATTTTTCTTCTAAAGATTATGAAGACTGTGGTTATCCTTCTTGAGTTTTTAAAAATCCTGCCATTAAGATTGAAGACAGCTTGAGGGGAGGGTACAGCTCAGTGACAGAGTGTCTGCTTAGCGTGCATGGGGTCCTGGGTTCCATCCCCAGCACCTCCATTAAATAAGTAAATAAATAAATTAACCTAATTACCCACCCCCTACCCCCCAAGATTTAAGACAGCTTACCTATTTTGGGGCCCTGAGCATCTAACATTGTGAGTATTCACCTGTCCGGTTCTCAGGTACCAGAATATGAGATTCATTTAGTTTAAATGCTGATACAATATAGATTCTGGGGCAGACGTATTCCCTCTTCACCTACTATTTTGTAACATGACTCTCATCCAGGGTCACCAGTGGAGAGAACAAAGTCAGAGGTGACTCTAGGAAAGCTCTCCAGAGCCAGAAGAAAAGAACCAGAATCAAACCTGTCTGTCCCCAAGCTTCTCTGCTGCCTCACAGGACACCGAAAACACACTTCCTTTCTTGACAGCAGTCACGCCACGTGGCTTATGAAATGCCACATAAGGACCCCGGTGCCTCCCTGTAACTTTTATCTCTGGGGTAACATCAGAGGCAGCAGCAAGCCAGTGACAGGCTCAGACAATCAAAGGCAAGATGACCCATGACGCACTGGTGGCTTGACTAGATCCAGGTATATGTTTCACTTACGGGGCTTGTAATATTTCTATCCACTTTTTTTTTTTTCTTTTCTCAAGTTTTCCTCCCCCTCCCCTTGATACACGCGTGTTACTCTGGAGGCAGAGATGCCGTTGCTTCGTGGGGAGAGAAGGAGACATTCACAAATGGAACAAGACATGCTTTTTTAAGGTGGTGCCTTTTCCGGACCAGAGCATCCGCTCTCAGGAAGCGCCCGTTCTGGGGAGGCACGTGGGTGTGCAGGCAGGCGTGTTTCCTCGTGCACGCTCTCGGGCGTTCCAATGAATGGAAAGTTAAAAAGAAATGGCCAGGCAAGTCAGCCCCGATGGTTCCAGGGGTCCGACACCCGTCAGCTTTGACGGATTCCTGGACCCCGCGCGGCTCAGCAGCTAAGCGGTCACGTTGCATCCTGCCTGAGCTGCTAAGAGCTGTACGCTTTTCTTCAGGCACGAGATTATGAAACAAGCCGTGAAATGCATGCTTTTGTTGCTATGGTAATTTATATTTCCGCCGTTCTCATAACCTCATCAAATGCAGGCAATCAGAAGCAACATGGTACCTCTACGTAATTTAACTCTAAACCCTTCATAACGATGCACGGTGCCATCTGAAACATTACCCGAGGAAATTAAAAGCAAATACACGTCAGTCATCTCAAGCCCGAACGCCGCAAATATTTGAGGTGGATGCAGAAGCACTTCAAGAAAGCTCTAATGATGGGAAGAGATATTTCAAATAAATGGCGCACAACAGTGATACGTTGTAAAAGGAACACCTCTGAGCCATTTTTTCCCCTGTCTTCAAAAGGGGTGGGGGGGGGAGGAAATACTGCTTTCAAATGACGAAGACACATAACATCAAGTGATTTTTCTACTGGCTTCAGTAACGTGTTAATAATGGTTGGCCACTGGACCATGAGTGTGAGCTCTTGCATGAACGTCGGTATTTAAAAGGTATGGTTGCTACAGACTGAACTTGTGTCCAAAGCACGTACAAGGGGGTAAACTGTGACAGTTCTCAATAGACGATCAAAGCCTGTGTCTTCTGCGCACACACACGCGCGCACACACACTCATACGCACAATCAGCGTGAGAGCACGTTACTGGGAGAGGATGTCAGTTTCGCTCGTCGGTTTCTGGCTTGTTGCTGGTTTGTCCTTGTCCTGGGGGCTGATGAACTAGGCTGTGTGCTGTCCCCGCTGCCGCGGGTCCCAGAAAGCTGTGCTTATGCGATCATCAGAACTCAGACGCTTCTAAAATACAGTCAGGTCGGTATGTGCGGCTGGAATGGATCTCAGAGTCCGGACAGACCCTCAGCATCATCATCCCAGAAACACGTTAATTCCTTTATCCCAGACAACGAGGCACAGGGATTGGAGCGGAGGGTCGTGCCCTGGGTGTGTTTGCAGCACTGCCGGGGGCACGTCCACGTCCCACCTCCCCTCCTGCACTGAAATGTGCTTTCCTCCAGTTTGATGGGGTGGTGAGATCGCTTCAGTGTCAACCCTCGGGGGAATGTGAGTTGGCTGTCGGTCCTGAATGACGGACGGCCGAGCCGGCAGCCCAGGGCAGGAGGATGCACGTGGAAGGGGAGGGGATGCTGCAGAGTGAGAGGAGAGGCCGGGCCAATCCTGCATCCTTCATCCACTGCGCACCTTCTGCGGACAGGGCACTGCTTCTGGAGTGGACGCTGCCCTCCAGCTCTGAGCCCCGGTCCTCTTAACACGGCTCTGATGCCATTAACGTGCCTTCCCCTCTCCCACACGGCACAGCTTACGAGCTGACTCCAGCCCCTGCTCAAGACTCAGCTCCCTCCTTGCCTAAGGCTTGTCATTCCCTTAGCAACTCTTATTGGCCAGGTGACATCGCCTAAGTTGGCTCACACAGAATGCAGCCAAGATTCACCGAGTGTGGCTGGGCGAGTTTCTGGGCACATCTATGTATCTGTACACACAGGTGTGATAGAGAAAAAAAATAAACGTATGGTTCTGCCGTTAGAAGCCCTCTTGCAAGGACCAGAGGAATTAGGGTGGTTACAGAAGCAGAGCAGAGGGGCGGGAAGAACCTTGATCAGTCATGACCTTGTTTAGCTGCTGGATCAAAGCTCTCAGTAATCTTCCCCAGATCTCGATCTCGCATGTGAGAGGAAGCAATTGCCTTCCTGTTTAAGTGAGTCTGAGTCAGGGTTTCCAACTGCCTACGGCTGGGAGCAGGCCAACCGTTCTAGCGAGGAGCTTTTAGGTGACAGAACAGATCCGACCTACTTCACAGTTCTGACCGTAACCTCAGGAGCGCCGGGGAAGCCACCCTCGGAAAGGTGTGATCCTGGTGGCTTCATCTGGCCCCACTCGACGGGGCCGGGAGCGGAGCTCCCCGGTGACTGTGGAAGGGGGCGCCCTGCCACCACCAGTCACTCCTGATGCTTTTCTGAAGGTGGCGCCTCTGACCCATGCTCTGTGCATAAGGGCCTGGGGTTCCTTCCAGGAATGGTAGCAGCTCCTTGGAATCAACCTCAGGTTAAAACAAATTTGGATTTTAAGATCTTCTTTCAAAAAATACTGGAGGGGGATTTCTAGCTTCAGCTCCAGCACGTCAAGCACTTGGTGGTCAGTCTTGTACTTAGAACAAGGCACGCCTGGGAAAAACTGGGAGGCGGTGACTTTTCTTAGATCCAGCAGAGCACTGGGGTTCCAGGCAAACCATCATCCTGAACTCCAGATATTCATGATAACTAAGTGCATCGATGGAAGAAGAGACAAATCGCCCGAGCAAAAGATTCCAGGCAATCTTTGCCGACACTACACCCTCGAGGAGGCGGAGTCTCCACTTCTTAAGCAGCAACAGCCTTGCAGAGACAAGGTGTGGTAGTGAAGACGGGGCAGAGCTGAACGGACGGAGCCGTCCCACCTTGCATCAGATGAGATCAGGGTCCCCACGCTCCGCTCAGCACAACAGGGCCGTGAAACAGTCACACAGTCATCTATAAAATATAAACATGCGTTCTGAGCGCTGGACTGCGTGGTCCGAGATTCCCGCCTGCTGCAGGCACGTTGTTCGTGGCATTACTGGGGCCCCTGCTTTGTCAGCTGCATTCAGCGGCTGACCTACGATTTCTGCGCACTGGCGTCGGCTCATTTCTGCGCAGAAGGCGCAGTGCCTCACACGCGGCTGTGTGCGCAGGGCAGCCCCCTCAGAACATCAGGGCGAAAAGCTGTTGCTGTGTGGTTCAGGGTCCGAGGGGACGTAGGTGACACGCATAGCGTGGGATGAGCCGGGAGAACTTAATAGACTCGCTTGAACAGTGTCGTGCGGGGAAACGCGGGGGATTAGTAACAGGTGGGACAGGGCCACCTCTGGCACGCAGAGGGGAGGGACGGGAGCAGAGTGACGGGCAGGGCTGTGCTGAGAGGCCACGGGGCAGGACCCGGGACTCCAGGAAAGGAAGCAGCCCGTCTCAGCAGTAGTGCGGGGGGGGGGGGCTTGCTGGGGAAATTCGTACTTTGCCTTTGCCCTTCTCCCTCCCTCTGACCCCCTGCCGGTGCATGTCATTGTCAGATACCAGCCGAGATCCCAGGGCAAGAAAGCTCTTTGATGTGCAGGAAATAGAGAGGAGAAGGTGGAGAATGCTGCCTACAAGATATCCATTCTCTCTTTCTCCTTTAGAATCAAAAACTCAGTCATATGCAAGGTTACACTATGCCCGACCTCTCTTGTAATTAAGTGTGCCCCAATTTTAAGTGCTGAATAGTAGAAATGTTACGTGTGAGGGTTCTGAAAATGCTCCCTAAATGGAGCTGATGCAAGTGAGAGGTGAAACCCATCTGGTTCTCCTGCCTCTCACCTTTTCTTGCTGTCTAGAATGTGGATGTGATGACTGGAGCACTAGCAGCCATTTGGGGTCATGAGGTAAACTTGACTTTGTCAGTGTACCAGAAAGACAGAAGACAGTGGAGGCACCCCATCGTTCTTTTTGATCTGGGATTTTTTTCCTTCTTCTGATCATGGTGAAACATTTTTTTTCTAACTGAACAACTATTAGGGGAAAAAATGTTGTTGAAACTTCTTGATTTATCATTTTAGGTGGAAGACCTAAAGGTGCACAGTAAAAAGAGATAAGCAAACAAGAAAATAAACTGTTTTGCACACAGAGAAGCTACGGATTTGGGAACTGGGAACAGTAGTGAGAAAGAGTACAACAATAAGTTACCGGGAAATAGAGAGGGGTGAGGCAGCTGGTGGAAATGGTGGCCGATGATACATCTCTGGGGGGAGGGGTCGTGGAAATTGGTAGGTATGTTTAATATCTAACTTTCAGTTTATTTATTCATTCACGAGTTCAGCTGATACTTGTGAAGGCTCTTTGGTGCCTGGCGCTTAATCAACCTTGGGGCTACAGAGGTAAAGAAAACCAGGTCTCCTAGGAGCAGGGTGGATAAAACAGGTGGTGGTTGCAAAGATTTACAGCGAGGATGGGCCCTGGGCAGGACAGACGCAGAGTGTGTGCTAGGGAACAGTGGTGCGGGGGGCGCAGAGAAGGGTCCTCCCTAAAGACATCACGTCCGTGCTGAGACAGGAAGAAAGAGAAGGCGCCACGGGCGGGAAGCCCCGGGCATGTTTCTAGAAGGTGATGGAGAGACAGGGCTGTCCCGGGACGAGGCTGCTCTTGCAGGGAATGGAACCCGCGCGTCCAAAATGCTTCATTGGTTCTTGTTTGTAGAGAGAGAAAAAAAACAATCAAATATCTACGAAACAGCTTAATTTCTTTTCTTGGCTTGGATATAAAAATCCTACTGAGGAAGGTGAGCCTCTGAGCCATGGTTGAGGGGGGGTGGGGCCGGATCTGCAGAGAAAGAACTTGAGCCACCTCCGCGTCCCTGGTCGTTGTGCACTGACCTGGGTCACGACCCTGTCCTGGCGGGAACTCCCCAAAGCGCGGGGAGACCAGAGAACTGGACGGAAACGACCTTTTATTTTCCTGAGCTCCGTGTAACTGAGATGAAACATCTGAATGTGGCAGCCAGTAACCGGGACTGTTTCCTAATCGCCTCTCAGAAGCCCCCGCAGCCGAGACCCCCAGACGGTCACTGTCACGGGGGCTGCGGGGTACCGCCTGCTCAGTGCCCCCACCCAGGGCCAGTGGGGCCGCCCAAGAGGGGAGGGGAGGGGAGGGCAGCTTCCAGCCCGACTCCTTTTCTGGCAAATGAGCTCACTTTTCTTCTTGAGCAACTAATCTGTACGGGAGGATGAGCGTGGGGGAGAAATGCATGTAATGACTGTGGGTTAGAGAGAAGGCAATGGGGGGAGGTTGTAGCTCAGAGATGAAGCACCTACTTGGGATGCACAAGGAGCTGGGTTCAATCCCCAGTGCCTCCATTAAAAAAAAAGAAAGAAAGAAACCTAATAAATACGAAAGCCAAGTCCTCCCCGCCAAAAAAGAACGAAGGCAACAATTTGTAGCAACATGGATGGACCTGGAGATCATCATTCTAAGTGAAGCAAGCCAGAAAGAGAAAGAAAAATACCATATGATATCACTTATGTGTGGAATCAAAAAAAAAAAAAAAAAAGACACAAATGAACTCATTTACAAAACAGAGACAGACTCACAGACCTTAAAAACAAACTTATGGTTACATGGTGGGTGAGGTGGGAAGGGATAAATTGGGAGTTCAGGATTTGCAGATACTAACTGCTACATATAAAATATGTATAAAACAAGGTTCTACTGTGCAGCACAGGGAACTCTATTCAATATCTTGTAATAACCTATAATGAAAAAGAACATGAAGACAAATATATGCATGTGCACATGTGACTGAACTGCTACGCTGTGCACCAGAGACTGACGCAACATTGTAAACTGACTAGACTTCAATTAAAAAAAGAAGGCAATAAATGAACTGTACTTCAATTAAACGAACAAACGATAAAAGAGGGCAAGACCAGAGCCTTAGCTCTTCGCCTGGGGGTCTCAGGTCACTCACAGACGCCAGCTGGCCAAGGGGGCCTCGCCTCGGCCGGATGGAGTTCCTTGGACAGCGGCACCCCCTCGGGGGCTGCAGACACCAGCTCCCAGCAGGGGGCACCCGCTCTGGGATTCTGTTTAGACTCTTTTCCAAGCCGGGGGGGGGGGGGCTTTCTCAGAGTCGTATGAGTAACATATGTAACTGGGCGATTTTAACTGAGAGAGAACTTAACAGAGCGTGTTCGAACCCCCAGTCTGAGCTGCGTGGGGGTGAAGGGAGAAGGGGCGGGGGCCGCTCTCCAGGCCAATCTTCCTGCCCTCGCCCCACCGTGTCGTGTGTGACTCCCCAGCGACAGAGACGCCCCCCTTCATATTCAGGGGCTTCCGTGTAAATCGTCTCCTCCTTCTGCATCGCCCCACCCTCCGCTGAAAGACAAAGGCAAAACGCTGTCTGAGAGACCCTCCCTGACCCTGCAAAGTGAGATTGGGTTGTCAGCACCCCAACCTCCTCACTCCCATGCCTGTCTCCGTTTTTGGTGATGTCAGCCCCCTGCATTGCCCTCTCCATCCCAGAACATTCCCCACCAGATGCACATAACACAGATCAACTCCCCTTCTCGCCTCCTGTGGCCCACGTCCACCTGCCACACCTTCTGCACTTAACCCACGTCCGTTTGTTGAGTGACTAAGTGACAGTGCAGGTGAAGCATTATTTGAATCAGAGGTCTCTGAGGCTGGCGGTTCTGGAGAGGGCTGACCGATTCGTTTTGTTTGCTTGTTTTGTCTTCCCTCTGGCTTCAGTCCACATGGTGATGTCTGAAACCAAATGTGCTGCTAGCAATTGAGAGCTTTCACCATCAGTACGCACAGAGTTTTGCTGAGAAAAGTCAATCTCCCTTCCAAGTTCCGGATACTTCCAAATTCTGTGCTCAATTCCATCTCCCTTGGATGGCTTGCCCGGGAGAGATGCTTGGTCAGATTGTAAAATTGCTAATACAGGATCCAAGCTTTCTTTGCTTGCACTGAAGGCTCCCTTGAACGACCAAGAAATGGAACAGAACATGCTCTAGGCAAGTCCTCAGGGCAGCCAGTTTGCAACCTGCCCAGAGGCTGCCCTGGAGAGACGGCTGCAGGGGGCGGGGTTTACCAGCTGGCTCCCCTCCACTTTGTGTGTGTGTGTGTGTGTGTGTGTGTGTGTGTGTATTTTAACTCTGATACCTCACGAGTCCCTTATCTTCTTGACGCTGCAGAGACTCCAGGGCCTGGCAGTGACCCTGTGCTGGATTTGCCACAGCTGCATCTGAACGCCCCTCATCTGATGTGACCTCCGGACGCTCTGTGCAGGAGACTTCCAAAATATTTTTTTTTTAAACAAAGCTGGAGATTTCCAACATTGTAAACTGACTATACTTCATTTTTTTTTTAATGTGAAAAAAAAAAGAAATTCCACTCCTAAGAAACTTTTCTAGAAAAGAACCCAACAGGCATGCACCCCAGACTAATTATATTCCTGTTGTATCAGTGCTCAGGATGCATCTGGTTTGAACTGAACCAACACTTGATGAAGTGGGATACCGGTTAGAGTAACTGAATGTGGTCATTGTAAATCGTTGCAGAAATAAAGGCGGTTTTGAGACCTCTAATTTTCTGGCTGGCGGGTGAAGCGAAAGTCATTTTCTTATGGAATTTCGGAGCCCAGTTTTCTAGAGAAATGCATTCATATTCATCCTGGAGTTCAGAGACCAGTCCGGATTTATTGTATCTTCCAGGAACCAGTTTATCCCCCAGCGGCTCATACAGAGAAATGTGTCTTAATCCTGGTCGTGCAACTGGCACTCAGTATTTTAATTTATTTTCTCCACGAATGGAAAATAAAGTTGTGAGTTTATTATGTTGCGTGCTCCCTAATGGAAATTCTTTGAAACTTTTTTTTTTTTTGCTAGCATGAACATAGTTAGGTGGGTGGATAAATTACACTAACCAACAACTCTGTTTTGAAATCCTTAGACATCATGTGTACCTGTCTGAGGTTTTAGCCGATGCAAAATGGAGCTATTAAATCAAGACTCGGGGGTTCCCTGTCGGGCCAGCGGAAGACTCAAGGGCCATTTGCTGCTTTTGAAGCTTCTTCCTGTGAGCCTTGTCTCCAAGGTCACCTCTCTTCTGAAATCTGGATGGAGGCTGAGAGCAAACTGGACAGCGGTTTTGACAGCAGGGCTGGTGAAAAACACATTCACACAGCACAGCCGGAACTCTGACCCACAGAGTCAAAGGCGGATGGAAAACCCCGAACCTCAGGACCAGTCAGCATGATGCGGAGTTACATGCCCAGAGCTCTGTGGCTCTATTTTTTCCCTCTTATATAAAGTAAGCAGACGATCACAAGAATATCCCGCAAGATGTGAATGTGGGCAAGAGCCTTCACTCCCGTGTCCATGAGCAGGAGCAGGCAACAACAGGGCAGCAGGCTTGGGACTGGCTGGTAGGAACAGTGTCAGTGGGCTCGGGGCATAGGGGCCACCCCTGGTTGTCTGGTCCCTGGCCCCGTGGTGATCAAGGCAGGCGGGCGGCGACTCAGAGTCTGAGAGCTCAGTGGAGGAGGGGGTGGGGGGTGGGCTCTGCATTAGCTGGTTTACAAATGAAAGATGGGCAGTCCTTTGCCATCCTAGAAATTAGCTAACCCTGAGAGCGGGGAGTCTCCTTAATCAGCAAGACTCCAGATGTCAATTCAACAGAAAACAGAAATTTTTTTTCACCAAGTTTCATTAATTTCTGGTGTACAGCATAGTGGTTCATTTATATATATTATATATATATTATATATGTATATATTTTTCCACATTCTTTTTCATTATAGGTCACTACAAGGTATTGAATAGAGTTCCCTGTGCTGTACATTAGGACATTGCTGTTTATCTATTCTGTATACAGTAGTGTGTGTCTGCAAATCCTGAACTCCCAGTTTATCCCTCCCCACCCCTTCACACATGCCCCCCCTCCCCCGTAACCGTAAGTTTGGAAAACAGAAATTTTAAAAGTGCGTGCTGATACACACGGTCCCCTCGCCCTGCAGCCTCAGGAGAGAGGTGGTGAGGACTCCCCGATCGTGCATCCTGTGACCGCACGAGACAAGCTCACAATTTCACATCCTTGAAATTCAGGGCACAGAGATACGTGGGATGGGGAAACGTGACCCTCTAAGAGGATCTGAGCTTCTTCACCTGCTAGACCGGCCGACTGCATTACCCTGGGGTGGGGGGAAGACGGTTGTTCGCACACGTTAGATGCTGAGTCTCGACCTGGTCACAGTGTGAGGAAATGCGTTATTTTTCTCTGTCCAGAGGTTCATTGGTTGAGTCAAGAGAAAGCCCTCAAGGAAATTAGGGACACAAATCCCTAGGCTGGTCCCTAGACGGGAATTCAGTGGACTTCTCTTAAATAAAAATAGAATAAATCTAAACCTGCATACAGGTTGCCCTAAAGGTTGCAATTTCTCCTCTTCAGTCCCGACGTGAATAAGACAACCTCATGCGCGTTTCTGGTACCGATGTCAGCGCTCTCTCTGGGTGATGTAGTCATGCCACGCCCTTCTTCTGTGACACACGGGGAAGGTGGTCTCCCTTTCGCAACCACCGTGACGGACACGTTGCACGACGCTGGTCAAACAATGTTTGTGCTGATGGGATAATGTTGGCCCTGACGATCTGGGTATGATTAGCTTGAGGGAACGAGTCTTCCAAAAATGGCCTCGATGTGCTCTCCCCAGAATGTGGATTTTGGAATGGAGTGGTCTTTGGTGATTGTCTCAGTCACAGAATGTGCCAGAAGCTGGGCTGCGGGAATTCCGAGTAAGCATCGACAGGGCAGTGTTGCCTCGGCTTGGTCGCCCTGGGACGCTCACACGTGGAACCCAGCCCACGTGGGAAGGCCCAGGGAGGTCCGAGGGGGTGGCCTCGTCAGCCTCGGATGTGACGTGGGCTAAGCCTTCAGATGACTCCATCCCGGGTCTCAGATGGCCTGGCTGGTGCCAAGCAGAGCAGAGACCAGCACGTCCCTTCTAACCCAGACCAGGGGGAGTAGCCCCGGGAAAGTGCACATTGTTCTAAGCCTCTATTATTTTCAAATAAAACGTCTGTAATATTTAAGAACCCTATTAACATCTGGGCAATTATATTTTCTAGTCAGTTGACCTCAACTGTCCTCCTCGCCCCGAAATAAGATAGATAAATTCAAAAGAGAGAGGTAGTCCTGATTTTTCAACAATATGTGAAATTGTGCACAGTACATATTGCCATGGGAAGCGGTATTTCTTTAACAAATAAATACTAAAGAGTAGACTTTTCTATTTGTTATTTCTATGTGTATATATGTATGTATGCATATGCATGTGAATGTACGTATACATACATGTATGCATAATTATATATGCATGCATACATGTATGCACACATTCATATATATACATATATGTCTGTATATATAGGTGTGTATATATACATATATATATAAAATCATTTTCTTTTTCAGGTTTATCCATGTATCCTTTCATTCTATGATCAGGACAAAAAAAACCAAAAAATTTTAATTGTGTTACAGTGTATTCTTGTATTTGATAGTAGTTTCAGAACCTGAATGGTGTAAATTTCCTCTTATCATAAGCAAAAGAAAAAAAAATAGAATCCTTCAAAGTCTATGGATTTGTCTCCCTTTCCACTGAAAGATTGTAAAAAAAATGATAATAATACAAAGGGAGCCCAAGAGTAGATGCAGGAAAAAAATATCATAATTATAATGAGCTTATCACTTACATCTCTTACAAGTGCCTGTTTTAAAAAGAGCAAAGACTCGCATCCGCAGGAGGAATTCTCCATTCACTCTGAAATGACTGTGCTTAGCTCGCTCCGTAATTCTTTTCATCTTTGTCAGCTAAATGAGTAATAGAATCTCCTTAAAGACGAACCAGAGAGAAGTAAAAAAAATCACCGTCATTATTAACTCAGAATCAACACATCTTCCTTCTGCGGTAGTTTAACCCACTGAATATGTCTCTTATAATGTATTTCTCAAAAGCAAGACTGCCTTCTTTTTTTCATTCCTAAAATGACCTTTTACACACTTTGCCCTTTAATCAAGTTGTGGGGGCTTGCCATCCAGCATTCATTATGGAAACACACTAGTTAAAGTTAATGCACCGCCTTTGATTACAGTGCACATAAAATATGAATGCCTTCTTTAGAACGGACTTTCTTTGTTCAGAAATGTCTGCTTCAACAGGGACATAGACAAGCGAATCTCTACAGCTGAAGTTTTATACTGTGGAAGCCAGTGCCGTCTTTCCGTCCGACTAGGAAGGATAAAATTTTGGAACAAAAATCTTCCAAAGGTTGACCAAACCACGATACAGTCTGCATGCTTGAAAGCAGAACCAATGCATTCCTTGTCAAGACTTGTCGGGAGTGATGCCACCGCTTCACAGCACCCTTCCCAGCGTGTTTCACTTAATACAGGGAACAGCAAATGAAACTCAGGTGGACAGAGGCTTGGGGGCTTGGGGAACTCAGGCCGGGGATTCCGCCGGCCAGGTCTAGTCGCCGTGTGGGTGTTTAGTGCAAGGTGGTCAGACACCCAGGAGCTCTTCTGCTCGCTCACGGTCACTGAAGCTCATCACGGTGCCGGTTCTGAGTCATCAGAAAGGTCCAAAATGCTACTTCAGTTTTGTAGGCTCTCTCATAACTCTTAGTTTTTTTCTTGTTCAGCTTAATAAACTCAGCTGATTCTTGCAACCCAGTTGCCCATCAACCCCAAAGCCCGTCCTCTTAACAACTGTCATGTCACTTTCTGTGAACTGGTCACTGAGCTTGTTTTCCCATCAGCTGCAGCATCGGAGTCTCAAAGCCTCCCTCGCAGAGACCAGTGGCCCTGAGGTAAGTATTTCTGTGTGTGGTGCACACTCTATTTCTCAGTAAGGTTAGGAGGGGAGAGATAAAGGACTCAAACACGTAGAAGAAAATGCCAAAAGCTTACCCTGAAATATTTCGATTATCTGAAACGGTGGTAATTTTAATTCCTTGCAAGGCTGTCTCTCACTCTGCTGTTACATGAGTTACATTTTTGGTGTCCGTAATCCTCAGCAACCTAAACAGTTGATCTTGGTCCTTGCTCGTTCTGAGTTCCAAGGCTCACTGGTGTTCCTCTGGACACAGGTGGAATTACTTGCTGTTCCTCTGTGGCAGTGCTCTGATCTGTCGATTTTCTTGCTAGATGTCCACCGTTAACTCGGACCATGGTAATATGCAAAGCCATTAAATGTTGGTCTTTTCCTGAGACTGCTTCATGGCTTCTGCTTTGCTGGGGGAGAGTTACAGTTTGCTCAGTAGCAGAAATGTTCTGCATTGCCATCGCCTCTTAACCATCCAATGAGATCTTCAGCATCAACAAACGTTCTGTCAACTGAGCAACTCATTTTCCAATCGGCTGTAGCAATGGAGTCCTCAAGTCTGCGCTAACTGACAGCCTCACAGGAAATATTGCTAGATGTGTGGATATTTCCCCAACGAGAAGGGGGCAAAAAAAGAGAACCTGCATATAGTAACTTGCAGGCATGTGAATGAAAAATTCAATAGCCTACTTGTAATACTTACTAACTTACTTAAACCGAATTAAAATCAGGCATTGCAGAGGATGTTAGAAACATTGTTTTCCTTCTTTTATTTCCTAAAGCAATGTGTTCAAAATTTTCATATATACATGTGACAGCACCATCTTTGTTAGCCTAGAATCTCCTTTCTCACCCAGCTTCCCACCTTTTCAGTTACCTGAAATGAAGCACGTCTGGAATGTGCATTTGATGTTTCGGCTGGAAGTTTCATCCCGAGTGATCAGCGCCCGTGTGTTTAACCTCAGGACGCTTATGTTGCTCCCTTGCCCAGTGGGTGTGCAGAATGACCGCCCAGTAACGTCCGGGTCACTTTGTTAAGCAGTATTTACAACAGCATTTAATGCTCATGATTCTAGAGTCATATGCCAGGAACTAGCGGAATCTCTCCATCATCCTCCTCTTCTTGGCTTTTTTCATCTTCTTAAATATTAACTTTTTCCCTCCTCTAGCCTCTTATTTCTTCTTTAATTAATCATGTCAAGTGAGCTCTCAAGTATCTAAGCATATATCTATGCGCATATATCTATATATATGGTTATAAATTAAGTCAATACAAGAGTGCCCTCTAATATGAAAGGAGTAAGTCTCTCTCTGACTGTGAAGTGAAGATATATTAACAGCTATCACATGCCAAGGAAACTTTTGGACAAAATCGTAAGGTTTAATTTTACCTGATCAATGAACGCATCGCTGTCAGTCAAGAGTCTCCCAGGCCAACTGGCTGAAACCGTCATCTGGAGAAATGTGCACATTCTTGGGTCCCACCTGAAGTCCAGTGAAATGAATCTGAATCACACACAAACGTACACTTTAAACGAGCTTCTCAGACACCCTGGCTGCCCAGCCCGAGCTGTGAGCCACTGACCAAGGTTATGATGGAGTGTCTCTTCCATACAGAGGGTGGCATTTTTTTCTCCCCTGATGATATGAAAGTCAACCTTCTGCCCCATATAAATTATAAATCACAGAAATAAAGCCTAGAACAATTGCTCCAAGGAGGTCTCTCACTATATTATTTATTGTAGTGTGAACAGAAATAATGCCTGAACTTAGCAGCTGAAAACAACAAACATTATCTCACAATTTCTGTGAGTCAGGAGTCCGCGAGTGGTGTTTTCTTGGATGGTTCTGGCTCAAGGAGTCTTAGGAGGTTGCGGTCAGGGTGTCGGACAGGGTTACAGTGATCCAAAATTCAACTTACAGGCAGACTCGCTGGGCCCTGGACAGTTCTCAGTCCTCTACCATTAAAGCTCGTTCACCAGGGTCCTCATGACAGCTGCTTTCCTCCAGAGGCGGTGAGAGGGCACACCTCCCGTTACAGCTGCAGTCTTTTTTGTAACCTAATCTCAGCAGCGCTCTCTCGTCATTTCGGTGCATTCTGTTCAGTGGACCCAAGTCCAGCACACACTGAAGGGGAAGGGACTCATCACACACGGGTGGGGGTGCCAGGGGGTGGGCACCTCTGAGGGCATCTTAGAGGCTGGTACCCTCCCCATACGCCAACTGATGGAAATCCAGGGTAAGGGTGGGTCAAAACAGCCAAGACAGTTTCATCAAAACCAGAAAATTAATTCCTCTAAGCCTTTCCAGGAGCCAGTGTTAGAGTCAGACAAAGGAGCATGCAACTGAGACTTCTAAACCAAACCTTTCATTTCCACCAAAATGACGAGCCCAAAGCGTACCCTTATATATTTATGTGAAAGTCATAATGGGGTTTAAAATATGCAAATATGCCCTATTACCAAAGTTACAGAAGTGAAATTAAGTTGCTTGTAAATATATCTTCGCCGCAGTTTTCCTAGTAAATTTTGTCTGTAATTGCCAACGCTGCTGTCGGTTACAGTTTGGCTAATTCCACAGAGCGCTGTGGTAGACGGACGACTTACTGTTTCTGGCGTCTGTCCCTGCACTCAGCGGAATCGCGTTCTAAATCACACATAATTGTTGGGGATTAGTCTCCGCTGCATTAGTGTGGGTTATCTTTGTCTCCCAAGCTAGACTGAAAACTCCCTGAGAATAAGGAACCGCTCTTCCTCATGGCTGATAGCCTCCCTTCTTGTTTTCGCTGTTTAATGTGACCCAAACTGAAATTGTTAAAAATGATTTTAATGAAATCAATTTGATATGTGTTGCTAAAAATAGACACAAGGGGGAAAAAACTGAGATGACATCACAATCATTTATCTTTGAGAAATAAGAGGCCAACGTGTACGTGAGAGTTTGGGGGATTTTTAGAAAATGCCAACGCCCTGTGCACATCCATTTCCAAGCAAGATGAGTCAGCCCCCAGTCTGCCAGCTCTCCCACTGAGAACTGCTACGTTCCTAGCTAATAGACATGAGAAGCAACGTCTCTAGAGATACTAGAGAGCTGCCCCAAACTGAAAATGTGAATAAACAAGCACATGAAGAGACCATCCCACCAGGGGAGCACAGCCCTCTACGCCGCTTTGCATGCCAAGGCTTCTGATAAACCATCAGTCACCTGTCCCTCAGCAACCGTCCCCTCCCCGCCCCTAGTGTAACTGCCTAACATAACGTCAGCCCGTTTTTGGCTCATGCAGCGTCACTGTGCTCTAAGGTGCCAGCTGTACTGCTGTGACGGGGGAGGACAGCTCGCGTGGCCGGCAGGCTCCCGGCTGTGGCGTGTCGGGGGGAGGGGTCGCCATCCGGAGGCGCTCGCCGCGGAGCTGCTTCGGCTCCCTCCCAGCGTGGCAGCTGTTTCCAAGAGCAAGTGGTGAGCCACGTGGGGCCTGTTTCATCCCCCCCCCCCCCCGGGCTCTCTTCCTCCTGAGTCTGCAGGGGGCGCCAGGCTGCTCAGTCCGCAGTGGTCCAGTCTCTGCCCCAAACAACAGCAGAGGCAGAATCTGCCCTGTAAAACCGGAACCTCTGGGCTGGATCCCCCCACCAGTGGCAATGCACATGGCTTTGTCCTCTTTCCTTTGTCCTTCCGGGAGGGGGCCTTGAGGGAGGGGCTTCAAGGGTGGGAGAGAGAAGGGTGAAGAGGAAGAGGAGGGGCTGTAAACCCAAGAAGCGCGAGCATGGGTAGTTCCAGGGCCCGTCTGGGTCAAACGATTGAAATGTACACTTGAAACGAGTGTGCTGTACGCAGATTGTGCCGGGGTCGGTTTGATTTAAATGCATGTGTTATGTTTATACGCTCATGTATTACAGTTGTGCTATGTATAGCGTTTAATACACGGATGCATATGCGTGTACCCACACAGATGTACGTGTAACACAGAACAACCAGGAGTCTGTGATGTTCTTGTGGGACGGCCTCCCTGAGCACGTGGCCGCACTTCTGGGGCACGGTGTCTGCAGAAGCGATCACGGAGTCTCCCCAAGTTTGGAGCAACGAGACACAGACTCAGAGGAGGGAGTTTCCAGGTCGCACTTGGAGAAGGGCATGCGAGGCGGAAGCTCCTGCTGTGGCCACGCTTGGACGTGGCCACCTGCTGCCAGGGCCCCGGGGAGAGAGGGACGCAGGCCGAGGTTGCGGGGGCTGCTCTGAGGCAGGGAAGCGGAGCGGAGAGCTCGGGTGTCCACAGAGCCGAGGAGAATGAAGGCAGAACCGCAGGGCCGCGAGGGCTGTTAGGACCTAGGGGCCAATAGCACAGAGCAGCGAAGACAGCAGCCTGAGCCATGCTTCTGCCCTCAAGACGGGCACTGAGCTTAAGCGACGGGTCCAGGAGGCAGAAGACGTAAATTAACACTGAAGAAACCCAGGAACTAGCCAGAGCTTTCGGTCGTCTCAAAATGTGAAGAGTCATAAAGTCGGGATACAGGGCTCCGTGAGGAGGAGTAACTCAAACGTATGTCAGAGCCTGTAAAGGGCTCCAGAGATAAAGGCGAAGCAGAAAGATCTCGGCCTCTAACACCATCAATCATGAACAGGAAGAAAAAGTCACGTTCCCCTCCCCTAATCCCCTGCCAGGAGCTGAAACATTAAACGTTCAAAAGCACAGGAGCAACAGAAACCAGCCAGCACAGGCCCCAGGTGGCGCCGAGAGTGAAGACGCTACATACACCGAACATTTTTTAAACCATGATGAACATTCAGTAAAACAGATGATACAATGTTGGACGTTCATCACAGACAAAAGGGTTTGTAAAATACAATCAAAGGAAAATTCTGGAACTAAACCTTGAGAGCAGATTGAATACATGTAACAGCTTTCTGGACACAGCTGAAGAAGAGATTCATGATTTGGAAGACATGCCAGTTGTAAATGTGCAAACTGAAGCATAGAAAGAGAAAAGGTGGGGGGGGAGCAGAATAATTACATAGAATATGGGGGAAAAAATCTCCAAAGGGTGTGCCTTCAAGGGCCAGAAGGGAAGGAGAAGGAAGATGAAACAGCAGAAGTATTTGGAGCAATACTGCCTGATAGTGCTCAAAAGACCGTGGAATAGAATCTGTACGTTGCAAAGACCATGACTGTTAAACTGGAATTCTCTTCTCAACAAAACTATGGTTACAAAGAGGCAAGACAAATTGACTTACAAAAAAGCAAAAACTGATAGAATTCACTGCTAGCAGACTCACACTAAACTAAACCTAAAAAAAGAAAAATTTCATTTGCTTACCGACGGTAAGAGAAATGAAGAAAGAAAGAAAGAACATAAAATAGAATAAATATGAAGGTAAATCTAAATGAATGTTTACAGTACAAGCCAATACTAATAACCGTGTCTTGCTGGGTTTAATTAAAATGCATGATTACACTGAAGAATGGAAAATTCAATGAAAAGATTCCAGGGTGCTTACATTGTTCACAAGTGGTGGGTGTACAGATTTATATTAGATTCCAAAAAGCCAAATATGCATGTGGTAATCCCTAGGGTGAATTAACTATGGATATAATAATTTAGCAGAGAGAGAAATTAACTCAAAGTGACTTAATTAATGTCTCCATTTCAAGGAACTCCATATACCCTGGTGGATAAAGTGTGCATATGAGGGTAAATTGAAGAAATGTGCTTTTCTCCCTCTAATATAAACACTTAACCTTCTCCTCCTCACCCACTCCCCCGGCCCGGCCCCGCCCCGAGCCAGTACCCTCGGCCCCGAACCAGTACCCCCCACCCCGCCCTGAGCCACGTGTGCACACAGCTGTTCAAATGAAGGGGGACCACTCACCTGAGAACAAGCAGAAGGAATTTGCTCTAAACTTCCTGTACGAAGGGAGTCAGCCACCATCACTTGGACTTGGCGGAGACCCAAAGGGAGACAGATGAGCAGGAAGGGTTTACGGTGGGTAAAGGGGGGCTTCAGGTCTGCCCAGCTGGAGACCACGGCCACAGGGAAGCTGTGGGCAGCGAGGGCCGGGAAGGCTCCTTTAGGTGTCACAAGGATGATGTCCTTAAGGAAGGAGGGCGCAGAGGGGCGAGACCCAGGCAGGAGCTCCAGGCAGAGGGCAACAGAAATGCGTTCTTTGTTCTGGAAACAGAAACAGCCCAGACGGAGTGAGTGTTGACAACCTGACCTAAGGCATCAACAAGCCCACTTAGGAAGCAGGTCTGAAGCACTTAAATTCCAAAACAGTCGACGAATATGGAGAGTTTCCAGCGACGTTCTTGTGTTCATTTCTATTTCTAATCAGCTTCCATTTGGATCAAGAAGAACGCTTCCTGAGGCCGCAGGTGGACCACAGCACATCACAATGCAGTGTCGGCGGTCCTGTGTCTGTTACAATGCCGGGCGTGCTCCCGGGACAACTTCTGCTTGACAGACAGTTGCTCCTGAAAACAACGGAAGCCATCAGAGGTTGGTCTGCGGCAGTTCTGTTTCAGACCATTGGCTTCCTCTGTGTGCATCTGGGGTAGCGGATACATTTTAAAGAAGCCCAGGATGCTTCGGGAATATTACAGAGTTAAGAAGACGCTGCGTCTACTTCCTCACCCCGGTTCCCACCTCTGCTACTGCAATTAGAAGGTTAATGTTCATTTTCATTCTTTAAAAACACAGCTTTCATTTCTTCCAATCCAATACTGGAAATTTCCACTAGGCTGGTACCACAATTCATTTTTTAAACCAAGCTAAGCCTGGCTCTGTCTCCACAGTTTGGTTATTTGGCTTAACGCCTACAGGAAACCAAGCGCCACCGACGTGACAGAATGAGCAGCTGCAGCAAGTCCAGCAAAGATGAATGCAATTACGGGATTTGCTAAGTTTGGTGGAAAGAAAGTGAGTTCAAAGGTGGATGCTCACCTACGGAAAAAAAAATGTAACATCTACTCATCCTGTATTAGAGGTTTAAAACTAGGCTCAGACGTGCGGGGAATTTGAACACTGACTAGATTATCTGATGATATTAAAGACACTATTTTTATTGTACTTAAGAATGATAATGACATATCAGTCATTTTCAAAAAGAGGCATATGTTTTTATCACACATAAGGAAATATCTGTGAAAGATATGTTAAAAAATAAAGGCAACTAACCAAACAAACAAACAACTCAGAAGGGATTTTTCAACCCTTGCAAAAATTTATGAATGCGTTTTCTTTCCAAATTTTGTTTTGTTTGTTTTGTTTTTCCTGGTAGGAGGATGCTGGCCTGACTGCCATGATATTTGGAATTCAGCTCAGTATTTCTACAACCACAGAGACAGGTCACAGTCATTGGGCTTTATTCCTAAACATGTGAACATCTCTGCAGGAATTTGCCAGTCTTTAGACTGGCATGCCATTTTCTTCCAAGTCTGTGATGATGAACGTTTCATAGCTAGTTTGGAATCCCATGTACCACAGAAGCTTCTAAGTGGACTATTTGGCTACAGTGAGAAGCCTTTGTTGGGAAAAAAAAGCCTCTGAATGTAATAATTAAATAGACGTTAGAGCAAGGTTCTGTGCCATGTGAAATTGTAAACAGCACCGACAATGTGACTTACGCTCAGTTATAACACAGTGGCTCATCATGGCTCCAATTTCATTCCCTTCATTAGCCGAGCTCATCTGTTCCTCCGATCGGAATTGCTTTTATTTCCTCTGCAGTCCTCTGCCCCTGGCCTACGTGGAGAACGCTGCGGAGCTTCTGAAATGGGGGCTACCAGCCCCGGGACCCCAGGAACAGGTGCGGGGGCAGGTGGATGGGTCACTCACCCTCAGATTATCTTTGTCAAGTCAGAATGTGCTTCCAGAATTTCCAAATGATCCAATGCTTCATAAAAAGCCAGAAAGTGAGACTTTTCTATAAGATTTTTAAAAAAAATTTTCCTATGTTGGATACCAATTAAACATTTTTCTAGATCCAGGGCGCCAGGCATAGTGCGTTTGGAGGATGCGTTGGGCTGGACGGCCATCAGTTCATAACCTTTGTTCTGAAAGAAGAGGGCTTGTCCCCGGGGAGTCTGCTCCCAGTTCCACCAGAATGTTCAAAAACAAATGCAGGTCAGGGCTGGAGCTTGCTCTCTACTCATCAAAGACGAAGATGAAATTCTGGTGCCATAAATGGAAGTGTCTGGAATAAGGAAGAGTGTCAGCAGAGGGGCTAGGAGCATAGAATTTGGAGTGGCAACCTTCAGTTGTAGGCTGCCTTCCATGGCTACGTTCAGTTATAGAGTTTATCTCCTCTGGAAGCCTCTGTTTTCTGTCTGTAAATGCAACACACACGTATAAAACACCAGGTCCCTGTGCGGAGCTGATCAATGCTGCAGGTCAGATCTTTAGCATATGAGCCAAATCCAGTGAACTCCTGTATAAATGGTATTTGTTCCCATGGTTCAAGAGTAAGCAGCCGGTGGGGGAGGGCACAGCTCAGTGGTACAGCATGTGCTTAGCATGCAGGAGGTCCTGGGTGCCATCCCCAGTCCCTCCATTTAAAAACCAAAATAACTAAATAGATGAATAAATAATAAACCTAATCACCTTCCTCCCCTCATTAAAAGAAGAAAAAAAAAAGAATGGCAGCCAAAACCCTTAATTCAGCTCAACAATATATCGTTTGTTTAACTGGATTGTGAGACAGCAAACAGCAGATCAAGCTGTGTTTACTGCTCAGTCATGTGAGCTGCCGCAGAGCCCGGGGGAACACAGGTCCAGGTGGCCCTGGGTTTTATGGACGCATGATGGTCGTTGCTCTGTGGCTTCCTGGAAGGGACATCCTGTGGGTTTTCGAGCCGCACTGACTTGCAAGTTACAGCCGCAAAGCCCTTCACGGTTCCAGGACTGGTGGGAACGGACTCATCTCGGAAGATGCCCGGTGAGGGAGGGCGCCTTCTGTCCATTCCTGTGTGGACAGCCTTGGGTGCGTGATCTCGTTTCCATCTCTTACGCTCACGGCAGCAGAGATGTCAGCCACGGCGGGAGGAAAACTGTGCCGGTGGGAGTCAGAGCAGGGCTGGCTTTTTTCTTCCCCGAGCTTTTCCCTTCTCTTGAGGACAGTGGCCCCCTTTTCGTTGCAGATATTTACTTTGGGTGTTATTTTGATAACGGTGAAACCCTTCCAGAGGTGTAATCATGGGACCCTTTGTTTCATGACTGGAAAGGAAATCGATGTAGACATTTTGTCGTGGCTCTCCAGGGACAGACCTCATGCTCTTACCCCCCCAGCTGTCACTGGCTGCATTAGCATTTGGCCTGGAATGCTGGCCCACCCAGCTTGTGTGGGGCTGGCTTAAAGGGGTTCCTCCTGTTGGGCAGGAGGGGGAAGGACGCCTTCTCAGACTTGGCTGTGTTTCTCCCAGTATAGATGCTGGATTAGCAATTGAAATTGAAGAGAATGTATGCCTTTTTTAAAAAAAAAATAAATAAATAAACCCTTTTATTATTATGAAATAAAGCTTTTCACAGAAAAATTTAAAGATCCAGTAAAACGAGAAGGTAGGAGAAAGGGCTCAACCAAATGTGTTGGCTGTGAATGTATCGGTCCCTTTGCTTCATTGTCCTCTGCACATTTTAACTGTATTGTGTTCATCCCGACACGTATTCTGAATCCTGCTTCATTCACTCAATGTTAAATAGATTCTCCATGTTCTCCCAAGTTCTTCACAAACCTATTATTAACGTCAAAAAGTATTTCATCTAGAGTTCTGAGAAGACTAAGCAGCTCCTACTTGGCGCCCTTTAGGTGGCTTCTGATAATTTGCTGTTGAAACCAGGCAGGATGCTGTGGGGTCCTCCCGGGAACAAATCCTTTCCGTGTCCCCCATTCCTTGTTTGTAGGAAGTAGGCGTCATTCAGCCTCCTAGACCTTCCCTGCGTTCCAAAGAGCAGATTCCAACCGTCGCTGATCAGAGAAGGAGGGAATGCAGAGACGAGGCGGAGCAGTCAAGAACAACAGTGCAGCGATGGGGCAGGGGCTGGGTCCTCCCCAAGGGAGATACATCAACAGTACCTCTGAGATCTTCTGCAGGAACTCAGGCCCCCACCTCGGTGAGGAATGGCACCTTCAGGCCGAGCACAAGATTCCCAGAACATCACCCTGTTACCTCACCTCCAACCACTCGAAGGCGGCCACACACTCTGTAGCCCTTACCCCAAAGTTGGCCTGTTAAAGCTCCCCTCAAACCATCCAGGAGTTTGGGATTTTTGAGCACAAGCCATTCTCCTTCCTCGGCCCTACAATACACCTTTCTCTGCTCCAAGCGCTGACATTTTGGTTGGTTTGATCACTCTGTGCGTCAGGCACACAAACCTGCATTCCGTAACACTGTTATGCATTAAATTAATAGAAAAAACCAACAAGACTGGCACTCACCTGTGCCAGGCACTGTTAAGTTTTGATCTGCGTCATTGCACGGGCCCCTCAGAAGTGGCTAAGGCAGACTGTACCATCATTTTCATGGATGTACGAGGACACAGGAGCTTAAAGAACACAACCAGCAGGTCCGTGGGCAGGTGGCTGGCACGTCAGAGGCGGGGTTGACAGCCAGGCGGAGCTGCAGTATCTCCTGTGTTTGGATTCACAACCAGGAGGGCAGGGCAGAGCCTGGCTATGCTTCTGACAGCATCACACCGTGGTCATCTTTGGGGAGACCGTGACACGTGGGTCAGCCCTGGACAACTTTAAAAAGCTAGACCCCAGCCCCCAAGCCAGGAGTGTCTGCTTTCAGCAACGGCATGTGGAGAACAAGCACTGTTGCCCCAGAGCTGGTCTGTCCCCAGAGCTGTGTCTTTCAAACTGCTGGTGGGGGCAGTGTGCCACGGATACAAAGGAAGTCTCATGGGCTGGTGCCAACTCAAAAAAAAAAAAAAAAAAAAAAAGAATGGCTTAGAACACAAGAGTGAGATCCATCAGAGCGCACAGCGGGGAGCAAGGCTCTGTCCAAATTCGGGGACCTCCTGCTTCAGTTTGCACGCGTGTGATTCTGTGCAGAATCATGACAGAAAATGGGTTTCTTACTCTGGGTTGTGGTTTAAAAAAAAAACAACAGGATTTGAAAAATATGTCCTTAGGGCTTATACTGTGAAAATGATAGTATTTATACTTAAAAGCAGAGAACAGCCATGTTTGGTGATACGGGTGATGTTGATTGAAAAGAAACACTGATCTTTGGTTTTTGGCGTTAAAATTGTAAAGAAAAGAAAAGATACTAAAAAAAAGATAATAAAGCAACATATATACCAGTGTGTGTGTGTGTATAAAAACATTATATATCATATATACAATATATTATATCATATATAGTATATTATATAATTATATTACAATATTTAATAATTAAAATATATTGATATATTAATATTAATTGTATATTAAAATATTTAATAATATATATTGATGTATTACATAAAATATATTACATTATATATTACATTTTTTATATATATATATATATATATATAACCAGGCCAAGCTCTGAGTGCTTTTTATCATTAACTAACTAGTTATTATCTCATTTAGTCATCACCAAACCCCATGGAATTGGTACTACTGTTGTCCTTATTTTGCAGATGAGGAAACTTAAGCCCGGGAAGGTAAAATATGAGAACTTATATGAGACCTGATCCAATGTGGTCCTGTGTTTCCATGATCCAGTTTAGTGTTTTTCAAGTGGGAGCAACTTCTCCCTCAGGGGACGCTCAGCAATGTGTGGAGATACTCTAGTTTGTCACAAGTAAAGGATGCTACTGGCGTCTAGTGGGGACAGGCCAGGGGTGCTAAACATCCTGCAGGGGGCCATACGGCCCCCGCATTAAAGAATTGTGGGCCCGTAACGTCAGCAGAGCCGAGACTGAGAAACCCTGATCCAGGTAAAAGCCTCGTAAGCAAATGGACACTGAATCCCTCTACTGTGCTGATGGTCTGATGCGGTTGCTATGGAGACCAAGTGATGCCGGCATGCAGATGCAGTGGCTGTGCAGAAGTTTCAAGGTCAGGATGAGGGGGAAAGACAGCCAGTGAGTGAAACTGACAAGCAGGATTCTGTAGGTGCGGACCAGTCTCATCCCTCACACTTCGTGCACCCGGAGAGCCCCCTTCGGAGCAGAGGAACTCCTGAGAAACCCCCTTCCACGTCCATCTGAGCGTTACGGTCAGGAGGACCACCTTGTTGTCCCTTCCCACCCACACTCAGAGAGGTCCCTGCAAGGACAGAGCGGGCTCCAAGAACCCTTCGAGAGACCTTTCAAAGCAGAGATACTTCAAAGCATGGGCTGGGGGGAAGGGAGGTTTGGAAATCCAGAAAGATTTAGAGAGTTTCCTACATTTGGTAACAGATCCACGGTGATATTTCTTCTTGTGATAAACCTGACGTTGAAGCAATCATCTTGAATGTTTTTGTTCCCTTCTGGTTTCAATTTTCTTCTATTTGACTTTATTGCTACCTTTTAGAAAATAAATATATTTTAAAACTTGATATTGATTTTCCTACCAGTGAGAATGGAAAACCGTGGCCATCTTCCCGGACCATTATTTATGCTAGAAGGGGACAACTGAGGTCTATCTGTTCAGGGAGAAAGTTCTGTCTTCTCCAAAAATGATCCATCTTGGTTTATTCTCTGTCTCTCTTGTCTTTCTTCCTTCCTTTTCTTTCTTCCTTCCTTTTCTTCCTTCCTTTTCTTTCTTCCTTTTCTTTCTTTCTTTCTTTCTTTCTTTCTTTCTTTCTTTCTTTCTTTCTTTCTTTCTTTCTTTCTTTCTTTCTTTCTTTCTTTCTTTCTTTCTCTCCCTCTCTCTCTCCCTCCCTCCCTCTCTTCCTTCCTTCCATCTCTCTCTGTCTGAAAGCTAATAACAGGGCCTCATATCAGCTGTAACTGAATCTTGAGCTCATGAACCACATTAGGCAAACACCTAGAGAAAGCGTTCAGTTGTCAAAACTCAACTTGGTATACGCCAAGCAATTTTATAAATTCTAGCTTTATTGCTTTAAGATCTTACACCACACACACACACACACACACACACACACACAAAAGTCACACAGGGTTGACTATCTAAATAAACAGGCACATTTTGTTTTGAAAGGCAATTAGCAAGGGCATCAGAAGCCTTAGAAGTGTGTTTACAAATCTGAATCCATATTTCACTTGTAAGAGTGT
This sequence comes from Camelus bactrianus, assembly GCF_048773025.1. Lineage (NCBI taxonomy): Eukaryota > Metazoa > Chordata > Mammalia > Artiodactyla > Camelidae > Camelus > Camelus bactrianus. The sequence goes on along the minus strand of NC_133570.1, from coordinate 3,179,223 downwards.
ACCCTAAGGACATAATTTCAGCGATGTAGTCAGCTCTTGTTCTTGTCTGCCCCAGAACCATGATCATTCCCTCTGCCACTGTCACCCCCAAATTCCCTGGGGGGCACCCCTCTTCCCCACTGTCCACCCATGTGTTTAGGGGGACCTGAAGGTCCCCTCAGCTCGGCGAGAGCGGCCCATGACTCAGGTCTAAGAAATTGGCGCTTTTCATTCTTTTGCCACCATGATGTTCAGCTGGGAACCTGACCCAGTTCAGTCCTAGGGAGCCTGGACCTAGAATATGAAGGGACTGAGGAAATAAGTTCTCTTTCAACCAAAGTTATTACTGGAAGGATACAAGGCCAGGAAATCTAGGCACCACGGTGTGGCGAGACCTCTAGCTAAGAATGGATTCACCATAGAAAATAGTAAACATAGGGGAAAATGCATGCCGTCTGTGGAAGGAACGGCGCCATGGTAATTTAGCCACGTCACCAGTAATGATTCTCTGAAATCACCGTTTTCTGTGCAAATTATAAACTCTCTAACTCATGTTGAAATACATTCCTGTTTGTTCAGAGCCCTCTTTGTTCCCCCCCAAACGGTGCTTTATGCCAGCAGCTTTATGCACTTTGTATGGAAGACGTCAGAGTGAAGTGATCTTTTTACTTTAAATGGCATTTTCCATACACTGTCCTAGTAATGAGGCCTCTCCCCTCCCCGTGGGCTCCCCTGACGGGTGCTGTCGGCACCTGGTCAGAAACGTCTTTCTGTTCAGGGCATCCTCCTCCAGGACTTTGAGCGCCTCTGGGCCCAGCCATCGACAACCCCGAGAATTCCAGAAGGATGGCCCGAGGGCGCGCCACGTCCCGGGGAGGGGGGGGGGAGGCCCACTGTGGGCTAGTGACCCTTCTCCGTCTCCGGCTCACTAGGCACCCTTTTCCCCTCACCTGTTGTGTGCTCCGGATTTGGTGGTCATTTCAAAACGTGTGGCTCTTCGTCGTAAGTTCCCCGTTGTAAATTCGCCAGTAGGAGGTTGCACCTGGCAGGTAACCTTTAGCATTTTCTCTGGGCCTCGGAAATTCTACGGAGGAGGGCCTAGATTCCCTGCCAGTAGAAGGGCTCAGGCAGTAGCTCCCTCTCAGGGGCCCCTGGCATGAGATCTGAAAGTCAGGAAGTCATTACTCTCCGGCGGGAGGTGCAGATAAGCAGGTGGGCAGTGGGGGACGATGCGAATGAAGTTCCACCCTCAGTCTCCTGGTTTCCTCCTGAGGAGCAGACACTTGGGCGATGCGGGCAGGGACATAGTGTAGCTGAGCAGGACCTCCCGGGGCCTTCCCGGGACAGACCCTTCCACGGCCTCCTCCTGCCCTTCGTTTGTAGAGAACCTTTAGCCTCCTAGTCTTTCCCCAAGTTCCAAAGAACAAATTTAATCACGGAAGTGAGAAAATGCAGAAACAGAGGAAAACAGTTAAGCCAGACAAAATAACAATAGCCTAGCCATTGAACAGAGTCAAGGACCTTTAGTTCCTCCTCCGGGGCTAGAGAAGATGTTCGGAGCCCTGTCCTCAAGTTGCTTTGCGGATAACGAAGCCCCCACCGGGTGCAAGGCGCTCACTGTACGCCGACCACCAGCACGTACACCCCAGAGCGGGCGGAACCCGAAGGGTGAAGACGGTGACTCCCGATGACATCACCACCAGCCAATCAGAAGAAGGTCCACGAGCTGATCATGCACCCGCGACCCTCTCCCCGATCCTGTCTTTAAAACCCTTCCCTTGGGAGCCATCAGGGAGTTTGGGCCTTTGGATTCCTAACCGCGCATTCGCTTCGGGCACCTGCAGTGAACGCCGCACTTCCCTTCGCCACAGCCCGGTGCCAGCACCCTGGCCTCACTGTGCTCTGGCGAGCGGACCCTCGTTCGGTTTGGCAACAGTAGGGCTTTGCTTGCCCAGTTCTTACCATTTTTGGGTAAACCTTTAATTCCCTGTACAAACAGGTCCTCCTTACAGCTTCTCGTGGTTTCAAATTTATTGGTGGTTTGTTTTAAGCACTACATTTTTTTTAATTGTGGTAAAACACTTAGAACATAAAATTCATCATCTTGACCATTTTAAGTGGACACTTCATTTTGCTGTGCATCCGCGGTCCAGAGCTGCTTCCGTCTCACAACACTGGGACTATGTCCCCCCATCTGCCCTCTCCCAGCCCCTGGCGTCCCCTTTTCTACTTTCTGTCTTCATGAGTTTGACCTCTCCGGCACTTCATGTAAGTAGAATCATACAGTATTTGGTTTCCATGACTGGCTCACCTCACTTAGGATACGGTCCAAACAAATTGCTTTTCAATTGATGTTTCATACATAGATTGTTGGCTGGGACAGAGGACTTGTTTTAGACTCGACAGCCTAAAATATAGTCCTCTCCTAGAATTCCAAACTGTATCGTCCATGAAAAGATTTCACCCAATTTCTTTTTTCCTGACGTCTCAGTTAACTATTACCTTGACAGAAAGCAGAGCCAAGAGATTGATCAGAGGCGGGTTAACCTGCCAGAGAACCCCCACTGGCTGCCATCGCCCCGGGAGACCTCCCCTTCTGGTGGGAGCAAGGCTCTGCATCAGACGCACTCCCACCCACGCTGACTGTTATCTAGACGTAATTTCTCTTCAAATTCTGTTACCGGCCTCTGGGTGCAGACACGTAAGTTACTCCACAGCCACGTCAGTAACTCCGTCACACTAAAAACTGAATCAATGAATTTAGTTAGGTCTCCACGTCTGCTATAACTTGGCAATGATAGCTCTCACAGTGAGGTGCTTAGATTAAATTACTGGATGTCAGAAATGAAATAGGCTGGTCCGTGAAGAATTCGACGCAAATTCCCTGGCTGGAATAGGGGTTGTCAGCCGCGGGTTTGCTTGGACAGCACTATGGCCAAATACCGGGAGAGAAGAAGATGACAGTCTGAATATGACCACCAGGAGACTCGGAGTCAGAGCTCCTAACGCTCCGCGTTGGCTGCCCGGGTTTGGAGGGCCTTAAACGTCTGCGATGAGAGTAAGAGGTCAGTGGTCCCTCGGCTCTGGGGCCACATCAAATCGAACGCCTTCTGCACAGCAAAGAAAACCATCAACAAAAGGCCATCTACTCACTGGGAGGAAATATTTGCAAATCACATATCTGATAAGGGTTTAATATCCAAAAGCTACAAGAACTCAGACAACTCAACATCAAAAAACATGGAGCCCAATTTAAAAAATGGGCAGAGGGTCTAAATGGACATTTTTTTTTTTCCGAAGAAGACATACAGATGGCCCACAGACACACGAAAACGTGTTCGACATCGCTCATCATCAGGAAAAGGCCAATCAGAACTACCGTGAGCTGTCACCTCACACCTGTCAGAACGGCCACCATCAGAAAGACCAGAGATAAACAGTGGTGGCAAGGGCGTGGGAGAAGGGGGAGCCTGGGCGGCGCCGGTGGGAAGGTGAACAGGCGCAACCACTGTGGAGACCGGGACAGAGACTCCTCAGGAAATTAAAAAGGAGCTGCCGCGCGGTCCAGCAAGTCCACCTCTGGGTATGTGTCTGAAGAAAACAGAAACACGGATTTACAAAGACACACGGACTTTTACGCTCACGGCAGCATGTTTACAATGGCCAAGCTATGGAAACAACCCAAGTGTCTGCTGACTGACGCCTGGAGAAAGCAAGTGGAGTGTGTGTATACAGGGGAATATTATTCAGCCGTAAGAAAGAAGGAAGTCTTGCCATTTGTAGCAACATGGATGAAGCCTGAGGGCATTATATTAAGTGAAATAAGTCCAAGAGAAAGACAGAGACCATATGATCTCTCTCGTATGTGGAATCATTCAAGACAAAACAAAACAGAACAAAACAAAACTCATAGAGAACAGGTTGGCAGTTGCCAGAGGTGGGGGATGGAGGTAGGAGAAATGGGTGAAGGGGGTCAAAAGGCACAAGCTTCCAGATATAAGATAAGTAAGTCATGGGGATATAGTTAATGTGCAGCTGGGTGATTATAGTTCATAACATCGTGTTGCAAATTTGGAAGGTGCTAAGGACTAGATCTTAAAATTTCTCACCACAAAAAAAATTTTTTTGGTATCTATGTGAGTCAATTGATGTTAACTAGACTCGTGGTGATCACTTCGTGAGATACACGCATAGAACACCATTATGTTGTACACCTGAAACTAACACAGTGTTAAATGCCAATTATACTTCAATTATTGTAAAAAGCGTCTTATGACGGTAGAAAACCAGTGGTCCCTCACCCATCCAGAAAACTGAAAAAAAAATGTAGTTTTGAAATGAAAATACCGCGTATATACTCTAAAAGACCTGCACTGAAATACGGACTTCATCTTTTCCAGATACATGCCCAGGAGTGGGATTGCTGGATCATGTGCTAAGTCTATTTTTAGTTTTTTCAAGGACTCACCATACTGTTTTCCACAGTGGCTGCATCAAACTGCATTCCCACCAGCAGTGTAGGAGGGTTCCCTTTTCTCCACAGCCTCTCCAGCATTTGTTACTTGTAGACTTTTTAATGATGGCCATTCTGACAGGGGGGAGGTGATACCTCACTGTGGTTTTGATTTGCGTTTATCTGCTGATGAGCGGTGCTGAGCACCGCTTCATGGCCAGCTGTATGCCTTCTTTGGAGCAATGTCTCCATAGGTCTGCTAAGGCAGGCGCCTTTATATGCAAGCTGTAAGATCATGTGAGGCTTCGTGAAGACAAATCCTAGGACCCCTGTCCTTGTTACATAATTTTCAATGATGAAGTTTCGGAGAGAAGGTTAAAACGTAGCATCTTTGGGCTGGAATAAATATAAGGACGATAAAGTAACTTTGTTCCAATTCTGTGATTCAGAGTTACAGAGAAATGGAAGTCTCTCTCCTTATGTGGTCTTCCCTGACCTTGTTCCATCTCTCCAGAAAGCTTTTCCCCTTTATAAAACATTAAATGTGACCACTATTATTAGCACTAAGAGTATTAATGGGGCGCTCGGAGCAGGCAAGGGCCAGGCTTGAAAGGCACGAGCTCCCGCCTTCACACATGGGCACCGCTCCATTAAAATGCTGCATCATTTGCCCAACGTCAAGTAGACTTCAAGATTTCAGACCCAGAAACATTTGCCTCGCGGCATCAAAATAATTGAATACGGTAATGGCTCAGCACCCTGCTCAGGGTTATTAATACCAGGCTTTACATGATTCTTAGCCACAGGCACCAAGTCCCCGGAGTTTAACAACTCGTCCCACCCGCCATGTGATAACTAGCATGTCTGGTCCAGCTCTTAAGCACCAATCCTTGAAGCATGTCAGCTCCTGGAACAAATGCATTTAGCCTTAAAGAACATGCACATCAACCAGCGAAGAAAAAAATCTTACTCATTAGAGCTTGAAATTGCCACAATCTGTAAAGCACAGAGAGGAAAAGAAGCCTTACCTGCCTGCCCTGTCATCGGCTGTTGGCTCTGTCTCGGGACCTGGAGAGACCTGGAGGGACCAGAGCCTGGGATGTGGCAAGATCCTCCTTCAGAGTGGCTCTCAGAGTCCCCTGACCTCCTCTGTCGGGTGCAGATCTCAGAGGCAATCAGACAACCGTCTGCGTAACTGCTATAGGAAGGCACACATCTGACTCTATATTTGATGTGTTCCTTTGGCTCTGACCCTGGGCGCTGTTTCCCGGGCTGAGTCAGGCTGGTTCTGCACCTTCTGTGAAAGAACGTTGCCTGTAGCCTGAAATACACAGGACAGCCTGTTCTCAAGGCTCTGACCTTCAAGGGTAGAACACTTTTCCATTCACACAGGGATAAAAAATTGCAGAAGAGAAAACAGCATGTGTCTTGTGGGAGGTTTACAGGAACACCATGACCTGACCTATGTGGACAAAGGATTCCGACACCAAGACGTCTGCAACCACCAACCACACCCCCTCTCCCCCTTTATCGTATGAAAGGAGCCTGGATTCTGACTTGGGGAAGATGGCTCTCCAGGACATGAGTCCCCCATCTTCTCGGTCCACTGGCTTTCTGAATAAAGTTTGTTATTCCTTGCCCCAACACCTCGTCTCCCTATTTACTGGCCTGTCGTGCGCTGAGCAGAATGAGTCTGGACTCGGAAACACCACTGCTTCTTTCAACAGTCACAGTCTCAAATCCCAAAGCCCCCAGAGAAGTGACAGAGACAGATGAAGCGGTCACCTGGGGGCTCTGTAATTAACCCAAGGAGGTGTCGATGCCCCAGCAAGGGCACCAGCCTGGACTCACCTCTGATCAGCCTCTTCCATGTCAGAAAGACCGCTGTTCACTGAGTCTCTGTGTTTTCAAGGGCAGCAGGAATGGTCACTTTTAATACACTTTCTATTTTAAAACGGTTGTAGGTTTACAGAATTACTGCGAAGGTGGGAGGGAGCGTTCCCAAACACCACACACCCACGTCCTCCCCATTGTTAACATCTGTCAGGTGCATTTGTAGCACTTTGTGAACTGATACGAATATTTTTAAGTCCAGACTTTACTCAGAAGGATATATGGTTTACAAGGGAAATGTTCTGGGATTTAAATGCTGATCATTGTGGTCGGCAGGGTAACTACAGACGTCCTTGCCCCCCACCAAGGATATGTACATTCCAAGACCCAGATTCTGTGAATGTCACCTTACATGGAAAAAGGGACCCTGCAGATGTAATTCACTTAAGGATCTTGAGACGGAGAGATTGTCCTGCGTCATGCAGGTGGCCCAGTGGAATCACAAGTGTCCACATGAGAGGAAGGCAGGAGGGCCAGAGTCAGAGAAGCAAATGCAATAACAGAAGTGGACGTCAGGGATGCAGCCCTGAGCCAAGGATGCAGGCAGCTTCTAGAAGCTGGAAAAGGGCAGGGGAGCAAAATTTCCCCCTGAGACTCCAGAAGAAACACAGCCTTGGCAACACTTTGATTTTAGCCCAGTACAATCCATTTTAGACTTCTGAGTTGCAGAACTTAAAAAACAAATTTAAAAAAATTGTGTTGCTTTAACATTAAATGTGCAGTCATTAGTTTCAGCAGCAAAGGGAATGCACACACTCACGAATCCGACCAGAAGGAAAGCACTCTGCCAGCCAAACACAGGTCCATCCCCAGGCCTCCCACGTCGCAGGGGCCCAGTGCCTGCTCGGGGGTCTCCCCCCTGGACGGCACGGCTCCTAACGGGAAATGAGATTACACCCTCTCCTGCATCACAGACCCCGGTGTCATCTCCGGCACAGAGAAGATGCTCAGTAGATGTGTGTTAAGTGGATGCTTTTAGCACATTAAAAACCACTCGATACATCATTAAACTCCTCAGACAAGGGGTAACGTGTATTCTTTACTCTCCTTGGGTAAAAAAGTGTCTATCTCCGGCCACTTAGGGCTCCTGAAGTACGTATCCTTACTTCTAAGCTGCTTTAAGCACATCTTTGATTTCTTATTATGGAGCAAAATGGGACACGTACTTACAGTTGGCAGCTGGCGTATCATTACCACCGAAGTAACTATGCTTTTGGAAATGGTACAAGTGGAGAAAGCAGTGTTTCAGAGCTCACTGTCAGTCCTTCCAGTTTCAAGGGTCTGGAAGGAAAAAAAAAAAAAAAAAGCTCCTTGCCCTATTTTCAATTTTTTTGTAGATAAGACTTTACCTCTGAAGCTTTCCGTTGGTTGGGCTCAGGCGCCTGGGGTGAGTGCCCCATGGGCTGAAATCTGCACAGAGATACTGCTCGGCTAAGAGGAGGTCCGTCAAGGCCATCATCCCCCCACTGGAGAGGCTGGTGTGTTACCTCCCTTTAGCCGTTCACCCTTTGGAGAGAGAGATGGATTCGGTGTGAGAAGACTGTGACCGAGTCCAAGTTCGGATGGCTCACCACACGACAGGCTGGAACAGTGAGAGATGAGTTGCTGAGGCAAGGAATAGCGACTTTGTTCAGAAAGCCAGCAGACCCAGAGGATGGCGGACTAGTGTCCCAACGAATCATCCTCCTTGAGTTAAAATTCAGGCTTCTTTTATACTAAAAGGGGAAGAAGTGAAGCCAAACGTTTCCTGGGTCCTGTCAGCCTCCGGAGGGGGTGTGTTAATTTCTCCCTTCCTGCGGTCGTTCCCAGGGGGGCCTGGTCAGGATGCTCCCTGTGAGCTCAACCAGGGTGTTTCAGCTTAACATTCATTACCTGGGAAGCAGGGTTCCCAGAGATGGACCATCATGTAAAGTTTAAGCTTACAGGCAACATCCCTTTAGTGATTCACCTGTAGCAAAAGCAACAGAATATGGAGGTGAACATAAAAGAAACAGACCCAGCGTGGCGTGAGAGTTGTTTCTCCCTGTCACAGGACCGCACGCACGTGAAGCACGCAAACCAGGGGTTGAGTACCGACGCCTCGGCTTTCCTTCCCCAGAGAGGCTCTGAGGGAAGAAAGGTCTTCCCGGACTTTGCTCCCCATCCCCGTCCCCTCTCCCTCCCTCTCTGTAGGACCTCACTGTGCACGTTCCTCCTGTTCATGGAAGACAACCGCTGGGCCCCGTCCAGGGTCCCCGCAGAGGCGGAAGCAGCCTGTGGCCTAGGGCGTCCCGGGCACATCCGCTGACGCTTGCTGCCGTGCGGTCCCGTGCCTTCTCACACACCCCTGAAGCCTGTGTGGTCGCCTTTAGTCCGTCACTCCCATCATTTCACGGCTGCGGTTTCAGACTTGCTGCTTTGGGGTTGTATTTCTGAGGATCTCGTTCTTCACAGGCACCCAGGAGAAACTTCAGTGGGTCCCTGAGTGGCAGGCGTGGCTTCAGGAAAATCTGGGCTCTCGGTTCTGGTTCTGCTCTTACCTGGTTATGGCCAAGGTCACCCCCCACCTCCCCGGCCTCTGTATCCTCATCTGTTTGAGGGCGATGATTCTATCTGCCCATCACAACTGTGAAGCTGGTACGCTCCCGGCTGCCAGCAAATGGCAGCTGTAATTTATCAGTCATTCATTCATTCTTTCATCCATCAAACCAGCATTCGATCATGGTCTGCTAGGTGCGGGACCCTGAAGTTACCAGGCTTTCGATTCAGACTGCGCTGGGTTCAAGCCATGGCTCTGTCGCCGACCACCTGGATGAGCTGGGTCAACTCATCTGCCCTCGACTTGCTGCGTCCGTGTCCCCCCTGTGGAAGAAGTGCTAAGGTGGTCCTGGCCTCAAAGGATGGTTTTACAAGGAGACTGACTGCATGCAGAGTGTCCTACGCAGAGCTGGCGTTTAGTAACATTCAGGTAATAATCCTGAGGCCATCACAATTACAGTGAAGCTCGGTCAGTCTGCCTCCGACCCTATGCGCTCACAACTGTGCAAAGCTGCCTACAGAATTATTGTTAGCAATCACAGATTGCCTTCAGTTGATTTCCGTTATTCAGGCAGGCTACGTCTTTGATGCTGGTGGGTCCAGTTTTGTCCCTGCCGGAGCTCTGGGGTCACTCGTGGGAGGGAGATCACGGGGAGAGGGGCTGCAGTGACAGGTCGGGTGTTACAGCTCTCACAGGGAATTCAAACTGCTGACTCGAGGCCCTCTTAGAAAGCCTGGGACCGAACCTTCCATGAGTTTCTCCTGACACCTGCTGGTCCTTTTGCTCCCGGTCCAGTCGCTGATGGTGAGATCCAGCGGGTGGTCACTCATGACAGCGTAAGGCTCTGAACTGGGTTTGATAAAAGTCTGCAGGATAATAGTGTAGCTTCTGGGGCTGGCAGTCCAGTGCTTTCCACGTATGCCAAGTGGAAACACACACACAAAGCTGCAACGCCAAGTAGAAGATGTTGTGGTTGGAACAGCACAACATCTGACTGTGGGTCCCAGTTTTGGAGTCTTGTCCCTTAAACCTGTGTTCAGTTCCTGGCGGCTGAACGTACTCAAGTTAAATAGCCCCTCTGTGCTTCCGTTTCCTTGTCCGCAAGCTGGGACTGACACAGGGCCTGCCTGCTGGGGTCTTTACGGGATGCGGCGAGTTAAGACATACACAGTATTAGAACAATTCTCTGCACGTTCCTTAAAAAAATGAGAGCCATTATTAACTCTGAAAGTGTGAGCACATACAATCCCCCCAAAAGCTACTTAATCAATCTGATTTGCTGCACAGCATAATGTATAATCTCCCATTTATAAAACCAGATTCCTAGCGGGTGACAACAGCTATTTCCTTTCTGTGTGTCTTCTCTCCCCAGAGCCCGCAGCGCTGCGGACAGCTGCGGGCAGCTCTGGGGGATAATAAACGTGGTATGTATGCCAGCTTCTCTGATCCCCTGCCTTTATTCTAAAATATGGAAAGGCTTGGGCGTAAATAAGGCCGTGAAGCCTTTTATCGCTCCTATTAACGTGGAAATGTGCTCGCGTGAGGCGCTCGCTGGTGCCCAAATCACCCCTCCGCCGCCGCCTTGCACGCCGTCGGGGAGAGCGGAAGCTGGGGCTGCTGCAGCATCACTCGCTAACAAGGACGCGGACGTTCGCGGCCCGAAGAGGTTTTAGTGGATTCGCTGGAAGCCCCTCCGTGAGCTGGAGGGTCTCAGCTGGTGACACTGGCCATGCACACTCACAAGGAGTGGTGACTGATGAAAACCAGAGGGTGTGGCACACCTCACTGCCAGCATTTGGTCAAGAGAAGTCACCAGCTGGAGCGGTCCTCGTTTCAGGAGGCAGCGTGAGCGGCGGCGGCACATGGAGGGTGAAGCCTGAGTCCTGTCACCAGGCCGTCAAGGGTTAAGTCCTGGCGCCACTGCTTATGAGCTGTGTGACCGTGGTGAAGTGGGTCACCCTCTCTGTTTCTGCATCTGTCTCTTTATCTGCAAAGTAGGAATGATGGTAACAGTACCCATCTAGTGAGGCCACGCTGAGGGCAGAGTGGTCCAGCAGGCGGGGACACTCCCAGAGCGGGAGGTGAGGAAAGAGTTAGTTACCACCACCATCATCAGCGCATTAGTTAAAGTCCTCATAGGAAATGCACAGCCCACATCGAGTAGGACGGGGTTTAAGAAAGGGAGAACTTAAATGGACTGTTCAGGACGAGCAGATAGGGCCCGGCCCCACACCCAGGACCTAGCCTCAGACGCTAAGCCACGACACTCCCCCGACCCCGACGCCCACCTCAACCAAGGGGAAGGGCCATTTCCAGAGCAGTGAGGGTCTCCCATCCAGAGGGAGCTGTGACCTCTCTGTAAGGGACCCAGATGATGCTAAATCGAGGAAGAGTGGGGAGAGAATGAGGCCATAAATCCCCTGAGCGCCCATCTGGACCCCCAAATCCCAGCGCCTCCCAGTGGAAAATCTAACCAGAAGCCAGCGGGTAGGGGCTGGCTACGGAGAGCTCAGCCTCCGGGGCTCAGGGTCGTGCCGGGGCGCTGGGGCAAAGAGCAGATGTGGAGGGTCCCAGCCCCAAGGCCAGTGGCCCTCAGACCACCTGCGCCCTGGAATTGGCTATGCAGTCAGCATGAATAAACCGAGCAGACGTTAGCAACGTAGCCGCGTACTCCACTGCCGGGAGGTGCTGAGGGGACATAAATGCTTCTCCTGTTCCCAGTCTGTGAGAATTACTCAGTGCTTTTGCATTGCGGTTCTGGGCCAGAGTCAGGAAGACGGGTAACCCTCACAAAAACAACCTGAGCAAAGACAGGGACAGCAACCACATCTCTATAGTACTTAGCACCAGTCACGCTGTCATGTGTTTGATCGCACGGCAGCCTTGTGATCGCCTTGCTGTCAAGTAGATGTTGATGCCCATTTCAGAAGTAAGGAAATTCAAAATGAGGAACTCAGTCGGCCAGGATCAAAACTCACTGCTTCATCCTTGTTGAAATTTCTTAGAGAATGCATGGAGAAATGTCGACAATATGGAGCCGAGGTTAAAAGAACAAGATGTACAATTTACTTATCTGTTTGTTTTATTCAAATAATAAGTTGAGACATTCTGTGGTTCATCAAAACCTGTTCCAGACATGGTGGATCCAGCAGGGACCCAAACAAAGTCCTGTCTCTCCCTGAGCTGTGGTTGCTTTGGAAAAAAAAGTCTGGAAGTTCCTCAGAAAGTTAAAATGAGTTACCATATGAGTCAACAATCACAACAGAAATGAAAACATATGTCCGTGCAGAAGCTTGAACATGAGACTGTTAGAATTAATAAATGAATTCAGAAAAAAAAGTCGCAGGATAAAAAAAAAAAATCAACATGCCAAAACCAGCTGTACTTCTAAACATTAACAACAAGTCATCTGAAAGGAAAGTAAGAAATTCATTTACAATAGCATCAGAAAGAATAAAACACTTATAAGTAAACGTAACTAAGGAGGTAAAAGACTTGCATTCTGAAAACAACAAAACACTGATGGAAGAAACGAAAGGAGACACAAACAAATAAAAAGACACCCCAGGACCCAGTGGAAACGGTTAGCTGTGGAAGGAAGGTGTTCACCTGACGTGCTCAGAAGCCTAACTCGTGAAGTCCACAGGATACGATCACGGGATTAGATGAATAAGACACGCTTTGGAAGGGTGGTTTGACACAGAACGCGGAGCACTGGTGGGAGGGCCATTCACTCAGAGGCAGCATCTTCTAGAATTCTGAGACAGCGACAGGACGCATCACCCATGTGGGAGGAGGAGTCTTGGAACTGACTGTGTTTAATTCCGGAATAATTCGTTTTCCAACCAGAAACTCCAGGCACCAGTGGCAGTATGGTGGCTTTCAGACACCTTGGGACCAAGAGGAAAGGGCTTCATTTGCATATAAATTAAATTTGCATAAATATTTCAGCAAAAATAAATAGAGCCAACCACAGTTTTTGCCAGGATTGTTCCTCTCGGGCATATGTTCATAGAAGTGGCCCGTGTTATGTTACTGTGGGCTCTCCAGCTGCGAAAGCTGGACGCCGGCACCCAGGGAAGGACCTGGAGACCCGCCCCGGGAGTAACGCACGTTCCCCGGAAACAGACTCCCGGACAGAATGAGTTAAGACGTTTTCATTATTCCACTTACTCAAATCACTACTGAAGATGGCCCCAGAGTTCTTCTAGAATTCTCAATTGTCTAAACATACCCTCTGTGAGAACAGAGTGAAATCTGGTTCTAATTAAATTCAGGCGATAGGGAGGCGGAGGCAGAACAGGACAGAAGCCAGCAGTCTGAGCGGCAGTGAGAGCCACGTGCAGAATGCCTGCTCCCCGCTCCTGTGCTTGCCACTGAGCCGCTCTCGCTCCCTGCTGCGGGAGGTCCGCGAGCATCCTGAAGGGGCGCACAGAGCCGGACTTCAGGTGATGGGGGGCAGCGTTAATGATTTTGGGTCAAGCACATGGGACAAGACAGCAACTGAAGGAGCCCCAGGCAGGGCTGGGACCCAGAGCCCAGCCTCTGGCACGTCTAGAACAGACCTCAGATCTACCCACGTGCAGCTTCTGGGCCACCGGCTCAGGGATGGAGCGTAGGGCCCTCAGGTGACTGCAGATGGCAGAGGAGAGGCCAGAACAACCTCCCTCTCGTCTCTAGAAGGCCATTCTCAGGGAATTCTACAGAAAGGAAGCCCCCTGGAGATGGGCGGGGCGTGGGTGAGGCCCCTTTGGAAATCAGACGTTGCACAGGCTCATGATTCCGTCCAGGAGCCCAGGAATGAACTAAATGTCTCCTTTCCACCTCCCTCCCAGTCCTGTATAATCAACTCCTCTCCATTTCATACATTCTAAGTGTTCACAGCTTTCCCCCAAAACGGGATCTTCAGTAACTCAGTCTTACAAAGACTCCTCAATCAGAGCAAATGCATTTTGAACACTCATACTTGTTCATAGTGAGGTGTGATGCTCAAGTCTGGGACTGCTTCTGAAATGCAAATCGCAGGCTATGCAAAATAGCTGCAGATTTAATGAGGGGGCGTTTCCAGCTGGCATGGATTTTTCAGCTTTTCCCTGTAGAGAAAATGGCTAGCTAGCAACGTGATTTTTTTTTTTTTTCTGATGGAGGTACTGGGGATTGAACCCAGGACCTCAGGCGTGCCACTCATGGGCTCTACCACTGAGCTCTACCCCCACCCCAGCGATGCGATTCTATATTTCTATTTTTTAACCGTTTTTTAAAAATCGAATTATAGTTAATTTGTAATGTTGTGTGTCTGTGTTACTCAGTTATATATATGCACATATATGTTCTTTTTCAGACTCTTTCTTATTATAGGCCATTACAAGGTATTGAATGTAGTTCCCTGTGCTGTACAGTAGGACCTTGTGGTTTATCTATTTTATATACAGTAATGTGTATATGTTAGTCCCCAGCTCCTGACTTATCCCTCCCCTCTCCCCTGTCGTTGTCCCCTTCGGTGACCATAAGTTTGTTTTCTATTTACAATTCCATTTTTCAGTGAAGCTAAGTGGTTGGCACACAGTGAGAAATCAATAAAATGTTGTTGAATAAATATCACGGAGAAAGGCTCACAGACCTCAGGCCATGAAGACACCTCTCTAAAACACTCTGTGGTTGTTACTCTGATGAAACGTGGCCCCAGCTTTCCCAGCCTTCCCCAAGGGGTATCAGAAATCTGGAATTTGATGCCAAATAGCTTTATTTTTTAAATGTGACAAGCAAGTCACTTTTCCTTAGTGTGTTGCAGGTCAACACTGCATGAGGCAAGTAGATAACAGACAAGCCTCAGGGGGCAAACACACCCTCCAGACAGCAGCTGACGAATCTCTAGATTTGGGAACTGGTTTTGGATTTGGTCTGCATTGAGTTGTTCCAGATGAGCTGTCCTGACACTGCTGGGTTCCGCCTGATAGGGCCGGCAGTTGCTGGTTCTGAATATTTTTCACAATGCTCCTAACTCACGTCCAGAGAGACCATCGTTCACTACTTAAGACCTGGACCCATGCCGGTGCCTGGAGGCCTGTAAGGATGCACGTGGATAGCTGACTATAGCGCACAAATGACCCCCGCCTAGTAAAGACGTTATCTGCCTCTGAAATGGAACTATTTCCACCCTCCACTCACATCTTGGCTTTGCAAGGGTTTAAACCTCAGCTTTGATCCATAAATTCAAGAAGAAAAAATATTAATAGGAACTATTTAAAAATATATTCTAACCAGAAGCCAGACTCCCTCGCTGTTGCGTGGGCACGGTTCCCCTTAACTTAGTGGGAGTTTCAGTACAAGTGGATCCATGCTAGGTGCTCACAGTCTGGCTGAGTTTTAATATTTCATGGACCATCTCAAAACCCTAAATAGACTCTCAGAAATGTGTTTTGCAATATAACAAAATGATAATCAAGTCTGACTTAGAGGCATCCATTTTTTTTCTATAGGCAGAAATGAAGCAACTGAGAATTTCTTCTAACTCTCTGTATTACTGTTCTCTGCCAGTTCAATTAAATGCTGTCGTGTGCACAGAAGAGGAATAACGTGCTTTCCCTCGGGAGGGATTGAGTCAAATGAGCAGGGAGGGCCTTTTAATGGATGAGAACAGTGAATCAACAGCCACGAGGCCAGTCCTTAGACATCCGTGGGCTTTTATTGCATTTGAAGTGAATCACAGGCAGTTTCCTACATTGGAATTTAATTTATCGGTTTGTTTTGTTTCTGCACAAATCAGCCAGGAGGAGGTGGTTTTCTGGAGGTTTTCTGCTGCACAAGGGCAGATACCACACTTGTTCAAAAAAATGAATGTTTTAGGGGGAGGGTAGAGCTCAGTGGTGGAGCACATGCTCAGCCCGCAGGAGGTCCTGGGTTCAATCCCCGGTGCCTCCTAGTAAAAACAAACAAACAAACAAAAGAGTGTTTGCTCGTCCCCTTTCACAGTGCTGGGCTCATAGCTGGTGCTCAAACCACATCATTTGTGTTTTAAGGACTTCAGAATTCTTCAATATACCGGTGTTGGTCAGAGGTGAGGGGATGCCCTGGAATGATCGTGAACTTAGCAGCTAGTGATGTGTGTCTGTGCCCTTCCTCGGAGACAAACCTACAGACCCCACATAGGCGGCATTTCTCATCTGGAAATGACATGCTTGGACAAAGTCAGTGCTGCCAAGACAGAGGGCATGCGCTTTGGCTGCAATGCAAGGTGATTTCAGGTGGCACCAGTCATGACATTAAATAGCATTCTGAGGATTTACTCTCCATTGGTAACCGCCTTGAGCCTTCTTGTGACACGGAGGACTAGTCTCTTCTGTGACAGCAATTTTTAACACTTTCTAATCTCTTGTTTAACAAATGGAGATCTGATCCAGGCTCAGAATTTTGGCAATATGACTATGGAGCTAGAATTTTATAAACGTGTTCATCTTTATTCGTTTTTAAGGCAAGACACGGCAATTTTTCTACTTGGAGTTCAATAAAATGCCGCGTTTTAAATAAATGGATTTAAGTACAACAATGTGTCAACTTATAAATACTAAGAAATAGAACAGGGGGATCTCAGGCGTGGGGATGTTTGTAGGTGGTACATAAAACACAGATACTCATGAAACACTGCAGACTGGTCTCAGGACCCTTCTGGTCTTAAAATCACATCTTTCTGTGTAATATCTGTTCACCCTCTCTTCCTCACTAGAAGTGTCCTAACTTTGGGGAGTAGGAAAAGTGTATCTAAACAAACCTACAAACAAAAACCACACGTAGTGATTTCTCTTGCAGGTAGACATTACCACGTGATTCCACCCTGGCCAATAAGATGGAAATGAGGGTTGTGAAGTTGTAAGATGAGCCATCCAAAGAAAACTGTGGTAAAGAGCTGACTCAAATCACAGTTGTCCTTTTGCTTTTCTCACCCCCTCCCTTTTCCTGTCTGGAATAGTGAAGTGATGGCTGGTGCACAGACGCCATCTTGTGATACTGAGATAATCTTGGGAAAAAAAGCCAAAGAAAGACAGGATGTGTGTGGATGTTGGTGGCAGTAATGCTCCACTGCACTAGCCCTACTGCCTACCTTTGGACTCTGTAATATGTGACAGAAAAATAAACCCCCGTTTTGGGAGAGATCTATGTTATCTGCAACTGACCAGAATTCCTAGTTGGCAAATCATCAGTGTCCCAAAACATCCTTAGTTCCTACATGTAAAGCATACATAATCCTTACCCCATTATTCTACTCACACTCACTCAGTCAGCCTCCCAAATCGTCATCTTTAGTGAATAACAGAGTTATGTTTATTTCTCTTTGTTTCACATGTCAGTGGGCAATACTCTTTACAACCAGGAAATCCCTGATAGTTCCCTTTGGCGAGTCCAATTCCTAACCCAAGGGGACTCATGGTTTGTAAAAGGCCAGCTCCCCTGTGAGTCCTGCCCTGCCTCCTGCCTCCCCACCTGAACCGAACGAGGTCCTCCCCGGACAGAAACATCTCCGCTTGCTGCTGATCAGTGAGGATTACCTGTCAGAGCAGCATGTGTTTCTGAGCATCTAATAACAGTGTGAAGCATCTTCTCCCAAGAGGAACGTGACCATATTAAAATGAAGCCACACCAATCCTTAACAGAAATGAAAACAATTTTAAAGCCGTGTTTTTGGAAACAGTATACGCTGGTTTCCATCGAGCCCCTGAGAAAGCCCAAGAAATCACGGAAATTGAAAGATAACGCCTGTCCAAACACGTGCTAAATTCCCAGCACTGCTGAAGTGGTGGAGGGTAGCGGTGGTTGACGGGATTTTCAATGGTTTGCCATCAAAAGCTCCCTGTTACAGTGAGACAGCACTGGGGGTGGTTTTAAAGCCTGAGGATGCTTACAAACAGAGCTGGGTAAGTTTCAGCTCCTCTAACAGCTTTTGAAATGACACATCAATTCTATTTTTTTTTTTTTTACTGCTTTCATCAATATATTAAGAAGAAAAACATTTCACAAACAACCTTTAAAAAGCTTTTAGCTTAATCAAATTGAGCTATTGAAAAACCAGACCTTTGCAACACGAATAGCAATTCTTTTCAGAATATTAAAATGATTAAAAATGGTAAGATCACCATGTTGATCCTGCTTGGATATTATTTCTTCAACTGTGAGCTAATTCTCAGAGGTAAATGTCAATTAAAAAAATAATATAGACAAATGGAAGTCAAGTTTTTCCCCCTCTAAAAATAAAATTATTCCTTCCTTCTCATTTTTATGAGAGTGATAAAAATCAAGTGAAAGGTCTCACTCATTTCTCCAGCAAAATTTGCATTTGCCAGTCATTAGTGTTTGGTCTTCCCGTACAAATGTCTATGTGCCTGGAATAAGAATGCTATTATGTAGAATATTTGGTGGTGAAAACCCTTCCAAAAAGGGAACAAATGGGATACTGGATTAAGTTAAAATAACTTATCCAGGTAGTAAGCTAAAATGCCACCAGCTGCCAAGGAAAGCAATATGAGTGAGATGGTGGGCGATTATAAGGCAATAGGGAATAGTGGCGACTGCGGCCAGCAGGGTAGCTCATGCCTTGCCCAAAATGGGGCAGCCGGGACAAAGCTCCAGAGACTCTCTGTGTGAAATCTTCAGTGTGCGGGGAAAGGTGACAAATCCCTTGTATTTTAAACACTGTCTGAACATCAACAAAACCCCACTTCTATGGCCCACATCCCAGCCATGTGTCTGCATGAGACTCAGTGAGCTCGGTCCCTTAAGGACTAGTGAATAATCAGAGATTCAGAAAAAAAGAGGGAGCTCCAGTGGGAGTGGGCTACTGGTCTCAGAAG
Organism: Camelus bactrianus; assembly: GCF_048773025.1. Classification (NCBI taxonomy): domain Eukaryota; kingdom Metazoa; phylum Chordata; class Mammalia; order Artiodactyla; family Camelidae; genus Camelus; species Camelus bactrianus. The sequence continues at coordinate 3,160,538 of NC_133570.1, read as the reverse complement.
GGTAAGAAGATAAAGAGATGGCATTCCATCTTCAATATTCCTCCGTTCTGGAAGTCAGTCTAATGGCTGGAAGGAGGATTGCGCTGAATCTCATGAAAGATGGGGCACCGTTAGCGCCGTGTTCTGTTACCAGCACACACGGAAATTTGCACTCAGTCATCCCCCATCTTTCTATGTAAGAATAACCCCCCTAATTTTCCTCCCTTCTCCCCACCAATAGGCAGGAATCCTAAATAATGAAAGCCAGTTCCTGCCACTTGGCTCTCACAGCCTATGTTGTGTACACAAGTCTCTTAAATTATGTTTTATGCTATAAATTTTATATATATACATATAGTCACAGTCTTTGCAAGTTTGGATGACTCTAACCGTAAATGACAGAACTATAACTCACAATGGCTTAATCATTAGAACATTTTACCCCCCTGACCTAACAGGAACTCCAGAGTAAGAATGACTTCAAGGCTAATTGTTTCAGAGGCTCGACATTGTCCTCAAGGACCCCAGTCCTTCGCATTGTTCTGGTCTCCATTCTTGGTGATGCCTTGTCTTCAAGATGGCTGCAGGTGGATGGCTACTGCGTACCACAGATTGCTGAATTCCCTTCTTTTTTAAGGCTGAATAACATTTCATTGTGTGTGTGTAAAGAGATACACACACACACACACATATATCACACTTTCTTTATCCGTTCATCCATCAGTGGACATTAAGGTGGTTTCCACATCTTAGCAACTGCAAACAGTGCCATGGTGAACACAAGAGTGCTAATATTTCTCCGAAATCCTAATTCGCTTTTGCAAGATGACTAATTTCTTGAGAGCTACCACACAACACTGTGCCTGTGGTTAGCGACACGGTATTGTGCACTGAAAAAAATCTCTGAAGAGTGAAGATCTTACGTTCTTACCACAATATGAAGAAAAGAAGAAAATACTGTTTAACAAGCTCTGTATCTAAAATATCCCAATTTGACCTATTTTTCGGTCAGAGAGCAGCGCCTCTCTCTCTCTGTATTGCCATCGCTCGTGTCTGAGAAGCCCATGTGCTTCAGGTCACCCAGATGGCTGAGCTTGGTCCAGAGGCTTCTACGGGCCGTGAGGATAAGATAAAACTCACCATAAACAGCTCACACTTATTAAACACCAGCAAATGTCAGGGGCTCTGTAAAGGACTCTCACCCATCTTCTTAATCTTCTCACCCCCCCTGCCAAGGAGCTAGTGTCATTTACACTACTGCGTACTACTATGCTACATAGCAGTGTACATACATTCATATATATGCTACTCCAGATGAGGAAATTGAGTATTAAATACATTTCGTGACTCACCGCATGGTAGATGGCGGGGTCTGGGTGGGGAGAGGGGCCTTGGGGACACTCAAATCTGTGTTTTTAACAGTATTATGGAGACAGAGGCATCTGATCATTGGAAAGACAAATGCCAGCATTAAGCCAGGGTGTGAGTGACATTTTTCAGAAAAATAAGTCTGGAAATTTTGCCCAGTTACTTTAAGGGACTTTTGGGAAAAGCTGAAAATTAGAAGCTTGCTTCAGTCCCTTTAGCTCCGTGTTGGTTAGAAATTATAATATAAGATTTTTTGTGTGTATTTTTTTAAAAACAGAGGTACTGGGGATGGAGCCCAGGACCTCGTGCGCACTAAGCACGCGCTGTACCGCTGAGCTGTGCCCTCCTTCTCAGTTAACAGATTTCTAAGGGACCTCGTGGACTCAGGTGCTTGGCGGGAGCAGACTCCTGGGCTGTAGCTGACAAAGAGCTGGAGAGATTGGGAACGTGTTCCTGAATATTCATACGCCAGTTACCATGAAACTGAAGGTGAAACTTAGCCTGGTGTGTTAGCACCGTAACATTAAGATTAATCGAAATAATTTATCGAAAAGAGCAAAGAGGTTTTCCAGATGTTAAAAAGGCTTGTTTCAATAGAAGCAGGACCGCTGACTCGTAACCCTGAGATGATGAATGCATACTCTGGGAAGTGATGTTTGTTAAGATGACTACGGTAGAAAAACACGCTTGATCGCTTATGTAGCAAACTATATCCTCCACAGGGAACTGATTTAATCTCTCACTTTGGAATCATTAACTTACAGCCTGTGCCCCCCATCCCCCCGAGTTTATTCTGTAACTTCAAAGCTGTCGAAGTAACCTGACTCCGTGTGCCGGTGGTGAAGCAACATGACTCCCTGTCTGGACTCCCCCCCAATAACCCGCAGATAAACCCCTGGCAGCCCGACCACGCTCATTACCAAGACGCAGTGCAAGTGTGCATCCCCCGCCCCCCTGTTCTCTCTACACAAACACAGTCCTGTACCTCCATGTGCCCATCAGCGGCTTGTTCTCCCCACCAGGGGCTTGTAGTCGCAGGGACACAAAAACTCGCAAACTTGAACCCGCGGGGGAGTAGGTCCGTGAGCGAAAGCACCTTGGTGAGCCCTGCGCGCAAAGCGTTGTCCTGGGAGTCAGTAACGTCGGAGAGAGTCTACAGATGCAACTGATCTGCAAGTGATTTTTTAGCTAGGGGAAACCGAATAGCGTGGCACGATCTCCTGCCTCCGTTTCCGCGTGCGCAGTGTGCGCCGTGAGATGCCGCAGGTGAACCAGTTGCTCCCGCGAGGGCTTCTAGTCCCCTAAACGGTCTTTTCATAACGTGCGCTGCCCTCTACCCAGGGGTCTTCCCAGGTGCTTCCGCCCTCGGATTCGCCAGGAAGGGCTGGGCCGGGTGAGTGTTTAAGAACATCGCCTCTGGCCAAGGGACCGCAGTGTTCCAAGGAGATCTCACAAAACGGTTCTTCACCCAAGCTGTTTCTATGACGCTGAGGGTTTTTCTTTTTTCTTTTCTTTTCTTTTCTTCCCTTCCCTTCCCTCCCCTCCCCTCCCCTCCCCTCCCCTTCCCTTCCCTTTATCAGAAAGTTTAAAGAGCTGTTTACAGAGAACTGCCCGCACTTTCTGTCCCCAGGTTGTTTCCATGTTCACAGCACTCTGGGCCCTATTTCCCCATCCGTGGTCAGTGATGTTTTCCAGAGACAGTGACGGATGAAGTGCAAAGAGATTCTGTAAAACTGCGTGAGGAGCAGGTGGCGCATTCATTCCGCCGCTGTCCAAGATTCAATTCAGCGGGTGAACCCTGGTGCAAAACTCACTTTAATGAAATGCTTTTTGAAAATCATAACGGGGGAAGACGTGACTGGCATCGCTGTTCAGCAACCATCCGCGAGGGTACCAAACCGCAATTACATTCCGAAGACTAAAATAAAAAAAAAAAAAGCTTTGTGCGAATAAAACAAATAAAAATTATTAGGATTTAGATGGGCAAGGACAGCGGAATTTAAAATGCTCATCTTTTATTAATCGATGCGTTTTGCATAAGCAGTTTTATTTTACTAGCTTGAGCCAACATAACTCCATTATTTCACACAATCATGGGAATAATCGGGCTATGACACTTTAATGCTGTTTTGAAAAAGCGTAATTTTGCAGGGGCTCAGATGAGCCAAGTTCACTGAGCTGTTTTCCTAACTTCTCAGTGACAGACTCTCTCTGAGACCAGTTCGCACTGACCAGTGGTTCCCGTGCAGCTGAGTGTGACCACCTCCCACCTAAGAGTCCCACTTCCACTAGGTTGTTCCCAGAGTGAGGAGGACGGAGGACCGCGGCACAGGACAACAGGCCGAGTTTAGACGGGGATGTGCTCCGCCACCCGTAAGCTTGTATCTCCTGAGCTGAATCACATGGCGGAAACATCACAGCAACAGGAGCGGCTAACCACAAGGAAACCAGAGCAAGCTGGTTCAGCTCCAAAAGCCCTGTAGCTCATCACCATCTCATTACAATAGCAAGCTCTCCGCCCAGCGGTGCCATGATGGTTCGAACTGCTTCCCACCCAGATGCCAAAGGACCAAACGAGGGCAGAGAAGAGGTGGCCCCCCCGATTCCAGGAAGACCCCACCTCTTCCCAGAAAATCAATATATGTGCCTCCTGCCTCATTAACCTGACCTCTGGCCTTGATCGCTCACCCCCCAACCCCATGATAGGTTGATTTGCAAACTAAGTCCCTGCGTTTTCTGACCGTTGAATACAGTTTGTGCTGTTTCAGTTTCGTTACTGGGTGTGTGAATCCAAACGAGAAGAGAACCTTCCCCACCACGGTAGGGGCTTCGCCCGTCACGGTCCCAAGTAGGGCTCCATGCCACCAACTCCGTAACAGTTCCAGGTGAAAACTGTACTGGAAGAGATTGATGGCGATTAAACGTCACAAGAGAACAGACGATTGAACTCTAAGGCATAACAAGAGAACATCTACGAAACGGAACACAGAGAGAAAACGGATTCCCCTGACACGGAGGGAGCATCCGTGAACTTTGGGACAACATCAAGCAGCTTAATGTGAAGACAGAGAGGGAAAATGAGAAAAGAAACATTTGAAGAAATAATGGCCCATAAACTGTCCAAACATAATGCAGACTATACACTCACAAATCCAAGACCTCAACAGACCTGTATGTGACCATATCCCATCTTTACCCCACACGGTGGGAAGCACCACAGACAATCGGGCAGCTGAGTGGACTTAAGTTGTCTCAAATGATAACTTGGATGAGACTGGTTCGGTTTGGATCAAATGCCTTTTATTTTATTTTATTTTTAGTCTCACTCTTTAGAGAATTTGTTCCATGTTTTAGTATCAAACATGGCAATAAGCAGCCACTCAGGTGAGGAAATTTTACATCAGTGAGAAAATTCACCATTGGGTAATTTTAGTGGGAAAGTCCTTAAAGAGGCATTTTGAGGGGCTTTCTTCGGGATGTGGAAACTGAAGGGAGCAGAGGTAGCCAGTCCACTGATAACTATGGAAATTGCCATGAAAACCATGCATAGTGCTGAGGCCAGGAGCTCTCCAACACCGACCCTGACTCTAGTCGCAGGCCTAAGTCACGTGATCGTCACACGTGTAAGTCACGTGATCCTAGTCGTCTCTGTTACCTTCTGATTCAAGGGAGAATGGCTATTTGCTTCTTTGTTTTGTTTTGTTTTTAAATTTATCAAATCTTTTTTATTATGGATATTGTTACAGCAGAATATAAAAATTAAATGATAAAAGTTTCTTCTAAGAGTACAATTTAACTTCATCTTTAAAAAGTTTATCTTTTTTTAGAAGACTATACATACTCAGGTAAAAAAAAAGGCTCTTTGACTTAAATTTATGACTTCAGAATTAAACTCTAGAAATAAATGCTATGGCCATCTAAAAGTTTATATTGACAAATTGCATGCATTTTCAAATTATAATGCAATATTTGCACACAGAATAACTATGTATACATCTCACTTACGTGGCTGATACATAGTAGTTACCCAAACTGTCTTGAGAAATGAGGTTTAATACAGATCCAAACTAAACAGATCAGTCTCACTTACAACATATCTTTCACAGCTAATAAGAGAGAATCCAAACATTTGCTGGATATAAAAAACAGCCCCATGCTTCGCGGTGTGTTCTGGGAATCCCAGTACATTTTTAGGTAAGAGATGCTGACCCTGAGGGAGCTCACTGCTGTGCTCACGGGCAAAGCTGGAGGAACTCTGGTCCAGAGGAGGGGACTGCCCTCCAGCCACTGGCCTCAGTGCAGCTCAGTTGGAGATCTGACTGAGTGAGAGAAGGCAGCCTGGCCGCTTGGGAGGCCTGCGTGGAGGCGGGGGAACAGCTCGGCTTTAACACGAGGGCCCGCTCCTGGGGAAGGGGCCATCCGGACTTGGTGCTCGGTCCCCTGGCTGGTGTGTAAAAGCCCCTTGTGATGTGCTGGTTCTTGTGACCTCCTCCAGGAACCTGAGCACGTTCAGCATCTCCGCCATCTCTTCTCGTACAGACTGCAGGGGTCTCTCTCTCTCTTCAGCTCTTGGATGAGAAAACTGATTTCCTTCCTCGAGCTCAGGCTGACTGTCATCAGCTTTCTGTAGGTGTCAGCGAGGCTTGGTGTACTTGCCGGCTCCCTCTCTAGCCTGGCGTCCTTTACAGTTGTCTCCATCCTGGCACACTCCTGTTTAGCCACACGGAGCTTGTTGATGAGGTGGCCTTTCTCCTCAATCTATGCAGCCAGTGTTTTTGCCAGTTGCTTCTCAGGTCTTCCATTAAGCTGACTTCTAACAGACTGAGTAAGTCTGAAAGTAAGTAAGACGCCCACCAATAAGGTTAGGACAGGCGGACTCACTGCTGCCTCCCAGAGGATGCCCTGGAACATGAGCTGAGAACACAGGCCACTGGGCAGCAGCAGCACCAGGACCGCACCCAGCTTCCTGAGGATCAGCCCGAAGCCAAGCTCCGCAGAGGGCGGCAGCCCCTCCAGTGCACTGACCCACCCCGGGCTCTGCACAGTTACCGTGGATCCCCAGCCACAACAAGCCCCGGGGGACACCCCAACATTCCGCCTGGAACCCAATCGGCAACTGACATCCTGGATTGGTCAGTCATCCGGTCAGCGTCGGTGGGGAGGAGGGGGGCCTGTCAGAGGAGAGGGCTGTAACTAAAATGTCATCCTCTCCATTATGGTCGAATGGCAGTTTTTTCTCACCTCTTTTTGTGTTTACATCCATATACAATAAAAATATAGTGAAATGTGTCAATGTAAAGTTTATAATTTCACAGATCTTTCAAATTCCTAACCCTCGACAGTATCAGAAAAGTCAGTGTATGAACCGTATGTCTGAGTCACATCCAATAACACAGAATCTATACCCTCTGTCACGTTTCACCTGAGGTTCACCCACTCTCACGGCGCACATCCATCAGTTGGATGTTGGCCAAACTTGACAAAAATGGAAAAAAACACAAATGTGTACTTTGCCATCTGTCCCTTTTGCTCTAAGTAATGTTTTTAAAGCTACAAGTTTTTATCTGACTGCACCAGACAGTGGCTCTTTGGATAGTTAATTTCAGGCTTAACGTGAAGGGACCACTGTTAGGTCTTAAGAACATAGACTCTTGTTTAAATTCCAGCTCTGTTGTCAGCTGTGAGTCCTCCCGTGAGTTACTTAAACTCTGTGTGCCTCCGCGTCCTCATCTGAGAAATGGGACTATGAATACTAAGTACTTCAGGGAAGAGATGTAAATATATATATATATTTTTAATGGAGGCACTGGGGATTGAACCCAGGACCCCCTGCATGCTAAGCATGTGCTCTACCACCGAGCTACATCCCCCCACCCAGATGTGAATGGTCTTGAAGGCATTACTAACACGTACTGTAAGTTGAATTACTAAGAGCCTGTTTGGTCTGTGCCAGCCACCGTGTGCCTAGCTCCTATTAAATCAGCCCCACTGTGTAAGTCCCAAGTAGCATTTTTTCCCCTTCACACCTGGTCCTTCATAGGCCACAAGTGGCCTCCTTCTCTCCCTTCCTCAGTGAGACATTTGATGGTGAAATTTCTTAGTTGGGGCAGGAATTGAGGGGAAGGGGACGGACGCATCGATCTTAGCTCATTTAAAAAGAAGAAGTTCACATCGAAATGGGTACCATGCCTGAAACCCTCTTCTCCAGCATCCCCGCCCTCACTCAAGTGCCACTACCAGTGAGCATGTCACCTGCTATCCTGCCAAGCTATTCACCCATCCAGGCTCAGCCTGGCCCTGCCCTGCTTCATGATTCCTCTACATAGAGCCTAGAACCATCCCACAGCCCGTGTGGTAGGTAATAGATGGCGCTTGGGCACGGAGCCCCACGAAGGGGGTTAGTGCCCTTAAGAGTCAATGAGAGCACTTCCTCCCTCCGCTCTCCTCCCTGTGAGATTACAAGGCGATGTTGGCCGTCTGCAACCCAGAGGAGGGTTCTCACCAAGAACCCAGCCACGCAGTCACCCTGATCTCAGACTGCCAGCCTCCAGAACTGTGCGGAACGTGTTTCTGTTGTTTAAAAGCCACAGAACGTGGTATGTTTGGTTTAGCAGCCAGAACCAACGAATGCAGGATGTTCACAGTAGCAAGATTCACAAGAGCCAGAAGACGGAAGCAACCCCAATGCCCATGATTGATGAGCGGGGTAAACAATAAACAGTCTGTTCATGCAACAGAATGTTACTCAGTCATTAAAAGGAACGAAACAGTGACACCTGTTACAACACAAATGAACCCCAAAGCCACGACGCCAAAGAAAGAAGCCAGACACAAAAACTGCATATTGCAAGGTTCCATTGATACAAAATGTCTGGAGGAAGCAGATCTGCAGAAACAAATGTAAATCAGTGATTTTCAGGGAAAGAGCAGAGGTAAAAATAAGGAGGGGGCCTTACTGAAAGGATACAGGGTCTCCCTTTGGGAGGGAGTAGAATGCTCCTCAACCAGATGGCAGTGGCAGGACATGTGAACGCACTTCATGCCACTGAACTGTGTACTTTGAAACAGTTCCTTTTATATTTTGTGAATTTCACTTCAATTTCTTAAAAATGCAAAAAAAAAAAAATAACCCACACGTATTGGGTGACAGGAGCCTGACAAGTCCCCACTCTGCAGGGTAAACTCTGCTGGATGGGCTGTGAGTTGAACCCATCAGTCTGATGATTTTAGGTTTATGCTTTAAAATAACACTCTGTGCAAATACCGACCCCCCATAGGGGGTTCTGCCATCAGAAATAAGATTTACTCCAGAATCCCATGGCTTTATGAAGACTCCATTTTAACAGTTTCTAAAAGCATCAGTAATTCACTGCCACGCAGTTTAGGTATGTTTGTGCTATAAAACCAACTTCCCTTTCATCGTCCGTACGAGCAAATGCTGCCTCCACTGTGGCTGAGGACGGGCACGTCCTAGGCTAGCACGGGTCGTTTTAAGTACTTTAAGGTGCAAACTCCACCATCAGAGGGCAGGGACAGAGATGCAAAGTAAGGAAATCTCAGGAACCACGGAGACTTAGATTTTGGAAGGAAAGGAGGTGAGACTCAGCTGAGTGCCGGCCCGTGGGATGCGGGCCAAGGGACAGACAGGGAGGACTAAACAGAGTTGTTAATAAACCCAAAACGGCTTAAAGACTTAACCACAAGGCAAGGCACCACAAATCTCCTCGGAGAGAACACAGGCAAAGCATTCTCTGACATAAATCGTAGCGAGATCCCCACAGGCAATGGAATTTAAAGCAAAAATAAACAAATGGGACCTAATTAAACTTAGGAGCTTTTGCACAGCAAAGGAAACCACAAACAAAAACAGAAAAACAAAAATGTTACTGTGACATCTCCCTATTTGAAAACTTTTTAATAACTGGTTAAATACAATTTTTTTTTAACTGAGCACTTAGAAGAAACCCCCACTGGGGGACAGATCAACCCTGAACACTTCCCGTCAGCGGACTGTGGAGCACACACTGATATTTTACTGGAGTTTTCTAGTTTCTTTTAATTTTTTTTTTGATAGGCTTCATTTTTTTTTTAAGAGTGGTTTTAGGTTCACAGCAAAATTGAGCAAAAAGTAGGGAGATTTCCCATATACCTCCTGCCCCTACAGCCTCCTCCCTTGTCGACATCCCACACCAGAGGGGTACGTGTTGTAATCAGTAGATCTGCCCTGATTATCGTGGTGCACGTTTACCTCAGGGTTCGCCGCGGTGTTGTGCCTTCTGTGAGGTTTGACTAATGCCCCCCCACCACTACAGCATCACACAGAAAAGATTCCTAACCCTATGCAGTTTCTTTTTGAGCTTATTGTGTTATTAGAGTGAACAAAACTGGTTTTTTTTTCCGCTTGAAATCATTATGTTTCCAGCCCTCTGCAGCTGGATTTAGAGTTGTGGGGAAACCCAGTTTTGCATTAGAAATCACACTTGGCTTGAGAAAATTAAGAGCCTCCAGTGTGAGAAATCAGAGCTGAAAGAGGTCGCTTTGCAGGAGTTCCGAGTGCATGTAAACCTGTTCCACTCCCCCGGCAGACAAAACTGTAAAATGCAGGTCAGGTCTACTTAAAAAGGACTTAGCTAAAAAGCTGTCCATAAAAATACTTACGATTGCATATTTCATTTGATTATTACAAGAACTGACATGATTGTAAGGTAATTCTACTGAAGTAAAGCGGAATTCTAGAGTAACCATTGGGTAAACAAACATTCCTGCCATAGAATGTCTTTACTGAAATGCTACTTGAATCAGATGAATATAATTATGCCTTCCTGTCTCCACTGAGTGTTGATTCACTGTCATTTGCGTATAAGTGTTGAATTTAGGACGGCTGTATAAGACAGGAGATTGCAAATTGGCTGGCAAGTCATGGTTCTGAAATACTTTGTGTAGGGAAAAAAATCCTGTTTTTTCGATTTTTGGTGAAATCCTCCATTCTTCAAAGTTGAAATCATTATTGGGAAGGACACAGAGAATATTTCAGAGAGTAAAGGTATTCTAGTTGTGAAATATTATGACAACAGAGAGCCTCACTAATTGTATTAGGTGGTAATTTTGCAGCTTTCTGTTTGCTGTTACAAACTTGATTTCTTCTAGTTGAATGAAAAACAGGGAGAATTCCTGAATAGGGACCACAATGTCCCACTGTGTTTTCTCCCTTTCTGAAGTGACTGACAGACTTCTATTGAATTTTTTTTTTTTAGATGCTGTTTAAACTTGTTAAGTGACAATAGAGTTAATAGTGATGGTCTCATCAGAGGCCCCGGCAAAAGTTTCACAAGATGCTGCTGTTCAAAGCGCAACGGTGAAAAAAATGTCCACCGACAGATGACTGGATAAAGAAGCTGTGGTATATCTATACAATGGAATACTACTCAGCCATCAAAAAGAATGAAAAATGCCATCTGCAGCAACATGGATGGACCTGGAGATTGTCATACTAAGTGAAATAAGTCAGACAGAGAAAGACGAATACCATATGATAGCACTTACATGTGGAATCTAAAAAAGGATACAAATGAACTTATTTACAAAACATAAAGAGACTCACAGACGTAGAAAACAAACTTATGGTTACCAGTGCAGTCCCTTCTAATGCAAGCATGTTTAAGCATTGAGAAAAATAGTACTTCTACAGTCCTTTCACAGATGCATGAGATCTAGGACCAGACACACTAAATGGCACACCTGAGGTCACACAAGTAATTTACAGAAACGCTATCTAAATCCAATCGTGGACCCCTCCTGTCCTGGGGTTTTCAACCTTACATTCTCTAACTCCCTTCAATACCCATGGCAGAAGGAAGGAACTGCAGTGGGATTCAGTGGGAGAAGTTCATTTGAATCTAGAGGGCAGAGGGGACATTGTTTTGGAAGAAACTGAGTTTCTGATAGCATTTGAAGGATGGGTGGGGGTTGGAATATGCCCCAAGATCAGAGATGTGCATTCCAGGGAGGAGAGTGAGAACATTCCAGGAGGGGGCGCTGGCAACCTGCGGGCACGGTGTGACTGTCACACCTGAGTGTGACATCCGAGAAAGACCACCAGGTGGCAAGGAAGGGACCCATGTCACATACCTGCAGACGACCCAGCCCTACAAACGCTGCAGTCTGGTGTGCGTGATGAGAACCGACTGGGACACACACAGGGCAGTAAGTCACACAGGGATCAAGGGACAGGCAGAAAGTCATTTTGCTGAAGTGGTATAGAAAAAAAATGTGGAGCATTTTGACTTACATCCTTAAAACATCCTTAAAACAATTGAATCACAGATTCAAATCTTGATAAACATTCTGTTATAGACTGAATATCTGTGGCCCCCTGAAATCTGTACGTCAGAGCCTAACCCCCAGTGTGATGATACTAGGAAGTGGGGCCTTTGGGAGGTGATTTGGTCATGAGAACAGAGCCCTCATGAATGTCATGGGCATCCTTATAAAACAGACTTCAAGGGGCAGGGTACTGCTCAGTGGTAGAGCACGTGCTTAGCACGCACGAGGTCCTGGGTTCCATCCCCAGTACCTCCGTTAAAAGAATGAATGAATGAATCAATCAATCAATCAATCAATCAATCAATAAACACAATTAACTCCTCCCCCAAAATAAATAAACAAAAAGAAAATAGTCGGATAAAAAAATTTTTTTTTTAAAGAGAGACCTCAGTAAGCACCTCTCCCCTTCCACCAGGTGAGGGACACGACCAGAAGACCGAGGCTAGGAGCCAGGAAGCGGGCTCTCATCAGACACTGACTCCGCTGGCATGCAGCCTCCAGAGCCCTGGGAAGTAATTTAGCATTGTGTGTAAGCCACTCAGTCTGGGGTCCTCTGAACGGACAAAGATACACTCTTTTTAAGAAATCAGAACCCTGCCGACAATGCTAACTTCCCTCGGGTTACCACGCCTCCCTCCTCCCCTGTGCGCAGGTGTAACCGTGGGGACCAGTTTGATGTAGGGGCTTCCAGGTCGTTTTCTGATTTTACTAACATGTTTGAACAAGGGTAGGAATTGAAACATACGGGGCTTCTGTGTGTTTTTGTCTGTGGCCTGTCCTACTGTGCGAGCTATTCAGTGATGAGCCTTAGGAGTTCTTTTGACCTCAGTATTGGTAACTCTTTTTTTTTTTTTTTTAATTTCCTCAAAGTAGTTCGTGGAGATATAAGAGTTTGATGGACATTTAGGCTTATTTCCCAACTTTCCACTACAACAAAACACTCCACAATGGGCACTCTCGGGCATAAATGTATGTGAGATTTTATCTTGAGATATTAGAAAATGTTTAATTGAAGGGCCAGAGGGTTCACCCATTTTAATTATTTTAACACCTTTATTATGGTATGATTTCTGTACACTAAATTACACGTATTTCAGATGTACAATTTGATGAATTTTGCTAGATGTACACACCCATGAAATCAGGACAGCGAACATTTCCATCACTCCCCAAGAGGTGCAATTTTCAAATTCCCAGTTTATCCCTTCCCACCCCCTTTGCCACCTAGTAACCATAAGTTTGTTCTGTTTCCGTTTTGTAGATAAATGCATTTGTGCCCTTTTTGTTAAGATTCCACATATAAGCGATATTATATGGTATTTATCTTTCTCTCTGTGACTTACTTCCCTTAGGACATTTTAAGGTTTAAGAGACACTCCCAGATGGCCCCGCACTGTAACTGTGTCAGCCCCTCTTCTACCAGTATTTAAGGACACTCCCCAGTTCCTCACAGCTGGCCAGTATTTGATATGATTAGATTATTTCATCCCTATGATTTTCATTTGCTTTTTGCTGAATTTTAGTGATTCTGGTCATATCTGCATGTTTACTGGCCATCTGAATTTCTCCTTTTGTAAGCTGCCTACCCGTTCTTTTTGCCCTAATAGTCTTCAAAGGGAGGGGACCAGCATCATCCTAGGGGCTCATACTAGTTAACGATATTGAGACAAAACTGTGTGACTAATGGTCTTCGTTAAAGCACTAGGAAGACCTAGGAGGTCCATCACAATCACTTTTTTTTTTTTGGCGGGGGGAGGTAATTGGGTTTACCCCATTTTTAGAGGAGGTCCTGGGGACTGAACCCAGGACCTCGTGCGTGCTAAGCACACGCTCTACCACTGAGCCCCACCCTCCCTCCTCTTCATAATTAATTTTTGATAAGCTCTCACTGTGTGTGAGGTGTCATGCAAAGTGCTTGACAGCTTTATGTCCCTACTTAATCCAACAGCAGCCCTGTGTGAGAGACTGTCATCCTCTTATGACAGATACGAACCTGGAACTTGGAGAAGTCACTTGTTTAGGCTCACAGGGTTAAGGCCCACAGAGGTGCGATCAAAACCAGAGCACGCCGTTAACCAGCTTAAATGCCCTCGGTGTCCGGGCTGCACACTACGAGACGGGGGAAGAGGGATAAAGAGACTGAAAATCTCACAGAATTATGAATCGAGGAAGCTGAAAAGTTTCCAACTGGCTACCTGAAACAGCCCAAGGTTAATTTTTTTTCAGTACATCCCTCAGTGTTCTGGATCCATCACCAAGGGGTAACAGGTTAAAACTTGAGCTTACATTACAGCGTTGTCACATTCAAGCTGGGTGACCTTAAGCAGCTCTCTTATGCTCTCCGAGCCTGTTTACGCATGGGTCAATGGGAACAATATTTCAACCCTTCAATTCTAAGGTATTTGTGCAGATTTCAAAAAAAAAAAAAAGATCATGATACAGAGTAGTTAACGCATAGCCCACTAGCACATGCACAGTCATTCCGCGATGAGACTGAAGATAAAAATTATCAGCAGGAAGGAGCCGGGGTGTTTACGAAGCCCACAGGGCTGTGTGCAGAAGGTCAGGTCTGACTCTTGAGCCAAGAGAGGATGCAGCTTAGAAAGAAATGATCCAAACCCTCCGATGTCACAAAAAAGAAGGTGTCATTTCTGATCCATTTCAGCCTGAGCGCCAAAATGTCATCAAATGTAAAGGCTCATTTTTATTCTTTGCCTCCACTAACCTCACCTCAACTTCTCCTTAACACAGCAGACAGGCTCCCCGATAAAAGCCAATCTTTCTGCAGTCAGTCATGCCCGCCTTTCCACTGGACCAACTCGGTCTCACGCCTGCGAGAAATCGGACCCCCCACTCCTAAAGCCGCAGCCGCGGAAAGAGCCCCCGTTCCTGCGTGAGCATTGCTCTTCCACGTCACCCCTCCCGCCACAAAGCTCGCAAATTGTTTTCCACCCGTTTCCAAAACTAGAAGGACTCTCACCTGAAGGAGGATTTGAAATTGGCCAGCCCCCTCAAGACATGAGCTTATTCCGTCAGCACTGCTCCCTCCTCTCTCCTGCCTCACTGGCCTGGGAGGAGACACACGCCCCTCGCGACGACAGACACACAGGCAAAGACAGCCAGCACGCGGGCGGCTCACCGCTGTGCCCCAGCTCCTCCCAGACACCCGCCCTCTCTCCCTCCCCTCTCTGCAGCATCCTCTCTTCCCGCAGCCAGGCATGCCATTCATAAACACCAACACATTCCATCCTCACCTCGGGTTTATTTCTCACCAGGCTTTTATTGACACCTTCCACTTTTTTGGATCTCAGAAGGTGCTGCAGACGATGCAGCCCACCCGTCCTCCTTCACGGTGCTGATGGGACAGCCGGGGTCGCTGAGGACCAGCCATGCCCTCCCTGCACACATCACCTCCCAGGGGTTCTTTCATTTGGCATCTACTCCAACCCCGTTTCCCAGACTGACTTGCTCGGTCAAGGGGGTGGTCAGTTGGAGTCAGGATTTGAACTCAAGCAAGCAACCTCCGAACTGTGCATTTTAACCATCACACCGCCGTCTCAGCGCTACAGCCCCGGGAGCAGGCCCCGGGGCGACGGCTCCTGAGCAGGCGATGAAATGAGGACGTGAACGTTACCGAGTCCAGACTTGCTCTGCTCAGCACACGGCGAGCCAATAAATCAGGAGACGAGGTTTCGGGACAAGGAATGAGGGCTTCACTCGGAAAGCCAGCAGGCTGGGAAGGTGGGGGGCTAATGTCCTAGAGACCCGTCTTCCCCGAGCCAGAACCCAGGCTCCTTTTATGCTAAAAGGGAGGGGGTGTGGTTGGCTGGTGCAGACTGCTTCGTGTCAGAACCCTTTGTTCTTGCACCTGTCCTGGGAGGTCACGTCAGTGTTGCTGTAAACCTCCAAGACACACTATTCTCTGTTCTGCAACTTTTTCTCTCTATCTGAGTGGGAAAATGTTCTACCTTTAAGGTCAGAGCCTTGAGAACAGGCTGGTCTGTGTATTTCAGGCTCTAGGCAGCAGGTGCAGAGCCAGCCTGACTCAGCCCAGGAGGCAGAGCCCGGGGTCAGAGCTAAAGGAGCAGACCTCGTATGGAGTCAGATTGGTTCTTCCCTATTAAACCTCCAGGTCAAGAGAACGGGGAACCAGGTCAGGGAAGGAAGAAGCCAACCAGGGTGGGATTTCAAACAGTCTCACGAGGGGGACCCCGTCGTGACTCCAAGGGGAAGACTGAGGGA
The DNA here is from genome assembly GCF_048773025.1 of Camelus bactrianus. Lineage (NCBI taxonomy): Eukaryota > Metazoa > Chordata > Mammalia > Artiodactyla > Camelidae > Camelus > Camelus bactrianus. The sequence goes on along the minus strand of NC_133570.1, from coordinate 3,144,626 downwards.
AACATTACACCTTAGCGGTCACCTCACCTGGAGCAAAGGAATTGGGCCTCACATGCGGGTGCCACAGCCCCCAACAGAGGGCCACGGGAGGCCCTAGTGTCCACATGAAAAAATTACATCTCCTCTTAGTTCTGTGCCCAGCATTTCCACACCTTATATTTGACGCTCCGCATCAGGAAATGTGGAAATGGGAGCTGTCAGCCACTGGCCAAATCCAGCCCAGATTATTTTCCGTTCACCCAGAACACCTTTAAATACTTGATGGGCTCTGGGAGGACACAGAGTCCGCTCAACCCCGAAGCCCCACCGCGCCCTGCTGCCTCCGCGCGGCCCGCCTGCCCAGCACCTGTGCACAGCGAAACTCACGGCTCCTCTCTCACGAACGGCTCTCACCTATCAGACAGCGAGTTCGGAAACGGGAAGAAGTTTCGCCATACGTATGTTTTCTGTCCTAAGTAACAAGCAGTCAATGATACACAGTCGTTTTTTCATATGACTTTTTAATAATTAGCAGGGTCTATACTTTTTAAATTATTATTTCAAGTGTTATAGGTCTAGGAACTTCTGCCTTCGGGCTCTAAAATCTACACTGTCAGGAGGTTTGGCAGTGCTGAAAGCTTTTCAGTCTTTGCTCCCTGTGTAAATTCAAAACACTCACTGACTGTACTTCAATAAAAAAATATATAAATTGCAAAAAAAATTAAAAATTAAAATAAAGAGATATCTGCACCCCGCCCTCCCCAAAACCCAACATTTAGTCTACCAGTGCCCAGGCTGGGCTGGACTGCAGGACACCAGTCTATGCCAATTCCCCAGGGACCACCTTACAAACCTAGAAGTCTCATGTTCCTTTGAAATAAGCCATATGGGGGGGTGGGGGGGGTAATAGCCTAGTGGAAGAGTGCCTGCCTAGTACGCGTGGGGTCCTGGGTTCAATCCTTAGCACCTCCACTAAGAAAATTAAAAAGAAAAAAAAATTTAAAGAGAAATAAGCTGTATAGTTTATTGCAATTGTAGCAAAAGAACAGAAATGCTACTGTCTGTCTTTGTACCTTTCCTCTGTGTGTGTGTGTGTGTGTGTGTGCGCACGTGTATGTGTTAGTAAAAACACGGAAAATATTCTGGTTAATGTTCAGAATATCACCCGGAAAGTGAGATTCGAGAGGGGCAGGAAGACAGATACACTAGTGAAAAACACACTTTAAGGTCTCATTTACTTCGTATATTTCTAGACTTTCCTTTTGCAAAGCTGTAGGGCTTGCTTAGTCTAAAGAGAGAAAAAAAAAAAAGAACGAGCTTTTGGAAACAGCGCTTGCCTGCCTGTCACACATTGCCACCTGGAAACCCCCCCTCGCCCACGGTTAGCGCCATGGACCTTGAAAGATAAGAGGCGAACATGAGAATTTATCAGCAGTGCTGGGGACTGGGACTATGGGCATTGCTGCAGTGTAAACACCTTTGAAACATATTTTTCCTACAAAGGTGACGCTCCTGACAGCGCTGATTTATTCTGTATATTCTGCACTCACTTATTTTTCACAAATACTCTCTCTCTTTATTATACTTAAATAAATCATGTTAACCAATGAAAATAACCTTGTGTGTCCACACTCACGACCAAACGTGGCCTCCCTGTTCTAGTTTTAGCATCAGACACTTTGGAACATGAGAAGTCACCGCTGAAGTGTCTTAGCAGGCGCTCGCCTCAGAACAGGGAGTGACGCGGTGTCCCGAAGCATCTTTGAGCTTTGCTGTTGCAGCAGATGGTGGTCCTGACTGCTGGGCAGAAGCACCCCGGGCCTCTGGGACGCAGTCATTTCAGCACGCCATGCGGACCCAGCCCGGGCTGCACCGACACGGGTCGGCCCTGCTGGGGAATCTAAACAACGCGCGTGGAAGGGAACATCTCAGGGATGAGGTGGGAGGACCAGAGCTCCCAGCACGGACGACCTGCGTGGTTGTGCCTCCTCTGATCAGGGTCTGCAACTTACCCCAGAACAATTTACTGGAAATACGAGCTAGTTAGGAGTCGTTCAGAGACGAGAAATGGAGAAGCGAATAAATAGGAATGATTATCTGAAAAATAAGACTCAGAGCATGGATTTCAAGTACGAAATGGCACAAAGGCGTCTCTGTTTTTCGTCTCTGCTGCCGAGGAAGGTTATGTGATGTCATCAAGAACATCCCACGAATGCATCTCCATTAATTTTCTATTTAATGGGCTCCACCAGTTCCGCATTTGACGCTTTTTGTTCCCTTTATCCTTTCAACTAAACTCCAAAGATAAAAGATACTTTAGTTCAAAGCAATATGGAGTCCCTCAGTGAGTAAGCCACGTATCCGAGTGTAATGTTCACAAGGAGCATGAGACGTCCTGTTCTTTTCAAATCTCCACAAATCATCCTCTTTGGGGAACCATTAGCCTTTGTGATCAAACTGAGTGGCTTTTGCACATACCGAAAAACACATTTGCACAGGTATACAACTGCCGAGCCTATAAAAGAAGCCAAATATTGAAAACCACTCATGGGACTATAGGAGAGTTTGGTATGACAAAGCTGAGTTCACATAAAGTTTGTTGTAAGTCTGAACGGTCCAGTCCGGGTCCCACGCATTGTCCCTGTGTGTTTCATGGGTGCTGTTTCCAGGGCCCCTCCCCCTGCACATACAGCCAACACAGTCAGGGGAGGAGGACGAGGGGCAGGGGGCGCTCAGGCCAGCTTGGCCACTGGTGCACTGGCCTCGCAGTCAGTAGGCCAGGATGGAAATCTGAAGGATGCGTTAGCTGGCGTGGAAGATACAGTGAATTTCTCTGCCCTGAACTTCGCTGAAACAGACCGTGGGTCTGGTACCCCAAGGGGAGAAGCAGAGGTCCCCAGGCTGGGAGGCCGCACGCAGCAGAGCACAGGGGACAGGTCCTTTACACTGGCCACCCTGGGCTCACACAGGTCCTGTCCCCACACGGCTGGAGTCAGGGTGAGCAAGGCACTCAGAGGCCCTGTAACCCAGTCCTCCGCTCTACACCTGCAGGAGCGCTGGCCGGGTCTGACTACCTCCATCTCCCTGGCTGCCTGTGGAACCCAGCCCCCGATCTCCGTGCCAGCGTGTCCAACGTCACTGCAAGGCACAGCCATCTGCTACATAAACTACCGCAAGAGCCTCCCAGCTCCCCTCCCTGCTTCTCCGCGTGAGCATCCTGGCCGTCCCCACATGGCAGGGTGTGACGGGCGTCGAGCTGCGCTGTACCCTTTACCTTTGTTTCCTTTCAGTGACCTTGCCTCTCTGTTTTTTCCTGCTTTATCGAGCTACAATTGACAAGTAAAAATTGTCTACATTTAAGGTGTATAAGGTGACGATTTAATACACATACACGTTGTGAAATGATGACCGCAATCATGTTAAGCAGCACATCCACGGTCTCACAGGTTCACTGTGTGTGTGTGTGTGTGTGTGTGGCGAGAACACATAAAATTTACTGTCTCAGCAAATTTCCAACAAACAATACGGCATTATTAACTACAGTCACCACGCCGCTGATCCCCAGAGCTTACTCAGCTTACACGTGAAATCCCCATTTCTCCCGCCCCTCAGCTCCTGGCAACACCATCTACTCTCTGAATCTGTGGGTTCAACTTTTTAAGATTCCACCTGTGAGTGTCTGGTTTATTTCACTTTGTGTAATGTCCTCAATGTCCATCTGTGTTACCACATATGGCAAGACTTCCTTCTTTTTATGGCTGAATAATAGTCCATTAGACAGACAGACAGATAAATAGATATGCTGGCTGGATGGGTGGGTAGGTAGATAGATAGATAAGTAGGTAGGTAGGTAGATGGGTAGATAGATAGATAGATGGACGGACAGACAGACAGACAGAGAAACGGATGACGGATAAAAGCCATAACGTCCCCCTCAGTACCTCCCACCACTCGAGGATGAAACCCAAGCCCCTCAGCGTGACTGCAAGAACCTGCGGCCTCCCGGGGCCTCCCTCAGCAGGTCTCATCGGAGGTCACTGCACCACATTTGAGTTTCCTGCTTCAGAGGGATTGCTGGACCGTGTGGTCACTCTATTTTAGTTTTTCAAGGAAACTCCATGCTGTCTTCCACAGTGGCTGCACCAATTTACCTTCCCATCTACAGTGTAGGAGGGTTCCCGTTTCTCCACACCCTCTCCAGCACCAAATAAAACCTTGAATGTAGGAAACCACATGCAAAATAAGTGTATTCTTAACGATCCCACCTTTATAGAGCTGTGAAACAAGCACAACTTACTTGTGTGCTGGGAGGATGGGAGAATGGTTCCCTTCAGAAGAGCGGGGGCCAGTGGCTGGAAAGAGGAACTGTGCCCACTGTTGTCTGTGTCTTGACCGTGGTGGTGGTCACACGTGAGCAGGTGTGTGTTTACTATGCGATAATTCAAGGCACAATTTACTAATTGTCTCTGTGTACGTGTGCGTGTGAGTGAGCACGTGCCTGTGCTTTGTTCTTGCACACACACAGATGATGAGCGAATTACACTTTGCTAAAGCAAATACTTACAATTGATATGCACATTATCCACCCCACTGCGCTAACAAATGTAGAAAAATTACTGGAAGGAAAAAAAACGCTCCCTACCCAGCACTCTGTCTCTTCAAAACAGCTCCATAAACACCAAAGGTTTTACTATGAATTGTGGGACATTTTCTTTCTAGAATGAGCAAAAGGAGATTCAAGTCAAGGTTCGTGAGTCAGGAGCTGCATCCTTCTGAAGGCCCTGCGACAACCACACCCTGTCTATGAAATTCACACTGCGTCGCTCCTTGGCCTACATTTTAGTGGATGGGAGGGAAAGCGGAAGCTTTGACACATCTGCCTGCAAGCAGAGAGTACCTATCTGGACTATTTCACATGGGTTAGTCTTCTTGGATGTTTTCCCACCACAGTAAACACATCCACAGGGAGGAGCCGGCCCAAGGACAATGAGGTTGGTGGAAACCACACTGTGGTACTGACCCTGCAAAATACAGACACGCTTCTGTTAAAATCAGGTGCTGAGTGTACTGTTAAGGACCAAGCGGGTCTCTTTTGTAGACCCTCAGCACCCTCACCTCAGCAGTGGTGCAGCGCCACACGACCCGCACAAGGGACGGGCGGCCCCCGGCAGAGCCCCGTGACTCAGGCCGTTCAGCCTGCACTCATGCTAACTTTCCATTCCCCGGGAGCAAAAGCAGGCGTGCCCTCTCTGTTCTTATCTATTATAAAAATTGGTTTGGTTATTGGAAAAAGAAAAAAGGAAAAATGGCATTTATAGAAAAGACGGCTCAGCATAAAAGTGAAATGTTTTTTTTTTTCTGACAGTCTTTTGTTCCTTTTCGTAAAAGACGCTTTTTTTCCCATGAGCCATCAGAAGGGCACAAATACCAGAACCTTAGAGAAGTGCACGCACGGGTGTTAAGAATGAATTTTGACTAAGGTCGAACAGGACAGAGAATAGTAAACACAAAATATGCAAATAATGCAGATCATAAATATGGAATTTTTAAATAAATGATGAAAAATCATAATAATGTCAAACGGTGGTAGGAAAACGGTATTTGAGTATCCGAGGAAAGGCATTTACACTTGTATTCATTAAATTATGTACCTGATTCCTGTCTGAGTTTGCTTACATTAGATTCTAATTTATTTTCTCAGGATGCAAACCATCTTCTGTGCTAAAATCAGCTTAATATCAGCAAATGGAATTTCCCTCTTCTTGGTTTCATTCACCAGAGGTGCTTAGCACCGAAGGGCTTCTGCCAGAAACAGCGGGAGCTTCCCCCCACCCTCAGCGTCTGCCCAGAGCCCTGCCTCCCCAGAAGCTCCCGCCGCCGACACGCCTCACAGCTGCTGGCACCCAGAGGCTCCAGGGCCCGCTCCTGTCGCGTGGAGACAGCACTGATTCCTCCAGCGGAGACGCTGCTCCGTGTTTCCTAGCACGTCCGCGTCAGGGAGAGCCTGCTCGCACCCCCAGGAGCCCACAATCTCTAATTTGAGCAAAGCTGCCTTAAAACTTGAACGTGGTCCTGATTTGAGAATCCGTCTGATGCCAAGACAGCAAGCGCGTCAGGCCTGATGAGGGCTGATACGCTGCGGCGCTACTTGCTTTTGAAGCAGTCATCTCTGCGAACCCGAAAATGCCTGAAACCCAGAGCACGCTCAGCAAAGGAGGACGGCAAATGGACAGAAGTGCTCCCGAGAACTGTAAACTGAGAACGCGCGCCAGAGAGACATCGAGGCGCCACCTCACACCCGTCAGGCAGACAAGTGAACAAGACGGGTTAATAACCAAGGGTTGGGAAGGATGCAGGGAAGCTGGGCGTCTTGTGCCCTGCTGGGGCGGAGTCAACCCGGTGTGGCCATTCTGGAGAGGAAATGAGCGAATCACAATTAGAGAGATTCAACAGATGCGTGCCCTCGATCCACAGCCATCCTTGCATTGGGCTGTGCGTAAACATGCGTAAGAAAAATCATCTCAGCGGGGAGGGTGTAGCTCAGTGGTAGAGCGCATGCTTAGCATGCACAGGTCATGGGTTCGATCCCCAGTACCTCCATTAAATTAAAAATAATCATAATCAATCAATCAATCAATCAATCACCAACCTAATCCCCACCCCCACTCCCAAAAAGAAAAATCATCTCAGAGCCGTTAGTGTGAGCGAGAAGATGGGAGCGATTTAACTTCCTGTAATTAAAGAATGGGGATGAAATGGATACACATGCTTATCACGAAATGCAATGCAGCAATGAGGACAGACGTAACATACCAACAACGACGTAGACGAGTTTTGTATCAAGTGAAATATTTGGAACTCTTAGGGAACCTTTGAAGGAGTGAGATTAGGGATTTGAGCCACCCCGTCTCCTTTAGGCAACAAACCCAGTCTCCTTTGATCATTTTGAATCGGGGTCTTTATTTCTGCCATATTAAAAAGAACTTAGAATCAGAGTGGCTTTCTCAATAGTATGTTGTAAGTCAGAAAATCAAAGAGCAACACATTAAAAGGTAGACCACGGGGACAGAACCGAGAGCCAGAAATAAGCCCATGCGTATGCAATCAACTGACGGAGAAGGGGACAGAGATAAGCCAGTAGCAGGGGCTCCAAGAAACAAGGGAGGCTGTCACCGGCAGAAAATCACATTTGAACTACCTTTGTAGAAAACAGCGGAGCCCCTGGAAAATGCTGTGGACCTCCCAGCAGAGCCTGGTTTTAAAAGCCCTGGTCTGACAGGTGAGCACTGGGGAATAATTTAGAAAGGGATTTGTAATGAGTTCATAGTGTCCTTTTTTTTTTTTTTTTCAGATTCCACATATGAGTGATCTCATATGGTATTTTTCTTTCTCTTTCTGGCTTACTTCACTTAGAATGACATTCTCCTGGGCCATCCGTGTTGCTGCAAATGGCATTATTTTATTCTTTTTTTATGGCTGAGTGGCACAGGGAACTATGTTCAATATCTTGCAATAACCTTTGACGGAAAAAGAAATATGAAAACGAATATATGTATGTATATGCATGACCGGGACATTGTGCTGTGCACCAGAAGTTGACATGTTGTAACTGACTGCATTTCAATTTAAAAAAATAATAATTTAAAGAAAGAAAGGAAGGAAGGAAGAGTTGGGAAAAAAAGGGATTTGAACCCTAGTCCTGTCTCAAGGACACATGCCTGAGCCTTATTCCGTGCATCCATAGATAAGACCCACCTCTCAGGACTGTTTTATGAACTAAATGAGATAATACACTGGCGAGCCCTTGAGGACATCATGCGAAGTGAAATAAGCCAGTCACAAAAGGATAAAGGATGTGGGGTTCCACAGAGGCGAGGTACTGAGACCAGTCAGATTCAGAGAGACAGAAGGAAGAATGGTGGTTGCGGGGGCTGAAGGACAGGGGAACAGGGAGTTGTTTAATGGGTATGAAGGCTTGGTTTTGCAAGATGTGAAAGTTCTGGAGAGCTGACGCAAAGCACGGTGAATACAGTTAACACGCTGGACTGTACGCTCAGAGATGGTTAAGACGGTACGTCTTCTGAAACTAACATTGCAAATCAACTACACTTCAGCAAAAAATAAAATTAAAAAGATGGTAAGTCTTATTTTTTTTTAAATCACAATTAAAAACCAAAATAAATAAATAACAGAGAGACAGTACAGAGCCCAGCTGCCCGGATGCAGTGAAGGCTGCGTACCCGATGGTGCTGTTACTCCTGGTGCTGAACGAGAGCTGTGTTTGTAACAGGTCTGGGGTTTTCCAGAACAGAGGTTAAACACAGTTTAAAAATTAGGGCTGTTTAATCTGCTTTCTGACTTTCCCCATCCCCTGCAAAGGAATGTTTCATTGTAGCTGGATCCAAGCAACAAATGTAGGTGAGAAATACAAAAGCTAAGGAAGAAAAAGAAAACCCTGTGGGATTTCTGGTCTGTAGGAAAGAATGTTTTCATATTCTTGGGGAGAGGACGGCAAATCCGAATGCCTACAGGGTGCTTTTCTTGAAATCCGCATCTTCCAGAGCTGATCACTGGCACTTGAGAAAGACACAGGCAGGAGGAAGAATCCTCTTTCCTCTCCAATGATACTGTCTCATCACGGGAGAGAAGCGGGGTATGCGGCGCGGGGAGGTGGGGAGACTGGCAAGCTGGAGTCGCTCAGGGCACACCCTGCTGAAGCGACCCAGCAGCCTGTGAGGATATACAGGCTGCCGGAGCCGGAGCTCCAGATGCTCCACGAGACAAAAGAAGTCTGGAAGTTTATGTAAGATCATCAGATATTCAAATACCGACTTGAACATGTCTGAAACCCTTTGGGACCCAAACACAGCATGCCACGTGTCTGTGGACCAAACCTGGTTACAAAGAAGAGGTGTAACTCTTTCTTCAAGTCACAGACAAGGAATCCTCTATCCAGCCCCCTCACCATTCGATTTGGACCTGAAGTCCAGAGAGAGGAAAAGACTTACCCAAGGTCATCATGAACGAAAAATGAGTTTACACATAATCCCACGTCCTCAATCCAGGACTCTCCCAAAGCAGAAGGCAGGGCTCCAGGGGACCTCAACAGGCTTACCCCTCTACGATGGGGCAGCTGCCCTCACATTCATGAAGCGCCTCCAGGGCACAGCTGTGAAGTGACATCTATAAACACACAACACTGGGATTTACTTTGTTACTAGTAAAGTAACATTACAATGTGTTTTACAGGGAAAACACCATTTTTTAAGTGCGAGCCTTTAAGGGAAACTACATTTTTCACCTTCCTGCTTTGGCGTTTATTCGCTTTAAACAAGAAGCCTCAACAGTGGACGTGCTGCGGGTGGCTCCTGATCTAAGAGCAAAGAGCAGACCTGTGGTGCTTACGTTTTTGCATCTGTAAAGTAGGGATGGTGTAATCACCCCCCAGGATGGTGGTGAGAGGTGAACCCATGGTGTGAAATTGTTAAACCTGCCACAGTCACTCTCAAGCAAGAATTCATACCTCACACATTTAAAAAAAAAATTGATAATGTACCCGCATCCAGAAAGAGAAAAACAGACAATGAGTCCTTCTCCAACAGTGTGGGCTAAGGCAGAAGACGGAACTCTCAATCTTTTATTCCAGTAAAAGCATCATAGCCATAAAAAGCAAGTCGAAATGTTACAGGAATGGCAGGCCAGCCAAGACACAAGCACCACTCGGGGGGCCGGCGGGCTCGGGCTCTGAGCGCCTCCAGAAAGTGTGAGTGAGGGTTCACAGGGTCGCTTACAAGCTCGGGGCCCATCAACCAATAGGGTGGGTACAGCCAGGCAGTGTCATAAAAGGGGAAGCAAAGTCATCTCCAGTAACCCAAAACCGGTCTAGCATGGCGAGACTCAATGTCCATGAGCTGGCCCGGCCCCGTCTTGGCCAAGCCCACCTTTTCCTTCTCAATTCCCCTTCTTGATGCTCTCACAGCCCAGGGCGGAGCAGGCACCATCCTCCATCTGGTGCAGAGGCTCATAATGGGAAGCTAACATCTGGAGCTTTATCGCCTCCATCCGTTCGCTGACGAAACGGGTCAGGAATTTTAAGATTCAGGGCCCAAACAGCAGAGCTGCACTGGCCAGGAGCAAGGGGCTCATGAGCGGTGCCGGCCAGGAGGCCCAGCCCCAGGGTCCTGTCCATGGGCCCGTGCCCGAAACATGTTTCCTCCGTTCCGCTCAGTCCCATAACTCTTGGACCACCCTTCTGACGAGCCCTGACTGGTTGGCATAGAAACAGCACTCTCCGTTTAGGAAGAGGCACCGTCCCCCCTCTCTGGCCGAGAGCTGGCCCGGGCCCCTCCTGTTCTGTAAGACCACCTCGGCCAGGGAGTCAGTCTGACTCTGCAGAGCCCCCAGAGTTTCTGCGATGCGTCGGAAGTCCTGACTGAACTCCCCTGAGAGCTGATAATAGTGATGAGAGGGTGAGGTTATGCCCCCGATTCCCGTGCCCGCCCCCGTCGCCACTCCCAGCCCCACGAGCAACGGGATTCGCTGCACGGCCCGCTTTGCTCTCCGAGGCTGCTGGCGAGCTGCAGCCGGAACAGGGAGGCTCTGGCTGTTGGGCAGAACGCCCACCCGGGGGGAGAGGAAGGCGAGAGCACACAGCCCTGCCCAGTTTGCGGGGAGGCAGCGGTAGGCAGACTTGCCGCACACGAAGTAAGCCCCATTATTAGCGCACCACCCCCGGGTGGGCTGGCAGCCCCGGCCCACACAGGGAGAGGTGCTGTGACACTGCCTTGCGCTCAGACTGCCCCCTAACGGATTGGTTCCGTTGTGGAAGTAACACTCTGGTGCCTTGTAGGCAAGCCGCACCCAGTTCAGCCTGGGACTCCCAGAGGCGGAGGCGGCGGCGCCGGCGGTCGTGGTGAAGGCCTTCGTGAGGTTTGCCACGGGCAGGGCCAGGTGCTGGACGGGGCCGGGACGCAAGCACAGCCAGCAGTCCCTAGCCAGGTTTGGATTGGAACGATTAAGGATTCCATGGACCGCAGCCAACAGCCCGGCTACTTGCGGAGCTAGATTCCGAGGCTTGGCTAAAGGCTGGAGTCCTGCGGGCTCCCGGGCAGGCAGCCGCTTCTGGCGCAGCCTCCGGCCTGCTTGCTGGACGGCCTGCCGGCGCGCCTGGTCCTGTGCCCCTCCTCCATCACTCATCCCGTAGTGTGTGTGCTTGGTCCAGCACACCGGCTTGCCGGGCGCGCCGTAGCACTTGATGCCGGAGATGGAGGAAGCCTTGACCGTGCCAGTCCAGTAGGATCTGCCCTGGTATGTGCACTCTGAGGCAGAGTCATAGCATCGACTCGGCTGATAGGTGTAAGCTGTGAATACAGGTTGGTACTTGGTCCACCTGTCGCCTGGTTCAACGCAGGTGCATCGCAAAGCCCAGGGAAGGGAAGGCATTAGCGCCAGTACCACCAGCCTTGTGACTGTCTCAGCCATGCTGCCGTGGTGACAGAGCCAGTTGTGACAAGGTACAGAGGGCTGTCCGGACCTTCCGGCCTATGCGCCAGTCAGGCGGAGCAGTGCTGGCCAGCCCACAGCTAGCAGGCGGGCCAGTACAGCAAGTGAGGAGAGGGGCAAGGGGGCACGGGGGGGGCACGTCCGGCAGCCTCTCCGCAAGCTTCGGCCGTGCGCTGACCAGCCAGCCTCCGGGTGCGGCTAGAGCAAGGCCTGCAGTCTCTCTCCTGGGCTCTCCAGATCTTGAGCCTGACTGGGTCTCCCGGGACGCTCTCAGCTCTCCAGGGGCCTTCTGCCTGGGGTGGGGCCACCGGCTTAATCCTGGAGTGATGAATCCACGGGACGATTCCTGCAACCGTAACAGCCGTAGGGGTAGTTAACACAACCTCCCAGTGCCCCCTCCACGTTGGCCTCAGGAGCTCCGTCTCCCAGCCCCTTACCGACACTCGGCCTCCCGGCTTGTGGGGAGGCACCCGGACCCCTAGTGAGCCGGGAGTTCTATCACCCAACCCCAGCTCTCCCGTAAGACCTGTCCTAACCCTTGTAACTGGCGGTGGGGCTCTAAGTGGGGTCCTATCTCTGGGGTCCTGCTTCCTACTTTGACTATGGGCGGGGGCGGGAGAATCTCAAATGGGGAGTATCCCGTGTTAAGTCTTGGGGCGCATCGAATTTGCAACAGAGCCAAGGGCAAAATGTCCACCCAAGGGAGCTGAGCTTCTTGGCTGATTTTGGTTGTAATCTGTTTCAGGGTCCCGTTCATTCGTCCCACTTTGGGGTCGATATGCTGTAAGTTCCAACGGATGTTCAGTGCTTTTGCCACTTGTTGCACAACCTCCGCCATGAAGGCGGGTCCATTGCTGGACCCGATGGAGGTAGGCACTCCAAACCGAGGAGTGACATCTCTGAGGACAGCCTTTGTGACCTCTCTTGCTTCTTCAGCCCTGGGGGGTAGGCCTCCACCCGCCCTGTGCGATGCAGATGGAAGCCAGCAGGCACTCATACCCCCTGCTGGGCCCATGCTCTGTAAAGCCCACTTCTAAGCCTTCGAAGGGAGCAGTCCGCATAACTGTACTCCCGCTGGCCCGGTGGGCCCTTGCTTTGGGTTGTTTTGGGTGCAGAGCAAACAGCGTAGAGAGACTGATGCGCACTGAGAGTGGGGAGGCGAGGAATCAGGAAGTACGGCTTCAGGAGGGTGTCCAGAGCCGTGTCTCCCACACGTGTGGCTTCATGTTGTTGTCTGACTATGCGGTAGGCCAGGCGCGCTGGGACGGATATTCTCCCACCTGCCATGGCCCACCGTCGTCCTACCCGTTTTTCCCTTGTTCAGCCTGTGCCCGCTTGTCTTCATCGTGGCTATACTCTGGGGCAGTGCGGAGCTCTGGCGCTGCCATAACTTTGTTCACCAGATGTTCTCGGGCAGCTGCCTCTTTTGCCTTTTGATCAGCCAGCCTGTTCCCCTGGCTCACGGGGTCATTTCCTTTTTGGTGTCCCTTACAGTGGATAACAGCCACTTCCTTCGGATCCCATACTGCCTCCAGTAACTGCAGAACTTCTTCTTTGTTCTTGATTCCCTTTGCCCAGCAGTCAAGAGTCCTCTCTCCTTACAGACGGCTCCATGTACATGTTGGGTTGCAAAAGCATATCTGGAGTCTGTACATATACTGACTCGCTTTCCTCTCCCTGCCTGGACCAGAGCCCAGATCTCTGCTCGTTGGGCGGACCAGCCCGGGGGAAGGGGTCCTGCCCTGATCACATCGCAGGCTGTTGTGACAGCGTACCCTACCCGCCACTGCCCATCTTGCACGTAACTGCTGCCGTCCGCACAGAGCTCCAGGCCTGGGTTCTGGAGGGCGCGCCGGCCAGGACAGGCCTGCTTGCGTATGCTCCTGCAGTGACCTACTCACAGTCGTGGCCAGGCTGCCCTTCCCCTTCGGGTAGGTAAGTGGCTGGGTTTAGGGTTCGCACAGTCTCCAGGCGCGCCCTGGGATTCTCGCATAATAGCCCCTGGTAGTGGGTCATCCTTGCAGTCGTTATCCGCTTGTAGCCTTGCCGTTCATCAGGGTCACCACGGAGTGGGGCACTTTTACGTTTAAAGTCTGCCCCAGCTTGAGTCTGTCTGCCTCACTGACCAGGAGGGCTGTGGCAGCGAGCGCCCGTAAACAGGGTGGCCATCCTGATGCTACAGGGTCCAGTCTTTTGGACAAATAGGCCACAGGGCGCTGCCATGGCCCCACGCTCTGAATCAGGGCTCCAAGAGAGACTCGGTCTCTTCCGTGTATGAACAGGCAGAATTCCCGTGTCACAGCTGGCAGGCCCAAGGCCGGGGCCTGGGTTAATAGTTCTTTTAGCTGCCTGAAGGTATCTCTTGTTCAGCTTCCCACCGGAGGGTTTCCTTTCCTGACCCAGCAGGTGCCTCGTAGAGGGGCTTGGCTGTCCTCGAAAACCCGGGGATCCAGATCCGGCAGAAACCGGCTGCGCCTAGGAGCTCCCATAGTTTCCTTTCCGTTTGCGGTTTTGGTACAGCGCCGATCACTCATTTCCGTTCTGGCCCCAAGGCTTGGTGTCCTTCTGAGATAATGATATTTGACTGTCGTCCGGAGTAACTCCAGGAGGGCTCAGAGTCCCTCTCCAACAACCTTCTCCATCTGGACTGGCCAGTAACAAACCGCCCACATACTGGGGCAGGGGGCAGCTCGGTGCTTCCCCAGGGAATTTTACAAGGTCTGCGGCTGGCACCTCTCCGAACAGGGTGGGTGAGTTTTTAAACCCCTGGGGGAAGGCGCGTCCTGGTCAGCTGGGTTTTCCTCCCTGCAGGAGGATCCTCCCATTCAAGTGCGACTATGTGGTGGCTCGCCAGCGAGAGCTGAAGGCAGGAGAAAGCGTCTTGAAGGTCCAGACGTGTGAGCCATCTGGCACCTGTGGGAACAAGGCCTGGAGACTATATGGGTTTGGCACCACTGGGTGTATGGTGACGGTTACTTCGTTGACCTTCCATAGGTCCTGAACTGGTCTACAGTCTGTTCCCTCCGCTTTCTTCACCGGGAGCAACGGTGTGTTCCAGGGGGATCTGCGTTCAGTTAAGGTAGGTGCTGTGTGTGCTTCTGGATTCCCAGGTGTGCCTCGCGAGGCACAGGGCGCCGCCTCTGCCCGACTGGGTAGGTCCAGGCTCGAGGTCAGTTACTAGTGGTGCCTGATTACGTGCTAGGCCTGGCGGCCCACTGTCAGCCCGGGCCGATGGGAACTCTTCCAGGAGCCCATCAGGGTTTTTCTGGGATTCACTGTTTTCATACAAACGCCACTCCTCCTCTCGGGGGACGGAGACAGCCAGGGTCATGGGCCTCCCCGGACGGTCAGGTGGGCTTGTTTTCCGGGGACAAAGGTAATGTGAGCCCCCAGTTTAGACAGAAGGTCTCTTCCGAGCAATGGTATCGGGCATCCAGGCAAGCCTAAAAGTTCATGTGTCACGAGATGGCCCCCTACTTGGCAGGGTCGTGGCTGGCAGAAATGGCGGGCCATCGAGTCCCCAGTAGCCCCTTTAATGGTCGCCTTTTTCTTGGTCATGGGGGCTACAGGTTGGGTCACCACAGAATATTCTGCTCCCGTGTCCACCATAAAAGTCACTGGCTGGCCCCCATCAACATCTCAACCTCGGGCTCCAGGGGGCCCAGGGGCCTGAAGCCCGGTCCTTCCTATTCCGAGTTGATTCCAGCCAGTCCGACAAGGTTTTCAGTGGCGGCTCCAGGTGGTAGGCAGGCTTCCTGAGGGCCGCTCTCTCCCTATCCTTTCTGTTTTGGGCACTCGTCCTTCCAGTGTCCTGTCTCCTGGCAGTATGCGCACTGGTCTCGGCCCAGGGGCATCCACGGTTGGGGTCCCCTCTTCCGGGGTGGTGCAGGATTCGGGCTGAAGCTTGTTTTCCCCAGGGCTGGGGCAGGGAGTGCGGCTTTCTGCTTCATTCGCTGGTCTGCTTCTCGTTGAGCTTCCTGCTCTCGGTTTACGAAAACCTTGTTTGCTACTTCCAGCAGCTGTGTAGCATTCATCCCTGCGAACCCATCCAGTTTCTGGAGTTTCCGGCGTATATCTGGGTATGATTGGGCTACGAAGGCAGCGCTGACCATCTGCTAGTTCTCTTGGGCCTCAGGGTCAAACAGAGTGTAGACTCGGAACGCTTCACACAGTCTCTCACAGAAGTCAGTGGGGGTTCCGTCTGGCCTCTGGGTCACCGTGGTCGTTTTAGACATGTTAGTTGGCTTCTTGGCTCCCGCTCTCAGCCCTTGTAGGATGGCCTCCCGGTGCTCACGCAGTGCTTCTCTTCCTTCTTGGGTGTAAAAGTCCCAATCTGGTCTGGTGTCAGGGGCACGTGTCATGGCCCACCCCTCAGCATCCATTGTGTCCCCAGGGGCTCGGCCCTGCAGCCATTTTCGTGCTTCAGTGAGAATGCGTCTCCTCTCCTCCATATTGAAAAGAGTCAGAAGCAGCTGGCAGACATCTTCCCAGGTGGGCCGGTGAGAATGGAAGATAGACTCTACGAGATCAATCATAGCCTGCGGCTTTTCAGAGTAGGAAGGAGTGTGATGGCGCCAGTTGAGAAGGTCTGTGGTGCTAAAGGGTTGGTAGTAGAGTACGGGGTGCCCGGGCTGAACAGTCCCGTCCTCCCCAACTTGCTGAGGCCCTTGTGTCTCCCGCAGCGGCATTTGGAGGGCCGGTGGTGCTGGCTTCCCGGCTTGTGCTGAGCGGAGTCTCCTTCCTACCGGCTCAGGCTGGGGGCTGGGCTCTGCCTCTGGGTCCTCAGGTGGGGGAGGTGGTGACACAGAGGGTGGCGGTGTCTCCAGTGGGACGGGAGGTGTCTGTGCTCCGCCAGCATACGGAGTGGGTAGGCACATCTTGTCCTCTGCGTCTCCCTGGAAAACGGGCTTTTCTCTGTCTCCTTGTCCTGGACCGGCTGAGCTGCTAACACCTTGCATTGTCCAGGTTCATTTGAGCAGAACCAAATCCATGGGGGTAGAGTCTGGGCGATATTCAGCCAGGAGTCAATATAAGGGAATTGGTCTGAGTGGCCTGGGGTTCTGGTGACTATTCGATAGACTGCTCGCACTGTCGCTGGGTCCAAAGTTCGTCCTGAGGGCCAATTGACTCCAAAGGTCAGCCATTTGAGCTCACACAAGGTGCGGGGCTTGCCAGGGGCCATTTGGACTCCAGAGTCTCCCGTGAACCCCTTTTTGAAAGTCTCAACCATGCAGTCCAGGATGGGGGGCTTCGACTTCGAGCCTCCCATTCTATTGAGGCGTTTTAAGGGTGGCAGGCCTGCTGCTGTGGGTGCTCGGGAAGGCAGCCTTTGTATCTCCTCCTTCCCCGCTCCTCAAAGCACTGGAGCTCCCAGAGGGACCGCTCTCTTCCCGGCTCTCTGAGTCGCCTGAAGGCTAACTTGGTCACGGAGTCAGGGTTCCAGCCACACCTGGCGTCTCTGAAGCCTAAGGCAAGAGCCAGCTCCAGGGGCTCCCTCACCAAACCCTCCCTGCATCCTGAACTCCCGTACCAAGGGGCTGGGACTGACGCTGATGGCCGAACACACGGACCAGAAAGGGGACTTCTAAGGCCGGGTGAGCCCGGTCCTCAAGAAATCTCTGTTCTGAACTCAAGCCCTGAGGGTCTGGGGTTGGGCAAAAGGGACACTCGTTGGGTCAGTTCAGGAGCTGGGACCGCAAATCTCAGGTGGTCTGTGACAGGGTAAAGTAAGAGATTTTCTCAAAGAAATGGCGTCCTAGCCTCCAGGAGAACAGGGGGCGCTGATTCATTGGCCATTTTATGTCCCTTTCCCTCCCGGTGTGGCCACCCTGTGCCGGTGTCACAGACAAGACAAGGCAGGGTTTTCGCTGCATCTGCCTGGCTGCTCCCCTCGCGGGGACGAAGGTGCCTCTGAGCTTTGGCGGGTCAGTATAAGCCGCTGACTCCGATCGGGACCCTGAGGGACCGATACCGCCCTGAGCCGTATGAGGTCACCACAGAACCGCAGGTTGGGACTCACTCGAACTCCGTAGCAGAATGCCATGGAGCTACAAACTCGAGCCTGATCGCATGCTTCACAGGCCGCACATTCACTCACACACACAGACACACACACACACACACACACACACACACACACACAGGTTAACTACAGCCCTCCCACACTTCCCAGTGTCCTGTCTCTCTGCAGGAGGGGATCCGCCTCCTCTTCTGTCCACTGGGACGGGACCTGATTTCATCCCCGGGGTCCTACCTTGTCCGGTCGGTTGCCTGGTGAGTCTGTCTGTCCCTCCACCGAGTCTGGCTGAGGTCTAGCCTCACGGGGGGTGAGCTGCCGCCACAGAAGAGAACCTGTAATACCGCTGAGTAGCGCCACCTCATTCGTCGCTGGAGTCTTGTCCCCTGATTGGCCAGAACCACCAGTCCAGCGGCTCAAGGGGCCAGCATGGTTGAATCTCACTGGGGCCTCCAGAAATGTTACAGGAACGGCAGGCCAGCCAAGAAACAAGCACCACACGGAGGGCCGGGGGCTCAGAGGGGCGACGGCTCCAGGGCTCTGAGCACCTCTAGGAAGTGTGAGTGAGGGTTTACAGGGTCCCTTACAAGCTCGGGGCCTATGAACCCATAGGGAGTACAGCCAGGCAGTGTCATAAAAGTGAAAGCAAAGCCACTTCCAGTAACCCGAAACTGGTCCAGCAATGTGAAACTGAAAATTCATGAGTTAGCCCAGCCCAGTCTTGGCCCAGGCCAACCTCTTCCTTCTCAATAACTCAATTCTATATTCTTAAAAGAATTAACTTCAGTTGCTCATAATTGGTTTAAATGTTAAGGTTTGCATAATGCATGATTTCTTTATTAAAAAGGCCACAGCAGAAACACATATTACCCGTTTCCAAAAAAGCCCCAGGAAAAAAATCCTTCCTGTGGCCTCAGATGATTTAAAATTGATCTCCTATAGCTTGTCCTACTTTCATAGTCTTAACAGCGGACAAAATAGCTCCTTTCAACGTTAAGTCAAGCGGTTCTGAGGGCACAGGGTTGAGTTCTGCTGCTATTTTTAGAGTATACTCGCGGGTTTATTCTGTCTCTCCTTGGTAATCCTACTAGAGAGAAGATGAAAGGCACTACAGCATTGATTTCAGATTCGCTTATGTGCCATGAGCCTTGATTTTTCCAGGGATGAAACGTGTATGCTAGGCAGACGTGTCTGTCATGGTGCACGCCTGTGTGTGTATCTGTGGTCAAACGCACCGCACAAGGGAATTCACAGTTGTGAGGCAGACCAGGCACGTCTGGGGACGGGGAGCTGGTTTTACCATGGCTCCCAGCAGAAGGAAAGGGCTCTGCTTTGCCAGTAAGTTTCCTCTGATTGTCTGCTGTCAAGCCCCGTGCCAGGATGTGGCTGTGGAAATCAGAAAACAGCGAGAACACAGCCCCGGCACCGTGGTTCTGATGGTCTGAAAGGGAGGACAGGTGACAGGTGAAGGCGTAAGCACTGTCCAAGGTGGACGCACAACAGGAGGGTGTTGGAGAGAAGCAGGCGGACACTAGCTTGTGCGCGGGGGCCTCCGCTTTCCTGTAGAAAATGGGAATCTGGAGATTTGGAGGAGGCGGGTTTTGATTTGGGTCTTGAAGGATGCTTTTGTCCAGAAAGGATAAGAAATTCATCCTTGGTTGATGGAAAACAGGGAGGGAAAAACCATTCTTCAATACTTGATACAGAAGAATCCTTCGCCAGTGGGAAGCAGGGAGAGTTTTCTCAGCTGGTGAAACTTGATGGATGGGAAAGGAATGGCCCTGTCCCACCTCAGGACCAGAGATTACTGACTTTGCTTCAAGGCCCATTTACCACAGATTCAAGAAATATTTTATAATAATGCAATGACAATGTCTCACTGCAAGACTGTCTCCTATGTCTATGTCTCTATTTTGTGAAGCTCTTGACTCCTATTTTCCAGTAAATTCTAACCAACCAGATAGGTCTGCAGTGTTAGGGCAGTAAAGGGATTTTATACGGAGAACTCCAACTCAGACACCACAGGAAACATTCCCAGGAGCCGAGGACAATGATGAAGGTTTTCCTGGTGCTCCAATAAAAGTGACATCATATTATTAATGCAGGAGTAGAGAAATTAAAACCTGCCC